>NC_133030.1:47496428-48696785 GCF_048771995.1 Taeniopygia guttata | reverse complement strand
TACGACAACAAAAATTATGTATGAGTACATAGGATGGGTTTTTAAACTATTTTTATGCACTGTAATTTAGTTTTCATTGTTGTCTTACTCTACTTTCAACAAGGACTAGGGTTTTTGTGGTTTTTTTCAAGTTTCTCTTCCCTACCTTCTTAGCCATCAGATGAAAGTTTAACTTGCCCCAAACGACAGATTTCACGCCACTTGTAAAAAAAGAGGTAGTTTGACAAAATGCAAAACAGTAGTATTAAAGTACATCTGTGTGACTCAGGTGAGATAAGTTAGGAGCATGAAATAAATTAAATGGAACAGTGGCCAGAGGAAAAGACCCCAGAATATCTGCACTCTAGATATTGATAGATTTACCTGGCAGAAGGGGGACATCTGAGACACGATGGTATTTGCTGGATTTGAACTAGGAAGTCTTTGCTTTATTGCCAGGTAAATGTGCTGGTGTTGATGGTGACTTTGATTTCCTTAAAGCATGAATCTATACAAACTGAAATGTACAGCTTCCCAAATCCATAGACCTTGCAGCACAAGCCTTCTGTCAGATAAATGCCATGTTCTAAGGACTGGCTTTCTGTCTGTTGGGTTTGTTGTGACTATGGTGGGCAGAAAGCCTTTCCAGCTGGAATCATGGGGTAGAGTACAAGACATCAGGCAGCCTGGAAACAGAGACCCCATGTGAGGTACAGGGAACTCGGTTTATGTGTCTTCCCTTGGAGTGCTGAGACCCACCTGCCTCTAGAAACTGCAGCTTTGCCATCTTGCAATACAAAAGGAAGTTGCCACTGAATAGCTTGTCCTCCCACAAGTGTGATGGTTGAGAATTGCAGCCATGGTCAGCTGCTTCTACAAGGCATCTCCTCCCCACATACACTTTTGAGCCTCAGAGTTCATTTGTCTCAGAACCATCTGTCCCTTTGGTATCTAGCTGGCTGGCATAAGGCATGTCATGTAATTACTCCCTGTGTATGTGAAGAAGCTTTTCAAGTGTCATGATGGAAGTGCTGTGCTTTTTGCTTGGTGTTCCAAGGAGTCTCCTAGAAAGATATTCTGGACTCCTTCTGCTAGTCTTAAATTAGGAAAGGATTTTAAAATTTTTGTAAGCTGAAATGCAAATCTTACAGCCTTTGGGAAGTGGTGTGTTCATAAAAAGGCAGAATTTGGCTCTTAGTGTTAACTGAGATCAGCTCACTGCACTTACTGGAGGGAGATGGAGGTTTTTGCACTGTTAGTCAGTTTAAGTACTTCCAGTTTGTTTAATCATCATTCTCTCTGTGTAATACAGGCCCTTTTGAGTTCCATGTATTTGGCACACACTGCTGCTGTATCAGAGAAATTATGAATGAACTGGTTTCCTGGCACTTGGGAAACCACCAAAGTTTGTGCTTAACAGAGCAACCATACTGAATAATGTAATACACTATTAAATGCACAGGAGCCTAAAATAATTTTGCAGAGTAGGGACAAGCCTTTTTTGTTTATTTTATTAGCATATTCATCAAAAAACCAATTAAAAGGGAAAAATAATTATTCTTAAAAATTACTGTCCTTCCAAGGAACCAACTAGAAGAGGGTAGTTTAACTACTACCTCTCACCTTTTTAATGACAAGTCATTAATTTTTCTTTGATATTCAGAGCAAGTCTGTTCCAGTTCCCAAGACATAGGCTGTATGCCCTCGAGGAGTAAAGCAATTAAGAATTACAAGGAGTATTATGCATTGCAGATTTAAGCAACCTGCTGAAATAGTAACCTGCCATGTGCTCCTAAGTCTCTCTGTATGAATCAGGGCTTTAAAGCGGTGACTGATACATGAAGAATATGTCATCTTTGAGATTAACAAGACAGCTGCACTTGAGAGGAGGACACATTTGTTTTCATATTCTGTAACATTGACCTTCCTTCATGCAAGGAGATTCAGGCTTGAGTAACCACTCTAACTGCTGCCACAATCCTTGAGATAATATTGCTTTTCTGGTGAGACAAAGCAGGCTACAGATTTAGCTGAACATACTTCATTGCACTGTTGCGCTATCACCACAAACTCATTTCCTTACTCTATTAACTGCCTGTCATTCTTTCTGAGACTTCCTCCATTGCAGAAATAGGCCATTTAAACTAGTCTTGCTTTCTTGGGTAACTGGTCTCTGTTACAATTTCTCTAGCTTTCTCTCGGTTGGATTAGTAACCCTGGTTCTTAAGATGTTTTAATACCCCATGGTATAGCAGTACCTCCTGGTATGGAGTAGTGTCTCATTCTTGGCTGCTGGATTTTATGCAGAGTGGTTTGGGAAGAGCTTGGGAATGCAATAATTCACTTTGAAGAACTGCTGTGGATCTGTGTTCCATGTCTGTCTGGACTCAGGAATTCAAACACTGTCTTCTGTATTAGCCACTGGACTGTTGTTCTTCCTCAATTATACACATGTGAAGAGCAGAGCACTTGATGAGGCAGATGCACTGGAAACACATCAAAGTTTATTAAAACACACATCAACATTTAATAAAAAATTTGCCTAGTGAAAAAAGTTAGTGTTAATTAAAGAATTTGTGAGTATTAAGATTTCAAAATTTAAAGTTCTTGTTGCTTGGCTGGCAATTCTCACAAAAATAAATTCTGTGAGAGGTCCAAAGAGCAAGAGTATACACATCTGGCTCTATATAACTAAGATTTTTAATCCATAATGAGGAGTGGTGTGTTACAACACAGTGGAAACCACTTTGCATTGTGTGCATTCATAAAGAGGTGCTCATTAAAAATGCACTTTTAGTCACCACCTGTTACTTGTTTAATTTGATGCTTTACTGCAGCACTGTATTATTTTTGTCATCCTTCTTTTCCAAAGCACATTATTCATCACTTTGAACCATATGGCCAGAAATATATTCTGAACATCTGATTTCTGTACTGACCACTCCCTAAGGAAAAACCCTTGTGTCCATGTTTATGATCAACCAGCGAAGCCTTTGCTGTCATCTTTTCATGAACATTTCTTACTTTTTGCATACTAAAGATGCAATTAGTAGATTCACAGCTGTGATGCTACAAGGCAACAAGGGGGTTGCACTTGATTAGACAGAAAAAGCCTCTTTGCTCAAATTAATAAATAAAACCCAAGTATTATGGGAACAAGGGAGAGCTTTCTACAGATCCTGTGTCCTCCTCTTCCCTCGCTGTTTCCCCATGGCACCAGGCACACGCTGGGGGGTTGGGGTGTGTGCAGTGAGGTGTGCAGTGACCTGGCTGCTGATTGCTATGGTAGCCTTTGCTCTTTCCTTGCCTGGGGTGATACCCAAGAGTCTCCCCTGGCAAAATTTCACAGAAACTTATAAAAGCTTGATTCCTCTGGATTGGCATAATAAAAATCAATATGAAAGAGGCCTGTGGAATTGTTATAATTCATTTTCCTCATCTACTCCAAATGTTCTGTAATGTACAAGCATAACTGGGGATAAAGAACCCCATGAAATGTGCCACAGCCCTGCATTTCAGCACTCTGGCTTTATTGACAGTGCATATCTCCTCTGTTTGGAGATAAGATGTTGGCATGGTGCTGTCTCTCACTTATCTTTTGTAATAGCAGTGTGTCCGGTAATGCTTTGCATGAATTATGCACTCTGAACAGGGCATGTGTACAGTGTACTACAGTGAAATTTCCTTTTATGGAGGGCAAGGGAATGAATGGATAGCAAAGTGTCCTTTTCTCTTAGTCTGGTGTGAAATCTTGTATTTAACATGATTGGTGGGCAGATTTCATTCTTATTCTTCTGTCCTGAGCACATATCAAAAACCTGCTGTACAACCTGGTGTAATCAGCAGTCTGCTCACAGGAGGCCCTAAGTTTGAAACAGCAGGAGTTTTGCAGCTTGGAGCTGAATGGTGTTGGCAGAGCTGTTTGAAGAAGTTTGCTTAGTTCCTGCCTGCATTGTGCTGAGCCAATTTCAAAGGGCCTGTTGCCTCTACCTCGTGAGAATGACTTCCAGTCAAAATTCACAAGGAATCATGTATCTACTAGTCTGAAATGCCACAAATAGTCTTTTCAGTTTCTGTTGTGCCTGTTTTTGTATTGCTGCTTAGAAAGTAACATCAGTGAATACAAATTTAGTTTGGGGGGAATTCTTGTCTTTACTACTGTGTGTTAATGTTCATCTTAGCAGATCATCTGCATACTTCCACTGTCAAAAGAAATTGGTTCGTTTGGAGGTTCAAACTAAAATGCCTGATTTTTAGCACCCTGTATTTACTGTGTATCTTAATGTTGTAAAAATACAGACTTTGTGTTTTCTGAGATTTAGAGGAACGGTGGATTTGAGCACTGCAACTGAGGTGCCAGAGTACCTAAACTTGTGTTAAGGTATTGTATTATGACTGCTGGATTCATCTGATTGCTTCCTTCAGGTAGTAAGCATCTATTTGTCCCTTTATGATTTGTGGGAGATGCATGTTTTCTGAGCAGTGTGAAGTAAGACCCTTAGTTTGGTTGCTTAGTTTGCTGCTTCAAAATGCAGACTTTTACTATAGGTTTGAAGAGCACAGTTTGTTTTACTGTAACATTCTTTTGGTGAGTGACTGCGCCAGTTCTCATAGGGCTCCAGTTTCTGATCGGCCATTCATCACTGAACTAATTCATGGTACTCTGAGACAAACAGGTTTGTCAGAGTAATTTGATGCCTCCACCAAAGTTGTTCTAAACAATGATGCAGAGCCATTTTAATAAGTTTTGTGAAAAGCTGCTACTAAACCAGAATAAGATAGTCCTTACTCCAGCAATTAACATCATTGTCATTCCAGAGTTTGCAGTGGAGCTCATGTGTCTCCTTTTCATGTTTCATAGTGGAACTCCTTGCCAAGATTTTGTACTTTACTGAGGTGAAGAGTGTAAACACTGTTTTTGTAGATAAAATACTGCTTGTGTCACATTTTTCTGATTGTAGTGTCCCTTAAAATTTAATTGGAAACTGCTTCTAGGAATCAGGCTTCTTCCAGACCACCAAGGAGGGAGAGTTCAGCATGCTTTGAGTGCTGCTAGGCTTAGATCTGTTACTCAGTAGATGCAACAAGAGCGTAAACTTTTTTGTAACCTGTATCTTTTGAAATAACAAAAATCTTTATTTCTATAGAGCAGTACAGCCCAGATGTGCTGGATGGAAGGTGTTGCTGTTCCTTGCAGCCTGAGGCTTGAATTTCTCTTGCCTGCAGCAATTTTTTTTGGGGGGTTTACCCTCCCCTCCTCTGCTTCCAGCTCATTACATTGCATTGCTGTTGTTTTGTGATCTGGTTGGTAGGGAGCTCCAAGTCACTTGATACTTCATATTGGGTTTCCCTCCATTATGTTGCTTAAATAATAAACCTGAGCTCTTCTGGTGGAGGTAAGGGATATGAGCCACATGTGAGGCAGCTTGGAAATTGTTGAGAACCATACATGCCTGCCACTTTTGTGTGCCATTCAAGGACACTGAAAATTAAGTAGTATGTTTTAAAAAATGACACTAGTAATAAAGAAGGGGATTGGTAGTATGCATAGTTCTGCTTTTTCTGCCTATAACCCGAGGCAGCTCCTTGTGTTTGGGGGCCCTTTCTGACTTTGAGTCTTTTGTGATCATTTTTAAGGTTTTCCTCTGTAAACACAAGGTCTTGAAGGTTGCTTTTTCTTTCAGCTATAAATGAGGCTTTTGTATGAACATATGATAGATTGACATCTTCTCTCAGGAAAACACTAAACATCACAGCTTAGAAGGAAACTGTATTTTGTTGATATAAAAAAAAAAAATTAGTGGTCAGAAGCCTAAAAACTGGTGTAATAGTGTTAGAACTTAATTTATCCAAAGTGTTAGTCATAACATAGTGACCTAGCTTATGTCTGTTTCTCTCACACATAGCATAAAGAAAGGATTTTGCAGGATGCAGCAGTATTCTTCACATTTTTTCCTCTTATCATAGGTATTTCCAGAGTGTTGTATGCTTTGAGTGTATGCTGTGACTACTGATCAGTACTAATGAAGAGAAGTATAAAATGTGGGGAAACGTCTTCTCTTAAAACAGTGTCATTACTTAACTGAGTTTTCTGTATCAGAAGTTCACCATTGCTGCTTAACTGTGGAAGCTGTGTGCTAGGGCTGTAGTGAAAGAGCACTTAAATTGAGCTCTGTGGTATGAGGCTGGTGCGGGAACAAGAAAGGTAAAGCTCTGCTGAGTTAATTAATGTTAACAGTTATGAGTTATCTGCAAGATTCACAGTAGATTACGCAGATTGTATTAAGCAGGGTTAATCAGTCTTTTCAGATACTTAAAGGAGCACTGTTAAGCGCTGGCAAGACTGAAAGTTCTTCTTGAAAGAGTGTTTGCATGAGCAAGTATGCATATGTGTGTGAATGCATGGCCTGGATTACCATTGATAAGTAAATTTTGCCTAGCAGCTACCCCACGGGGATATTGGCTATTTCCTGTTCTGTGTATAGGTGAAATTGTGGCAGCTGTTGGGCCTTTTTCCTTTTATCTATTTTTGGTCATAACTCTCTTTTTGTGAAATATTTCCTCTGGTGTGCAGTAAGGGGATCTTTGTTATCTTGTGATACTAATTGTTATTTGAATTGTGGACTCAGTGTGGCTTCATGGCTTTTCAGCATTAATTTTTAATGGCTTTCTCTTGCACATCCACGAAATAGAATGTGGAAGGTGAGTGGGGTTTGTAAGTGTATAGAGGGTGAATTCACCCTAAAGAAGAATTTGATAATTGCAGATATAAAATCGTGGTGTACCTTGTGCTATGATTTCCTGTATTTGTTCAAAATATTTCTGTGTTAATTTTTTTAAAGCAAGTGTTATAGCAACTATTTTTTGGTGTAAATTCTCAGACTCGAGGTAAGCTGGATAACTGACCTGACCCTGAAAGACTAACGTTACATTTTTTTCAAGTATACAACATGTCGCAGTTTTTTTTTGTTTTGTTTTGGGGTTTTTTTGTTTGTTTGTTTGTTTTGGGTTTTTTTTTTGGTTTTTTTTTTGTTTTTTTTTTTTCCCATAACTTCAGCAGCCTTTTCAGTGTTGTGTGTTTAGGAAGCCGCCTTGCTGCTGTGTGGTGTGGGGTAAGATCCTGATGCTCTTGCTGTTGAGCTGTGGGGACTCCAAATGATTGAACGTGGGGGACAGTCTTGCATATAGCAAATCAGATGGGGCTTCCAGAAGGATTTTGCCTGTTAGAGATTTAAACAGTTATAATAATCCCAGAGTAATAGGCTGGAGAAATAGCAGAAACACACATACACAAAACCCAGTATGTGTAGATGTATACAAATACATATATGTATATCCATTTAGGACGGTATTTCTGTTACTGTGGGATGCCCGGAAGGGAGGGGCAGCAAGTGAACTTCCATGAGATGGGGATGGCACAGGAGAGGGCAAATCCCGGATGGAGGATGTCCTGGGGCTGCCCCAGGTCCCGCTTGCTGCGGGTGGGTGCTGAGCACTCAGCATGGCACCCTCGCCCTTTGTCCCGGTAGCTCCAGGCTGGCAGCTTACAGAGGGATCGGATGCCACTGAGGGGTCTCCGTGGGGTGGGACGGAGGACGAGCTCCTCTGTCACCTCCCCACTAGCGACGAGGTGGGCAGATTGGGGAGGCTCTGCTCGGCCGCTTGACCCGGTAATTGCCCGTGGTTTGCGCCTGACCTGGACTGCCGAGGTGCAAATGACTGGCAGTAAACTTTGTGAATAGCCCAGTGTCAACTGCGAATAACTGTGTCTCCTCTCCCGAGGTACCCGTACCCCCCTCCGATGGGGACACAGTGACTTTCCAGATGGAAAGGTTGTTTGCCTTTGAAGACAAATGAACACAGAAAATCTAGAAAGGGAACGATGAGATCCCAGAGGCTATTTTGAGGACATGGATTCCTTTTCCTTCCCTCTCATTTTATTCACTGCTAGATTCCGTGGTCATCTTTTTATCCTGTTTTGGTGGTTTATTTTTTGGTGGGTTTTTTTTTCTTTTTTTTTTTTTTTTCTATTGTAACTGCAATTCAGTGCTAATGATAAAACTGATGACTATCACAGTAAATGCTGGAAGTGTTTTCCTTCTAAAGGGTGCTTGGGTTACCTTGAGAAAGTCACGTGAAATTTATTGCAAAATTTATTGAAAAAATTTGAGACTGTTGTTACAGTGGCAAAGCACCTGGAAAGGGATGTGTGAATGTTTGTTGAACTTGTTAATATTGGGTAAATTAGATGATAGTGATAATGCAGTGATACATTGAAGTAATGATGTAGTGGAGATAAATTCTGCTTCAGAGTAGTTGGAAAACTTGTAACATTAACCTGCAATGATACCTGTTAGAGGTTTTTTAGGAGTATTTGAGAGGGGCATGCCTGAACTGCAAGGACTCTCTCCCTCTCTGGTCTTAATGGTATTTAAGTTTTTAGTGCCCTTGGTAACTGGTTGGTAATGGGAGTTTACGTACACAAGAACATCTGGTGGTTGTAGCAGAAGGCACCTAACATAATCAGATGTTTAGCAAGTATGGACTCTTTTGGTTTTGTTTCTCAGTAAAAACTTCTCAGTAAAAACTTCCCCAATCACCTAATTTGTCCCATAGCACCATACTGTTGGATTGGGCACCCTTGCAGGGTAGAACAGCTTGTTCCCTGTACCCTCTCCTCTTCAGACCAGCTGGAAACGTCCCCTCTTCTGTAAATCCAACATGGGTTTTTGCATGGTCATCTGCAAATGCCTCAAGGACCTCTCCCTGGCTGGAATCTCTGTTGTAGTTAGATGGCATAGTGACTGTGTGCATGCTTCCTGAAACATTAATTTGTTGTCCAATACTAGGTTGCATGTAAGCTGCCCAAATACAAGTTTCAAGCTTGTGTGGAGACTCATGGTTAAAAATCTTTAAATTAGCTTTTGGAAATTAGCTGGTTTAATTTAAACGTAATTGATTTTCTTTCTTCGTATTTATAAACATGCTAGGTGGAAAAAGTAGGACAAGTGCAGGCACACCAGTTGCTCAGTTCTCTAATAGGTATTCCTCAAAAAATTCTGAGAATACTGTTTTTCCTGAATTAGAGACAAAGATTTTCATGCATTTCAAAGTGATCTTAACAATAACCTAAATGTTAATCCCATAAAATTCCTGTTGGTCATCACTGCTTGAATACTGTCCATGTATTTACAGTTTCTAGGTGTCATTTTCTGTGTTTCTCCTGTGCTACCCATTTGGGTTTCTGAAATGGTTTACCAGTGTAACATTAATTAAATCTTGTTTGTTCAGGGAGTATTATCCTGGAAAGACCGAGCATGTTTGTTCTTGTTTCTGAACCTTTATATTTTAATATACCTTATATTTGAGCAGCTCTGAGGATGTTTGGATGTAGTGAAGGCAAAGCATGGCACCTTTTGCTAACAAGAACTATTTTTCTCTGTGAGCTCTGACCCCATGGCAGTTAAGATGGCTGAGACAGTAGGATGTTACTCAGCATTAGTAAAAATGGCAGGGTAAAGCAGCTTGTTTCTTTTGGGAACTGAGGGAGATTAAAGGTTTTTCATGAGTTCCTGCTTCAAATAGGACATAAAAGTATCAGATTGGTAACAGTCAACTTTGTTGTTTGTTTTATTTCTATTACCCTTAGTCACTGACAAAATTTGACTCATACATTCACATTAATGTCATTTGTATCTGTTAGGTTTTCTGTTTGCTACTAACATGCTTTTCATAATGCTATAAATCATAAAATTATCCCATTTTTTGTCCCCTGTGTGCTTTATTAGTTTTTTCTAGTTTGACAGACTTGTTTTCATATTTAAACTTCAGCTTTGATTTGGCTTTTCAATATTTGTACTAGAGAAACCTCAAAATTATTCCTGTTATACGTGCCCCTGTGCCCTCACAGGAATAATTGATTGTTTTAGAGTTTTCTCCAAGAAAACACATTACTTTTCAAGGAATATTTTTTCTAATAAATTACTTGATACTGTCAAAAATGCAAAAAGTGTACTTTTGTGCTACCAAGCTCCTGTTCATTGTTCATCTTTGGGAAAGTAGTATTGCTATAATGTGTAACTGCTATTCCTACATCTTCCCATCTTTGGCTCCTTTTTCCCTCTACTTTTGGCTGATGATTTTTTCAGGAATTGTGTCATAATTATGAGTCTGGTGGTTGCCCACTTCTTTACAGTCTTGGCACTTTTTCAGAGCCTGGAGCCCATTGCAGTGTTGAAGTTGCAATACAGATCTTTAGTTCTGAACCTAAGAAAGCCTCACATACTTGCCTTGGGTTAATTAAGTTTGGTCTTCATGGCAGTATAGCAACCGTGTTAAGAAATTCAGTGTATTTTATGTGAACTGGTATCATGTGCCCAGTTAGGTGTTTGCTGTGTATGTTTCATAGAAACACTTAAGCCCCCCAAGTTTTAGAAATGTTTGTAATAGGAGAAATGGCAAAGACCAGATCTTGCACATAGTCTTCCTTAGAGAAGCTTTTATTGTGTTGGTGTTTGTTGTTTGATAACAAGCTGTATTTTAATATAATTGTTTTCACTCCAGTGATCAAGGGCAGTGGAGCAGAGTTTGTACCTCTGAGCTCTGCATAGCTAATGTGTTTTGGTATCAGGCTTCGGTGTTAAGCTTTAATATAGTTGCTCAGTTTTAGAGTTTCATGTGAAATTTTCTTATTATTCTAATAAAATATGCCCAGTGTATGGGAAAAACTGACTTCCTTTTAAAACTAGTGAGTGTGCTTGGTGCTGAGTTTCAGGGAATTCAGTGGTGCTTTATGTCTGTTCTGGTGGCCTGTGGTGGTTTTTTACTGCGTTAAGGTGAATTTGGTCCTTAGAGACTACTCTAGATTAGCTGAAAGTGTGTTCAACAGATGGATTGCATTTTAGCTGGTTAGATTTGTAATGTCAAGTGACAAGCCATTAACACAGAACATTGCATATTCCTTGTTACTGCATAAACCACCGCAGGACAAATCTAAGATGAAATAAAATAGAAGTCAAGAGTAATTTGTCAGGACACTATTCCAAACATGTGTAGTCACTTGTACATGATTTGAAAAGAGAAGTTGAGGATAAATCAAATAGGCTGTTTATTTGCAGCAAAAAATAGGTAAATCAGTCAAAGGTGCTGCTGGCAATAAAAGCAGGAAAACACAGCACTCCACAATTGGATTTTCTCCTCTCTGGGTCAAATCAATATTGCCACTAGGCACAACCATAGAGCTGTATCTTTTATTAACATAGATGATTCAACCTGGAGTTAGTGAAACTAGGATTAAAAAAATCTTCTGCTATACGTTTCATTGTTCAAAAGTAAATGTACACTTCGGTATTTAGATTGATTAAAAAATAAAATTTATGTGACTGATGTGTGTCAGCTTCTCCATTATGTATTCCACTAAACTAGAAGTAAAACTGTGTCCTAAAATGTTTTGTACATATATAGAATTACCTTTATTTAAATACATAGATTTTTTTTTTTTTGTGATGTGAACAATGTACATTGTGAACAATTTCATCTTAAAGCAAAATGTGTTTGTCAGGACTTGTTTTGCTTCCCATGCCCTCTGATATTTGGAGTGATGTAGTTCTCTCCAGCCTGGATAAGTTCATTTAACTGGTTCATAAAGCAGTGAGAATGTACACAATAGATCATATTTTAGCCACAGAATCCTGTTTTCATTTCCTTCTTCCATTGCTTGTTACGTTTTTTTCCCCCTCCTTGTTACTAGCTTACTGATACTTGGGTGTATATATAACAACTTCTTTGTTCCAGGAATGTCTCACTGTTTGTGCAACTCCAGTGGTTGAGATTTTGCTCCTGGATGGGACCTCTGCACTGCTTGAATGCAAATAACAAAACCTGAGCAATAGCAATTAATTGAGTGGATAGTTATGCCTGGGTCCTTCTAGGTATTTTGAAAGGTTTTATATGATAGTCTATTATATGCCATTGAAATCTCATATGTGTAATTTTTTTAAAATAAAATCTGATCTTACACGGTGTATTTACATACTGATTACAGTTTTGTCATTTAGTTGGTTGTCTGCACCCTGCACAGACTGAGCACAATCAAGACTAGGTATGATTCCTTCACATCCCCTCCCACTGAGATTCCAGTCTACAATTGTCAGAACTGATTATTTTCAGCAGATGAGGCCACAGTTATTTTAGTGGCTTTTGGGTTTCCACTTGAAGGATCTTTAGAAATGTGCTTTGTAATTTGCTGGTTTTCAGAATCAAAAATAAAATCCATTTAAAGACGACTAATCCTCTAGTCCATCACATAACAAGTACAATTGTTGTAGGGATGAGCGAAGTTCTTAATCAAATTTTGTCATGTATATAATGTGCTGGCAGGGAAACAGTAGTGAGTCACATACATGGTGTCATCAGGCGTGCTTGCATGGTAAAATGTACATGAAAAACATGTCAACAAAACATTTTTGTTTCACTTCCTTGTAATTTCTGGCAACAACTTGTTTCATCTTGTCTAATCTTCTGTAAGACCCTGCCATACGGCTCACAGAATCTTGCTATGATTTCTGTGACACCGTTAATAACTCCTCACATAATTACAGAATCCTTTATGAAGTTTCTATCTATTGGAAGACAAATATATTTTTTGTCTAAAATGTAACCTCTTTGTAGGCTGCAAAATTGCTTTTCATTATTATTTTAATACAAAACTGGGAACTTTGAAAAAAAAAACTTAGCCCTTGTGTCTCAAATTGCTAAAATGTGTTTCATTTTAAAGCTTGTTCATTAGCATGTTTGCTCTTCCTTAGACTTTTGATTTCAGAAAAATCTTGTGTTTGATTGTCCCTTGGGGTGCACTTTGCCTGGGAAATGCAGCTCCCAGCCTGTCTTTGTGGCAGCATCCAAAGGGCCCCTAAAATGTGTGGGGGCAGAGCTGCCACCCCATCCTGCTGCTAGGAGCTGTTGGGGTGGTGCAGATGGCCATTGACTCCTGCTGAGACCTTCTCTAAGGATTCAGTGTTTCACCAAATGTTTCCTACCCCAAGGATGTTTGTGAGATCAGATCCATACTGAGGTTATCAGAGTAAGGTGTTGGCTGTGCTGCACAGATAGGACTCTTCTGAGCATTCCTCCTCTGTTGGCCTGAGTCACAGATAAAATGTAAGCCGAATTCCCTGGCTAGGTACTGTTTGCTTTTGCTGGTATAAATAAAACTGATGATGGTTTTTCCTCATGGGCATTTTAAGTAGGAAAGCACCATTTGGCTTCCAGTCAGCTGGGCAATTAGCATTTTATGGCTAAGCAATACACTAAAATGGAATTGCTTGGCTTGAGCATTGAATTACAGTGACTGTTAGACTGCCTCTCTCCTTACATAATTTATTTAGTACTTGCTTCTTGTTTAGGATTCAGACAGAGGTTAATTTAATTCTGCATGAGAAACTAGTAGTTACTGTACATTAATGCTGTGCTGCATGGTAGTGCAGGGAAGGTTTTTGTGTAAAGCTTGTGTTTGCATGAAAAGGATAATTTTACCTACTCCTTTTTTAGCAATTCATTCATTGCAAGAGCTGTTGGCACACTGAAATTTGGACTAAAGAAGTGCATCCAAGAATAATACCTTAAGACCATTTTTTCCCATGTTGTTGTTGCATGTGTATTTTTAGGAAGCAAACATGTATTGAAGTATGGTATGGCCCAAGTAGACTTTGTTCCTACAAAATTACAAGAGGCCCACTTACCCTGTTACAGGTAAATAGAATGTTAATATGTGACCATGGAGACTTGAGAGGGAGAGCTTCTGCTGCATCTCTGCTGAGGATCTAAGGCAAAGAGCAAACATCCGGTGTGTGTGATCTTGGAGGGATAAAAAGAGGATGTAGAATATGCCTCAACACTCCAGGAACAATTAGAAACTTTCAGATGGAGGGAATGAATGTGTTTATTCGTGTGTTTAGTAAGCCTGAATGCTTAATTTGGTGCTTAGAATTTTATCCTTAATCTTGTATGTGTCTTGATTCTTCCTAAGGCCCTTGACTGTTAAACTCAATGTAGGGGAATTTTGGCTTTATTTTGTCTTAAGCTTCTTTTTAAAAAAGTGATTGCAAAGAGCTTGCAAATGTCAAGCAAGTTCATAGCAGGGGCTTAGACACTGGAAGGCTGCTGGGAGAAACAGAGCATTTATATTTATGATTTCTAGGTAACTCGCTGATGTTTCTTGGTGTACCAGTCCTGGAGTGCCTAGGTGCTTTCAGCAGAGCTTACCTCTGGCTTAGGCAGTATTCCTCGTATTGCTGGGGCACCATGATTGTCCCAGCCAGCTTCAGGCTCCATGTCTGTGTGGGCAAACACAGCAGTTGGGGTCTGAACACCCGGTGTGATCTTCACTTGAAAAACTCTCCCTGTCAATACAGGGTCATGTAACTGCTTGCTTAAACCTTTGTGGGTTTTATCTACTGAGGTTGGGTGTCTGACTCAAGGAGTGTAAGCCTTGCCTACTGATCCTTATATTTTGTGATCATGGTGTTGAAGGTACTACCTAGAAGTATCTGTTCTTGCAACCGTTGCTGCTGTCAAAAGACATTGGAGAAATCTCCTCAAGCTTAAAATATCCTGATCTTTGGGCGAGGAGCATTTCAGAAACCTACAGGCACTGCATTGAGCACTGACAGCGGTTTGTTTTAATTCCTTAAGTAACACTTCTGATACCAACATCATTTTTTCATGGAAATCTCATTAGCAACAAAAAAGAAATAAAAAAGACAAACTGTACTGTGAGGGAGGCGATTGCTGACTTGCAGTAGCTGGCTTCTGAGTTGGTTAAGCTGTAAATCTGGCAATTCGGTTTCTAATGGTTTTAATAATCTGGGAAATTTTTACCTTGTGTTGTTGTTGTTATGACCTTTTATGTTTTAACCAAGCTTTAGCTGTGCTGTAAAAATGATTAAAAGGCTTCTCACAGGAGGAATTAGACTTTTTGCTTGTACAGTTGCTCTCCAGGGTGCTCTGGGTTGCTGAGGGCTGTTTAAAATGTTTGAAAATCCTGTTTCCCTCTCCAGCAGCTCCTGTCTGGATGTCTTGCCCCTAGCCATGCTGGTTGCCTGAGGCACAAGGACACGCACACTCTGCCTCTGCTGCAGAGTCTCACAGCTGTGTTTGATTTCAAGCATAACAACATCCTTTATATGTATTATAATAATACAGCTTGCTGCCCCTGTGGGGAAATGGACCATTTTATCTACTATTTCTCTTTTTATCCAGGTTTTAGCAGTGTGTCCAGGTTTACCCAGTGCCCAGAGTAGCTGTACCCTGGGAGGTGGTTGGATCCATGGGGCCCCTTTGATTCTCAGCGCCAGTTCACAGGCTGGAAACACAGCCCAGGTCCCTGCCTGAAGACAGAGTTTGGCTTCATGGGGTCTCCAAGGAGGAATGAGAAGATGTGAGGGGAGCTGAGAGGCCAGGCTGAGGCGCACAGCATTTTACTTGTGTAAAATGTTTTTATTGTGTAATAATCTGTGTTACTGCTGCTTCAGAGAAGAAAAACAAGAAAACATTGATAAATTATAGAAGCTGAAGAATTCCTGATTTACTCTTAGGTGTTAGTTCTATTTCCAGATATGGCATTTTAGGCAATCAATCTGACACATGGTCACATTATCCCTGTCAGTCACTGAGTGTCAGCTGAGCTTCACTAACTTTCTGAGGTTTCAGTCTGGACAAAATCTGAGCTAAATTCATCAGTGTAGGAGCTTTCCCTTGACACGTTTTATCTCGTACTTGTGCTTGTGTGAGTGGATGGTTCACTAGTACATTGGTTCACAGATGATAGTTTATTGAAGTAACTCTGTTTCTCTGACTTGCTTTCCTGAGCTTGAAAATGGAGAGCATTGGCTTTGAACTTCCTTTATAAAGTGTTGAGAGCTGCTGGTGAGCTGCACTGTGTAAGTCAGGTGTTACCATCACAAGCACTAATCTGAAGGCAAAGTCTTTTAGAATAATACAGATAATTATCTGTCTAAATATTTTACTTTAAAAATAAACGAGTCAGAGTATCACTGCTTGCAACAATTGGAATCTTTCAATCTAAATTAACAAATCACTCTTCCAGGCTTGGGGCCATTTCAGCTTCTATTCAGTGACTGTCAGATTCTTGCCAGAAGATACTGAGCTCAGACAATTATGGGAGTTCAGTCATGGTTATGTTGGGTGGTATACTCAAATAATTTTGCAGGAGGAGCTCATGGGAATGTTAACTGCATAAAGGTTAGTGGTAATGTCTTTTGTGTCTGCCCATTAAATAGCTGGCAATCTGATGGTTACACAAAGACAACGCCAATTCCTTATGCATTCCTGCCTCAGTGCTGCTCCACGTGCTGGTGACTGGAAGCAGAATTCCTTCTCCTCTTTTTTTTGCCATGGAAATTGCTGGTTAAAGCTCAATACTTCAGTATATGCAAAGTCTGATTTTTTTGTTTAAAGCCTCAGTGCCATGCTGTGTTGTCATAGCACATGTTGCAGTCCAGCCATGTGCTCTTGCATCCAGTAGATTTTGCACCTGTTACAGTAAACAAACTTTGTTTAATGTGTCTCAAATGCCCAAAATAGAAAATGCATTTGGCTAGTGAGTCAGTGAATGTTTGGTCTGCATTAGCCAAGCTTCATATTACATAAAGGACTGTAGAATCTTTTTCCTTAACAGCTCCAGAAATCCTATTAGCTGTGGCACAGATATTTCTACTTTATCCAACAAGGAGTGTGTTTTGGTATGGATCAGAAGGAAAAAATTAAATGTGTCCAAAACATTTTTAAATATTTTGGACACATTTTTAAAATATGCACACTAATTGCTTATCAAAGGCTGCAGGCTCTCTGAATTATTTCCTCCTTCAATCAGGCTTAATTTTCCTCCTGTGATATAACTTTAAAAGCAGAGAAAGAACAATGGGTAGCTGGGAGGGGAAGTGTCTGGGTGAATGGGTGATGGTTTTAGGAAGTGTGTTTCTTGCTGCGCTGTGGTGCTTTTTCCCCTGGTCTGAATGCTTTGCAAGTATTAATGCATGTGCCCTTCCAGTGGCCTAGGGGGTAGTCTTGGAAGTGAAGACAAGCCGGAAAAAGGCACCTGCCAAACATTTGGTTGAGTTGTATCTGTGAACTTTTGTTTCCTGAATCTCAGCACAGCGTTTCAGTCATACAAATGTTTTCCTCCCTGGCTTGAAATAAACGTGAAATAAAACCCACCTGCAAAATGCTTTATCCAGATCATCACAAGTAGGGGTGCTGGTAGCTGCAAGTCAAAGCTAGCAACTGTACTGCTCTGGTCTTTGTTTCTGGGGTGCATGGCTGGTTGTATTACTGTATTGAATCCCCTTTGCAATATATTTATTTGAACAACTTCAAACATTTTGCCTGCCCCAGGGCTTGTAGCCTTTCTTCCTCCTTAGGCTATTCTGTGATTTCAGAGCAGCTTCAGACAGATGTTTATTCAGATGTTAAACCTGATGTACCTCCCTTCTGTCGTCTCCCCCAAAATAAATTGACCCTTACGTATGTAATGATCATAATTTAATTCTGTTTTACTCCTGATTAAAAACAATGTAAAACTTTATATCCAGTTTTTCTGGGCAGTGCCAGATGTCTGGTCAAGTGCTTTTCCCCACACCCACTTCCCAGCCCATCCTTATATTTTCAGACCCATGAAATAATTTGACCAATTATTTGAGTTACTCAAACTTCACAGACCAGCTTAGGTATGTTTGAACCAGCTGCATTGATTTGCCTTGAAACATGGCAGCAGCTGTATGTTGCACATCACAAGAATACAGGTCATGCCTAGGGTAAAGGCATGAATGATTGGTGTGCCTGGCATTGTCATGCATTTATCCTGATTAGTGCCATGGGACCCTTTAAGTTCCATATTAGCCGTCGTTAAAAGAGGCAATTATTGTATGTTAGCTGTGCAACCTGATGCTATCTTCAAATAGTGAATTCTCTCTCAAGTGAAGCTTCCTCTTGTGACCTCTGACCTACCAGTATGTTAAGAGCTTTGTAACTGATGAAGCTTTGAATTCTTTGTGGTGGGTTTGATTTAGAGTCCTTCACACTGAACTGTCTGTTTTCTTTTGTTTAGGAGGTCCTTCAGCAGCTGATTGTAATGAATTTGCCGAATGTTTTAATGATTGGCAAAGATCCTCTTTCTGGTGAGTAGTTAATTGGGTTCTTCATCATCCTCCTCTGTAATACTGAATAAAGTCTGTATTTTTTTTGTTTTGTTAAACAATTCTGTAATTCTGTTCTAATTTAGTTTGGAAAACACCTTAAAGAGTCCAGCCCGTAACACTAAACTGTGTCCCTAAGCACCACATCTGTATCTTCCAAATACTTCCAGCAGTGGTGACTCAACCACTTCCCCAGGCATCCTGTTCCAATCCTTGACCACTATTTCAGTGAAGGAATTTGTCCTAGTATCCATAAGAGTATTCTTAAGTCTTCCCTGGTAGAACTTGAGGCCATTTCCTCTTGACCTGTTGCTTGTTATTTGTGAGAAGAAACCAGCCCCCACCTTGCTACAACATCCTTTCAGGTAGTTGTAGAGAGCAATAAGGTCCCCCAGAGCTTCCTTTTCTCCAGGCTAAACACCCCCAGCTCCCTCAGCAGCTCCTTGTCAGACTTATGCTCCAGACCCTTCCCCAGCTCCATTGCCCTTCTCTGGAGACACTTCAGCACCTCAATGTTTTTCATGTGGTGAGGGGCCCAGAATTGAACACAGCATTTGAGGGGTGACCTCAGCAGGGCCAAGGTGGTGTACAAATACAGGGGGACAATCTGTGCCCTGGTCCTGCTGGCCAAACTATTGCTGAAGCAGACCAGGAAGCCATTGGCCTTCTTGGCCACCTGGGCACTGCTGGCTCATGTTCAGCTCTTGTCAACCAGCACTCACAGGTCCTTTTGCACAGGGCCACTTTCTAGCCACTCTGTCCCCAGCCTGTAGCGGTGCCTGGGATTGTTGTTGATCCAAGGGCAGGACCTTTACTGCTTGGAACCTCATACCATAGATCCAGCCTGTCCAGATGCCTCTGCAGAGCCTTCTTACCCTTCAGCAGATCAACACTCCCACCCAGTTTGGTGTCATCTGCAAACTGACTGATGGTGCCCTTGATCGCCTTGTCCAGATCATTGATAAAGACGTTAAACAGGGCTGGCCTCTATACTGGGCACTGGGGAACCCCCCTTGTGACTGGCCACCAGCTGGATTTAACTGTTTGAACTGAGAGTTGCTCCTAAGGGACTCTGGCAACCAGTCTCCTAAACAGGCCATAATACAAATGTGATTTTTAATAAGCTGTATGTATGTGTAGGCAAACTACAAATATTTTGGCATCTCTGAATCTCACAACTTTATGTATCTAGAATGTAACACTGAGGTATTTATATACCTGTACATATAAATATACGTGTATTTGTATGTGTGATGAGTGAGTTCTTGCCAAAGCCAGAAGAACAGCTGTTTGCTTTTTTGAAAGTTGTGTCTCTTCACCCCTTACTGCAAGTGACCCAGGATGTAGTCTGTCACGAGACAAAGATGTGTTGTCCTCCAGGTGTTCTCTGTGCCTGTATAATGAGTTTTGTTCTTGATATATGTACACACCAGAGTCTTGCAGAAATGCCATAAGGTGTGAAGGAACTATTGCAAATGAAATGTGAGAAGAAATATAAATGAGGATGGAGAGAAAAATACATATATGAAAAAAACAGGAACAAGTGAGGAAGAGAATGAACAAAAAGAAAATCATTTGTCTGACTGTGTTGTTGAGACAGTGATATCTGTTGCACAAAGTTATCACTTCAGTCAGAAGTAAGGTGGAGTCCAGTAAGCTCATGTCCAGAGTCCAGTGCTTTTGGTGAGACAAAAGAAAGCTGTTTGGCCTGAAAATTGAGTTGACTTCTTTGAAACATATCTGAAATAGAAAGTTTTGTTGCTGTGTTTCTTACTTTTTTTTTTTTTCTTTTTGCTTACCCATTCTATCTCTGCCTAAGCCCAGTGCTAGTGCCAAGGACGTTGTATTTGTTTTTACCAAAGAAGGTAAACTGAATGAACCCTGTCAGCAGTGATGGGGAATGACATGCTAATCAGCATCTCCAGAATAAACAAATGGCAAAACCTTGGCAGAAGATTCTATTTTGCTGCTCTTAGGAGCTGTGGAGTGCGTATGTACAAAAAAGTATTTGTCAGAAAAGAATATTAGCTAGTGTTGAATCACTGAATCTCATAGGCTTGGCACTTCTGTGTTAAAATTGAACTGAGAGTAAGAAATCCACTTCAGCAAGCAGAATAAAGTCTGCAGGTCCTAATTGGGCTGTACAGACTACTGTTATGGGCAAGGAAGAAAGTCAAAAGACAAGAGCTGTTGTTCTTGTCGGTCATACAGGCAATGGGCTCCTAGGCATCAGGAGTGCTTCTGAATAGAAGTGTCTGGGCCAGCAAGGCAGTATCTCTGCTGGCTAAGTGTCAATGGGAAAGGCTGGCTGCTTTCCTGTCACAGCCATTCCTGAGCGACAGCTGGCAGGAGACTCATAATGTGGTAAATACAGTTTTGATTCCTGGGAAAAGGCACATGTGAAAGCTGTCCTGTATTCAGCTATAATTTGCTATCGTTGACCTGCTGGCTTTTTGTCAGTACCTCAGATCTCTCTTTGAGGAAAATACCTGTGTCTGTTATAGGAAAGACACTGGTCATGCATGTGTTCCTGTCTTCTAGATCTTTTAATTACAACCAGAAAACTTTCTTCTCTTTGAGATATTTTAAAATGTGGTGGTTTGGGATTTTGGTTTGGTTTTGTTTGTTTGTTTTATGTGATCTTTTAGAATTTTTTTCCCCATTGCTGACTGATCACTGGCATTATTTGGAGAGAACATGAGAAGAAAGGGTAAAAAGATGCAAAAATGCAACTTCTGGATTGTAGTATCTAAAACTGGTAGGGTACATGTGAAAAAAAAACCCCGATTTTTTTATTTAGCCATATTATATAATGATTTTTGAGAATCAGTCCCAGCTTAGACATGACAGAAGAAGGCGGTGAGCAAAGGGAGACTCCAGGTGCATTTGCTTTAAAGAATGTATTTGAGGAGAGTGTCTGAAAAACTCATCTTAATCTTACTGTTGGGTAGACATTTACTGGCAAGATGTGCAGGAGAAATGGTTAGAGAAGTGGAGAACCAGAACTTCCCTCAGGAAGAAGAACCTGGCTGAGAAGCTAATGGAAAGCTCGGAAAGAGGGAGCAGGAATGAGATGGCTGAGGCAAAGCTAGTAAAACTGATGTAAAAAGCTGAATGAAGGAATAGGCTGTGATGAGCAGTGTGAGTAATGACCAGGTGATGAAGTCTTTGTTACTCTCTATGCAGAGAGGAGTCAGAGGGAGGCAGGAACACTTGGGAGGGGAAAAACAAGCAGGATATTCTTTCTCTTGGTGAGGCAGTGATGAAACCCCAGTTTTGCCTTCCCTATCTGGTAGCTAAGTTACCTCACTGAAAGGTCCCTCATGATCAGAGGAAGAAGAATCAATCCCACAGTCACATTCCTGGAACAAATCCAGTATTGCTTTGTACTGTTTGAGCTGGGAAGGCTCTTAATGACTGTATTGTCTCCACAGGTCCAAGACCAGAGAGCCATTAGGTTGTGATGCACTGTGTACAGTTTCAGTGACTTATTTCTTGTAACAAGCCCATGTGATGTTTTGCTATGGAGGCTTTCAGATATTTTACTTCTGCCTTCTAAAACAGAGCCAAAAGGGGTGTTACAGGCATTACATGATAAACTGAACAGCGCTGAGGCTGTGAATGCTGTTCTTGCTATTTAGTTTCCATTTGGCACTCACCAGTTGGGACTGCTGAGGGCTTCTGCAGCTCTGCTTTGAATATGAGATTATTGGAAAAACAGAACTGCCATCACAAAAAATGAAGTAGCACTTGTGCTTTTACATAGGAAAAGGCACATGTCTGCTGGGTTTATGAGTTTTATTTACTTGCTTTCATGTTCTCTAAACAGTTTGGTCCCAGGTCATGGCAAGTTTGACTACTTTATTTGTCTGAGGGCATAAAAATAGCAGAAATATTTGTTAGAAGATGAAAGCTTGACTCTTTTCTAGAATATAGAGCGCTAAAAATAAACTTGAAAGTTTAATTAAAGGATTTAAAAAATTTTCCCAGGAATTTGACTTGCAGAATGATGCAGCCGATGTCAGAGGATTTATTCTCTTCACTGCACTGTGTGGTAGACAGCTACTACCATTAAATTTCTTCTTAATTTCTGTCTCTTCTCAATTCTTTTTCTTGCTGAACAGCTTTTTCAATTCATTACTGCACCACAAATCCCCCTGTGTTCTATAAGAGAATCATCAGCCTACTTATCATCTATGGCATTGCTGTAATCACTTTTACATATTATGTCTGGTTTTTGCATGCATTATAAATGGCCGCTCAATCATGTGGCTACACAGGGAATATTAGTAATGGTTTGGAACCTCCATTTAGATGCATTTTTAAATTTCTCCATTTCTAGATATTCTTAGTTTTATACAGCTAGTGGGTGCACTTAGAAACTTATGGCAGTTAATCTTCTGGAACAGTCATAATCATGAGGAGGCAGAGACTTTAGCTTGTTTTAGATCAAGGATGGAAATGAGGTTTTACTTGCCTAAAATAGGCTCATTTCTATCCCTTAAAAAAACTTTGCTATTTATATTCTCTTTTCAAATCACATGTTAAGTTTGTGAATGAGAGACCCCAAAGGCCCTGCTTAACAAGTGTCTGTAGAAAACTAGTTTTCATTAAAATTGTAAGTCTACTCTCTCTTGGATATGTTTCATGTATGATTTCCTTCCTCATTTTGTTTCCCAGTCCTCCAGAGGCACAGCGGTTCATAAAATACCAGGTTAATAACAAAACACTGCCTCAGTAGTGTAAATATAGCATTCAGACTTTTCTCATTGAGGATGTTGCTGGCGTTGGGAAAAACAGCAGTTGGGTGTTTCACCCTCTGCACATTCTCTCCACACTCTCCAGCTGCTCTGTGTGGCACTCCCTCTCCTGCGCTGGAGTAACATCAGAGTAGATATGTGGAGAAACAGGCAGCACATGCCCAAAATTGCACTTACTCAGACCCGCTTGTTCCCGTTTCCTCTGATATCTTCCCGTCCTCCTCTCATTTTTTTCATTGTTTGTGTTCTTTCTGTACCTTGATCCTCCTTTTTTTGTTGTTGCATCTCCTAATCCCTCTGCCTGCCTTCTCCCTGAGTCCTGCCATCTGTTTCCCAGCCTCCAGACCCATGAGAGCAGAGAGAGCTTCTGGCTCTGGCACAGGGAGGCTCCCAGGCTGCACAACTGGTGTCTGGGCTTTCCCTTCCTTTATTTTCCAGGAAACCTGCTGGACCTCTCTCATGGCTGGGAGCAGATGGGCTTTCTGCAAATGCTCCAGGTGGCTGGCTGGCTCCCTTGCAGCGCAAACATGGGGCCTGAGAGCAGCTGCCCTGGAATTTTAAGAAAAGGAGTAAAAGAAAAGTGTTTATTTCTTAATTAGCACCTTTCTGTTTAAGTGATAGTTTGACTATTGTCTGTTTTTTCTTGTGGGTACCTCTCTGCAAGGAGCTACCCTAGACTAAAATGTTTGTGTCCTAAGTCACAGAAGGACAGTGTCTTGGTAAGATCAGCTAATAAGCATGAGTAGACTCAGCAGACTTTCTTCACAGCTGTCTGGGAAGGATTTGTGTCATCCCAGTGAGCCACCATAGGGGAGGCAGAACATTCCTACTTATGGGGTTGCACAAGGAACTTGGCCATCTTATAAATGGGCACAAATCTAACTTTCTGAAAAACCTGAGAACTGTTTAGAAGGCATGATTGAATTGGAGATGAAGGTCACTTGCCTTTCTTCAGCATGCATTGCAGGACAGAGGCACTGTCTGGAATGTAGAACTTCACTCTGGCACTCTGTAATAGTCCTAGAAGTGCTTCTGACTCACTTTGTCACCCTGGGCATTCCACTGAAGTGTGTGGTAGCTCAGCTGTCCTGTGGGTGAGATGAAAGGGTAAGAGGGGTAATTAATCCCTTCCTGGCTTGTTTTGAAGTTTAATTGAAAACTCTCTAAAGCACTTTAGGTTGGTAGAGAGGTTTTTCATACTCATACCCTACTTTTGCTAAAAATCTTCTGTAAATAGTGTTATTCTACAAGGCTTTAAAATGTTATTCAAACCTAGCTTGAGAATGAATGATCTGGGAGTGCCTTTATGTCAACAGTCTCCTCCCCATGGGAAAAAACTTCTGAATGAAAGCCCAAGGAATGGAACTTTTAATCACACATGATCTTCTGAAACACTTGTGTGGCTGGTATATCTGCTCAGTGGACCTTTAAGCCTTAGAAGTGCTTATAGTGGGTAGTACAGGCTCACTTTTATTATGTGATGTAGATTGTCTGCAAGCATAGGAAAATTTATTGAAAAGGAAACCTTGGTATAATACTGACAGCTAAATTTTCACTGCAAGCTGCTAGGGGAAAGAGCAGACTGCCAAATGCTATGCTTAAAACATTAAGAAAATAGTAATTCATTATTATCCCAAGTGTTACTTTCTCACTCTTTCTATAAATTCTAGCTTGTCCATCCCTGCCATGGATTGCTATGTCTGCCTCCACTTCTTATGAGAGGACTGGAGTGGGGTAAGGTCTCACTCAAAGGGCTGTTTCCAGGGCAGGTCAGTCCTGTTGGGAGACCAGGGTTGACCTTGGTAAGTTACTTTGCTGTAAAAGCCAAAGGTGTTTCACCTTACAGGGTCATGCAGCAACACCAGTGCCCATCTGTTACCTCACTGAGAAAATAGCAAAGCCTTGGTGCAGAGAGAGATAGGGTGTGGTTTGAATGGCTTTAAGTAGCTCACTTGTCTTTAGGATGGTATAGGTGCTGTCGCAGTTGGAAAGTTGCCCTGGTGTTTTCTAAAAGAAGTGATTTCAAGCCACTGTGCCCACGCCAAGGGGAATTGGGATGCTACAGTGCACAGGAGAGGAATTTATGGTTGACAGATGAAGGTGCCCAGAGCACACAAGGATTAGATCTTGTGTCTGCCATGATCCAGAGCAAGCAGTCTGACTCCTTCAGTCTCTCCATGGAGATGTTCTGCCTGAGTAAGTTTAGGTCAATGAGAGGACATGCTCATGTCACTTGCTCTCCATAACTTAATGACTTGCTTTTGTGTCACACAGGCATGCTCTGCATTTAGTACCTGGTCTGTATTGCTTTGAAGCTGATGTAGAATGAAACCCAGTGCTGAAACTACTGAGAGCTCAGTTTCTTGGAAAAATACTTTCTGTCCAAACTAATAGTCTCCCAGTAGGGTCCTCAAAGGAACTGTTCATGAAGTAACAGAATTTGTTTTGCTGTTGGCGAAGGATTTTTTGTCATTGTCTATGCTTAAGATTGTGTTATTGAGATTCCTACAGAACAATCAGACTTTCACAGACTGAAATGGAATTTGTATATTAAATTGTAACTTTTCAGGAAAGAGAAAGCCTTGTGTGCTGCTGCATATAGAGAGAAGAGTAAGAATGATTGTATGTCTTTCAAAACCAGATTTAAAATATTCTGCAGAGGAATAAGCTTGCATTTACAGGGTGAAATGTGAGCTAGCATGTCTTAAAGATGGTTGTTCCTATTGAAGAGCAGAATTTCTGCTTGCAAAATCTTAATGGTAACTAATGTAGGACCTGGATATTGAGAAGTGTAGTGTTCAGTCATACAGTCTCCTGATTGTTTTTGTAGGGCATTCTTGAATCATTAGAAAGATGAATGTATCTAAAAGTTGTTAAATTTTGTAGGTATGTTTAAAGAGTGGTTTAGGACATTTGTGTGCCCAGAAATCAGGAAACAAGTTACTTCCTAAGTTGCCTGGATGTGGCTGTGCTGGCTTGCAAGGTTGTGGGAATGGCAGGAACCCTTGTGGTAATTTAGGTCAGTGCCTTTGTGCAGCTGTGGGGCTGTGGCAGCTTAACTGATGAGTCAGATTAACTCCCCTTCCCTGGCCTTGGGTCCTGCACATGCCTCTGACTTTCTGCCACGGCAGCCTTACAAGGGCATGGTGTTGGTGGAAGAGCACATTTGCACCCAGAAATTATTATCTATTTTGTGATAGGAGCAACTGAGCAGCCACTTAAATCAGGGTATAAAATGAAAGCATTAGTCCCACGATTACACACTCGGGAAGAATGCAAATGTGATGAGAGAAATCTCTATGTGGCCTGCTTTGTTTCTTTGTTTCTTTTTCCTCATCTTCCCCCAGTGTGGATGAGGACAGGCTTTTCCTGAACCTAGCTCTGCAAAGATGTTTAATTTCTCATTGAAACTCCTTGCCTTCCTTTTGCCCTCTTTGTCTTACCTTGACATACATAATTTCCTTCACCATCCAACAAGCCACATAAATTGTGTTGGAACAAGCTTGTTCTAAGCTGCACCAGTTCCCCTTGAGGAACTCGAGGCTTTCCCTCTGCTAACAGTGGGAAATGTGGCAGGGCTGCTGGTCACAGCAGGACTCCCTGCAGCAGCATGGGCTGTGTCTCCTCTCCCCACGGCTCCCAGCATATGGTCAGTATCCCTCAGACATCCCTCATTCTCTGCCCTCTTACCACATGGGGTTAGCTTCAAAGTGCCAGCAGGCTTTGATGCAGAATGGGCAGAACTTATTTGCTGAAACATCTATCTCTCAGAGAGAATTTATATGCACAGAATTGTATTCAGCTTTGGGAAGTCTGAATGGCAACGGTTTTACAGAAGAATTTAGGGCAAGTTCTTTATGAGTAACCCTCTTTTGCTTCGTCCATAGTGTTTCTGTTTTATTTTGATGGGTTTTTTGGAGGAGGGAGAGCTCCTCCTTGGTGGTGTGTTGGGCTTTTTTGCACCCTTGTTAATCACAGCACAAGAGACAAGCATTGGTCATATGTATTGAACTATTTAAAGGATTTTTTTTGGTGAAATATTGATCAGAAAAGCCTTAGAAAATTATAGGTGAGGATAGCACATCAAGGGAAAAGTATCTTGCTGGATTTGGGATTTTAAACTAATCCATAAGAACTGCATTGTTACATAGAAAATATGGTAACTTTATAATAGGCATATAGATATTGTTAAGGTACTTCTTAAAAGGTTTCTCGTTTTAGGCACATATTTTGGAAAAGATAGCTTCCAAATAATCTTTTATACATATGTACTGATTACTTTTTTTCCTCTCCAGGTAAAAGTATGGATGAAATCAAGAAGCTGCTGTTGTTGGTTCTGGGATGTGCTGTACAGGTAATGATTCATGGAAATTAAGGTTTTTTCGAATCTGGGGTTTTTGGTTTTTTTTTCCTGTAATGAGAAAATCAACCCAAAGATCAGTGCTGTATGAACAAATCTTGAACTCAAGACAGCTCGTGAGCTAAATTGTGAGAAACACAGTACGTGAAGGAAAGAAATGCAGGGGAGAGGAAGCACATTGTGTGATAGCAGTAGCCTCTATTTGTTGCCAGTGCTTAATCAGACAGGATGTGTACTTTTTAGCTGTGTTAACACAGTGGGACGAGATTAGTTTTGAACAGTGTTCTTGATATCAAGATTGTTGTTGGTTTATTTTCTTACTGTTTTAAAATACAAAGTGGAACAGTACATGTTGATGCAAACAAATAGTTAAACAAGTCTAAACATTTGTTTAATGAATCATGATTTTATTTGCACAATATTTTGATTTAATATGTGTTAAAAATACCAGATAATTAGATACTTTGTATACTAATGTGGAGATCTTTATGTGACATTTGTTTAAATAAATAGAGAGGCAATGTATATGGGAAACTCTAGAGAAATGCACAGCAGTTACCAGATAAAGAAGTCAGTGTTCTGCGCATCAAACCTCTGAGGCAGTTAACAGTGGCCTCGTTGCAGGCAGGCCTTTGCTGATAATTGACCTTGTTTGTAGGTCTGCATTGTGTTTTTGCCATGCCTTGGGACACTTACCCTGCTCAGCTATGTCAGCTCAATTATGTCAGGGTAAAGCTGTCTATGTATTTGTGGCTCTGAACTATGTCAGTGTTGCATTGCAGCACAAAGAATTGTTTTGGCTACTGAGCATCATCAGTCCTCATTTGCTGGTCTGAGGTTCTTCCCAAGGAAGTAAATGGTTGAGTCTCAGAACCAGGCCCCAGAAGGACACTGTAAATGAGTTTTAAAAAAACCTTTTAAATGCTGCTTAAGTTCTTCACAGGGCAGTGTTGTTGCAAGAAGGCAAAAATGTTCTTTGTGCACAATCACAGACATAGAGATAGCAGATGTCTGCCTCTTCTAAAGCCTTAAGTAAAAGATTTACTAAAATCTGTTTGTCTGAAATGTCACTCATTTTTATCCAGAATGTTTCCCATTTTTTATCTAAAGCATATGTTGATTTAGTCCAGCAAACAACATTGGGTGTTGTGGTAAATAGTATCTATAGTGATGCATCTCTTTTCATTGCCAAAACCAAACAAAATGCAAACAGCAAAGCAGACAGGTTAAATGATGCAGTGTAAATGAAGGTTTACATTTGAGTAGCTCCATTAACAAAGCTGTGATTATTTCCTCTGGCTGTTTTACCACCTCTTCATCACATTGCATGTTGCACTTGTTTTTAAAAGCAAAATCAGCCATTTAACTTAGCCTTGATTGTACTGACTAAAAAGTTTAAATAATTTAATGCATTATTTGGTGCATGTTCCATATGGAGTAGTGAAGTGTTATACCTTCTAGTGTGACACAATGTAGATCTTGAACAGTTTTTTCTTAGCAGTGTAGGTTGTTTGAGTTTGGTTTTTTATTAAATTTAAATGAAAAATGAAGTAGTAAGTTTTAGGGTATGTAACACTGTTTCAGGGTGTGCTTTCTTTTAACAGTGTGAAAGAAAAGAAGAGTTTATTGACAGAATAAAACAACTGGATATTGAAACCCAAGCTGCCATTGTGTCACACATTCAAGAGGTAGGAATCTTAATATTGTCGATTTTGGTGTTGTATCTCTCCCTTCCTTGACTTAACAGGATTTTTTTGCTATAAAATGTTTAAATAGAGTTTCGTAATGGATTAATGAACTTCACAAAAAACAAAGTGGAATATGCTGCTGCACTCAAACTGTAAGATGAAAATGATTAGTGTTGGGATCATTACTTGGCCCAGTGGTCTTTTAAAGAGATGCAGTGGTAAATGCCTTGCTTGCTACTTACAGGTTATGCAAAAGGAGTTTAAGAATCCATATGCAGTATTGACAAAATGTACGTGTGCCTTGGAAGCTGCACAGTCCCCACACCCTGTGGGAGGTGACAGTGCCTGCCCAGTGACCTGCTTCAGACTGTGGCCTCTGAGCTAGATGGTCTTGAAGAGCTGAAATTGGACATGTGCTCTGTTTAAAAAGGTGTTTGATCCAATGACAAGCATTCTTGGATTTCTAAGGTTTCAGAAGAAAGAATGAATGTAGATAGGCTTACCAAAGAGTACAGAAAGTCTCTTACTTTGGAGAACCAAGTGGAAGTGCCCCTCACTGGGAATATGTTAGTGTCAGTGCCTGCAGGTGTGCAAAGCCTGGTACACTTGAATTTGGGAACAAATAGAGAAAGTCTTAAGACAGGAACTTTTTTCTTAACATTGAAAAAATAGTTCATTTTTAGGAGAGAAAAAAAAATCATGATGAGCTAAGCACATGGTTATAATAAAAGCTGGAACAGTCATTAACTGATCTTGAGAGACTTGCCTGATACTTCTGCTAAATGATTCAGAGTAAATCAATTTAGGTAGGGTAGCAGTTGAAAGATATACTGCTAGCAGCAACCAGAGGTATTTCTGCAGCTGATACAGCTCCTCCCAGCTGTTCCAGCTGAAAATTGCAAATGCATTGATATCAGGGATTCTTCTTAGTAATATTCAGTGTGAGATTAGTCCCTTCTGTGTGGAAATCACCTCTGGGTCAGTAAGACAGCTGCACACTTCTAATACGCAACTGCACATTGATAATATTTATCTGATCACTTTTAAAAATCAGATTTAATAATTATAAAACATGTAGGTACCAAAAATTTCTGGGTAGTGTTACAGTTAAAGTAGTTGCATTTATTATTTGCAGCCTGAATGTGATAAAATTGATATGTTTTTTAATTTATGGGTAGAAGAAACTGAGGGATGCTGCTTATACGGTGAATAAATTTTCAACTCAACCAGTGGAAAGACATACTTTTTTGTTCCTATTCCTAGGTGACTCACAATCAGGAGAATGTCTTTGACTTGCAGTGGCTGGAGCTCCCAGATATGGCCCCAGAAGAACTAGAGTCTCTCTCCAGGAATATGGTTTTCCACCTCAGGAGGCTCATTGATGAGAGAGATGAATGCACAGAAGTATGAGGACATATCTCTCCCATATAGAGCTCATGAGAAGCAGCAGTTGTGGGCTCTGTTCCTTCTCTTGTGTCTTGGTTGTGCACTAGGTTTCTATTTCTTCTGGACGTTTCTACTACACCTCTGAAAATTTGTAGAAAGATTTTGACTTTTCCATTGATTCTTGTGTAAGCACTAAGATGTGGCGAAATGATTGGTAAAGAGGAGTTGAGCAGTCTCTCCATGAAGTGGAGACCAAATGTCTCTGCATGTCTGTCCAGTCATTTGGGCAGTGCTTGCTGGCCTCTCTGTTGGCATCTAGCCATTGGGCTCCATCGTCTTCTCTAGCTTTTTTGATTCATCAATTCCTTCCCCTTCAGATCTCTGGAGGAGCCTTCTCCTCTTCTTTAGCCTATTAATCTTCTGTCATGCTTTTGACTGCAATTGTGTTAGTTGAAACAGTTAGTTGTTACAAGCTTTTTATGAATTCAAGGGAAACAGACTGCCTATTTTGAGTATTGACATAAGTAGTGGAAGGAGAATGTTTTAGTGGTTGGAGCATAGTGGAGATTCCTTTCCTCTTCTGTGTAACCTTTACTCCTGCCTGTCACTTGAATTCTGTATCATGCCAGACTAATAATTTCCCAAATGTAAAAACAATTTTTAGGTATTTTTAAAACAATGTATAAATACACCATTTATCTCTTGGCACTACATAGTCTTCTGTATTTCCAGGTCATTGTAGATCTCACTCAAGAGAGAGATTATCTGCAGTCTCAGCAACCACCAAGCCCTATGAAAGTACCAAGTCTAGATTCTCCACCAAACCCTGCAAACCCTCTCTCTAATGAAGAAAAGCAGCACCTTGCAGTGGAGCTGGCAGACACAAAGGCTAAATTGAGAAGAATCCGTCAGGAGCTGTAAGTCGTCGTTATTTTGTGCTTCTAGAGAGACTTGCATATTAAGTCCTGTACATCCTGAAGGAGCCTGTTGGCTCCAGTACACTGGCTTCTATAGGAGCTCTTAGAATCAGCTTTCAGATCAGAGCAGTAGGAAGGTAGAAGTGTCTTTCATCTTTTTTTCTTTCATAATTGGCCTCTAAATGTAGAATGAAGACTACTTCCATTCTTCTTTTTGTGTCTCATCTCTCTCTTCCCCCCTTCAAAATACCAACTGCTAGCTCTGCTTTTTGACTTCAAGTGGAAGCTATCTCTGACAGCTGGTGCACCAATGAGACTTGAACACAGGAACTTAGTATAAAAATAGAGTTGCAAATTCAGATTCAAGATATGTGTATAGTTATCATAAGAAAATGATGAAGTGTCATAACAAAGAATATGCTGTGAGACTTTTTCTCTTCGTTTACAGATTCATGGCAGTGTCCATATAATCAATATTGTTTCATGAAAGAAAAAAATTACTAAGATTTTTCTAATTCTTTTCAGGGAAGAGAAGTCTGAGCAGCTTGCAGATTCTAAACATGAAGTTGAGCAGCTCACCCTAGAGCTGCAAAAAATTAAGCAAGAGGTGAGATGGGCTCGTTTTACTGTCACAATTTCCATGTGTAAAAAAAAAATTCCTGTTTCAGTGTGAGGCTAAAATTACTAGTATGCCTGTTTTATAATGAGGAAATCAACTTAGTCCAACTTAGCAGGCTGTTTAAAGATTATGGTTGTGGCATAGCCGTGCTGTGCTTCCCACTTAACTGTTGAGAGCAGTCTCATCTGTTCAGCTTGCAAATAGCCTGGGAGTGCCTGAAGCTTATGCAGCATCAGGCATTAGTAGTATCAGAGGTCCAACAGGCTGAAGAACCTCTCTGTCTTGTAGAGAATTTACTGGCTGCTAGGAGAATTCTTACTCTTTAACCAGAGGAATACAATTTGTTTATGCATACAATCAGTAAGTAAATACAAAAAAATAAAGTTTAAAGTACATGCTTAAAAGTATTAGCTTAGATTTCTCTCCCTGCTTATCCCTCACAGAACATGCACCTTGCCTCAGATGCTCGCTCTGCACGAGCCTACAGAGATGAGCTGGATTCTCTGAGAGAGAGGGCAAACCGCGTGGAGAGACTCGAGATGGAGCTGGTTCGCTGCAAAGAGAAACTTCACGATGTGGAGTTCTACAAAGCTCGCATGGAGGCAAGTGAAAATTAGGAGGAAGATTTGCTGAGTAATCCTTAATGTTTGGCTTTTGTTGTGTTACTGGTTTGTGTGTCATTTGTCATTGAGCTGACCATAGCAGAACATCAAGAACAAAAGCAGAAGTTTCATAACACACATCATAGCTATTGACTGAGCATTATTAAAACTTCTTTCTGTAGAGGAAGTACTTGGTGCACACAACATAAATGCCCATTAGTTTTAAAGAACTCTGCTTTAGTTCAGCATTATGTAGCTAAATAGGACAGACCTTTTCTGGACACTTTTCCTAGAGTCCAGATCTTTAGTTTAGCTTTAGGTAAATTCTCTCTGTTCCAAAGTTGTTCCTTGGACAAACATTTTAAGTAGCATTTATAAATTAGTTAAGTGAATGTACTGTTTTTCCTTAGGATTTTGTAGTAGTTGCAACTGTTGTTAAAATGGCATTTTTAAGGATGACCTCAGATGACAAATTCTAGCTACCCCTTTTGCAACTGTTGCTTGTAGTAGAAAGGTGAAAAATTTGGATCCTCGCTAGTGTCATGAGTGGGATATGTCAGTGAGAAGTGTGTGGTTTTGTTCCAGTACTAATGTCCTAATTAATCACCTGCAGCTATGCCCATCCTGGAATTATTAATTGAATTAGGTTGCAAAAGACCTTAGAGATCATCTGGCCAAACTCATTGGTTCAGCATGGCTGATGTTAAATTTAGGTAGGACTGCTCTTATTTTCTTTTCTTTCAGTTCTTTGAGGAATTTACACCAAAACTCCCAATAATCCACATATATAACACTTCAGCCAAGGTCAAATAAACATCCAGACTGGTAAACCAAATGGAGGTTTAGTAATTGACAGCCTCACTATAATTAGATAAAATTCCAAGTCTGAGGTGGAAGAGTGATGTTGCCAGGCCTCTGGCTGAGAGCACAGACCTTATTTTTCTGCTCTAAAAACTCTACTTTGTAGGTTATTTTTTTCCCCTTCTTTAACCTAAGGGGGCAGCTAGCTGCTGCTTCTTATGAATAGGTTCACTAAAATGGATGATTATTAAATGTAGTAATAGACTACAAAAGCCTGTCTTGCCTCTCGGTAATTCCCAGTTTGCATTAGGAAGAATGAAGCTCTGCCTCTCTCTGTTTCTGGCAAATCAGTCATGCTCTACCCTGGCACACTGGGTATCAGGGAGCCATCCTGATGTTCTCCTTCTGGCTGTGCACTGGAGATGCTTAGCTTTACCTGCTGCTCAGATAAATTTACCTGGAGCTCAGAGAGGAGTTTTTGTGTCCCCTTCATTTGAGATCAAGGGAGTAGCCTTCTTGATTGTCCCAGAGCCAGCAGTTTCCTGCTCTGCTGTCTGCATGTCCTGCACTGCTAATCTTGCTTGACATAGCATTCAGTTAAGAGACTTTCACTTTAGTTTCAAATTTCTTCTAACACTCCTTGCTCTCTCTTCCATCCTGTCAGTTTTTGGTGGAACTGTAGAATGTCAGAGATTAGTGCTGGCTCTCCGGGGATACCTCCCTGCAGTACTGTAATGGTTTAACCCGAGCCATTAGCCAAGCTCCTCACAGCCACTCACTCACTCACTCCCCAACAGTGAGATTAGAGAGCGAATTGGAAGGGTAAATGCTGGAAAACTCATGGGTTTAGGTAACAATGGTTTGATAGGGAAAGCAAAACCCACACACACAAGCAAATTAATTCACTGCTTCCCATGGGTAGGCATGTGTTCAACCATCTCCAGGAAAGCATGTAATGGTGACTTGGAAAGTGAAACACAATCACTCCAAATGTCATCTCCTTCCTTCTTCTTCTTCCTACTCTATATACTGAGTGTGATGCCATATAGTCTGGAATATCCCTTTGGTCAGTTTGAGTCATGTGTTCTGGCTGTGTTTCCTCCCAGTTTCCCATGGACCCCTAACTTCATTGCCATCATGGCAGCACAGAAAGTAAAAAAGGCCTTTGCTCTGTATGAGCCCTACTCAGCAATAACAAAAACATCTCTGTATTAACGCTGTGTTCAGCCAAATCTAAAACACAGCCCCTTACTAGCCATTTGGCCTACCCCAGCCATAACCAGTACAAATATAGTAGTGGGACCAGGAATATTTCCCATCAATCTGGTATATGTCTAAATTGGAGCCATAGTCTGGCCTTTTGATAAAGTCACTTATGTAGGAGCTGAGCTTTTCTAACAGGCAAAAGGATTGCACAGCTGTGTGCAGGGCGCTGTGTGGTTTAGAATAGACAGTGAGTTTCACATTCTCACCACTCCCTCTTGCATCATTGATCAAGTTTTGACTCAGCTGTGGACTGACAGCATTGAGCAGCAGGCAAACTCCTTTGGTCTGAGGATTCCACAGGGCCCTAGTCTGTGTTTTTATGGTCATAGAGTAGCACAAAGGCTGTTCATAGTAGCCAGTATCCAGCTTTCCATGGGGCCTCAGTTTTCTGTCAAATCTCACTCAAGTCCTCTTCCCCTCTGAAAGAAGAATCAGTGTCTGGGATCTCTGCTTAGATTTGTTCAGGGATGTAACATGGTAGAGATTTCTACCTCCAGACAGTACAGTGATTATTCATTTCATGGCATTTACTGGTTGCCAATGGCTTGCTAAGCTCTAACCCTTTTGACCTGAACAAATTATCCAGAGCACACAGTAAAAATGTAGGTGTGTTCAGCATCAGCCATTTTCTGTGGTAATGTGACACCTTAGGGCTCATAGGGTCTTGACAGCGTTGTTGTTAATAAGCAGTGCCAGATTGGTAGGTGAGAAGAAAAAGAGGATTTAATGTTGTGCATCAATGCAGAAAGCTATTAAATGAGCCCTTAAAATCTTTTCCTTCCTGGTATTGCAGGAGGAGTGCAAAAGGTTGAAATCTGTATGTCAGTGTAACACATTTAAGGCTTGTGTGGTGTTTTTCCTTCTTTGTATGTCTTGACAAATTGTTCAGGAGTGACATTTTAATTGAACCGTCGTTCAAGGAACATGAATGTCCTCTGGAGCCTTCCTGCTAGGGTTACTTATCGGAGTCACAACTGTGAATGTGAAGGAGCAGCTCAGTGCAGGGCTCCCTCCACTGAGGTGCTTCTCTGCAGTGCAAAGCTCCCTTCTAGGATTCATCTCCACCGAACTTTTTGCTGTTCCATGACATGAGATTATTTTCTAAGGCCAAGGAGTATGCCTTGCCCAGTTGTTCTCCTTCTCATCATAATCAAATTTCTATGCAGGATGATGGGAGGAGTCTCTTGTCAATTAAAAACAAAACAAAAGCATGTCTTGTATATTGCCATGTGAGTGGTCAGTATTTGATTGTCACAAGATGTTAACTGTGTTATGGCTCAGTAGCAACAGCTGCTGAATTGCCTGAAGGCAAAGGTTTGAATTGGGTCCAGATGCATGTGAATTTTTTTTTTCAGATTTAAAATCTTCTTTCAATCTTCTTGCTACTTTAGTTTCTGAAAATGTTCCCCAGTGGCAACACACCCTGCTTGTGCAACCACTTATGCCCAGAGTTAATTGTAACCATCTGAATGCACAGTGCCCATTCTTAAAGCTATTTCAGGTTACAGTTGATAGGGCATCAAACCACAATACGTAATTAATTTTAGAAAATGCAAAAGCTGAGTTATACTCAATGTATTAAACAAAAAAATCCTCAGCCAACTGTTTTTGTTGCTGATTTTCAAATAAACTTACAGTTATAAAATAATATTGGTGAATTTGTTAATTCAGTTAAAAATGAACTTTAATTCCAGTGGAAGCAGCACCATCCCATGGCCACCACCTGCTGACTGTCTGACAAGTGTGATTTGTAGCCAGTTAGATTTTTAGGTCAGCTGTGTTATTCCAGCAACTTCTGGGAGATGTTAGTGCTGACATGTTTTAGTTAGGACAGCTTTTCTTCCCAGGCCTTGAGATGTAGCTCTACAAAGTGCCTATGGACTAATTATTTAAATTATATGAACTTTTCAGTATTAAGACAACCTCAGATCATGGTGATCTGAGAGTGAGCAATGTCTACCTTGTCACAGCAGGCATTTTCACCTGGTCATTAATTAAATATTTCATCAGAGCTACTTTGAACTGGCATGACTGCCCATCCTGGGTGCTCAATGGAAAGTGCTTCAGTTTTCCATATACTGCAGCTCCCACCAGTTTGTGGTTTGTACCAGAGCCTGCATATGTGTACGTACTTGGCACATAGTTTGGCTCTTGATGAGACACTAAAATAACTAGTTCCTGCTTGGTAGGCAGTTTTAAGGATAGTTATGAGGTCATATCTTTGAGGTCAGACACCACTTTAGTTCTTAGGGCTGTGGTCCAGATTGAGTGTGGTGATCTAGCAAAGTAAACTCTTGGCATGTTGCTGTTTCATTACAGATATTCTGGCAGCTTCCATAACACCCAGCAGTTTTTGTGCCATGTACTTCTGGTCTGTCATTTGTTCAGTGTCAGCCTTTCAAGTTTGCCCACCCTGAAGTGACCCTGTTAGATCAGACTTGGCCCAAAATGCAGGTTCTGTAACCTTAGTGTTTCAGTATTATTGTTATTTTAATTGCTTGCATGCTCAGACATTTTAATTGAAGATGAACCTCTTCACAAACACTGACATAGTTGTCCTTTTAATGCTACTATAGTAGGGAAATATTTTCGCTCATGATTTGCAAGTTGGTAGCTGACCCACTGAGAGATCAAGGGCCGTATGGTACTGCATAAGGTAGACTTTCCATATTATGCCATATACAGTCAAGCTGCAATAAACAACTATGATTATGAAAGGCTTTTAAATGATGGGCCCCTGTAGTACTAAATGGCAGGGGGAGTGGCTGTCATCAAACACTCTTAACTCATTCTTTACATCTATCTTCTTTCCTTTTCTGTTTTTTTTTTTTCTTTTTTGCTTGCTTTTTAAATAAATGAGCTTATATAAGGCTTCTTAAGGCTGATAACACCCCAAAAAATAAGAAGGTAGTTACTGATTAAGTTGTGGAATTGATTTGGTCATGCCTGGTGATCTTTCAGGAATCTACTTGGTTTGGATGTTTGTGGTCTGAGAGATCAGAATGAACACTGTGTCAGCAGAGATATCACATTTGAAGTCAGTTATCCAGGAATAAACTTGTCTAGCATTTTGTCCTGTTTTCACATTTTCTGGTTTTGCATATTTCATTGGAACAGCAGAGTGGATGGGGAAAGAATTATGAAGTTTCTGTAGAGATTCAGTCTGCTTCTTGCCCAACTATAACTCATCTGGGGAAAATTCCGTACTGTATCCATTTAATCTCTGAAATGCTGATGCATTCCTGTCATAGAACATTTGTCTTGGACTCAAGACTTATCTGAGGATCAACTAAAGTAAAAGCTAGCAGTGAGGTATTATAGTTTAAAATGAGACATTTTTAATAAATGTGTTTAAAACATGACCAACATTTAATGGCCAGATTTCATGCTTTGGATATTTCATGTTTCTAGAATAAGATACTTGAATTAACAGAGTTTCATTTGATTTGTCATTTGCAAGGAACAGTTGCAGTGCAGTATGATTCATCTGCTTCTAATGCTGTGGCTACAACAAAGTGATAAATTAAACTTCTACTCAGTAAAACCAGATCCAAAAGCCCTAATGAGTAAGCAACGTGGCTTGTGCAGTTCATGCTCATGTGTTTAGTGGGGAAGTGGCAGGGAGTGTTAAGTGATAAGTATAAAACAACTTCTGCTGTTCAAGTGAATTAAAATTCTGTTCATGAGAGAGAGAAAAACTTTATTAAACAGACATTTGCACATGAGTGTACTGAAACAGGAATGTGGATCTTGAATGTATTGATGGATATTGTTCCCCATCCCTTGAAAGTAAATAATGTATTTTGAAGCTGGGAAGACAAGGAATTATGATGAATTGGCAAAGGAGTTATAACAGTGGAACTGAACAGTTGCTCTTTTGTTTGCACCTCTTGATCTAGCCTCATATAAAGCAAAAGAAACTCTGTTAAGCTTGTAAAATTCAGGAAAAAACCATAAGAAATATTAGATTTACCTGCATAGTGGCTCAAACATGATAAAAATTGCTATCATCTCTCATTATATATTAAGTAAAAGTTTTTCTATGAAACAAACATGTCAGATTTCCTTCTTATTTTTTGCAATGTCACTTCATTAAAATCACTTGGTCTATAAAAAGTCAGTAACTAATCAACAATGTTACTTTTCTTCCCTAGGAATTAAGAGAAGACAACATTGTATTAATTGAAACAAAGGCCATGCTAGAAGAACAGCTAACCATGGCAAGAGCTCGCGGTGATAAGCTGCATGAATTAGAGAAGGAAAATTTGCAGTTGAAATCCAAACTTCATGATGTAGAGCTGGTATGCACTTTCTTTTTCATTATGCTAATATTTTTAACTTCCATTTTTATCCTTGCAACAGATTCTGTTGGAAATAAAAATGTGGAGGATGCTGTATGGGACTATATGGGATGACTGAATCTCGATGCACATCAGTGACAAGGGGTGTCCCTCAGGGATCCATACTGGGACCAGTGTTACTTAATATCTTTGGCATTTATGGTATTGTCAAAGGGGTCAAGTGCACTGTCAGTGGATTTGCAGGTGTCACCAAGCAGGGTGGTGTGATTGACACACCTGAAGGATTGGATGGCCATACAGAGGGATCTGGACAAGCTCAAGCAGTGAGCCCATGGGAATCTTATGTGGTTGAGCAGGATCTAGTTCAAAGTGCTGCACTCTGCTATCAACACAGGCTGGGGATGAACAGTTCAGAGCAGCCCAGCTGAGAAGGACTTGGGGGTGCTGGTGGATGAGAGATTGGACATGGCCCAGCAATGTGCACTCACAGCCCAGAAAGCCAAATGTGTCCTGGGCTGCATCCAAAGCAGTGGGCAGCAGGGTGAGGGAGGAGTTTCTGCCCTTCCACTTCCCTCTGTTGAGACCCCATCTGCAGTGCTGCATCCAGCTCTGGGGTCCCAGCACAGGAAGGATGTGGACCTATTGGAATTAGTCCAGAGGGGGGTCTCCAAGATATCAGAGGGATGGGGCACCTCTCTTGTGAGGCAAGGCTGAGGGAATTGGGATTTTCCAGCCTGGAGAAGAGGGGGCTCCAGGGTGACCTAATTGCTGCCTTACAGTTCCTAGAGGGAGCCTAAGAGAAAGATGGTGGAAGACATTTTACAAGGGCATGTGGTGATAGGACAAGAGAGAATGGCTTCAAACTAAAAGAGAGTAAGTTTAGATTAGATAGTAGGAGGAAGAAATTCTTTATCGTGAGGGTGTTGGGGCACTGAAAGAGGTTTCCCAGAGAAGCTGTGGATGCCCCATCTCTAAAAGTGTTAAAGGCCAAGTTGGACAGGACTTTGAGCAACCTGGTCTAGTGGGAAGTGTCCCTTCCCTTGGCAAGAACTACATAATGTTTAGTGTCCCTTCCACCCCAAACCATTTTATGATTCTATGATTCAGGATATTATAAAGGTCATGTCATGCTCAGCTTCTCCAAAGTTGCTGGAGATTTTGTATGCTTTTCTGGTGACTTGATGAATTTCTGAGTTTTGGTTTCTGAAAAGCTGAAAACCACTGAGGAAGCATTTCAGTTCCCACAAAAGCAAATGACCCAAACAGTCACAAGAAGCAATCATAGATTCATTCTCCAGGTCTGTTTTCAGGAGTTAGAATTCAAATTACGAGGCAGATGTTACTTGCTGATCCATACAACTGTGTCCAAGTTTGATGTGATGAGTGGAAGCTCTGCATAATTCAAGGTTCTATCTGAAGAATTCCCAGTGTGTCAGAACATGATGCTCCATGCTTTTGAAGAGCTTAGCTCTGGAGACATCTTGAATCCAGTCTGCCATACTAGTCCTGGCTTGTAGTGGCCCTGTCATCAGCCAGTAAGTTTTCACTGCTGTTCCCCAGTCTCCAAGTGTATCATGGACCAGAGCTGGTGCTAAACAGGGCCAGTTGGGCTGTGCTTTCTGTGGCTTATATAGGTAGCCCACAGCAAACACTTAATGCTGAAGATGTATTTCATTATAAAACCACAGTGTTTAAGGAGATTTTTCTGCCCTCAACATGCACTGTGCTTGTAGCAGCTCAGCCTGCAATCTCGGAGATGAGCTGAACACGCTTTAATTCATGCGTGTCTTGCACAGGACCGGGACACAGACAAGAAGAGAATTGAAGAGCTGCTGGAGGAGAACATGGTCTTGGAGATTGCACAGAAACAGAGCATGAACGAGTCTGCACACCTAGGCTGGGAGCTAGAACAACTGTCTAAAAGCACTGATCTTGCAGACAGTGAGTACCACCTGGGGTAGCTGTGGTGTTTGTGGCCTGTTTTGGAATAAACAGAAGTTGAATCCAAGACTGGAAAGCTTCCCTCATTCAGCCACTTAATTTGACCTTTGTTTTTGTTTTTTTTAACTTCTGAAATGTATTCCTCTTCCTTTCACTCTCTTCTGAAGGCATCAAAATGTTTTGCTTTTGTTATGTTCATCACTGAGAGAGACTTTTAAGTATTACACTTTAATAAAAATTAAAAAATGAAGCTTTGTAAATGACAAAGCAGAAATGTCACATTGAATATTTCTAACTGAATGGTTGGGTGGAGTCTGTGATCTTTAGTATTCTTTAGTACAGTTAATACAGACAGTTATGTGGTCTTTAAGTCCCAGGAAGTAATGTATGCTGAAGTCATTTATTTTTACTAGATGCTGAAAAATGTGTGCAGTTAAAATAACTGGCTGATTTTTTTTCTTTGAGTGGTTGATTTGATTTCCATAGCTATCACAAACATAGCTTATTCTGTCTTCACTGGACAGGTTTTAGCATTGATTTCTCTGTTTAACATTTATTCTGTCTATTATGCCAGCCTAAATAATTTGTTCCTAAGTGGAACTTGGGAAATATAAGCTATTTCCTCTAATTCAGCATGCAGCTTTGAGTATTGAGTATTCACCTTATTTTGCTAAGACTTGCGTATTTGGCTTTGTGAACCAGGAACAGTTGAACTCAAAGACAAAGGAATAAATTAGAGTAAGCAGATGTTAAGTTTCCAGTGAAACTGTCTAGAATAGCTTTGTTTTGTAAAACAGCTGTGTGTGGCTGACACCAATTCTGAAGTCTGCTTGCTGTCTAGGATCCAAGTTCTCTTCACTAAGATTAATGGCTAGTTAATTGTTACTTCTAAATAATAATCTTGCAAAGCAGATTATGTTAGCCTGAAAAATTAATGTCATTCTATTACTCCTTCTGTGTAATCAAGGATATTGCTCATTGTGTTAGTGGGGGGAAAAGACAGTTCTCTCAAAACTTGAACATTTTGATCAAGAGTATTTCAGGAAAATGTGAAAATACCTAAATTTTATGGTCTGTTCAAAATACAAAGTTTTGTTCCCTTCCTGATTTTCTTTCACTATCGATCTAATAAAAGGAAGAATGCTAGTTACCTCTTATTTACTAATTTCTATAAAACATAACTTTAAAAATTTGCTTGAGTAATTTAGCACTGCACTGGTGTGTATCATTTTAGCACTGGAGCTTCAGAAACTCTCTGATTAACCAAAGAAAAAGAATGATGAACTGAGAACATCCATAAATTTGTATTCAGTAGGAAAATAAAATGGTGAAGGAAGTGGATTTTTTTTTTTTTAAAAGAACATTTAACTTTGGACTTTTATTTCATGGAAGTGTTGTTCTGATTTACAGTAATTCTCTGTAAGAAGTTTTATTTCAAGCCATTTTGCTGTTCTGAATGCAGCTTGTTTGTACAAATAGAGTCAGACTGCAAAACTCTTCTGGAAAATCTCCTGTTCCTAGATATCAAGTTGAGTCTGCAAAGGTGGCGGATAGAAGATTTTACCAGTTAGTTTGGTATTTTAAAATAAAAATAATTTTAAAAATGAGCATGGGGAAAAGTAATTTAGCTGGACTTCGCTTCAGAACAGATCTCAACTGGAGGATTTAGCTAATGTTAAGTACTTGAGTCTTCACTTGACCAAAGCTTTCCAGGTGATGCTCTGTAAAAGAGATAAACAGGATTTTACCAATCTCAGAAAGTTACCAGCTTAAAGTAGTGCTTATTTAGACGGAGCTATTCATTTTCTTAGATTTAAAGACAGCATTAAAGTCAATTTCATATGAAATGTGGTTTTGAGGTGATGGCTAGCAATTATTTCATGTGTACAAGAAGGTTGCTCTTGTAATTATGCAGATGCTGGTCAGAGAAATTGCCAGAGCAGTGAGGATTTTGAGGCTGAGAGCTAGTGAGACTTTTGTTCTACAAGCATTGAGCAAAACAACATCTTTGTTGTAAGACTTGAATAAATTTTGTTAGTTCTGAGATTTCAAATTCAGACACTTCTCAGATCAGCATTCTGATGGGTGTCCTGTGCCTGCATACCTAGTAGTAAATTGTTCTCTATGCTTTAGCATACTCTTGATAAAGAAGGTGTAAAGATAAGCACCGGAGTTCTCTTTTGTAAGAATTTTTTCTATGACTGAATGTGATTGCATACCTGAGTTTTCATTAACTCTTGGAAGTGCACCACCTTCCTGTTCTAGCAAAACCTTACCAGGGGTTTACTTTCTGCCTCAGTTTATTTCCTGTGATGAAAGTGGGAGATGGTATTGTGGTATATTTTGTTACTAACATTAGATGCACTCCCAACATGAATAAAGTGAATTTAAGAAGAGTTAAGAAAGTAAGCAACTTCTTAGATGGCTGGCTGTTCAGATAGTACCCTGTTTATTAAAGGTATTAATGGTTATCTGTGAAAATGGGTTCTGTTTTTAACCAAGTATTTACTTAGCAGTCAAGCTAATTGTAAGACTGACAGCAATAATCTTCATCCAAATAGATCTTGTGCACCTCAGAAGGAGACATTGGTGAATTGATTAGTGCCACCTTCTGCTTCTCATGTTTCAACAGCCAGAAAGTCCTTTGTGTTCGAGTTGAATGAATGTGCTTCAAGTCGAATACTGAAGCTAGAGAAGGATAATCAGAGCTTGCAGAACACAATCCAAGAGCTGAGAGATGCCTCCTTGACCTCCAGAGAGAGCAGTCTAAAGTTTGTGGAACTGGAAAAGGAAAATCAGCAACTTAGCAAAAAGGTAATTTGCTCACAGGAGCAAATGGAGCTCTTAGGTTTTTTTTAAACACGGTGCACAGAGGGATGTGCAGCATTCCTAAATAATGACAGTTTTCAGGGAGTTCACCTGTGATCCCCATAAGCGTGACCATGATTTTGGTCCCGTCTATTTAATTGCATTCTAAAGCAATTCAAGCAATTCTGATAATTTTATTTATTGCCTTCTACTTCAGTCCCTGCTTATGTGCATCATTGTAAGAAAAAGTTATTGCTCCTGTTAAATAAAAGTTCCTGTTAAATAATTCAGTGCCTGTTTGCCGCTGGTAGATTGTACTGTTGATTGTGTCCCTTTCTGTTGTCTCACAACAGTCACTACTGGGAAAGGAAGCCATGGTCCCACTGAACTATTTTTGTTTTTTGAAAGTTTATTGATTTTTACATGTACGTCCAATAATTTACACAGGTGAATTCAGCTTAGTATGTTCTAAATGTCTTTCTTGTTGTCCAGAGTCCTGGACATGCTTTTTCTTGTCCTCTTAGCTGTTATAAATTCTCTAGTGTCTCTCTCTCTGCAAAGATCTCAGTTCTTTCAGTCTTTGTAACAAACATGTGGGTCATCACTTTGTAAATTTATTTAAATAACAGAGTGTGTTGCACTCTGTTATTAACTTCGACTACATTTAGCTCAAATGCCAACTCAGTGCTTGTCCTTATGAAACACACTGCTCAGTTCACCTCCAACTACCAGCCTTATTTTTGTCTGACTAGTTACTTGAATGCTCAGTTCTGATGAATTGAGCCAAGTGCTGCTGGGGAAGAATATGCTTCCTACTCTATAGTATGAAACATTTTCATGTTGGATTTTTCTGCATTCCTGCCATTCATAAATTATCCAGAATATAAGGCTCATTTCTCCTTTTCCCATTACTTCTGTAACCTGTGTGTGTGAGACATTGATGTAATGATTTCAGTTGTGTTTGGCTTGCCTGTGAGCTAGCTGAATCCCTTAAAGGACAAGGGTAGAAAGCACCTACCTAGATGTGAAATGCTGCTTGTGGATTCCTAGATTGTAACAAGCCCATTTCTCTGCTAGGGAGAGCAGTGTCCAGCGCTGGATCATTCCATCTTCTGGAAAGATTCATTTGCTAAGTTGAGATCAGTTCTGCTCTTTTTTCTTTCTTTTGTGAAGAAGGAAAACTGCAGAGATTCAGTTCACTCTAATTTTCCATCCACACTTCCATTTATGACCTGTTGTGTATAAGTAGTTCAATCCAGCTCTAATTTACATGCCTAAAACTGGAGATGGAGGCGCAGAAAGCTCTCAGCAGATACCTGTGGTATACTGCAATTTAAGTCACTTGAACAACTGTGATCAGCCTCTGGCTTAGCCCCAGGCAGATTCCTGTGGGCACCTCCTGTTACAGCACTGTATTGGTGCCAACAGTTGTGATTCCCCTCAGTTAGAATACAGTCAATTGGGCCAGGGGCAATAATAGGCAAACTCTGATTTGTTACAAAATGTTTGCTACAGTGGGCAGGGGAGAGTGGAAGAGCTCTGGAGGAGTGTTAAAGTCAAGCACATAAGTCAGAGGACAAGAGATAAAGAAGTATTTTTCTCAAATGTTTTGTGTCTTTGGGATTCTTTTGGTAACTTCCCTGAAATATCCATTGTAAAATCTTGTCTCCCTAAAGTTGTTTAACTGAGCTGAGATTTCATCCACTGTCTGAGACTTTCAAAACTTGTTGTTTCTATATGCTTGTCTATCTGCTGATCTAGTGGTTGGTGGGATCATGTAGCCAAAACAGTATTATTCAGGTAGTACAAGAAGAGATGTTATAAATAAAAACTTACATATTTTTTCCCTTTTTTACTTCTCTTCCCTTTGAGGTTTTCAGAGGAGCTAGTAGTAGAAACCCCTCCTTTCAGGCCCACTCAAACAGCCCAAGTACCTGTCTGTTGTCTCTGACTTTCTGAAAAAAGTTGTAAATAGTAATGTCTTACTTGCCTCCAGTTTACTGGGAAGTGTAGATGAAGATCAGCTATTGCTGAGCTGCTGAGTTTGTTGCAGCCTTCTGTGAACTGATCCTTTGAGACCAATGAACCTCCACATGGTTACATTTCTGGCTGCTGAGCCCTCCTTATCTCCAATCTGGGCAGCCCCTGCTTGTTCAAACACTTCCTGTAATGAGGGGCATGTTGACATAGGCAGAGCCCAGCCTCCAGCTATTTCCCACTTGTAAGAATTAAGTTAAATACCCCTTTCATTGACTTTTTCAGTGTTGGCAGAGCTGATAATACCAAAACAAAAATGAGCTGATACTTGTGCAGAGCTGTAGGTGCTCACAGTACTTAGCAAACTTAAAAAGGAATTATTTCCTGATCTGGGGAGTATAGTTCCCAGAACCTCTTAGTTCTAAGTATTGAAGAGCTACTACTTTTCTGTTCTTCATGTATTACAAGTACAACTTTCAAAATGAGGAAGTCAGAAGACTTTGTTTGTTGTAGGACTGGAGCCTTACTCACAAATCTTTCAAATACAGTATTGTCACCTGCTGGGGAAAAGAGGGCCTCCAGAACATAGGGAGTGGGAGCATAAACTTGGTCACTCCAGTGCTTTAGTGTTTTTCCTCTGTTCCTGTTTTATGTTGGTGTTTTGGTCTTTTTAGTGCTGTTGCTCACTGAGGTGTCTTAATAACTGTCTGCATTCACTGGTACAGTAAGACCATCAGTGATGGAGAGGCTTGAAGGGGGCAAGTTCCTCAGGAAGGGGAGCACCAGAAACTTAATCCCTGTTGACAGGAGCACAACAGGGCATTCAGCAGGCAGGTGAACTAAGCACTTCTTACTGCTGTGCCTTATATGGTCTGGTCTTAAAAGGCATGAAGAAACAGGATTATTCAGGTGAAGAAGATTCTTAGCACTGCGAGAAAAACACAGCAGGTCCTTTCCCTTCTCTGAGACTGGTAACTACAGGAGAAAGGGATTTAATCTTTCAGCCATAGTCCCCATCTCATTTCTCTCTGGTCTTCAAAATGACTTGAAGTGCTTGTCCTTTTGTCCTGTGGTTGATGTATTTTGGTGTGTTCTCTTCACACAGATTGAGAAGTTGCAAAATCAAATTGAAAAAGAGAAGCAAAGCAATCAAGATTTGGAAACCTTGAGTGAGGAGCTGATAAAAGATAAAGAGCAGCTACAAGTTGTCATGGAGACTCTAAAAGCCGACAAAGACAGACAGGTGTGAACTTCTCAAATGTCATATAACAACATGTGCTCAGTAATGGTAATTCAGTGATGCCATTTAGAGCATCTGGTTCTCTCAGGGAGATAAGGCAATTTGAGAGCTATTAAATGCAGTTTGAACTTGTTCAAATCTAGGTTAAAATCTTTTTCAAGTGTAAAAGCCCAACATGTTTTGCTGGTTTCTGTTCTTGTTACCATAAGGGAATCTTCAGACCGTTATATGAACAGCCATTCGCCCTTGAGGGAAAAAAGCCCTTGGATCTTACTAAAACCAATTGGTTTTAGGATATGCAAATAAATCCTCATTTTGTTCCTAAAGGTTGGTCTTCCACCACGTGTATGGCATGATTGGTTTGGTTGAGGTTCTGTAGCCAAACTTTTTGCTCTGTTTAAGAGATGCTGAGAAAATACTTACTTCTTCTGGAGTGACGTTTTAATTGCCTTCAGCTTTTGCCACTGTATTGTAGTTCATGTGCAATGCCTGAAAACTCTTATTACAGGTTTGTGCAAGTGTCATCTACTGATTTGACAGATGAAAAAAATACAGACACAGATCATTAGAGACTGGTCTGAATATTCTCAATCTGTATTAAAATCTATTCTTAAATTTTGGTGAGGTGAAAATTAAATTGCAAAATGTCTTATTTATGTAGTTCTTTTCATGTTGAAGGATTTTTACCCAGACTTCCACTTGGGAAACTGCACTTTACCAACAAAGCCTTGTATTTTAGTTAGAACAAATACAGACTCTTTGTGGCAGGAATTAATAGATGGTTTGAAGGTAGGGCAGGAACCAGAAATATTCCCAGTTGTTAAAAAAGAGTAGTTTGTGATTTTTTTCAGGTCTAGTCCCTTTTGATTTGTGTGGCTGTTGTCGATCATAATAATCAAATGCAAATTGCAGTCTAAATTGCAATTGCATCAGCTGAAATTTGACCAGCAGGGTAAGTGTAGTGTCCTTACAGGAAGTGTGTCTTTAAGGACATCTGTAACTGGTCTACATTTTCAAGTATTCTGAGGTTCCTGGCACCTTACCAGAGATAATTTCAGTCTTCAGATCCCCAAGATGAAGGTAAACCTAGTTAGAAAGGTACTCTCTATTAAGAATGATTTGTAACAAAACATTTTCTCCAAGGTGTTTTCTGAAGGTCCTCTGTCTGCTTTTTCCTTCTGCCCCAGCCTTCTTGGATGGTAGCAGGAATATAGCAGAGTTTTTAATTTATTAAAATAATTTTTTTTTTAATAGTTTGGGTTCTTGGTTAACAAGTCAATAATTTGCTGAGAATTTTGTCTTGGATTAAATGAATATGATTTTGTTAACAGTCATCTCTCTGCTTTAGGACTAATTTGTACCACACTTGTAAGTAGATGAATAATGTTTGCACAACTGTTTATGTAGATAAAGGACCTTAAACAAGAAAATGATCACCTTAATCAAGTTGTCTTATCCCTGAGACAAAGATCGCAAGTGAGCAGCGAGGCAAGAGTGAAAGATATTGAAAAAGAGAACAAAATCCTTCATGAAACAGTAACTGAGACGAGTAGCAAACTGAGCAAGCTGGAATTTGAGAAGAAACAATTGCAAAAGGATTTTGACCAGGTTAGAGAAAAAGTGGAAAGAGTGGAAGAAATGGAAAAAGAGCTCCACCGGCTGGAGAGGGAGAATGAACAGCTCACAAAAAAGGCAGCAGTGATGAAAATAGTGACAGAAAAAGTGGAAGTTCTTGAGCAAGAGAATGGCGATCTGGAAGTGGAAAATAGGAAACTAAGAAAATCCTTGGACACATTACAAAATATTTCCATCCGGCTTGGTGACCTGGAAAGGGACAACAAGCAATTGGATGAAGAAAATCTGGAGCTTAGAAGAGTGGTAGAGACCATGAGATTTACCAGCACAAAAATGGCACAAATAGAAGCAGAAAATAAAGATTTGGAGAGGGAGAAAGAGGACTTAAGAAAGAATGTGGAAATGTTAAAAGCAATGAACAAGAAATCAGAGAGGCTAGAGCTAAGCTATCAGAGTATCAGTTCTGAAAACCAGAGACTTCAGCAAATTGTGGAGAACAGCAGTAAAAAGATCCAGGAATTAGAAAAAGAAGTTCAAGGAATGGAGAGTGAAAATCAGGTCCTCCAGAGGAACCTTGAAGAGCTAAAGGTTTCTGCCAAACGGCTAGAGAGCTTAGAAAAGGAAAACAAAGCCCTAGAACAAGGAATGTCTCAGCTAGAAAAAGACAAAAAAATGCTAGAGAAAGAAACAAAACGGCTTTGGCAGCAAGTGGAGCTGAAAGATGCTATTTTGGATGACAGTACGCTAAAGCTAGCAGTTGTTGAGAAGGAAAACAAGACACTAGAAAAGGAAATTGCTCGATTTAGAGAGTCATCTAGTAAACTGAAAGAGTTTGAAAAGGACAATAAAGACCTACTAAAGCAAGTTACAATTGATAAGAGAACACTAGCTACGCTGAGAGAGGTAAGCAAAATAGTTCTGCTGGATTCTGTGCTTCTATTTTTTTTTTCAGCTCTGTGAAGTACAACAGGAATATATCTGTCCCACAGGAGATCTTCACATCTTTAACAACAGTCACTTGAAAGCGTTTCCTTGGAAAGTAGAACATGCCAAGAACTGCCCTTGGTGTAGTTGTGCAGTGGCCACTTTGTGTCCAGAGTCTCAAAATTACGTCTTTTTTTTAATGCAGAATTTAAATTTTGAAACAACTCTAATGTGGTGCCTGTTAACCAAAGACTTTGGTAGTTCCTCCAAGTGTGACTACAAAATTGTTTGCTAACTTGAGAGCCCCAGCAGGGGAGATTGACTCTCAGGTCTAGAAATTTCTAGCACTTGCTGAGGACACATGGACATCCCTGTTCTGAAAGAGAGAAAACCATCCCAAATGATCAACCTAAACCAGCTGTACCAAGATTTTGCTTTATGGCTACCTTACTGCATCTTTCCCCAAATGCTTCCCTGCTGAGTGAGAGCATGCTAAGCAGCAGTGATCTCTCCCTCCACCAAGCATTAGGACATTGGCAATCTGAGGATGTGTGTGTTAGAACCTGGCACTCTTATAAGTGGCCTATGAGCAGATTCAGATTATTGCAACTTGCTCTCATTGCCTGTCCTGGCTGCTGTTGTCCTGCCAGCATCAGAAGGACTGTTAAATGGAAAAAGGGTTGTGCTGCAGTAGCTCAGTGAAATAGATAAGTTTAGCAATATAAACACAGTAAGTAATCACTTACTTCAAGGCTTAGTTTTATTTCAATTTTTGAAGCATGAGTGTAATTTTGAGGAGGAGAAATAAAGTCTGTCAGAAACACTTGACACAGTTCCAAGTTGTTTCTATTGAAATTTCCTTAAAAATTATTAAAACAATATAATTTCTGAGAAGGCTCTCCAGTAATCTTTCAATTCTCAGACTTTTGCAGATTTCCAGTGGTGCAGACCCATACAGTAGCCCATCATCTTTTCCTCAGTTACTATAGATCCTGCAGAAGGAATTCATGGATGTTGAAGGGACCTGTTTACAGATCACTGGACTGGCACTGGCCTTAACCATGTTTTTTACCTTGCCACACAAATGAATTAAAGGCTAAACTTGTGATGTCAGAGGACTATTGAATACCTACAGTTTAACAAAGTATTTTTATAAAATTTTATTCTTGATTCTGTTTGATATTCAAGATAATATTTTTTTATTTAAAGTTCTTCAGTAGCTTTTTTGTTCTTTCTTCATGTGTTGTTTAAGAAAACTTTAGCAGAAACAAAAGCAATGTAGATCTCTATGGTGCATTTGTATTTCAGAGAATTTTGAATGGTAGGGATCTTCACAGTTAGCTATGCACCAAAAAAAATTTGTCCTTTTTAGAAATGCAGGCTGGCATTGTGTTTCCCCAGGTCATTTCCACACAGACTGTTTTACTGGCATAACTGCAAAGCATTGTCCCAATACACCTTCTGGTTCAGAGCTGCCAAGTCTTCTCCTTGTATGACTCCTTGCTGGGTTCTGTTTTAATTTCTTCCCAAAGAAATGTAAATGAAACCAGGCTGCATCAGCAGATAGCAGAATAAGTGACCAAGCCCTTGTGTCCAGAGCTTTCCTCTCTCTTCTACATTCTACAATGTAGTTACACTTCCAAAATTTTGGGCAGTAATTTACCATATGTCAGAAACTCAGTGTGTTATTGTCATGGTTTGACGCTGGCACAATGCCAGCGCCCCATGAAAATATAACTTACTAATCAAATGCTGTGAAATGTGATCAAGGACAGAGCAAAGCAGACTAAACTTAATAATAAAGGAAAAAACTTTATTACACTACTACTATTACTATTATAAAAGGAAAAGAAAGGAAAGAAAAAAAAACACACAAAATTCGAAATGAAAACTTTTTAAAACATTTCTCTTCTTTCTATTCAACTCTACTAAACTCTAGCGAGACTTATTTGGATCTTTAATTAAGTTTTCATCTTTTAATATAATCAATACTGAGCCCATCGGGGAAGAGAGGAGTCTCTCTTGAAACTATAGACTCCCAGGAAACACAACTGCCACTTTTTGTGTTTCCAATGTCACACCTGGCACTGCTCAGACACACTGGCCAGTGTGACCCTCTTCTCTCCATGTCACAGTGCTCTCACCACCGGGCATGGACAGAGACTGCTCATAGGGCCCCTTTAAGGATGTTTTGCCAAGGACTACCAGGAACAACAGTCCAGTATTATAATTCGGGATTAGAGTTTTTTTTATTTTCCCCTGGGGCCGAGGGTTTAAAAGACAGAGATCGCTTTCTCTTCTTCTTGAAGATGGAGGGCATCTTCACACTTTCTTCAGTTTTTTCTCTGTTTACTCTAAAACTGGTAGTTGCTGCAGAAGGTCTCTTGGCTTATTAATGCATTTTTTTAAAATGCAGTCTTTCTTGAAAAGAAAGAGTGGTTCAGTCTATGGTAAGCAAGCAGAGTTTAGCCAAAAAGCCACTTTATCATTTGCCTCTAACCTTCTTCTTTAAACATCTGAGGTTTCAAGCTGTCTCTCTTTTCTTTAAATTTAGGAGGAGTAATATTTCATAAAGCCTTCATTTCTCAGGAAGGGTTAAAAGTCCCAACTCTCAAGGATGGCTTGCTGCCCAGGCTCCAGCTCTCACAGCCCGGCTGGGCACCTTGTGGCCCCCTCGCTCTTCTCTTTTTCTGCGGCGAATTGCTGATAAAACCACCGAGTCTCTTTTTTCTCTCTTGGGAGAGAGAGAGACTCTGGGGGGGGGAACGGAGACATCTCAGATTTTTCTACCCTTTTATCTGCAGGAGCTGACCCAGTCGGTTCCGATTCTTTACTTCCTGGCCTACTTGTGCAGGCCGCATGGCTCCCCTCCCCCACCCAGCCCGGGCTGGGCAGGGGAGGTCTGTATCATGCGATGACCGGAACTAAAGAAGGACGAGTCCTCCTGGGAATTCCGCTTTTAACCCCTCTGTGTTCTTAGAGGCGTGTCTACTTTCAATTGGTCACTCTAAGTGTCAGTATCTAAACCTGACCCCTGACGGGATGAACCTCTTCTTTCTAAAAAATTCTCTTTCCGTGTCAAACCATGACACTCCACCCTTCGCCTCTGAGAATACAGATTACAAAAAATAATTATCAAAACTACATTTAATTAAATTCATATTTTGCTTTTGTTCCTTTTTGATCCTATCTCACAGCTTTCATTTTATTACTATCTTATCTTACTCAAAATTCGATTTCCCGGTCAGGGAACCAAAAATGTCATGGTTTGACGCTGGCACAATGCCAGCGCCCCATGAAAATACAACTTACTAATCAAATGCTGTGAAATGTGATCAAGGACAGAGCAAAGCAGACTAAACTTAATAATAAAGGAAAAAACTTTATTACACTACTACTATTATAAAAGGAAAAGAAAGGAAAGAAAAAAAAACACACAAAATTCGAAATGAAAACCTTTCAAAACATTTCTCTTCTTTCCACTCAACTCCACCAAACTCCAGCGAGACTTATTTGGATCTTTAATTAAGTTTTCACCTTTTAATATAATCAATACTGAGCCCATCGGGGAAGAGAGGAGTCTCTCTTGCAACCATAGACCCCCAGGAAACACAACTGCCACCTTTTGTGTTTCCAATGTCACACCTGGCACTGCCCAGACACACTGGCCAGTGTGACCCTCTTCTCTCCATGTCACAGTGCTCTCACCACCGGGCATGGACAGAGACTGCTTATAGGGCCCCTTTAAGGATGTTTTGCCAAGGACTACCAGGAACAACAGTCCAGTATTATAATTCGGGATTAGAGTTTTTTTTATTTTCCCCTGGGGCCGAGGGTTTAAAAGACAGAGATCGCTTTCTCTTCTTCTTGAAGATGGAGGGCATCCTCACACTCTCTTCAGCTCTCTCTCTGTTTACTCTAAAACTGGTAGTTGCTGCAGAAGGTCTCTTGGCTTACCAATGCATCCTTCTAAAATGCAGTCTCTCTTGAAAAGAAAGAGTGGTTCAGTCTATGGTAAGCAAGCAGAGTCCAGCCAAAAAGCCACTCTATCATTTGCCTCTAACCTTCTTCTCTAAACATCTGAGGTTTCAAGCTGTCTCTCTTTTCTTTAAATTCAGGAGGAGTAATATTTCATAAAGCCTTCATTTCTCAGGAAGGGTTAAAAGTCCCAACTCCCAGAGATGGCTCGCTGCCCAGGCTCCAGCTCCCACAGCCCGGCTGGGCACCTTGTGGCCCCCTCGCTCTTCTCTTTCCCTGCGGCGAACTGCTGATAAAACCACCGAGTCTCTTTTTTCTCTCTTGGGAGAGAGAGAGACTCTGGGGGGGGGAACGGAGACATCCCAGATTTCTCCACCCTTCCATCTGCAGGAGCTGACCCAGTCGGTTCCGATTCTTTACTTCCTGGCCTACTTGTGCAGGCCGCATGGCTCCCCTCCCCCACCCAGCCCGGGCTGGGCAGGGGAGGTCTGTATCATGCGATGACCGGAACTAAAGAAGGACGAGTCCTCCTGGGAATTCCGCTTTTAACCCCTCTGTGTTCTTAGAGGCGTGTCTACTTTCAATTGGTCACTCTAAGTGTCAGTATCTAAACCTGACCCCTGACGGGATGAACCTCTTCTTTCTAAAAAATTCTCTTTCCGTGTCAAACCATGACAGTTATTCACTATTGACCCTGTTACCAAGGGGAATAACATCATAGCCACAATACCTCAGGAGACTTCCATACTGAAGTCCTGTTGCTCCTGTGTGTGTGTACCAGTGCTGGCAGGGCTTTTTGTCCTACTTGAGAGGTGGGAACTCCCTCTGCTGGCGTCCCCTGACCTGCACACATCCTTGTGTGCCACAGAGATGGGGTGGTGTCCCCTGGCCCACACATTCCCTCCTTCAGCAAGCAGGCACAAAGCCAGTGTTGGCAGAAGTAGTTCAGTACAGTGAGTGAAACAAAGGCCAAAAGAAGCATTCTGCAGATTTATTTCAAGTGACCTATAAATAAAACCAATCAGTTTAATTCTGCACTCAGCTGTCACTGATGAAGAATTTTAGCTGACCTACTTGAAACTAGGATTTTATCCAATGACTTTTTCAGTACTCTTAAAAAGATGTAAAGTGATAATACCACCACCCTTTGCATAGCAACTAATCATGTTAGTGCTTTTTCAGGATTTGGTCCTGGAGAAGCTGAAGAGTCAAAAGTTGTCTAGTGAGCTGGACAAACTGAGTCAGGAACTGGAGAAGATGGGATTGAACAAAGAGATGCTGCTGGAGGATAATAATGACAATGATGACACGTAAGGAGACTGAGCTCTTCTAGTCATTCTTTTGATTCAGCCTAACTGAAGCCCTTTGCCTTTCTTTTTGGTTCTCATCTGCCTCCTTGCCATTACCCAGTTTTGGACATAAACCCCATTTTTCTGAGGCAAGCTTGGCAGCATACTGTAAGTTTTGCAAAACATTTTCTTGGGTGGAAGGAAGAAATGCCATTTTCTCTCTCCATACTAGCAGTGTTACTACAGTTCCTCTCTACTCCCCAGCAGAGTAGCTGGGTAGCTATTTCAGTGTGTATTTCTCTTCATGTAGAATAGTGTCTATTAAACAGTGTCTGCCATTACTTCATGTAATTGGTGATTCAGATACCTCTTAATACAAACACAGATGTTGCCTAAGAAATACCCAATTGCAAGGAATTCCTTTATAAGTCCTATAGTAATGAACAGAAAATCTCAACAACCGATGTGTATATTGGCTTCTTGGTAAGACCTACTTAGAGAAACATACCCATCTTGTAGGAATCTTCAAACTGTGGGTCTTGCTTCTTGTTAAGAATCTTCAAAAGATCCATAAGAAGAGTTTTCTGCAGTGTAATTATGGGGGAAAGAGAGAAACTTACTTTCTCTCAAGTTATTTAACTCTTTGATATTTCTGTAGAACTGTGTTGGTGTTAATCTCTATTAAAGTTGATTGGATTTTTCATAAGTGAATTCCCCAGCTATATCGGTAGCAATCTGCAGTAATAGAGGAAATAATTTTCCTGAAGAAGCACACATGTATAATTTAACATGTAGTGAGACTGGGAACAAAGTGAAGGTGAAGTCTGCTGTTTAAATGGTGGCTCATATCTTAGTGGCAGATATTGGAAAGCTATTATCATATTTTTCAGAAAATACAAGGTTCTTGAAAGCAAAACTGAATCAGCACTAAAATCAACTCTAGCTGTGAAAGAGGAGAAGATTGCAATGCTGGAGGCTCAAGCGAAAGACTTTCTGAACTTGAACCAGCAGTTACAGAATGATCTAAATATGGTAAGAGCTTAAGTGAATTTTGATTTTTTTGACACTGTACTTCTGCACATTCGCATGCTTGGGGATTTTTTGGCTTGAGGTTTGATTTCCTTTTTTTTTTTGTTCTCCTTGCCCCTCCCTATACACATCCTTCCCAAGAACCATTTTTTCACTGGACTGTCTTTTTTTTCTCCCTTTCTATGTAATGACACAAAATTAATAAAAAAAAAAATTGTTCTGGGGCACGTCAGGAGGGGTTTTATTGGGTAATTGCTCTTTGCAGTTCAGTTTTCCCATGTTTTTTTTTCTTTGGCATGGCTGCGTTTTTCTGCCTTGTTTAGTGGAAACATAGGCTGAGGAAGGCTGCAGTTGAAACATCCCCCCAAGAACAGCCTGTTTGTTAGGTGACAGTGAGCTCGAGTCTAAAGGCACCTGACTGGAGCCCAAGAGATGTAGATTCTTCCACCTGTCTGTGTCTCAGCTTCCCTGTCTGTGAAGTGGGTAATGGTTATTAAATCTCTGAAAGTCTGTACAGTGCAAGAGAGGAGTGATATAACCCATCATTATTAATGCATTATTCCAGTGTTGAAGGTTGTTGCTTGTTGACTGTGTAGGTAAAGAAGGACTTTGATGCACTCAAGCAGACTCAGCAGGATGGGCAGTATGCTCAGAAGTCACTGAAGAATTCAGCAGAGAAGCTCATTGCCAACCAGCAAATGAATGAGAAATTTGAAACAGGGCACCAAGAGGCCACCACAGAGCTGCTGAAACTGAAGGACAGAGCCATTGAACTGGAAAGGAATGTAAGCCTTCTCCTATCTCCTCTTAGCTCATAGACTTCTCTTGTGCTCTTGAGTGGGTTGGTGGAAACTAGATTTTTGAGCTTAAAGGAATCTGGTAGGTTTTCTGGAGCACCCAAGTCTACCAGATTCCTTGGGTGTCTCTTAGGACTGCATGGGACTTAAGTGCTTCATGTGTCTTGTGTCTATCTTGTCCCATCTTTGCAGGGAGTAATCCTGTGTGTTGACATCTGTCTTACCTTCATTTAATGCTGGGAAGAGGTTTTTTTATGCCTTTGTTGCAGAATGATCATCACTAATTGGTTCTCATCTTTGATAGGACTCCAAATAATCAGGACAGCTGTTTCTTTTCTTCCTATCACCCCTTCAATGCCATCTCTCTTTCAGAATGCAGCCCTGCATACTGAGAAGAAGCTGCTTAAGGAACAGCTAAAGCATCTGGAAACACAGAATGTCTCCTTCAACAATCAGATCCTGACACTACAGAAGCAAAATGTCTTCCTTCAGGAGCATAACACTGCCCTGCAGACACAGACAGCCAAACTCCAGGTCAGAACATCCTTGTGCCTCTGTGCCAGGAGGTTGGATTTGATTACAGTAGTGTGGAGGAGATGACAGCTAATGAAATAATTTGTGTTGGTAGGCTGATGTAATGATGGAAAGATGAGGCCCAGGAGGTGGAGCTTAGTTTGAGGTCTGAATTTCTCCAAGCGAGAAGGGAAATTTGGTCTGTAGCTAATGTCTGGTAGCTACCTTCAGCAAGAAGGTGGTTATTTAGAGAGAATAAATTAAAATTAATACAGCAAAATCCAGATGTGTTATTCCAGAAACTACACTTCTGTAATAAAGAAAAGCTTTGGTCTTTGCTTTTGTGTCAATGCTATGCCTGTGAAAGAGCTCAGCAAAAATGGAAAGAGGACACAAGTCAATTCCCCATAGGCATTGTAGCAATGAGCTCCACTCACTGTTTTCAGACTTTCAGACAAATGTAAAAGTTGCCAGTGGGAAAGATACTCCTAAAAATTACTTGACTTAAAAAAGAAATAAACTTACTTTGAGAGAAATATGTGTTTCAAAGGACAACATTGGATTAACTCTGTTTCTCTTGCGTGACTTTCACTTTTCAAGCTTTTCCTCCTGCATGTTCAGAGATGGAGAAATGGGGGTTTTTTGTTCTCATTGTTTCCCACCTGTGATTAAATTATATTAGCAACATATAAAATCAGTGCACCATCTCTTTACTGAAACCAGACTCGTTAGGAGTACTGCTCAAGTACACTGTGTTAGGAGTGTTGTCCACATATACAGTGGGGCAGTTAACGTTTTTGAGTTTGAGTGAACTTGAGTTTCATTACTTGTACACAAAAATAGGGTGACTTTTGACTCTGATCATGATTGTTAGAGATGCAGTTGAGTTGTGAGTATTCCAGATCATCTTGGTCTTTGGGCTCAAGAGCTTCTGGTAAAACAGTGTTTTTTCAGTTTAGAGATTATTGTGATAATTTTCATACTACTAACAGCATAGCTTTAGGTGATGTATACTGCCAACAGTAATACCAAAATGATGCCAATTGTACATAGATGTCTTAAATTGACAAGTCAGTGTAGGCATTCTTGACTAACTCTATACAGATGTAAGCTGCTACAAAATGTTTGTTGTATGCACTAGTAGATATGAATAAGTAATGCTTACTTTTTACTTGCAAAACTTTAGGTAGAAAATTCAACTCTCAGCTCCCAGAGTGCTTCACTGACAGCCCAGAATGCTTTACTGCAAAATCAGCAGACAGCCAAGGAGAACGAGAATGAAAATCTACTGAAGCAGAAGGAGCAGCTGAAAGCTGAGTACGAGTCATTGCTTCAGGACCATGAACACCTTGCTTCACTGCATGAACGGCAGTCTGTGGAGTACGAAAGGCTAATAAATCAGCATAGCTGCCTGAAAACATTACACAAAACCCTGGATCTGGAGCACAAAGGTCTGCGTGAGAGGTACGCTCACTGCTCAGGGGTATAGCGTAGCGAGAATGTGCCTATGTTACAATTTTAGCCTTAAATATCTCCAAATACAAACAGAAATTACAAAGTTGTTGCCCTGAAAAAGTACCTAGTCACTCCTATTGTCATAGGGACATTAGATGAAAATATTTGCAAAGTTCTAGATTTTAGCTCTCTAAAGGTGGCAGAACAGAGGTGACTCTGGTGATACTCAGCAAGCATGAGCTTGGATGCTTTGTCAGAAGTAGAGTAAATGCTTCTACTGCATTTAAGGATTTGTGTTATAACAACATACAGCCTTAAAAACATTCTCCAGTGCTACTGTGTGGAGTCTCTCTTCTAACCATGAAGTCTGCAGGTCACCTATATGTGAGTGTAGTGTGTATCTTGAGAAATTTCAATCATTGGACCTCATGGCATCCATATCATGACAAAGGAGGCTCTCTGTAGGAAGCTGTATTGACCTAACGATGAGATAATGATGTATTATTAGTTTTCTTGTAGTTCTTGTAGTCTAAAGCTTTTGCTTCAGTACCTTCAGTTGAATTAGGAAATCAGTAAACTGACAATCTGTCATTTTCTGACAATTATGCATGGATTGAACAACATACATAATGTACTACTACAAAAATGCTGCTTTGCCAACCTCTCAAACATCTCTTATATATTTTCAATTATTTTCCTCAAAACACTTTTATTTGGGTTTAATTTCTGTGCAAGATCATGAGTTGGGTTCAGAGCAGCTCAGTGCTGCTTGATGGTGGACTTAAAACTGGTGCTAAACTTCTCTTCCCCACAGACTAAGGAGCTGGCAAATACAATGTGTGTTAGATTTTTATAAAGTACAGAAGTAAACTATTGTGATTAAAATACCCTATGGGGCTGTGTGACAGGACAGCTGCTTGGCTGTCAACTAAATGAGCTGTAAAGTGATTACACAGACACTGCTCTTGCTTACCAAGTCTTTCTCAGACTGATTAATGGTTCTCATTGATTCGGGCTTTGCTTGAGATTACTACACTGCAATGTGTTAAGGCAGTTTGCTGTATTCTTTCTTTGCTTGATGAGTACCAAACACTAAGCAGCTCTAGCCTAAGGAAAAAGTGGTATTCAAAGAATAGGTTATCTATAGAGGTAAGTGCTCGGGTCACCACTGTAATCATGAACAGTTTGGACTCTTTGAGATGTGACTCCAGTGAGAGGTGTTGCAGGGGAACAGATGGTGGCCTTCTCTATATTCAAAACAGGTTGAGTTTGGCAGTACTAAGTGTGCAGTATCCTCCTCAGCAGATCAGTCTTAAAAGGTGCTTATCAAGGTGATTTGTCCAAAGAATCCATTTGGTTGTCAGGAAAAAAGCCACAAGCTACTTTTTTAGTGCATGTTTTGTTCTCCCTTCATCATGTGCTGCTGAGAAACAGAAGGGTGAAAGAATAGCATAAGAGAAGTTTTCTTAAGCTTCTTCTTTTTAACTAAGGTATTTTAACTGCTAAGATAGAATATTTCACTTTTGAGTTTGCCTAGAATGCACCACCTGCTAAACTTTCCCCAGAGCAGCTCAGTGCAACCAAGAAGTTTTCTTGTGTGGTGTTTAGGAGATGGGTTTTGCATGTCACAACTCCAAGGTGATTGGTTTTCCTCAGCTGGTGATAGCACTGTAATCATAGTTCTGTTGCTTAAGGCAAGGTTACACTTCCATACAAACCTATGACTGCAGCTTGTCTAGGAAGATCCACAGTAACTTTAGTTAGCTTGTGCACGTCCAGCAGCCTGTACAGCCATGGTCCCAAAGGTTTGTGTAGTTCACTGTGCTGCATTCTAACCACAGAATATTTTCTGCACCTGAGCAAACTTCATTAAACCTCTTTTGGTTCTGCACATATTAACACTGCAGTGGAGATTTAATAATGGGTTGTTTGTAACTGCAGTAAAATGGCCTGTCATAGCCCAGCAAACCACAGATGTGTGGGTTTGGCTTAGCAAGAAGAGGAGAGTTAGTATGTTAGGGTTATTTACCATTAATAGCTGTTTTTTGACTTTGAGGTGTCTGTCTGATGGTCTCAGTGAACACAGAAAGGCTGGCTTCTTCTGCAGTTTTAAAATTGTTTTACATATTGCATGTTACTAAGGGAAGATAATAACTTTGTCGCTGCAGTTGATTAACATCCTTGAGCATTTCTTTGTGGCTTAGTCTGGAGAAGTCTAATCCTGCAGAGATACTGGGAAAAGAATCCTTGCTTTGTAGGGTTACATAGTGCAGGAAGCTGCATTATTATGTTACCATAATATGCTGCCTGGTAGTTATTTATCTGGATTCCTTTTGGCATACTTTTTATCATAGTTGAGCATTTTCAAAGTTATCTCAGTCACAAATATCTATCTACAGTATTTCTCCTCAAAAAGCAGCAGAAAGAATAAAAGCCAAAAGGAGTAAAGAGGACTACATTTCGTCAGTCCTAGGAATGGATTGTGTCAGACCCAAAATGGATTCTATGTACATGTATAAGAAAATCTTTTTAAAACTCTTCTAAGAGCTTGTTGCTTTAAAAAGTGAAATGAATATGAGTGTTGAATAGTCTACAGAAGGGTAGCCTAGTCCCTGGTGGTAGAGCTTGTCAGGTTGCACAGATTGTGCTCAAATTGTAGACTCCAGGCTGAATCTCTACTACAAGAAGATTTTGCCTGAGGATTTCATTAGGGCTTTGGACATGAACAATAATTTCCATTTTTGCAGACAGTCTCCTCTTTCTTAACTTTCACCTAACAACTAGGGGAGCAGCTGTGGTCTACCTCAGGCTCAGTGTGGCAGCCTGTGGTGCTGGGCCTGGCTGGCAATGCTGGACCAGTATTCTGCTTCTCTCTAAGGAGGCCTCTTTAAAGCACTGAAGGCTTGGTTATCCAAATGAACAGAGTAGCCCTATCATACAGAGGCAGCAAAAGAATTTACAGTGCAATTTCTGCAGAGGCAGCCATGGTAATTTCTGCCAAAGGATTGAATGCAGTTTGTCTTTTCAGACTCTGCATTGGCACACAGTCTGTCTAAAATGCTTCTTGGAGCTGGATGTGAAACCTTCCTCTGCTTTCAGGTTCTTCCATTTGTTGTACGAACATTGAATTTGAAATGTCCCAGAGCTGAACGGAGCAAGAAAACAAATAAATAAGGTTAATTAAACTCTACTGCTGTTACTGGGAATGAATAGCATAAAGCAGCTTTTGTCTGGGAGGCAGGTACTTTCCTGTGTGGCCCTTCAATGGACTGGAATTTGGGACAGGCTGTAATTTGACCATGGAATGGTAGTTTGAAGTTGGCCGGAGTCAGTGTGTTTGGAGCTGTCTGCTGGTTTTGGTTTTGTTTTGAAGTTTTCATGACTGCAGAGTAACTGTGCTCTGCATTCATCTCTGCTGGCATGAGAGTCACAGAAGGATGATGCTTGTTCTCTTTAGCCTTTTAGTCAATGCTGCATCTTCAGCCTAGATTCTGTTTTACAATGGCTTGGAAGAGTATTTCTCCATTATTGACACAGATGTATCTGATAGTTCAGGAAAACACTCTTTTATTACAGTGTCCAAAAATCATGCTGATGACTTTTGACATTGACTGCACCTATGGCCACAGTGGCTTCTGCTGGTGTGTATGGACACAGACTCTGATGGAAGCCACCGGAGGGAAAAAAATACCTGGGAACAGCTTGCTGCCCTGTGCAGTGATTTCAGTCTACCCCATTCTTCTCAGTGTTTTCTGGATGCAGGTGGTGTAGCACCTCAGGGAGGCTGAGCCTGTCTAATCCATGCCTGTGCTAAATACCAGGGAAGTTGTTCCACACCTTGGTTACTTCAGCATTCCAGAGATCAAAATTAAAGACACAGCTGATGGCCTCAGCCCTCTTTCTCTTCCCACCTCCCTGCCCTGAATGGTTTATGCACAAGTTATATAAACCAAATAATAGTGGAAGCCTGGATGTGAACACTGGTTTTGCTCTTGGATTTTTTACTAGTGAGTAAATAGAGCAACTCAAGCAGGTGAGTCAGCCTCTGCTTAAAGGTGTTTTGCTGTCAATTCACTGATACCTCATCATCTGTCTGGAATATGCAGGACATTAGTAGATGTGCAGGATGCTGTTACCTATGCATATAACCTAATACGGATTCAGTGGCCTCTTGCTCTTTGTGCTGTTTTCCTGTTGCTTTTTTGGGAGCTACTTTCTAGTCAGGTTTTTAACTCTTGCCACTGTCAATTATTTGTGACTGGGATTCTGGTTTAGTGGTGTAATTTCCACTCATTTTGCAGAATTTAATTCTTCTACTAAATGACCAGAATCTGAAATTGAAGTAAGATTCTGGCAATTGTGTTCCAGTTTCCTTAAGAAGAAATACTTTTCTTTTTTTTTTTTTTTTTTTTTCCCCTAAAGTCTTCTCTGCTGATTTGTATACTAAGTTGAATTTTCATGCATAGTGTTGAATTCTTTAGCTTTGGTAGAAGTTTAACTACATAAATGTGGATGAAATAAATAAAGCTGGGAAAAAAAGATGCTTTCTAATAATTATGGTATTAGCTATTAAAAATATTAGAGGAAGAAAAATGTTTAAATGAAAGCTGAGTGTATGCTGTTCTTCCTTTTGCAGATACAACAGCTTAACGAAACACAAAGCAGAATTAGAAGAGTTGGAATTAGTTTTAAAAACTGAGAGAGAGGTTTTGCAGCAAGAGAGAAGATCAAATGCAGTAACCACTGGGGAAAATCAAAAGCTGAGGGAGGAACTGGACAGGTACGGCTCCTTTGGTAGATTGTTGTATATCTCAATTAAAAGTCAATTATGCAAAACATGGATGTGTTGCATCAGCTCTGAAGTACCTTCATATAACATGTCTGTTCCTTTTTTCTCTATTTCGGTATTAATTTGGTAATTTTTACTTAATAAAGATTGTCAGCTTCATTAATACTGTCAACCAATACTGTTATTTGGTGCTTTAGACTTGGGATCTTTGCTCATACAAAATAAGATTCCACATGTGGTTGGTTCAGTTTACAAGCATTTTCTGCAATGAATTGTTTTTAAGCACTTGCCTTTAGGCAGAGCTACAAATGCCCAACACTCCCAGATTATACTGGGTTTTTTTCCCCTTGAGGAGCACTCATTTATGATTTTTACACAATATGATTTTAGCTCTAGGAGTTACCATTGTTTATTTTCTGCTGCCCAGAGAAAACAGCCATTCCTGTTATTAAAAGTAGTCTTAGAGACTCTTGATCAGTGGGTAGCTGTTAACTTATGGCAGAGCCCCTTTTGAGAGCCACACCCAAAAACCTCCCTGTAGCCTTGTTCATACTACGAAGGTGTTTTGAGAATCTGTTTGGTATAAATAACGGGCCAAGACCACATCAAGTTAAAGCAATGTCAGGTTGAATCATATTTTAAAAGCACATTTTAAGTTGAGCTACAATTGTACAAGTGTACTTTAGAACAGTGCAGAACTCTTGAGAGGTTTTCTCAAGTTTGCTCTTTCTAATTAATTTTCTTAGGGACAGAGATGTTGTATAATGTTGAATGCAGGACTGGCAGAGAGCCAGGCTTATCTGTCAGCAGATACAGAACTTTATTCATTTAATTATTTAATGTTATGCCGTCATGATTTGTAGACGTTTTGAGATTTACCTAAAAGTGTAAAATTGGTTTGACTCTAACTTCCCAAGAAAACTCACTTCCTTGTCAACCCAGGGCACTATGCCACTACAGTGTTGCACACTTCAGGACACTTAAATGCTCATATTTTGTGCATCAGGATAAAAAAGTAACTTGTGAGTTTTCTTTATTTGTGCCAAATAGAGCTGCCTTTATATCCAAATGCTCTTAAATACATTGTGCCTCAGAAATTTGTGGTATGTTTTTTTACATATTGAAGAAATAGCAGTTTAATTTTTCATGTATTTTCCTTTCAGTTCTTTTGTGAATTTGAATTTTTTTATAATATTACCACTGCTTCTTAATAAAATTTTATTAAATTCTTAGAGTAAAAATGTCCTTAGGAGTTACTCTTTGGAACTGTGTTTGCTTTAGTGAGAGCTGCAGACTGATGTCTTTGAATGTGAGGTCATTTCTGTGAAGTGTCCTGCATAAGCCTGCTGTCGTCTTTGTGTTTAGGGTGAATTTCTTGCACAACCAACTAAAGGCAGAGTATGAAGGGCTTCATTCACACACTAAAGAGCTGAAAACTTCCTTGAACAACTCTCAGCTGGAGCTGAATCGTTGGCAAGCTCGCTATGATGAGCTGAAAGAACAGCACCAATCCATGGATATCTCTCTGACCAAGCTGGATAACCACTGTGAGGTGAGTAGCTGTAGATACCCAGCTACAGCTGCTTTTGGGTTAGAGAGCTGCCATTCATTGTGTGAAGCTTTTGATCTGCTGTATATAGAAGGTCAAACTATGTTACAACACCCCCATATAGTTTGAAGTGTATAGGTTTTTATCTTAGGTTGCCATGCTATTGTGTTATCTTGATTATGGTGCACTCCAGGGAAGCCAGATGAAGAAGAAAGATTAATTTGTCTTGTTTAATAGCTCCTGTCCCGACTAAAAGGAAATCTGGAAGAAGAAAACCATCATCTCCTGAGTCAGATTCAGATGCTGAGCCAGCAGAATCAGATGTTGTTGGAGCAGAACATGGAGAGCAAGGAGCAGTATCATGAAGAACAGAAACAGTACATGTAAGAAAAAAGAGATTTGAATTGTGAAACCATACATAATCTAGACACATATAGAATACAAATCATCTATCAGGACTAGACGAGCAGGCAGTGGAATGATAGGTCTTCTTGATACCTGTTGGAAAAGGGGATGTTTGGTAGGAGGTAAGTGTAATGGGAGAAAGCAAAAAATGTCTCCACATTGCCTTACTGTAAGTGTTGTTCACAAAACACCTAGGCAAATACAGCTCTTTCCAAATAATACAGATGAACCTATGTGGAAAATGCAGTTAGAAAAGATGGAATGCTAAACCCAGTGGTACTTCTCAAAGAAGAGGAGGTTGGGAAAGAGTTTTTAAGATTTTGGAAAACAGCCAAGTTGCAACAAAAATATAGTCTTATGACAGTAATTTTATATTTAAGTTCCTGAAGAATAGAAAATATTAATACTTCTCTTGCTTTTTTCATTTGCATTTCAAGAAGTACCTGTTTTGATGTTGTTTTTAAGGATATAGACATCAACATAAGTTGCTGTGTCCTTCATACACAGGTTGACATGTTGAAGTGAGATACCCTGTTTAAAGATACTGTGTGTTTACAAAGAATCCTGTTTTCACTGCAGTGAATTTCTCTTATAGGTATGAAAGAAAGATGAAAAATGTTCTTAATCCCAAGAATTTTAGTTTAAGCACATCAGGATGATATGGGAGTACTGAGTGGAGTTTTATAGCAGTACTGGCTTATATGGTTGAAGTTTTAGAAATTGTTTGCTGAAATAGGCTGAATACAGTTCAGATGTACTCTGATCTGTAACAGATACCTGGTGTCTGACTGTTCTATGATGAAAGTACATTTACCTTACTACTTGAATGAAAATAAGATTTGCCAACTTCCACTGTGTAGGTCAAAGAAATAATCAGTAAAAAATACAGTAAGTCTTAATACCCACCAAACAAAATCTGCCTGAGATATTAGTTAGTAATCTTGCACCACCATCTACTGTTGTTCTTTTACCTTTCATGCTTTATTGCACAAAAATCACCCATCAGCATGGTTGGTAGACTTTTGCATTTGTCCTTTCCAAACAAACTGAATCCTGAAGGTTCGGGATAAGAAGATATTTCAATCTCTTTCTTCTCTTGGTGGCTTTTGGTCTTGAGTTTTTTTATTATGTTTGATTTCATATAGATTACTCAGAATATGCTTTTCCCCCTCACAGTGATAAATTGAATGCCTTAAGGAGACATAAGGAAAAGCTTGAAGAGAAGATAATGGATCAGTACAAGTTTTATGATCCTGCTCCAAAAAAGTAAGTTCCAAATGGATTCAGTTCTGCTGTATAGATCATTGAGGGCAAGAAAGGGCTTTCATAACTGGGGATAACAGAAACTTCATCTGAGGTAAGGGTGGTGTTGTCTCCACTTGTCTCTTCCCTCTCACACTGCAAGATATTCCCAGAAGCAGCAGGTTGTGTTTATGCAGAGTACAGGGCCTCATGTGAGGCCCTCTGTATTAATACAAGAATCTGAAACTCCCGGAATTAATTGGGAAAGAGCCACATTGCTCCCAGTATGGTGACTAATCAGCTCTAGGAGCTATAAGAGCTGCTCTTTCAAAGCAAGGGATAATCAATCTTTTGGAGAAAAGGGACTTAAAAAGTATAATAAGAACAACAAAAACAGAGTGATATTAATTCCACCTTCCATAGTTCTGACTGATAACCTTAGCAAAGAGGCTTCAAAGCAGCTTTCATTTTTCCTTCTCAGTCTGTTCCTGTAGTGGAGTTTGTCACACTGTAAGAATATCTTACATGGTCCATATGTGTAATTCAGGTTTCTAGCAGAGAGAACACTTGTCTTTCTTGCATTTCTCATGCTTAAAAAATATTTCTGTAAAAGTAATTTTGACTTCAGTAGAGAAGTGGATCTCAAGTGCTGTGAAATTCGTGGTGCATTTTTTGAACCAATTTGTGGCAGTAAACAAAAAACGTAGGATGGCTTGATGGCTTTAGTACAGTTCTAAACTTCTTTGGGGAGTATTTCTTGTATTTTCTGAATTCCAGGAAAAACCCCTGGATTGGAGCCAGAGCCTTAGTCAAATTAATCAAGCCAAAGAAGGAGACTCCAAGGGAGCGGTTGAAACCAGCAGCAGAAAGCTCCACATGTCATTCTGAATCCCCAGAGATGGTAAACTCTCCATCTGCCTCCCAAAAATTGAAACATCAACACGAGGCTCAGGATAATACCTCTCAAGCGTCAAACCCTGTGGAAGAGAGAGAGAGCCCTGGGTGTTCTTCAAACAAAGGTAAGGAATGCCCAGCCTAAATTCACAAGCAGAAAATGTTTTTTGAATTATTTAATATATAGGATATGTTAATGCCCAGTCACATTATACTTTATGTTCATTTTTTGTTTCTTTTGGGATTTTTTGGTGTTTTTTCCCTTGGGTTGATTTTGGGTTTGGTTGGTTGGGTTTTTTTAGTACAAAAAATTTTTAGTATGCATAAAACCCCAAACTAGAAATTTGAGTAAATGCTAGAAGATAATAGGTTTGGTTTTGTTTTAGTTTGCTTTTTTCCTTTTATCTACTACTTCTCCCTTCAGTTTCTCTTTGCCCAGACATATTGCATGTTACTGAATAAGTTGGTCCTAATACTTCATTTTTCTAATACTTCATTTTATTTCATACTAGGGTTTTGCAGCAAAGCATTTAAAGCTGTATTATGGAATAGTATGTGGTTCAGGCCCTTTGAGGGTATGAGCTGGCTGACAGCCACTGCCAGCAGGTGGTGCACATGCAGAACAAATAACTCATTTATTGTAAATAACCGATTTATCATAATGTGGTGATTTTGGACGACAATACCTTGTTTTGATTTAGAATTAAAGTAGGGATTTTTTCATGTAAAATGATGATTTTTTTTTTAAACACTAAGGAATATGTAAGGAAGATGGAATGATTTTCTGTTAAGTTCACTTATACAGTAAATCAGATATTCCTAATTATGGGAAATTTAAAAGAAATTTTCTCAAAATATATACTCTTCATCCTTATTAAAGGTAATATTATGTCCCAAGCTCTGTTTATTCTATTAAGATAATTTCTGTCAGCTTCTATATATAGATTGTTATATTCGAGGAATACTTTCCAAGAAGCAATTTTGAAATTGATATATCAATAATAATTCTTGTCTTTCAACTGTGGGGGTTAGGAAACAGAAGGGGAGTAGCTGAGAAAAGAACTCTTGTTATACAAACTACTGCAAGTACCTGTCTGTCTGAAGGTTTTGTTTTGATTGGGTAAAACCCTTTCTCTATTCAAATTCTTTGAGGTAATTTATTCACTTAAAGTAAAAACAGATGTTTTATGGAATAAGCTCAACCATATGATTCCAGGTGTTTAACATGCATCCTAAGTTCAGCATGGGAAGCTGGGCTTGGGTTGCCACAGAACATGGCCCTTGTAAAGTGCCAGAGACAACAGAAAGTCTGTGGGGCTTCATTCATTTTGATGTTACGTGAAACATCGAAACTTGTGCAGAGATGGGGCTCACGAGTACTAAAGCCTAGAAGACATCTAGGAAATTTGAGTGTGTTATCACTGAGTAACATGTACACCAAAAACATTTTGAATGATCTAACAGTAATTTCTTAGTGGACTTACTTAAATATTGTCTGTATGTGTTAATCTATGCCTTAATCTGGATCAGATTAGATATGTTTAGCAATGCATTCATCAGTCCTCTGTTATAGGTGTTGGTCATTGTTGTAGACTTTCCTGTTTTGACTGGTTGTGTAGTCTTTAATCTGGGTTAAGACATTATAAGTTTTATTTATAAGGCTTTTTTATTTTACTATTTTTTTTTCTTCTTCTTTTTGGGATACCTGGGTGATAACAATTTAGCTGCACAGCGCAAAAAGATTGCCTTTTTGAGAAGCAAAAGCAAGGATAAAGAAAAGTCTCCTACGTCTCCATCGAATCATCAGTCTTTCTCTAATCGGCTCCGGTTCTGGTCTTCTTCCAACATCCCATCCTCTCCTAATGAAATTCTTTCTTTCCCGGAACTAGGAGTGTTCTAACACCTTCTCTGTAGCATTTATCTTCATTTATTTCTGACAAATGTAAAAAAAAAAAAAAAAAAAAAAAATCCCACATGCCATAAAATAACACGCACATTGATAGAGACACTCAGCATGTCTATACAATACTCTAAATACAAGCAAAGATTAGTGAACATGGACTTAATTTTTCCAGTAGAAGATGAATCAATATTGCACACTGTGGATCATTTCTTCAATGCAGCACACTTTAGGGGACCTCAAGGCATACAGTTTGCGTATGTATATTGGCTGTAGTGCATGTTGTAAGTAAGTGAAGTTGCTATTCGCTTCAATATTTTCTTGCAGTCATGTACTTGCATTGTGTCCAGTTAAAGTGCTGAACTGATTTGCTGTTGCTATGCTTTGTACAGTGTGGTAGTCCTACTGAAATAAAAATACAGTCTCAAGCTCCAGAGATTTTTCCAATAGTCTGTGCTACTAAATTATTTTAAAAGGCTGGTTTTTTAACACCTTTTTCTGCTTTTAAGTAGTCTAGCTTTGAATATAGAATGGAAGCTGCTGGAAAAATTATTCTCAGCCAAGTGTCTTAATGCTCACATTCAGACCTGATATTTAGCGAGGTTTTGTACTTCTAATTAAGAAAATTCATCTTGAACTGAGCTGACGTTTCAGTTTCTTCTGCTTCAGTTTCAACACATTTTTTTGGAAGAAGAATGTTAATTTGTTCTCTTAAGGCTGGGAATAACCTTCATTAATCCATTGCCCAGAATTCTTGTTGCCTAATATTCATGACCTGGTGGCTTCTGAAATGAATGTGCAGGTCCAGTCCCCACCCTGTTAGAGAATTAGATGCGGCATGGGCAGTGTGTTGCCAGGGGCTCAGCACAGAGGCCAGAAGATCTTGTTTCCATTCTCACTCTGAGAACTGTCCCCAGTGGCACAATCAGGGACTCTGACAGAACAGCCTTCTTTTTGTTGCCCAGCTGGGGATTTGTGGAGAACATTAGTGTCCAGGGCAGTTAATATTTCTGGAAGGTGTTAAGTATCACAGAGTCAATTAGAAATACAGATTTGCATGTGAAGCTTTAGCCAGTAGTTGCCCCTGCAGGCATGGCATGTGTTTCAATTCTGAGTGCAAGTGCTGGCCCAGTCTGTGGAGCCCATGCAGACCCAGGGAGAAAATACTGTTCCTGAATGAAGTCAGCTTCCAGGGGCCATCTAGGATGACAGCACATTGGTCCGTTTCTCTAATACAACTTCACAGTTGCTCTGTGCTTTGAACCGTCTGTCCATTGTCTCTGCAAGGTGTTTATTTCGACTGCTGCGCTCTGCTGCATTTTCAACATTAAGTTTTTGTTACTTAATCAAGTATTCCATAGAAATGTATAAAATCTAGAATCTTGCATCTGATTAGGTGTGTTTTCTGTAGTAAATTGTTTAAATTTTTTTCTGTGTGTGCCTTAAAGCATTACATTGACATTACAAGAAATTAATTAACCCGCTTCATCAGTAGAAAAGAATTTTTCAGATTCTTAATCTAAATAATATTCTAGCAGACAGTTTTTGTTGTTCTCCTGCTAAGATCCCAGGAGCTCCACTTAAAAATCATTGCACCAGGACATCATAAGAGCAGAGTTTCAATCTTGTAAAGACTGAGCTCTTACCCACAGCAAAGATATAAACCTGAAAGCAGTTAGCTTAGTGCACATATCATGATAGATAATTTTCAAATCAGCATTATTTTTCTTTGAGTAAGAGCATGACTACTGTCGCTCTTCCCCTATTCTGTTTTATTACTGAAGTAAGTTCTTATAAAATGCACCTACAAGGAATAATGTTATGGGAATTTCACACCTCACTTATCTTTTCTGGATTCATGTCTTTGCTCCTTTTCTTCCTCCTTTCACAGTAATTGTTGCATGTATAATATCAACCCTCCCACCAGCACTAAGCAGCCCTTGTCACTCCCACACTTTACAGAGAGCACACATGATTGACAAGCTGGTGGCAGAAATTTCCTATTCACTACTGCACTGTTTATGGGAAAGCTTGCCAAACTAGCGCCTCTGTTGTGCAGTTTCTTTGTGCCTGTTTGTCATGTTTGTATGGGCAGATAAATACAAATCCCCTAATGCTATTTTTCATTGAATCTTATTCATTTACCTCTCTCCCCACCAGTGCTAATGGACCTAAAGCAAAAAAGGAATTCCCATCACGGAGGCAGCAATGATAATGCTGAAATCTCAGCAGACTCTGCAACAAAACCCAGCTGTGTGGAAATGGGTCCCAGGACTTACTCAACCTCAGCTATTCACGTGCACACTTCCACCCCCATCTCCCGGCTCCAGAGCAGGCCAAAAGGTGTGTGTGTGTTTGATACAGCAGCTGGTGGTGCCAGGGAGGCTGCTTCATGGTTCCTGCAAGGCTACTAGTGGCATCCAAGTACAAAACCAGAGCACTAATATTTTAACTCCTGATTTATGTGCTGAACGGTTTAATTGGTGAGGTGTATTTATTCACTCTTGTAATGTCATCAGCTTGGCAGAGCATATTTGAGTGTCAGTTCTTCAGTGGTTCCCTGCCCAGTGTTTAGAAGATGGGTCTATAAAACCCCCTTGATCGCTTCAGTCTTCTACACTGCTAGAAGATGTTGGAGATGGACCTTTCTGTGTTCAAGTGGCCTCTTAAATTTTATGTTCTTTTCCAGGCTACAATTCAGAAGATAATCTCTCTGAACAGTCCCCGGAGGTGGAGCTTGCAAGCACCAGACGGCATGGTAAGCTTGTAGCATGAGTGCTCTAAACATCTGCATTACGACTTGTTTCATTAATCCACATGAGCTGTCCTGGACTGTTTTAGCTGCATTTTTATTACAGAAGAAGGTGTAGTAATTTGGCACCATTTTGGGAATGGGATTCTAACTGCTTCTGGTATTCAATTGAAGCTTTTAATGGGTGTTTTGCCAAAATGAATTTTCAAAACAATGCTTTGAAGGCATTGAGGCAAGCTGCCTTCCACCACCAACACACCTTTTAATGCATGTCCTACAGATTAGTTGCTGATTCTTTTGGAGAATGTTTAATTCTTTTCTTAAGGGAGTGAATCAGCAGTAAAAGAAATTTTGTGTGGGGCTTGTGGATGCAGTGGGAATGCTGTTGAAGCAGCAGCACTGCCTGCTTAGAGACTGTAGAAAACTGAATTTGCAAGCTGGCCACCTCCAGCTCCTTCCAAAGAAAACTGAAAAAGAGGAAGCAACTTATTGTTGAACTTTTTCAGTATCTGCATTACTTTATAGTTACTGTAAAAATCCAGAATTTATATCTTTGTGCAAAACATGAGATAAGCAAGATGGATCCTAAACAACTTGAAAAATTAAGATGTTTTCTACTCTGTCCAGATTTTGGCATCCTGTGTGTATTATGTTGTTAATGTTTTCAAAGTGACTTAGTTGCACAGGTCCTATTTTCAGAAGGGAGACTGTAGCCAAGTCTTTTAGAGAATCAGAGGAACTTAAGATCTGTTTGTTCAATGCTTGATTTGTGTTTTTCAGTGTCCAGGCCAAACAGTTTAGAGAGCAGTAGGAACGCTTCCAGCAGTAGTTCACCTCTCAACTTGAAAGGTAAAGCTTTTACAGCTGAGTTGTGACAAACAGGAAGTGAAATTCTGTGAAACTGTGTGTAAAATGCCATTTTCCTTCCCATTAATTTTGAAGACTTGTTTTGAAATGGTAGTGATTATGCAATCTGGACATGGCTGTCTTGGGAATCAAAACTGCTGGCAAGAAGTGCTTTTCTAAGATTGATTCTGGCAAGGTGTGGCTTTTAAGGCAGACAGTTGGGTTTTGCTTCAGTCTGACTGGCATCTTATTGTGGGAAATATCAGGCCACTCTTAGACTCTGTACAGCAAAAGATCTCTGTGGTTCTTACTCTGCACACAGCTTCTGTATGGAATCAGTGTGCTCTGGAGATTTGCTTTTGCAAATTGTGAATCCTTGAAGAATGCCTACCTGATACTGTGGAAAAATCTGCTTTCTGCTTTTCCACGGTCAGGTTCTAGCTCTCAGATGACACAGCCAAGACTGGGAGATCTTTCTATGACACACAGGTTGTAGAGAGGCACCAAATATTATCTTACTAATATAATGCTTATTAGCCCCCAGTGCTATTTTTATTCTTTGGTGAAGTAGTTGTGCTTATTTAAGGTGCTGTAAGATATTTAGTTGTCCTGATTTTTCAAAGCTCTGATTGATTTGAACTCTGTAGGAGAAAAAATGAAGGTGAAAAATGCCACCCAGTCTGTGTGGAAAGGGCCTTGCATGATAAGTTCCTACCTGAGTGTGAAATCTGCTGAAATTATGTCAGAGCGGTGTCATTAATGGTATTTATGCTTCTCCTCAGGTTCCTTAGACCACATCCATGGTAGAACTGAGAGCCTCAGCAGTGAAGATATGGTGCCAAGCAGAGAGGCACCAGTCTTGCTCCGAGATTCTTATTCCCTTCACTCTGCTGCTGCTTTCTTAAGCCCTGGCAGTAGGCATGAGTCCTCCTCCCACAGGAATGGTTTGATGTCCTCTGCTATACCTCAGAGGAGCAATCCATCCCAGTCTCATGCAGGCAGACAGCGATCTGCCTCACCTGGCAGTGAGATGGTAACTTTGGAAGAGTTCTTGGAAGAGAGCAACAGGCTGTCTCAACCAAGTGTAAGTAAATAGAGCTAGATAGCCCATTTCAGATGTCGAAAAACTGTTCAAAACTGATTTAGGAGGATGAGGGCATAGGGAAGGAAACAGACAAGATGGTCCTTGTTCATATAGACAAGTACTATCAAATCTTGCAAAACAAATGAGATAGTTTCAATAACTAAGGTAAAATGAGCTTTCATATAGCACTCTGCTAATTTATTTTTGTTTATCAGCTATGGCAAGTCAGATCATTCACTGCAAGTACTCTGTATTGGATTGCTGGGGCTTTTTGCTAGCAAATAATTGTGGTCAAGGTTTTGTATCATCAGTTCTCAGCTCCAGGTATCTTTATTTATAAACTTGTAAGTTTTTTGTGTAATTTTCAGCTGCTAAATCTATAATTAGGGATGATAACCTAGAATAGTTTTCAGTTGAAGTGCAACATATGCAGTTGTTAAAACCATCTGAAAAAAAAAATCTGAAAATATCAGTGTGTTTGAGAAAGGCCATTTTTCTTGCAGAAGGAAGTTTTTGATACTTTCATCATGTTTGTGTTTTGATTGATACTGCCCTGTTGGTTCAGTGACTGCAAGAATATGTTGCACATTGAAGTGTTTTTTTCAGGAACTAAATATTTTCAAGATAGCATTTGTCTTTTACTGCTCAGACATGCTGTACAATAGTAAGGCAGTGCACTATTGAACAGGCTAATATCTTAAAAACAGTTAATTGATAGCGTAAGTGAACAGAGGCTTCTGTTTTATGAATGCCTTGGTAAAAGTATTGAAATCAGCAGAGCTATGCTATTTCATGGCACCAGTAAATTCTGGTCCTTGAATTTTCACAGTAATGTTGAATTATACCTCCTACTCCCTCATTACCCTAAGTGCAATTCTTAGCTTTTAGAGATGTTTAAAATTATTACTTTTGTGTGTCTGTAACTACCTGACCATGTCCATTTTCATTCTTTGTCATCCTGTTCCTTTTCAGCATCGGCGCAGTTTAAATGAGAGTGAAATGATTTCATTACACCAATTTCTGTTAGAAGCTGATGCACTGTACCCCTCTTGCTACTCCCCATGTCCTTCCATTCATCAGGAACATTCAAAGTCATTCGAATCGGTCCTCAGTGTTTCATATCCCGACAGCATGAGGCACAGAACAGGCAGGGGAAATAGGAGATCTGCTTCATTCTATATCCCCAGGGTATCCGTTGTTCTTATTATGAAGGCAACAGCTCCTAACTTACCACAGCTTTTGCTAGCATATTAATACCTATAGAAGCATACTGTAACTGCTAGTTGTTACTTTAAAGGCTGCCAGATCACTTGCATTAATTGCTTATAAAGTATTTGCAGCATCTGTTTATACATGCGTGTTTTCGGAGGACTCGTCATTCTGTAATGCTAATGTCTATAACAGCTGTTTGGATAAGGTTAAAAATAACCCTAACACTTTTAACACTTAGTTGAACTAAGAAATCTTCACACTGCACTATTACCATTGATGGTATTTGCTTATGGAAAACGAGTTTTTGGACTGGAAGAAATATTTGGAACACGAGTGAAATAAGTGTGTTAAGCTTTAAACATGCTCCCTAGAGAAGAGTAAAGAAATAAATTTCATTAGCTTGTTCAGCATTGTTGTTTGTAATGACAGCATGCCCCTTAACTGTTCGGAGCATGTCTTTTACTAACAATACAAGGGCAGCTGATCAAACATCACCATTTTTGAATTGCATGGACCATCCCCATGAAATATTCACTGTATATTTTATTTTACTGCCGGGTTAATTGTCTGACTTGAAATTTGCAAGATCCTTGTTGGCAAACATTTTTGTACGTTTTATTGTATTGTACATGCAGCTCTTAACATACACAGTATATTGAATGGGAGAGGTGAAGGGAATCAATGGAGAAGGAATGAAATTTTTTTGTAATGCTAGCACATCTCCCCAAAGTATTGACTTCTCTTACATTCCTGAAGTTACGGTAGAGTTATCCAGATTAACTGTATTCTGGAATATGACAGACATAATTGATATCTGCTGATAAATGGCTGATGTCATCAATATGATATTGATGTTAAAGTGACAGTGGCTGATGTGAAAGGAAGCAAAAGAGCTGCTGTCCAGGTTGCAACCAAAATTATTTCAAAATTATAACAATTAACCTGGCAAACAAGGTTGTCACAATCTAATTACAATAAGCACATTGTTTTTTGAGTTGGATTTATACCCATTTTAAACATTCATCTCTTCTGTTTCCACTATTACTGTGTTTGGCTTAAATTAAGTGGGAAGGAAGATTTTGCAAATACAGAGTTCTGCTTGATTCTTTTAAACAAAATGTGTTGTCATTAATATGACATGCATGTTTTCTCACACCAGGACACCTCCACTAGCAGAGATGACTTGCTTGGCGATTATTTTAGGAAAGCAAATGAGCCTTCAGCTACTGGAAACTTGCTGGTTCAGCCGTCCAGAAAGGAGGCTGCTAAGGTGTCCACTAGTCTTGTTGGTCCAACTGTGAAGATGGCCATGGCTGGTGAAGAAGGAAAAACGGCTAAGCCTGACAATTACATGAAGCCAAACCTCAGACAAGTTGAACCTGATGCTCTGGCAAACCCCCAAGGGTCCCTTAAGCTTCCTCACACAGCACAGCACCAGTGTGCCAGCGGGGTGCGGCAGATGGCCCAGCCTCAGCAGCCCGGAACCGTGAGCAGGAGGAGTACGTCACTGAGCAGGGCATTCAGCTTGGCCTCTGCAGACCTCCTCAGGGCTGCTGGCCCAGAGGCCTACAGGCGGGAGAGCCCTCAGAAGTCAGGAGCAGAGCTGCATGGGGGCAAGGACACTGTCTGTCAGAGCACCAGGGCTTCTGTGCCAGCAAGTTCCCAGGCACCCTTAAGAGAGAGGCCGCAGTCCGCAAAGGTGGCAGGTTCTGTGCAAGGTGTTGATTCCCGCTGTCGGCAGCTCGATGCGAGGCGCCTTTCCCTGGTCCCACCAAAAGATGAGAGGTCACTCTCCTTCCATCAGTTCTCTGCCTCACCCACTGCATCCACCAGCAATCTGAATGTCCAGCAGCAAGAGCGTGTGAACCCCTTCTCATCTGCATCCCATACTCCCTCAAGAGTCAAACCCAAGTCAGCACCTCGTACTGAGGAGGTGGCCACAGTGGCCCCTGCCAGAGCTGTTTGCAGCAGCACTGAGGCTGCAAATACTTCCCCAGGACAAGGCCAGGGTGATGCCATACTTAGCAAGTGCCAGGGTAAGCTGTTGGAAAGCAGCTCTGGGGCTGTAGAGGAGTCTGTGAGAGGAAACAGCTCCAACAGCACTCCTGGGTCTCCTGACCCCCAGGGGGATCAGCAGACAGTTTGGTATGAGTATGGCTGTGTGTAAGCCACAGGTGTAGCTGTAATGTGTGTGTTTGGTATGCCTGATGTCCAGGTACCATTTATCTAGACACTGTTGGGTCTTAAAAGGCATCACCTGTAGGTTGCTCTGAGTATTCTCTGGGTATTGTTTCCTAGTTGGACAAACTGATTAAGGAGCAAAGCCCTAGTCCTTCTGACACTATTGTGCCTAAAACAAAATGGAAGCCTGACCTAATCTCACATCAGACTTGGCACCTGATTCTCACAGGTTCTGAGCATTCCCCAGTCCAGCAGAAGAGTAGCAGGGTCCTCTGTCGTTGCTGCACTGTGCACCCTTTCTGCATGCATTAAAGAAAAGTTTCACAGGTCCGGTGTGTGCTGAACTCTGCCCCACTATTGGTAAATAACCATACTGAAAAGGTCATATGAAAGCCAAACTTCTCCCCCAAAGACAGAAGCAAATGCTTGACTTTAGCATGGAGATGAAGAGCAAAAGTGTGTGGCTTTAGCTATGGATCGGGTAAAATCTATTTTTCTAGCCACAAACATATCTTATAGAAGGTATTGTATAGACTTCAAGGGTCACATCTCAACCTTTCCCACTTGGGCTATGTAAACACAGAAGCCAGCATAATTACCCCACTGCCTTCACTATAGCTGCAGCTCAGTGGATCCTTGACTCTGCAGAGTGGTGCTGCCTTTTGAAACTTGTTTTATCTTTTATATAAACACTGGAATTAATGCAGCCTTTCAGGGGTGATGCCATTTAAATTGCTAAGGTGGCATCTTGTGTACAAAAATGTCTTGTAAGTATGTATATAAGAAGCTCATGTACTGTATAAGAATGCTGTGTAAATTTTATTATTACATTCTTGTGTGCATGACAGCCCACATCCTATGTGGGCTTTTGTCTCTTAGAAATCCTTGTTTGTCTCTAAGAACTTTTCTCAGTATAGAAAGCAAAATAATTTTGTACACATGTGAAAAAAATATACTTTAAAAAAATCTATTTATGTGCGAAGAAGTTCCCTGTATGTTTCTGTCCAGAGTGTCATCAGCTGCTTGTGTATATATGATCAAATGTGTATCTTTTAATTCCATGTTTGTAAAGCTGATCTTGCAATAGACTAAATCCTTTTAAAAAATACTTCTTTTGCTGGTTCTGATTTAATTTAGTAAAAGATAAAACTGATTCATTTGATGTTTTTGTTATCTAATATGTAGCAATTCCCATTCTGAAAACTACAAATTTGTTTATAATAAAGATTAAAAGAAAATAGATTGATGTTCTACTTCTTCTCCTTGGAAAAATAAAAACCCCAAAAATGTGATTGACAGTGCTGGAGATCTGTCTGCAACAGCTCTTCAGAAGCCTTAGTACTGATTTTCATGTCTATGTGATGAAGTATTTGTTTTTATAACGTTGAAGGTGCACCGGGAGTCTTTTTGTTTAATTGTAGCCTTCTTACTGAAGACTACAGGAGGGTTGAACATGCAAAAATAAGTGACTTACAGTTCACTCTATAATTGGACTGTTAGATTTTTATGCTTCTCTGAGCACTTTGGACAAGGGTAAACATGCTGTCAATTTTGACTAAGCTTGCATCTTGTATAGTCTATTTTGTACTTAACTCTCAGGATGCCTTATGAAAGTGAGAAATTATTCATTTTAAAACATGGAGAGAATGGCAAAAAAAATTTTCTGCCTTGTCTACTATTGCAGTTACAAACTATAGTTTTGCGACAAATTTAAAATTATATGTGCTATACGGCAATTTTAGAACACAATGAATGTTCTTAGTAACCTGAAATTCTTCTTCCAGAAATTTTATCTCGGAATGGATTCTTGGCCAGACCACTAAAGGTCCGAGACTGGTGTTTCTCCCTTGTTTCAGCTCCCTTTTGGAGGACAGGTGCGGGCTGGGCTGCTGAGGAAGTGACTTGTTAGTTACTGTAGATCTGCTTTTGCTATAAACATCTGCCCAGTGGCACACCTTAACTGACAGTTTCTGAGTTATTTACAATTATTTATCTTCTCAGTTCTAGTGAGCTTGAATTAAAAAGTACTAAATACATTTGCAGTACCGTTCAGATGTGGGGTAATTCTAAACACAGCGGTTATACCATGGAGCAGCTGTTGAAGCGCGGAGTGCTGTCTGCTCCCTCGGGCCTCCGGCGGTGTTAGGGCGGATTTGGTGCGGGTGCCGCCCTGCCGGGGCAGGTGCGGTTGTTTTGCGGTCTGTGGGTTCGTCACCGGGCGGCTGTTCGGGCCTGCTCCCCGTGCTGCGGCCCCGGGCGGGCCGGGGCTGCCCTCGGCTCCGCGGCCCCTGCGCCTCGTCCTCCTCGGGCGCCCGGAGCCTGCGGTAGCGTAAAACGCATTTTGGTGCCTGAGGGGCAGAACGCAGTTGTGTTTAGAGAGACAGAGATCGGCAAATCCTCCCAGAGCTGTGCCGGTGAGGTGCGGTGAGGCACCAGCGTGCGTGAGGTGGCGGAGCTGTGGGAAGGGGTGTTCTGGGAGGGTGAAGGATGGCGCGGAGCTGCCCCATGCTGGATCGATGCCTCCCAAGAAGTGGAGATGGAATTGCAGCTCCAGTCGGCAGCTGGTGCGACCGGGCCGGCTGCGGGAGTGGCAGAGCGGCCGGGCTGGCTGAGGCCACGGCTGCCGCCGCCGCTCGGACACCGGGGAAAGGATCCCCAGCGCCGCAGGCTCCGGCACGCCGGCTTCTCCCGCTCCGCACGGGCTGTGGGATGCTGCCGCTTCCCGACGGGAGGGAAGGGTGTGCTCTCTGAAGGTTGCTCATTATGTGCTAAGTGGTGCTGCCAGTAGCCCTAGATTCAACGCTTCAAGCAGTTCCGTGGGTCATTAACTCTCGAGAAGGAGTTTTCTGTTAAAGGAGGGTTTTTGAGGGGGATCCATCCCGAGGAGGCCGCTGGGTTGCCGGCAGTTTTCCAAGGAAGCCGAAGGGCTGTGCCTTTGGCAGCAGCCGCTCCCTGCGGTGTGCTCGGACTCTGCAGTCGGGGAAGCTGTTTGTTTGACTCAGGAAACAAATGCCGGTGTGTGTTTGAAGTGAAATAAATGGAAAGGTGCCGGGGGTGCGTGCTCTGCAGTGACAGAGAGCATCCTGAGCCAGAAATCTGAGGTCATGTACAGTGCTGGCGTGCCACGGAAACCTTTCTCCCGTCAGATGTTCTTCCGCTGTTCTCGCACTTGGAACCTGACTGTGAAGTGAGCAGACCTTTTCTGATTTCAGTTAATTGAGTTCAGAAGTTTAAACCACCAGAAGAAGAATCTGAAAAAATAGAATTTTAATTTTTTCTTTCTATAATGAGGGAAGTTCTAAGTGTTAAGGTTATTGTAAAAATAGCTAGTGCTTAGCTTAGTAAAACCGTGCATCAGCATGTGGTTGGAAATTATTTCTGATTGTCCAGACATGTGGGGATATACCAGCTCAGCTACAGGTACTTTTAAGACAGAACATGGAAGACATTTATACAGATATTGTTAGTTCATGTGAAAGGATTATTAAATTTATGTATGAATATTAAATTTATGTACAAAGAACAACACGATTTCATTTCTTTTTCTGGTTGAACATGAACCCAGCTGTCAAGAGAGCATTTGATTATGGTTTTTCATTTTTAGATGAGTGTGGAATCGGTTGTAGATTTCACCAAAAAAATTATCCTAAAATTTGCTTCCTTGCCCATCACAATCATGGAATATCAGATCTCAACAGCACTGGAAGTGTTCAAAGACAAGGTGGAAAATTTGTGAATATTTTTACAAATCACCAGTACCAGGCAGAATTAACCTGATGTAACAGTGCAGAGTGAAATAATTCAGTTACTGGAAATAACAAATTAAGCTATTGTTTTGAAGGACTGCTAGACTGGAGAATTAGGCTGGGCTGTGAAGGTCTTTCTTGAAGGCTGGTGCTAGAGGCTGCCACGTGAACTAGGAGAGAATGGCATCAGGTGGAAAGAGGTGAAAAAATTATGATTTAATAGAGTACTGACAGGAGTTTAAATGGGAGAAACTATGGCAAATTTTGCAAAACTAAATGGTGTTTTTCCAGTTACAAGGGATTTTTTGAAAGTATGAAGAGAGCAGTAGAAAATAAAGGGCTGTTGTTCAATAGCTTCTTAAATAGGAAAGTCCTTAAAAGGCAAGCCTGTGTCCTAAAGACAGAAATGTGAGTTGGTGAAGTGTGGCAGAAAGCTGAGGTTAGTTCAGATTTGAAGGATTGTGAAGAATCCCAATAAAGCATAACATGGATGAATATGGGGCTCCAGTAGAAGAGTACTCGTGCTTCTCTCAGCTGAAACATGGAAGAGACAGTTTATTTATTGACTCTTGTGGGGGGTTAGGATGTCATGGTAGGGAAGCAAAACTGGTTTTCTCCTGGGAACAGGATGATGAAAATGTGGTTTTTCCACAGAAACTAGGAATGTAAAACATGTCCAAAACATAACACAGAATGCCATGGAAACTGTTAGCTCATCATTCCCAGATGTACTAATCAGTTCTAGTTAAAATACTTGAACATTTTTATCCAAAGATTATCATAACTGAGGATTATGCAGTTCTGATGGTGAGACCATGCGGAAGTGTGTGATGTGTGTGTTGCATACCAGGGTGAAAAGGAGCAGCAGATCTGAGCATGGACACCAGCCTGTGAAAAGCTGTATTGCATGAGAGAAAACAAAAGCAGCCCAGCTCCCTCTGCAGTGAGTGACACCCTATGGTGTGATCTGAAACTCCGCTAGGGGAGAGACTGCTTGGGAAAGGGAAAATGGAGCTGTTGGTGAGACTCATTGCACCTGGCTCTTATGAAATGAAACAGATTAATAGAATGTCATAGTGTTATAATGGTTTTGATTTATGATATAAGAGGGTTCATGGAAGAGTTTAACAGCCTCTGCTTTAAGAAAACACCATCAGATAGAGTATCAGAGCCTCCTGCTTCCTCTCCAGCACCACGTGCTGGCTGCCTTTGGATTCCACACTTGGAACAGTAAGCACCCTCTCCATGTAAAAACCCTGAAATTTAGAAGTTAAAGATCACCTCACTTTTTGCAGTTGTTGAGTGGTCTGGAAGTGCAAGATGCACTAATGGCAAGAAAAGCACAGTTTTTGTTTGGGAACATGCTGCTAAGGAAGAACATGAGAGTTTGAGAAGGATATTCCAGATGGAGAAACACAATTTGCCAGTGGACTGCTGAGGCATCTCTAGAGACTTGCATTAGAGGGAAGAGGGAGTTTTCTGCAAGTGGAAAAGTATGTCTGAAGAACTGAGGGCTGCTACTGTGATTGTTTTACCATTTGGCAGGGTATTTTGAAAGTTATGTGATTTGGAAACCTTTCTTCCTTGCACCTTTGCAAGATAATTTTTTTTTCTGTAATTGTGCAAATCTTGGACTTACATTTGTGTGCACTGTGAGCCCACAAAATACTCAATCTACAGATAAGTGTGTTTTAGAGCTGCTGGGGATGTTCAGCTGCAGTATCTCAGCCTTCTACAGGATGGAAAACTCCCAATCAGTTTGAGTGCCCCTGTAGGACCCTTATGGCTTTTTACAAGTGAAAGTAGAAGAAATCATGCAAATCAGGGAAATTCATGTGAAGGAAAAATCGTGGGAACTTTTTTTACACCTGCAATCCTCTGAAGAAGGATTGCTTGCTCACTGGAGTGTAAAAGCCTGTCAGAGTTCAAGGAGCATCTGGATGATGCTCTTAGTCATGTGTTGGAGTGTTAGATAGTCCTGCAAGGAGCAGGGAATTGGACTCAATTCCTTATGAGTCTCTTCCAATCCAGTATATTCTGCGATTCTGTGAAAAGGCAGATGGACAAAACAGGTAGGCACAAACTGTACAGGATAGACTTTGCATCAGTTTAGTTAGGATTTAACTAAAATTAAGCTGAAGTTGGTAACCTTCAATTAGCTCAGTCTCTTGAGCTTGTTCACAGCATTTTTGGTCCTTCAGTAAATGATGTAAAGGGGTAGAAGGTTTTAGGAAGCTGTATTAACAGCATCATGTAAGCAGGACTGTACAGTTTATGTATTCTGTTTCCATCATACCTCCCAGCTTTCTAAGACAGCTGTTCCTTCTCCATGCAGAGTAGCTTTAGAGCAGTTAGAGCACAAAAGTTTTAAAGCAGCATCCAGCGAGGGAACCATTGTGTGTACTCCAGAACACAGCTTTGGTACCTTCACTGGCAAGAGGATCCCTCTGCTATTGCTATTTCATCTTGTGTTTCCACACAGTGGCATTTTGTTCCTGGATAGCTGAGGCTTGAAGGAGGTGGGGTTATGTATGTTTGATGGGGAGCAGTATATTTTTAGTGTTTTGGTGTGCTCTTAAAACTACTGCTTCCAACAACAACCACATAGTGTGTTGGTAGAAAATTCTTTGCATGAAATGTTTGAAGGAGCTTTATTGCTAGATCCTGTCCTACAGCTCAGATAGTGCAACCAGCTACAAGCTCTTTTCACTTCCAGCAAACTTCCTTCCTTTGTGACTTCTCCTTGCCAGCACTAGACATCTTTCTGTTCTTCACCCCAGAGTATTATCTTTATTCTCTGTGGGAACAAGCTAACACTTAAAAACACTCATAGGATGATGCATTTAAGAAGATACTTGTCACTTTTTGCATATTGAGGCAATAGTGTTTCTATTTAGTCTTCAGTATTTTTGACAGAACAAGTTTCTACATCATTTTCATTGTTTTAGAATTTCCTTCCTTTCTTATTTTGGCCTCTTTAATTGAAAAAAACTTGGAATTCCTGAAGCCCGGTTCTATTACCTACATTAGCTCCCGTGAACACAGATCCTTTTCCTTGTTTATTTAACCAGCCATATCAATGGTAACAGAGTCCCATTTAGCAGATCCTGAATTCCCACCCTGCCCTATATGAACATGTGCTTGTTCTCTCCTTATGTAATCAGGCAAATTAATGAAAACAGATACCAACAGGACTTTATTGTATCAAATTTCATCCACATTAATTTTTGTAACTAAAATCAGAAGAAATGTTCCCTTTACATGTTGAACTCTCAGGTTATATCTGTTCAATGCAGTTTATCCAGAAAAGGAAAATATACTTTGGGAATCTAAAACTGAATGTGAGAAAGCAAAAAGTGAACTCAGTGACCCCTGTCTATTGTTTTTAGCATGATGTCTGTAGCAGTGTTTTATGGCAAACACCATTATCTGAGGAACTATGAACATTCATACTTTGATAGAAGATTGGGACTATTTTGTCCTTGAAGGGCATTTAGGCCCCATCTTCCTCACTTCACTGGGACACTGGTGTATTGACTATCTTATGACTACGGTCCTTTTCAAACTAAAATTCCCAAATCCATGTTAATAGGGGGAAGAGGAGCAGCACAGGAGATCAAGTCCACATGGCTGTCCCACTTGATGAACTCCACTTACCTGTGGCCAGCCTTCTTTTCCATAGTTGAATGGAAGTTCATGCCTGCATTTATAATGTACCAACACATCCACAATCATTCATGGGTCTTTGTAACCAAAGCCTGTGTCTCTAGAGGCACCGTAACTGGGGAAGAATTAATTCAGTCTGCTCTGTAGATAACAAGAGCAGAGGTATTTTAGCCTGGATTCTGAAGTAGCTGTAATGCCTACCAATAATTTCACTGCCCTTGATGCTGAGATGTTGAAAAAACTTTTTTATTCATTCTGATAGTCTTGGCATAGAAATTTCTACGTTCTCCACTTCCTTCGTGTCTGCATCTGCGCTGTTCAGTGTTGCAAACAGAAATGGACAGAGCTCCTGGATAGCTGTGTTATGCTCACACCACCTCACTCTTCACTCCTCTGTGAGAGTGAGGCCTTTCTGCCTTTACAGGCAAAGGGAAGAAGTGGGGGCTTGCAGCTGTACCACAGAGCACTCATGGACGGGCCAGCTGATCCTCTACAGGTCCTTGATCCTCTGCAGATGACGACTGGTAATCCACATGTGGCCACCATACTTGGTTTTACTTGGTTGCCAAGTTCGCCCCTATGAAGCCCATTTCTTGTGTGCAAAATGAAGCCTCTGTGTTGGCTATTGGCACTCTAGGTGCAAAAGATTCTCAAATTGCATATTCAGTGTAAACAAAACATGTTTCCTACCTCAGGAAAGAGTTAGAGAGGCATATGTTACCTGGCAAAAAAACCCAACCCTGTGGAGATGGCTTGCTGTTCCTATCTAGCCTATTGAGTCCTTGCTGCCCTGCCAGGTTCCTGCCTCTACTGAGGTGGGCAAAAGTAGGACATTTTGAGTGCTTTTGAATTTAAATTTTGAAGGAGCTTGGAAAACACCAGCATAGCAAGGACAGAGAGAACTTCCTGCTGGAAGTTCACATGCTCCTGTGAACAATCTGTTGCCCTTCTAACTTGTGGGAAAGATTAAAAATAACACATGGTGCAGTGCAGACAGGAACAACAGCAGAAGCAAAGGTAAATAGGAGGACAACAGCTGGATAAAGCAAGAGGCTTGGTTGTAGTGAAACCTCTGCAACAAGTGAAGTGTTCTGCTGCACAGCCACCCCACTGGGCAGTGTAAGAGCTGGCCCGGCAGGGACTCTAGGGTGCCACCAGGAAGAGCATTAGCAAGTTCTTGTTACTCAGCTATAGAAAAAGGGAATGTCTCTGTGGCTTGTCACTGCAAAAGAGAGAACTTACTTGTTTTCCTCTTTTTCTCACCAAAATGGGTGCTTGAAAGGATTTAAAGCAAATTTCATTAGAAAGTTGACCCTCATAGGCAAAGCATAGATCAGGTACTTGGAATCAATGCCAACACTGACAGAAAGGGCCTCTGCTGGAATGTGCTTAAGGAGAGACGCTGATGACTGGAAATGAGACCAGTGTGGGTGAGCAGAGGCCTGGAAAACATGATCTACAAAAAACACTGGAAAAGTAGGGTTGCTTAATCTGCAAAAAATCAAAGAGAGACAGCATGATTAATCCTCAGACATTTAAATGATCGATACTGAGAAAGGTAGCAATAGTCTGTTTTTCATGTACATTCATAGAAGGGCAATAAAAAGACAAATTAATTTGAAACATGGAAGGTAAAGATTTTTATATTAGTGCAATCTTCTTAAGAGCAGCCCTAGCCATGGAATGGAGATATTGCAAGAGGTGAGGCAGAATCTTCTTTAATGGCAATTTAAGAGAATTTGAAACTCTAGAGGAGCTAGTCTAGTTTTCCTCAATGGGTAAGGAAAAGATCTAGATTACCACCTTCCTGCTGCGTTCCATGGCATCTGTGACATTTATAACACCAGTTTAGCTCCATTCTTTTTGAATCTAGCTGCTCCTGGTTTTGACATACGCAAGCCAGGAGCAATTCAGTTCAACAGCATTACTTAATCATCACACACATTAAAATGATTTGACCAAAGTGAGCGAAAAGCTAGAATTGCTGCTTGCAGCGAGTAATAGCTGTTTGTCAGCTTTAATAACTACTGTATAATTTATGGAGATAAAAGGCTACAAAAATCTTATTTCTTTTCATTTTGAGAGTTTTAAATATTGTCAACATGCAGCGGCTGTGTGTGATGGAGGTGGCAACACATGGCTCTGCCTCCTTGGAAGTGATGAGGGCAGATGGCCCAAGCCTCTAAATCCCATTATAAACAATAAAAACAACAACAAAAATTAATCAGAAGAGGGAGTATTCCCAGTAGTCCTAATAAATTTGAGACCAACCATTCATGTTTCTTAATATTACAGAGGGTGTTCAGCCTCTGGCTGTGCTTCCAGGAGACTATGCCTTGTCTGTTCAGCCAGGTGTGCTGCCTGACCTCTGATGTCCTCCAAGCAGCACGGTGAGCCTGCAAAGAATAGTTCTCTGCTTGTTGCAGTCTTTCATGACCATACCCAAGAACTTCCTATTTTCTTTTTCTGCTTCCCTGCTCAGAAACCTTTCTTAACCCTGCAGATAATTTTAGATCTCTGATCTGCCAGATGCCCTGACAGAGGAAAGGCTCTGCTGTTTGGTAGCCTGTTGTACCTGAAGAGCCCTTTGCCTCTCTGGAATGAGGAGTTATTTTTGATACTGTTTCTGATATTAGCCCTGAGTACTCCTGGAGTATTTCCAAGTTTTCTAAATGTTCTTGTGTCTTCTCCTTGTTTTGGTTTATTTTTTCTATTTTTTTTCTGTGCTTATGTCACTCTGCTTTCCACCAGGTTGGAAACAGAACACATCTTGGAGTTCCCTGCAGAAGATTCCTGTTTCCAGACTCACCGTGTCTGGCCCCTCAGATAATGTTGCCCATTGCAGTGAGCAGAAGGGAGCTCTGGCTGGGTGCTGCTCTGACCATGCAGTGCCACTGCATCAGGTGAGTTACACACCAATTTAGAGCCTGAGCTGCAGCTTTTGTTTCCAGCTTCAATGGTATAATTTGTATGTATCTGTGTTTTTAAAAATAGTGTGTGTTTCAGTTTGAGTGAGACAACTTCAACATATCCCACAGTGCAGCTTTCACTCCTGTGGGAGTAAGGGTGTGAATTAGCAGGAGGTCAGCTTTTTCATCTGCTACACCCTTCCTGAGTGGCCTTGGGCAAGGCCTTCAGTCAGTTTATGCCTCTGTAGTCTGTCTGGCTGTGTAGACAAGAGAGGAAGGCACTGCCCCACCCCAGCCCTTATTCTTTCACAGCGGGAGAAGATACTTCCTTGTGCAGAGATCACCTTCTGCTGTGTTTGGATATAAGGTCTGATCTCCTCGAGCTCTAGACAACTTCCTGTGAAGGATCCTAATGACAGCACTAACACTGCATACTTTTCAATATGCCTGCATGAAGCAACATCTGTGTGTGTTTAGACAAGCTGGGAGCAGCTGGATTTGGCCTCTGCACCAGCTGCTGTGATCACAGTGCAGTTCTGTGCTGGTCAGTGTGTGTGCCCGTGGGGACGGCAGGGAACACCACTCCGTGTACTTCACAATCTCTGTATTCAGCGCCTGCTTTTGGCGCTCTCGTCTCTCTCTCTTATGAATGAGTGGGTGAGGGAGGAGAGGGCAGGGCTGGGCTGACTCCTTCACAGATGAACCATAAAGGGCACGGGAGGTGAAACACAATCTCCTCCTCCTTTCCTGTGCTGTTTCACGGACAGGCTTGCTCACAGCTGGAGGAGGGGGACAAGCTTCACCAGCAGCATGAGCACGAATGAGGAGAAGGGAAGTTTCCTGCTCTTCACATTACAAGAAAAGCCTCTTCGTATAAACTCTGCTAACAGGTGAGTTTCATTTTTATCTATTAATTCTTGAAAGCAAGTTAATTTTCCATCACTGTGCAGGTCTCACCCCTGGAGAGGTGGTAAGACAGTTTTCTAGCTGAGTTGTTAAAGCAAAACAACGAGGTGCTCCAAGGACTTAACCAAAACAGTGTGTCCAAAACAATTCACAACTTCAAAATTTCCTTGGCAAAGTTCCTACTAACAGGAACTTTGAATAAAGGTTTTCCCCAAAAAAAATTTCTTGAGTTTCAGTTAGGCACAAGAGGAGCTGAATGTTCAAGTTGTATTGATGAAAGGGAATTGTTAAGATAACTGAGAAACTGTTTGTTGTTTGCAGCAAGTAATCAGAGCAGTAGCATGTAGATAAGTTCCTGGAGTAATTTTCAGAGCACTTACTAGCACTAGTTGAATAGATACAAGGTATTTTGAAGGAGTAAGTAACTTTATTTCCCCTGAGAATACAAGCCAAAAGTTACACCTAACATGAAACTGCTAAACCACATACCTTCATGTGTGGGTGCTCTGTGTAAACCTATATAGTTTTGTCTTTGTATCTCAAGTGTATGTAATTACTATATTTTCCAAACACCAAGCCACTTTTCTTCCTGCGGTTCAGAATCTGGCTTGGAAAACTTGAAATGTGAGGGCTTGTTTAGAGAAGTGAAATCCATCAGGTGAGAAATTAATCTTTTTTTTCAATAGGATAAAAAGAACTTTTGTTCGTTATTGTAGCTTGTCCTTGTTATGAGAACGTTTTTCCTGTTCTTGTCAGTCTTTGTAAAGAAACAAGAAAAGCAATTCACTGAGTGATGCTTTCTTCTTTTGTGTGTTGCACGGGGATGAAAGCTGAGAAATAGAGAATTTAGAAGAATATATCAGCTTGCCCTGTCCTCTTCTGCTCAAAACACATGCAGATATTTATTAATAAAAATATAAGGAAACTTAACAGTAAAATAAAATATGTAGGCTCATAGGACGTGACAGTGTCACTGTGAGCATTATGGGACTTTCTGAGCAGTCTGTTAGTCAGTACCCACTGTGACGTTTTCCACAAAATGACCCTGCATTCACACTGGTCCCAGAAGAGCTGAGTGTCTAACCACTTCTTCTTTCACGTTTTCTTTAATCAAGAAGCCATCGAAAGATAGTCAATCCTGTGTATTTAACTTCTTTGAGGAAACAAAATTTTCTACTGTCCTTGCCCCTATCCTTTCTGCCTCCCCATCTTACTGCTGCTATGTTGCTGCTCCCCCATATCAGGCTGCTCCTGCAAATGCACTTGTAAAGCCTTTCTGTTACATGAGTGAAGAGGCAGAAGAATGCCATTTCCAGTTTATTTAACATTCAGTGCTATATAGTTGTAGGTGAGATGATAACATGGAAAGTACATCCCCAAAGTTTTAAAAGTCTTTACAGGGTCTAGGAAGAATACTGCAAGAAAATGTTGGGTTTATAGGATCAGACAAGTATGTTCTGTGACAGCTGAGGTGAAAATGTCTGCATCACAGCATTGTGATTTGAATATCACAGTTTTAAATGAAGAAAGATTTGGTGGTTCCAATATCTCATTAAAAAACTTTTGTCATTTGACCTTCAGTGAGAGGCATTTATTTCACTTTGTAGTTGGTGGACAAAAATTGAGTCCCTTTGTTCTGGATCTGAGGACTGTAAGCAATCTTATAGCAGCAGGAAAAGAGAGAAGTGGGATATGGGGAAAGGGAAGAGAACAGAGGAAAGTGAGTCTCTGCAGAGCTAGGTGTACACAGGTGTCATTGTACTAGATGTCATTGATTAGGGTGAGCCTGAGGCTACTTGTGAGGTCAGACAGACAGGAAGCCTCCTACCTGTGTCTGAGCACAGTTGCACAGGGCCAGGTGTTCAAAGGTGGGGGCATTAAAGTAAATTTTCCTCCCCTAACCAGCCTTGTGGATGGTGTCACTCAGATTAACCAGCTGATGCTCTAAATGCGAGTTTTCCTGGCATCCCAGTGAACAGTGCATGGAGAAGTATTGGTTTCTTGGCCCCACTTTTTGCCCCTCCCTGGGGTTCCCCTGTCAGGGAAAACCCTCCTGGATTGGTTCTGTGTCAGGAAAAGGAGAAGCACAGGACTTTTCCAGTCTTCAGCTTCTTGTTTATTGTTATCTGAAGTTTAGCACGCTGTCTATAGCAGACTGTGCACTGGAAAAGCACCACAAAAATAGCCAACAATCTCTTGTTACAAGGTCTTTTAGGACTAAACTATCCAATTAAGAAATGACACCTAGATTATCTTCCCTTTTAACCCAATAACTGACCCCTCAAAGCCCACAATGCAGATTTTTCTGTCCAACTACAAGACATCACCCAAACCCATGAAGAAGAAGGAACATGAAGGTGAAGAACAACCTGCCTCCACCCTAAAACCTCCATCTTGTTCCCATCTGCAACACACTAAAAATCCCAAAACCTAAATTGCTCACCCAAGTGACGTGCCATACTACTCTCTATAATCTATTTCACACTTTTGTGGCCTCTAGTCTATCTTGAAGTCTTGGAAGCTTTCTCCATGAATGGGAGCCAAAGTTGGTGCTTCTCTGGGGGTCAGGACCCCTCAGAGCAGACAGAGAAATATTCCTTGTGCCCTGGGTTCCCACAGAGAAGAAAATTTCTTCCCTTCCAGTTTTTCTAGTCCTTACCTGAGGGTGCATTCATGGTGCTCTGGGGCTTCACTGCTGATGGCTATATTGTGTCAGTGTGGTGGTAACTAAAGAAAGTTATGTCCACTCATGAGGACATTTACACAGCTTGGTAATTATTTGTAAGGGAAGAACTGTGGAAAGAGAACTCCAGACATGGCAGCCTTGTGAGGCTCATTACCTTATAACTAGTTGTTTGTCTCCTCTAATATGTTTGTTTTTCCTATAAAGCTTATTCTGAGGGGTTTTTATTGCTTGTTATGAATTACTCTGCCAGCTGAAGCATTTGCAGAGCTGCTGACCCTGACAGCTGGTGGCATTTTTTTTTTTTTAAGACACAAAACAGCTTTAATGTTTAGAAGAAATTGACCAATAATTTTAACTAAAGGTATTAGTAAGCAACAGCAGCTAAGAAAAACATTGCAGTTTATTCTCTAATGGATAAATCCACTGTAACACTTTTTCTCCACTAAAAACACCATTCTGAACTCTGTTAATAGGGTAGGAAAACAAGGGCTTTTTAGGCACTTCATCTGGAAGCTGCAGCTAATTTTTCCAAAAAAGAGAAAAGGAGTAGACAATAGGTTTAAAACCCTGTTAGAGGGAGAGTGAGAAACAAGTTTACCTAAAGTACATCCTCTGTTCCTCTCCATGGAGTGTAGCAGTCAGAGGCCCTGTGAGGTCTCCCTGGCGGTCACTTGCCTAAGGTAAGAAATGCCAGGTCATGGTGACTGGACCAAAGAAGCCACTCCTCCTCCTTTGGACCCTTGTTATCTCTTTGTAAGGCTATAGGTCATATTCTCTTCAACCCTGGCTATTGGACAATTTCCGACACCCCTGTACCTATATCAACCCCCATCTCTGCCCAGTTCAGCAGAAGAACTGTCACTGCCACCTTCACAGGAGCTGAAATTAAGGGACACCTCTGTGGAACCACATGCAGACTTCTCCTGTCTCCATCTCCCTGCATCTGCCTAAGGAACTGGCGAGCACCGAGCAGAAATTGCTGAGAGCTGAATTTACCAGAGCTGAAATCACTCCAGAGGTGCTCGCTAAGTTGCCCACGGCTGGGAGCTGAGCTGAGGGACCCAGACAGGCTGAGCCCAACAGCCCAGCACTATCTGGACACCTATGGCAGCAGCAGACAGGGGTCGGACTGACCCCCAAGCCCCAGGCCAATCTAATAGAGCCTTCTTGCCAGAAATTGTTTCTGTAGCAGCAAACTTCTTTCTAGATGGGTTGTCTTGGAGTTTGATCTGGGATTGCTTAGGCCCAGATCTGTCACCATGCCAGAATCAAATAGAAATGCAAAACTGATCTGACCTGCATGTAACAGAGAGGGCACTCTGCTGCTGTTCCTGTTGCTCCACAGGAGCTGTCCTCCTGACATCCTCCACATAGATACTGCTACAGGCAGCTGTTGCTGCTAGCATGAGCCTGGACTTTCGTTTCTGAACATTGTTGCTTTATTCAGCAAGGCTTCAAGCTTCCTTTCTCCTGTTGTGTCCTATGGACCAGCAGTAAAGACAAAGCTTTGAAGAGAGATTGAGTTGCCAACAGAGGAAGGGGAGATAAATAACTAATTAATTACAAAAGCAAATGTAATTGAACTATCAAAGTTCAGTCACTTTAATGACACCTGAATAAAATGCTTAGCTATCAGTAGGGAAGAATGGAAATATTTCAGAGATCTCTTGGTTTGGCTTTCTTTTATCTCAGTATTTTAGTACTATTAGAATGTTTTAATTTCATCTGGGAACATTTCATCTTCCTTCTGCCAAGGAAGGAGAGCTTTTACTCTGTGATGAATAATGATTTAGTGTCTACTCATATCTGATTAGAGGGTGTATCTGGTTTATGCTCCATGTTTAAGAACTGTTCAGACATAGCTTTTAAAATAGCAATTTTCTTTTAAATTTGCAAGAGGCTTAAACTAAAATCCCTGAGACTATCATGGCAGAACATTATTGTTTGGAATTTGAACTTACATCCAAATTTCAGAGCTGGTTTTACACCTCCACCCCAAAGCAGGACCTGGATTTCTGAACAGCTCTCAATTTGGAATCTCACATCTCCTGTGCCAGCTTTTCCATCTCATGAGCTCATCAGAACTCTCCTGTAACAAGCATTTGATTCTCCTCCTTTTCTCTGGTCAGAAGCATGTTTGGAAGTGTGAATGGTTTACAGCAAGGTTGTTGCTTTTGCTGTGAATTGCTTCTTTGATACTGTTAAAGAAGAGGGGGTTTGCATTTCTATGAAGTCATGCCTCTCCAACTATTTTTCTCAGTTTTCATGTTGAACCTCTTTTATCCAGAAATGGAAAATCAGGAAATGGTAACATAAGCAAACCTGCAGATACAGATGCCAGCACTTTATTTAAAGTGGTTAATCCACTGGGAATTAGAGTGTTGGAGTCCTCTACCCTCAAGTAAAAAAAAAAAAGGACTGACATTTTCCATAGTAATCTACGGAGCAAGAACAGCAATGAGGGAAAGATCACAGAGTAAAGCCTTCTGCAAGGCACACTGTTTATAACAATGAAGGAACATGTCTTACATGTGAATATTGATTCAGTTGTACAGGAAACTTTGTTAACCTCCAGAAGGGAAACTGAAAAAAAGAGAAGAAATTTAATTAAAGATAGCAATAAGGGATAGTTTAGTAGAGTTATTTTTCTACCAACTAGATGGGAACTATTTGAAGATATGCACAAATACATATGCATAATGCACCCCACACACCACCCCTCCAATTCTGTATCCAAGGAAGAAATACAGAAATAAGAACAAGAGCCAAAAAAAGACTCAATTGAGCCTAAAAGGAAATGAGCATAGCTAAACAGAAGTGCGTGGAAGGGCGGATGGTGTGCTAGACTAGGAAGAATTGGATCTAGAACAGAAGAATATCTGAAGTGCACAATGGTGATCAGTGTAAGCTGGAAACACAAACAGTACAAAGGCATAAAAGAATTATTTTTGTATTCTAGATGGCAACAGAGCACACAGGGTTAGGTGTTTCAGTTGAACAGGCTCCTATCCCATGATTAATTAATTCTCTGTTATTAAGATAAATCCAAACAGAGGAAAAAGAATTAAGTCAAAGAAAAATGAGGAGTGGAAGGGAAAAGTCTTCAAATATTGTAAACAGCTTTTCATTTTACCATGTCTTAAAACTTTTGCAGTACAAAATTAATCATATACTGAATCATATATGCAGAAAATGGCATTTTAAAAAGAGATTACTTTATTTAATATATTATTATTTGCTGATGCATGAAATAGTGAAAATGCTAACATTCTCCTTAAATGGGAGATCTGCTCAATCTCTTTAGACATGCCAGAGTTTCAACCACATTTCATTAGACTAGCAAGCAAAATTTTTCTATCAGACAGCCTTTGCTGGTTGTCAAGTGTTATTAGTCAAGCATTGATTATGGATGACCCAAGCTTGTCAGCAGCACTGCGCAATACGTCCTGTCCATTGAATTATCAGTAAATGAGGAGAAAAAATTGTATAGATGAGTGTTTGGTTGCTTTCCAAATGACTTTTAGTTAATGAGACACTTTTGTTTGGAGCGTATGATGTGCTGGTCCTTGGGTTCTGAGTAGCATTGCAAAAGATGCAAGCAGAAAGATAATTTGGCCCCTGCTTCATTCTCTAACTTGTCAGTTTTTGAACAAGTTTTCCCTTAAGTGAAGCTGGGGAAGCTTGACAGAAGGGACTGCCATGCATGTTGCTGGCATTCTGTTCCCTTTCTGTGTGAGCATGTGGATACAGAGAGCAAGTTGCTCTCAATACACTCATTGGCTCCAGGGCCATGAGCATCTGGCTGAAGGTAGAGGCTGACAGCCAGTTCTTTGCTCAGCCTTGGTATGTGCTGCCCAGGATGGGGTGCACTGCCCAGGATGGGGTGCACTGCCCGGGACAGGGTGCTAGCAGTGTGCTATGGCCTATAGTATGTGAATGGATGGCTCATGCTCAGGCAGCAGAGAAATCTGTGGGTGACTCCCATGGCTCCCTTTGGGCAGCCACTCTGTGAAACAGGGGCTATGTGGCAGTCCTGGGGCTACAGGGACACACTGACAATCTGAGAAAGGCAAAAGTCATTGAAATGCAATAGAGATATTAATTAAACTTGAAGTCACTGACTTCAATGCAAGATATCTAGCATTGTCTGATGTAGCACTCTGCTGTTGTCAGAGCAGGCTGCAGCATCAAAAGAGGCAATAATTCAGTTTAGGAAAATGAATCAGAAGGATGATTTTCCCCAAGGCTGTAGATGGTAAAATGAATCAGAACTTATTTAACTCAGAAGGGTGAAGTTCCTATATCTCAATCCTAGGCAATAACAGTTGTCCTAGTCGTTGTTCCTTACTAATATTGTATGTTGATCATGGCTTTTGTGGCTTCTAATAAGCAAGACCTGTGTAATCTTGGCTTTTCTTGCATTGTCCTGTTCAGTGAGGATCAGTGTACAAGTTTGGAATTATAAGCAGTTCTGTTGTCTATGATTATTACTTGCCTGCTGCTTCTTCAACAGAAGACAGGATGGATTTTTAGCTTTTGTGTCAAGGAGGATTTTGGGGGAGAGGCACACTGACTTGGTTGAAGTTTTAGTTCAGGGGAAAGGAAGATATAGAGTTTTTTTCTCTGAGTAATAGAGTGGTTTAACATGTCTGCAGGAAGTGGTGTGATGTGTTTTCCTCCACCCACTGTTCGCTACTCAAGCAAGTCATACACGAAGCTTCAACGTGTGCCCTGTGAGTAGGACCTAGTCATAGTAACTCAGCAGTGAAATACTTGGAGACTCATGTCGTCCACTTGGTTGATCTTTAACAGCAGGAAGTGGGGGGCATATGAGGGTCATTTTTTAAAGCTTTGAGGCAGCTATAGCATGACTAATTTCAGCTGTGATTCACCTCCCTGATACTACTTGGACTGCTTGCCTGAAATTACACATTGCATGAACTTATTATTACCATAAACAGGGATTTTCCAAAGTTTTTTTTTCAGCAGTTTCTTGTGCTCAACCAGTTGTTCAACCTCACATGAGGTAAAAAGACCCTAATCCTAGATAAAAAATAGTGTGAGACAGAGTGAGTAGTCTGAGGGAACAGGCAGATTTTGCCAAGCTGCTGTCCATGATACTTGAGAAGTCAGGCGGTCAGAAGTCCCAGGTGACTGGAAAAACAGAAACATTGTGCCCATCTTTTAAAAGGATAGAAGGGCAGACCCTGGGTACTACCCAGCTGTTAGCATCACCTCTGTGCCTGGGGAGGATCACAGAACAGATCCTCTGAGACATTCTGCTAAGGCACATCAGGGACAGGGAGGTGATTTGGGACAGCCAGCAGAGCTTTACCAAGGACAAGTCCTGCCTCATCAGCCTGTGGCCTTCTGTGATGGAGTGAATGCATCAGTGGGTAAGGGAAGGGTCACAGATGTCATTTATCTGGACTTCTGTAGAGCCTTTGACATGGTTCCCCACAACATCCCTCTCTATAAATTGGAGAGAGATGGATTTGATGGGTGGATTCTTAGGTGGTGGAACAACAGCATGCAGAAGGTCATGGTCAATGGCTCAGAGTCCTAAAGGACCTCAGTGACAAGTGGTGTCCCTCAGGGATCTGTACTGGGACCAGTTTTATTTAGCATTTTCATTAATGATATAGAGGAAGGAATTGAATGCAGCCTCAGGAGATTTGTAGATTTGTAGATGACACCAAAGAGAGAAGTGACACGCCTAAAGGATAGGATACCATCCAGAGGGTCAAGAAGTGATTGCATGGGAATCTCATGAGGTTTAACAAGACCAAGTTCAAGGTGCTGCACCTGGGTTGGGGCAACCCCTGGTATCAAGACAGGCTGGGGCATAAACAGATTGGAGCAGCTCTGCTGGGAGGGACCTGGGGGTGCTAGTGGATGAGAGGCTGGACAGGAACACTTGGAACCCAGAGCCAAAAATGTTCTGGGCTGCATCCAAAGCAGCATGATCAGCAGGGTGAGAGAGGGGATTCTACCCCTCCATTCTGCTCTGTTGAGACCCCACCTGTAGTGCTGCATCCAGCTCTGGGGTCCCAGCACAGGAAGGATGTGGACCTATTGGAATTAGTCCAGAGTGGGGTCTCCAAGATGATCAGAGGGATGGGGCACCTCTCTTGTGAGGCAAGGCTGAGGGAATTAGGATTTTCCAGCCTGGAGAAGAGGGCGCTCCATGGTGACCTAATTGCTGCCTTACAGTTCCTAGAGGGAGCCTAAAAGAAAGATGGTGGAAGACATTTTACAAGGACATGTGGTGATAGGACAAGAGGGAATGCTTTCAAACTAAAAGAAGTAGGTTTCAATTAGATAGTAGGAGAAAGAAATTCTTTAGTGTGAGGGTGTTGGGGCACTGAAAGAGGTTTCCCAGAGAAGCTGCGGATGCCCCATCCCTAAGTGTTCAACGCCAAGCTGGATGAAACTTTAAGCAACCTGGTCTAGTGGAAGCTGTTCCTGCCCATAGTTGGAACTAGATGATTTTTAAGGTCTCTTCCACCCCACACCATTCTATGATTCTATGATATTGGACTAACTGTGCTAATTATCCTACCTGCCTCCCTTGCCCTTCATCTCAAGTTGTCCTTTATAAGTGCAGGCAAAAACAAAGAAGTCCAAAATCATAAAAACCTGAAATGGAAAGGTATAGAAACAGAACATGGAATTCTCAGAATATCAAAAGATGGAACAAATGGAATGATTTACTCAAGACTGTAAAAAATTGCATGTCTGTGTTAGGAAAAATTGGGCATTGATGACTAATTAGTCTTTTGTTTATGTGGCTTCTGAAAAAAAAGTTGCCGACTTCCTTTTTTGACAATAGGTTTACAAGACAAGTCATCTGATAATGACAAAAGTAATTTGTAATTTACAGAACATTTTTATAGTTCCCTTCCACATATACAGAGTAATAATTACTGTACTCAGGTTCACGTAAGAAAAATCCACTTGCAAATTACAAACACTGAATGGATTTTGCATAGATGTAAATTGCCTTCATTTAGAAGCTCAATTCGACTCCTCTTTTTCACAAAACAAAGTGTTATGTCTGTTTTACCCCAGTTTGTCACAATTTCTGAAATATTACCACCAATAATTTACAAATTGCTGTAACTAAATCCCCTGGAGTGCATGTAGTTTTTAAAAATATCTGTTAGCCTTTGTTGATCTATTCTCTATGCCCCCATCCTATTGTTAAAAACAATTTTGTTAGACACTGGTTAACAATTCTGGTTCTAAAGATTGGTATAAAAAACAACAGCAAATATTTCAAAATATTTCAAAAATATCGATATAAATATACTTATATATCATATAAATATATGTTCTATAAATTCTATATTATAAAAATAAATATATATTTGTGTTTTGCTTCATATGTACTTGTCTTTCTTTTTCTTTCTTTATTTTTTATTAATAGAAGTATCTTTCATTGCCTTTAATGGCTCTTTCTACTTGACACCCTTCTAGAATCAGAATGGTCAGGTTTGGAAGGGGCCTTTAAAGGCCCTGTAGTCCAACTCTCCTACAATGACCAGAGGCAGCTTCAACTAGACCAGGTTGCTCAGAGCCCCGTCAAACCTGACCCTGAATGTTTCCAGGGTTGGGACATCCATCACCTCTCTGGGCAACCTGGGCTACTGTTTTATCACCCTCATCATAAAAATCTTCATCATTGTATGTAGTCTGACTCTACCCTCTTGTAGTTTAAAACCATTGCCCCTTGTCCTATTGCTACAAGTCCTGATTAGAAAGTCTGTCCCCATGTTTCTTTTAAGTCCCCTTTAGGTACTGAAAGGCTGCAACAAGATCTTCCCAGAGCCTTCTCTTCTCCAGGCTGAACTACTCCAACTTTCTCATCCTTTCCTCATAGGAGAAGTGCTCCACCCCTCTTGTCATTTCTGTGCTCTAACAGGTCCATCTTTTACATCACAATTCTTCCGATTAAACCCAAATATCATTGTGCTCTTTCTTCATACGTGGTGCTACACCCAAATTTCTGCTTTCTTCTACTTCTTTTTCCCCTCACACTTACTCTAAGGGTTATTATGCCTTTCCTTCCTATTTTATGTTGTTCACCCAGTCTCTAGTCTCTTCTGCTGTTCATTGCTTCCCTGCCGTCTTATCTGGCCTTACGCTTCCAGGTTTTGTGAAACAGGATCAAACAATCTGACAAACCTGCAAGTGTTGAAGGAATCTTAGCATGTGAATTTAGGGCTGGTGTTTGTGTAGATCATGACCTGAATCAAATCCTAAACCGAAACCACCCCAGGTTTGTGATTCCACAACTTGCAGGACAGTTGAAGTCCTGCAATGAGAGCCAAGTGATTCAGGCCTGTCTGCACTGTATGACAGGTGAACGGCAGATTGAATAGCAAGAGCCCATGCAGGCACACAAGCATGCTGCACTCCCTGTTAATGGAAGCGGGTGCTCTGTGGACGAGACAAGCTGGGTGCATAACGGTTGCAAATTCCAGCAAGGAAGTTCTTTGGTTCAGTCCCGTTTGTCTCTGCCAAAAAAAATATGTAGACCTAGCTGCAGACAGATTTCTTATAATGAAAATTGCAGCAGTGTTCACTGAAATTGAACAGACCCACCTGGGCTCCATGCTCCTACTTGGTCCAAGGTGAAGAGTCTGCTGCTGCCAGTGGCTCTGGCTGCTTCCTGTGCCATTGCCAGCAGGCAGCACTTAACAAGTGAGCTGCCCGATGGTTCATGGCGCAGGGCAAGTCATGTGTTTGTTAACACACAGGAGTTGGGAAAGAACTGTTGTTGAACTCTACAGTGAGTAATAAAGTTGGCTTCTTTAAACCATGAAAAAGTGAGGCTTTCTGAAACTCAGGGATCCTTGGCTTTGTTTTTAATCCAGGAACAAGAGAATTATTTGGAGCTCATGTAGATGAAGAGAGTCTTCTAATTTATTGCCAAGACATAGGCTTAGATGGGTATCATCAAAAAGATGTGGGCATATAGGAGAGAGAAATATTGCCTGGAAATGACTGCAGACTTGTGATACTGAAGGTATCATAAACAATGATTAAAAAAAAAAAGTCACACAGCTGCACTATATCCATATTAAAGCTGTCTGAAAGAAATGCCTGTGTGTTCCTGTTCATAACTGTTTTCAGCTTTTTGATTGTCTGCACCCCAGATGTTTTTCATAGAGCAACGTTTTAAATTTTTCTTTTCCCTCTATACAGAAGTGGCCAATAAGTAATGGGGGAGCTATTTGACTTTTCTCTTCTATACCCTGCATCACCTTTCCTTCATTTTCCACTTTTTCAGATGGCTTGTAAAGTACTGTGTCACATGTTCTTAATAACAGAGTGGGCTCTTCCACACCCATTATTTAAAGCTGCTGGGGCAGTCCTTTGACACCAGCTTAGTTGTAAAATTCCTACAGTTTCACTCCCTGGCTAGTGTAGAGCTATATTTAGTTTGCCTGGTGCTGGGGAAAAGTTGAACTGCCTCTGTATTTCCATTTGGCTGCTGAGTCTGTCCTTAGCCAGGCATGAGTGGTCAAAGGGTACAAAGGCAGCCCAGAGCCCACACACTGAGGAGGCCGAAACAAGGGAAGGATTTCCTGGCCCACTGTTGCCACTGGCCAGAACAGCAGTCTAAGACAGCTATTGCACAAGAATCTGAATCTTTCTTTTTCATTTGCATCTTTGAAACTGGGGAGCTTAGCACAAGGCAAAGAGATTTGTTACAGCCAATCTTCTCTTCCTGCCCCTTTGAACACCCAATCCAGCATTTCCTCCAAGAGCAGAAAATGTTGCTGTTAGCAGAAGTGTATATTATATCACCATAATATTGTATCAATAAGACTTTTGCTGCCTTCTTCACATTCTGCATTCTGGCAAGACTTTTAAACTAAGCAGAAATTATTTTACTTACTACAAATAATTATATTCTCTGTATGAAAACATAATTTGATAAAAACATTTAGAGTTCTTAGAGGTAAAGAAACTTTAAAAAAACACTACAGCTGTAAAGTCCATCTGCTTTTCTTCATACTATGATCCATAATGACTCACTGGGTAACACTGAATGAAACTCAGTGATAGACATATAAAGACAGTTCTGAATTTTCAAAACTGTCAGCAGCTTTTGAATTACTATTTGGCCCTATTGACAGGAGCTGGACACTTGCTGGGCACTGGGCTGGTATATATGATGATAGGTCTCAGAATTTAGGTATTTTAGAGAATAACTAAGGTGTGCCAATCATCCTGTTCAGGCAAACCCTTACATGTAAAAGTCACCAAATGATTATACAGAAATGCTATCAAATACAAACTCAGGCCTGGAGCTCTGGATTAAAAAGGTGGGTTGGGGTAAGAAGGTTATCAAACCTGCCTCAGCAAATATTCTGTGCAATATGTCTGCATATGGAAGAGATATGTGGTGGTTATGAAGCCTTGGAGAAACTGCATAGTGTTACAGGGGAGCTAATGGCCCCTAGGTACCAGTGGTTGGGGAAATTTGTACGTAATATCAGTGGTTGATTTCTGCTGTTCATGTCAGCACTGCTAACACTGTTGTATTCATCCCAGGGGAAGGCTATGGCAATCTCCTGGAGCAAACTTCAAACTGAACCACAGGTACCTGTGACTGGGTCCCTTTCGCAGCATTTCTCCTGCTGAGGCTTGATAAATGAGCTGTAACTATCATGATAGACACAGTGGAGAGTGTGAGGCTCTTAAACCCCAAAGGAGCTGCTGAGACTGAGAGGTGGAGGAGAGCAGAGTGCTCGACTTGAGCAGCCTTTCACACAAATTGTGTTGGATAGTGGAGTTAAAAGTTTTGAGGGAGATGAACTTACCTTGGCCTGTTGTTTCATGACTGAGAGTTTCTGAGCTCCCAAGGATATTTCCACCAAAACCAGAGCTGGTATTCCCTCTGTTGGAAAGCAAAAGTAAAAGTAAAGGGACAAAAACCACATCACTATTCTTATTTGTATGTGTTTGCTGTGAATTCAGTGGAACTCTGCTGGTTGAAGCTAAAAAATGAAATTCTTTGCAGTTTTGATCACTTATTTCAGCCAGACAAGTGATAAAGCACTTAAAGCAAGTGATTTTTTTTTTCAGTTTTTACAGGAGTAAAGCCTATCTATCTCTATTAAAAAAAAAAAAAAGTATTAAAAAATAATTTGACAGTAACATCCTCAAAAGCTAATTTTGCTCTAGTGTGGTCATGATTTTGTAAGTTTTGCCTTGGAAGAAATTTTATGTTCTTAGATGGAACAGAAGATGATGACAAAAATGCAAATTAGCATAGCAAAAAGGAAAAAGCAGCAAGGCCTTATTTTTTGGATAGTGCTTCTTTTGAATCCATAGTATGTGAAGCTGTGAAAAGAGTACACAAGAGTACCATGGTTACCTTAGAAAGGTATACCAAACATCCCTGAATTTTCTGAGCAGAGATTGAAAGAAATACAGTCTTGCTGTTCTGTACCACCAGGTAAAACAAGCATTCCCTTCAGACTAGGCAGTTTGCCCTGCTGCTCTCCAGGGCTGAGCATCTGTGCCCGCATGAATATACCATGAGGTGATAAAATGCTGGATGGGGGATGGGGGATTTCATTGTTTAGTTGAGAGTTTCATCACTGTGAGCTGGGCCCAGGCTTGACCTAGAACTGAGTGCTAATCCACTGTCAGCAGTGTTTTTGTGTATTAAATAGTTATAGTATAGCTCAGTACAGTATAGCATAGCATAGCACAGCAAGGGCTTCTATGGGTTTGTGTTTGGATTATACCAGATTCTTCAGGTGAAAACAATTACATTCAAATTCAGTGAAGATGAAAGGGAAAGATACAAATGTAAAAGTCATAAATGTGTGGGTTTTGGAGTTGATGGTGAATATTTAATATTCTGTAGAACTGAGACCATGGAGATGCGCTGTACCAGAGTTTCACCATGTCCTTCCAACACAGGAAGAGAGCTTGCTTTCAGGATTGTTTTTACAAGTAACTGTAAGAGAGACTTTGTTTTTTGTCCTGCTGAATTGAACTGCATATTACATGGTATCTTGTATGTGAAGGGAAATTTAAGAAATGGAAATAATTAATCAAGAGTTTTGTGCACTCTTCATCCTCTGAGGAATTCTGTGTGGACTGCTGGTTTACCAGAGACACCTTTTCCATCACAGTCAAATCTGATGACTGCTTTTCTGCCCCATCTGTAAACCAGAGATGATATTTCTTCACATTTTAGGTACCTCCAAAGCTAAAACAACAAATATTTGTAACTTGCTTTGTGATTCTGAATCACATAATTTTCTGGCACTTTTCTATTATGCACTAGGAATTATGTGCATCTTGATTTCCCAGACAGGCTTTATCTTTATCAAAGACTTAGGGCTAAGAAAAGGCAGCTTTTTGAAAAGTGTAATATATATTTAACAATTTTATCCCTTCTAAAGATTTCCTTGTGTTTTATCTTCAGGTTATTAACATCCTACAGCAAGTCATCACTTCAGCCTAAGGATTTGTGGAAGAAATAAACTCTACATGAAAACTGAATGTAATTAAGTCTTACATTCAAGACCCTGATGAGTGATACACAGGGAGAAGTGGAAGATGGTGAATTTCACAGAGAATGCTACTGAGAAATGCAATATTAATCATGATATCCACCAGACATTATCCCCCGTGGTGTACATATTTGTGTTTGTATTAGGCTTGCCAGCTAACTGCCTGTCACTGTACTATGGGTATTTACAGATCAAGGCTAAAAATGAATTAGGTATCTACCTTTGCAATTTGACTATAGCAGACCTGCTGTACATTTTTTCTTTGCCTTTTTGGCTTCAGTATGCTTTACAGCATGACAACTGGACCTACGATGAGCTGCTGTGCAAAGTCTGTGGCATCATCCTGTATGAGAATATCTACATCAGCGTGGGCTTCCTGTGCTGCATCTCCATCGACCGCTACCTGGCCGTGGTGCACCCCTTTCGGTTCCAGCGCTTTCGGACCATGAAGGCTGCTGTCATTGTCAGCATCATTATCTGGGCCAAAGAAATTATGACATGCTGCTTTGTCTTCACACACGGGGAGATCAGTATGGATGCTGAGAGCCACTTGGTGTGCTTTGAGCATTACCCTATCAAGAAATGGGAGCACAATGTCAATTACTACCGATTCTCTGCTGGCTTCCTTTTCCCCTTCTTTCTGCTGGCCTTCTCCTACTGTGGGATTTTACGAGTTGTCCACAAGAGTCCTGGCACTCAAAAGAAGAAGAAAATTCAAATTAAAAGACTGGTATCAAGCACTGTTTTCATATTTTTAGTCTGCTTCGGACCATACCACATCCTACTTGTAGTTCGTAGCTTGTTGGAGAACAACTGCTCATTTGCTGAGAAAATATTTAATGTTTACCATATTTCTCTCCTGTTAACTACTTTTAATTGTGTTGCTGACCCAGTATTGTACTGTTTTTCCAGTGAAAGCACTTACCAGAACTTTGTCAAGATGAGAGACTCTTGTCTAACATGTTTAAGCCATCTGAGTACTGAGACGAAGGAATCCTATCCACTAAACAGTACTGAAACTCCCAACAGAAAACAGCATGAACAACAACCAGGGTTATTACAAATACCCCTTGATGGTGCTGGAATGAAGGACTGCTTCACAACTAATGTAGGCAGCCTATAGCATTAATCAAAAGGACCTTAATCCTACACCTGCAGCTATGGCCGTGTTTGTGTATCTGTCTGAATTATTAATGTATTACAACAGTGTGACCTCCCAAAGGCTTATGAGCAATGCTGTACAGTGAAGCTGTTTCTAGAGGTGCTTGGAGCCTGGCAGCCTGGCAACAGTGAGGAAAGTCAGTTCAGTTATAATCATATATCTGTTGTGTTACCACTTAAAACCTGTTTGGCTTGATGACTGGATGGACTGGAATAAGCCAGTACTCACAGTGTGTAGTTCTGGTGAACTCATCTTTAGCTGCTTTCTGTTTGCCCCTGTAGCATCTAGAGAAAGTAATTCTCGACAAGCTGTCATCATCTGTTGAAAAGGTCAGAGACAAAAAAATTACATATCTCCATATATACTTTTAAAAATAAAAAGCCCAACAAAACACTTGTGCAACATCTCTGTAACTCTCTGAAAAAACTTCTCCAGCAAGTTTCAAAGCCTGCAGAGACCATGCCAGAACCAGATTCCTAAAACAATCAGTCTGATAGTGCAAGACATTATGGGAGAACATTCAGAAGGAACTCATCACCTGCTTAGACCTCCAGGCTGTTATTTCACTGTTGAATCTCAGACTGTTAAACTTCATTGTAAGGCTCCTAGAGACTTCTGGAAGTATGAGACTCTGGGCTCCAGTGGGTGTCAATAACTTGGTTTGTTGACTTGGAAGAGAAAAAGAGGTTGGTAGTACACAAGGCACTTTGATTCCATGTGCTTCTTTGAGTCACTGTGTTCAAGAATATTTATTTACATCTAAATTCTACTACACCTTGCTAAGGTTTTGCTTGTGTCCTTTGCAATTTGTGTATCTTGTGCAGCATAGACCATGCAGGCAATTAAATAACAATGCATTTGTCAGGGAAACTGTTGAATGAATCTGTTTAAACCATGTTTTTGCCCACAGATAATATAGTTTAGGGTTTGGTCATTGTTCAGTAAACACAGTATCAGAAATATGATGTATGAATGATCTGTGTCCTGGTTTAGACAGAAACAAAATACAGGAGTAAGTGAAGAATAATGGCTTTTAAAGACTTGGGAGTTGTGCTCCACAGTATTGTATCTACTACCACCTCCTCCCTAGGTTTCCTTGGTTTGTTTTTTTTTTTGTTACACTAATGAATTCTATGTGATTCTTCTTTGCAAGCTGCTCATCACACCTCCTTTTACCTGCAGCTGTTATACCATGAATATTGCCTTGTCCTTTCAATTCTCTGGTTTCAGACCTTCCTTGCAACACCTCTTTCTCTGCAACCCGGAGCTGATAACTTCCAGCAGTATTATCAGTTTTGTTTCTTTGGTTTGCTTTTGAGTCAAAAGATTGTCTAGACAGATGGTCTACTCCTGCTATCTGAATATATCATTGTAACACAGCCTTGCTTGTCATCAGATTCCAAAAGAAATATATTCTAACAGCTTTCTGGAAACCACCTTGAGAGTGCAATATTGGATATAATTAGAGAATGTGTTTGGATATAATTAGAGTATGTGTTTAATAAAGAATATTTTTGTAATTTCCTTTTTATATTTTTTCACACCATGTTTGAAATAACGATCTTTAGCTTTGGCGCACAGTTTCTATTTGTGAGACTATGAATCCTCTCCTCCCTCCACTTGCAGAAAGGATTCATGTCCCCAGTCCCAAGAGGGGATTAGGTTTGCTTAGGTTAACATTTGGTTTGTTTAATTATTTTACATTTCTTTATACTTTGACCACTCAGCTGGATTAATTACCTTACATCTGCATTTTTTTCTCCTGACTATTAGCACTGTTTAGCTTTATTTTCTCCTCATCTTTCCTCTCATCTGTGGTGTATTCCAAGGGGATGTAAGGCAGGGACTCCCTCCCGACTGCTGGAGTGCTGAGCTTGTACATTGTTAAGCACCAAGTCCTTGGACCCCCACGACCTGTCAGGCTGCAAGACATGTGGTTTGTTCTAGGATTAAATATTTGTTGTTGTGTTTATGTGTTGCTGCTCTAAAGTTCCCCATGCTGTTTAAATTAGACAGCTGGAATGCAGAGCATGCTGTACTACATGGAATTGTCATTGGAGGGATTAAGGCTCATTTGAGATGGAACTTTGATGTGGCCAGATTTGGTCAGCTGCTGCAGTTTAAAATCAGATGGAAACTTGTGCAACACAGTGCAGCTTTCTGCTGCAGTTCTCAGCACTTAACCTGCTAACCCAGAACAGAAAGGAGGGATTTTTTCTTCTCTTCCCCTTTTTCTTCTTGAGGACAATATTTTATCAATTCTTTCTGTACTGTAACTGTTTGGCTGAGGCTGCAGAACCAATACAGCAGGTTACAGCAGGAAGGTAACTCCCACTCAGAGCTTTTCCTTCCATCTCAGTCAAAACACATTCACTCAAGGGTCCTGCTAAGGCTGCTAGAGACATGCTACACATGCTATTGAAGTAAATGCTGTGCTTGGGACTGCACACAAGAAGGCATTTTAAAAGCATGTACTAGAGGAAAAAAAGAAATAAATTATTAAATTTTGTATTTTTTAATGAAAACTGATTGTTAAGACTTGTATTTTGGGGTGAAAAAAGAGCAAAAGCTTACTAAATTAAATTTTTTACAAGTTAGTGCTTATAAATATACATTGCACCTGTTAGTGTAACATTTCAGTAGCAAAGAGAGAATAAAATCAGCTGCTTCTTTTCAAATGATGCCAATTTCATTCTGTGAGTTCTGTGCAGCAGTGAATATATGCCATCGTGTGGGGTTACTGGCTTTGGCAAAAAGTTCAAGCATTCATATGAAATATTTTACTTAATACTGACAGATTAGAGAGTTTGGAGACTTCTAAAGGAGATATTTTTAACTGTGAAACTTCACAGTTAAAGATACTTTTCTAGAACATCCCGTGAGAAAGTTTTAGATAAAACAAATATTTAAAAAAATGACTCCTCTATCTAGAAAATAAGCATTGGGATCTTTGGTGAACCTGAATGTCTACAAAAAATCTGGCATTAAGATTTTTTTCTGTCATGTGTACAACTATTTTATGTCTTTAAAGGCTCTGTATCCTCAGGGACTTCAGGAGATTATTGTTCAAAATATGCTGGTGTTTGTGGTATGAAATTATATTTCTCATTCCAAAAAAGTTGTTTGTCTTGCATCGAAAAAGGAAAATAAAACTCACCTGCCAGGAAGGAAAAGAGATATAAAGTGTTGCTCACTGCTGAAAATCCAACTAAATGCAACTTCCATTTTATGACAGGTAAAACACCAGTGCTCTAGGGGCGGTGCCAAATGTACCCTCCTCTCTCTGCTGGGTGGGCTGATGTCGATTTCTCTCTCGGGGTTCCTAGGCCAGGGTGACCCCAAGAGAGATCTAAAAGAGTCTTTGCTTCCCTAGCCCAAATGCAGCCAAAGAAGGAGCCTGGAATGCTTCCAATTGTGCTTTTCCAAGGTTGTTTATTTCTTCTTATCTAAAATATTGTCTCTCTGACCTGCCGAGCTCTAGCTAGCAAGGAGGCCGTGGCACTCTGCCCCCAGCCTTGGGCGGCTCCCACCTTATATACTGAAAACTACATGTCTGTGTTTACAATTTCTTTGTCAATTCCCATCACCTGTGTTAGACCATGAATCTCTACTTAAACCAATAGAAAAGTGCCACCATCACACCAAGACATGGAGGACAAGACAAAGAAGGAGAAGGCTAGGACATGCCCAAATTCCTCCATCTTGTACCCCCTTGAACCCCATTCTAAAAATCCCAAAATTCTACTTTTCCACCCTGTGTTAGTTCAAATATCACACCACTAAAACCCTTGTGACTTGTCATTCCTCATCAAGAGTTGGCAGTTTTCCATGGGCTAAAACCAAAGCCACAGATGTTTTTCACTTCTTGCCAGGGTCTCTGAGACCCCTGCTAGGGTCTCGAGACAGCCAGGGCAGCCAGAGGGATGTCCTGGACTCCGACAGGCTGACAGCCGGCAGAACTGTAGTCCTGACACTCACCTGGAGTTAAGGTAAAATTACAGCTTTAAATGACAAAATCTGGGCACAGTTCACAACCATTTCTCATGTATTGCTTTAGTGTTAGTAATCCTATGGGATAAAATTCAATGTTCCTTCACTTGGTCTTGTCAGGAGCTGAACTTCTGCAACAGGAATTCATGTAAAAGTTTATTTACATAATGTTATGTCATACTGCACACAAATGTTTATTCATTTCTAATAATACTTCAATTTCTAATAATTAATTTTAAGAATTATTTTTGTATTCTTTGTAACAACAGGATACTCTGAAATGTCTACAACTTTTCTCTATTACCCATAAAGTGGCAAAATATGTAAGTGGCAAACTACTAATATGACAGGGGGTAGTGGCACAGCCAGCCTTTTACACAGAAGATCTGCAATGCTGCCCTTATTTTCATTAGCTCAGTTAAAATTTTCTCCTTAACTCCTCACACTTCCACAAACTATCCCCCACCACAAGAACACAGTGTTAGAGGGGGGCTAGAGGAAGTGCGCAATGGAGCTCTCAGTACAGTAACTGCAGTTTTGTTTTGAATCTTCCCTCTCTATTGTAGCTGTTTTCCTTACCACAAGTATTTTTAAATCCAAGTTGCTATGTGAGTTACTTCCTGTTGCAGTTATGAGGTTAGTAAAACAAGAACACCAGTGCAATAATATCTCCTTGTAATTTCATGCTTTCTTTGTAAAAGCCAGATCACCTCTTATTATATAATATCATTTAATATTCATTTTCCATTATATAATTACAGAAAAGAAAGATAGACCAAGTGAATGATATCCTGTTCTTATTTCACAGAGATGTTGTAAGGATAACAATGAAAGGCTGTGTGGGTTGAAGACACCAGAGATGAAAAGTCATCTTTTTCTGATCTTTTACACCTTGAGAGAGCCTCAAAAATAAGGACAGGACATGGGAGCCACTCTTCATGTAGACATCATTAGGGACAGTCACTGCTGTGCTTCCTGCAGCAGCTTTTCAATCATAAGGGAATGGGTGCTGTAGAAGGGCAGCCCATCCACTTCCATCTCTAGACTGGCAGTTTTGCCACTGCGGACCCCAAGCTGGACAAGTGTTTTCAGAAGCTTTTCTTCCTTGAAAAACAAAGAAACAGAGTATAATTAAAATTCTGAATCAGACAAGGGCAGTCATCAAGATCTTTGTTTTAATTCTGGGCGAGACCGACCATATCCTTCATATTAATTTTGCCATCAACTTTGCAAGCATCTGGACCTCAGGGAGTGTCAGGTGCTTTATAATTTTAACTTCTATTTAACCACTGAATATTAGTTTTCTCCACACTGCCTCAAACAGAACATTATTGTCAATTCAGAAACATCATTTTTGCTTGGTTTTGAGTTCCTATATTGCACAAATCAGAATCAGAGGAACCTCCACCCAAAGTATCTCAAAAATCCATCTGTGGTTTCCCCAGCCAGGCAGCTGGCTGCAGCTGCATTTTTATAGAAAAAGAAAAAAGAGAAGGAGGGTGCAGCAGGAAAAAAGGTTACAGAGAGCACCTGGATGGGCTGCACACTCACTTTCCTTTCCTGCAGCTTCTCCGATCTCTCTGTGCCTTTGGCCCTGTCTTCCCTTTTCATTGTTGATTTTATGAGAATTCTGATTGCTTAGGGAAGGAGTGGGGAGAAAACAACCTCAGAAATTGTGTTTCCTTGGCATGCTCTGAACTAGCATATGCTTTGTTTAGAAGTGCAGTTATTTTCTTGCTTAACTAATATAAGCAGATAACAAAGTGTGTTCCAAGTTGAGACGTAAATGTACACAGAGTGAAGAAAATAATTTTTTGTGAGCTGTGGGCCAATTAGCATTGTGAGATGAAAAGAAGGGATAAAATGAGCTTTGAAAAAAACACAGGGAAAAGTGAATTTTGAAGATCTGGTTTCAAGTGAATGTATGTCTGGCATAAACTGCTCTGCTCTTCACTTGCCATGAAATGTACACAGTAAAACTTCCTATTTTTTATAGTGAGAATTTATTCCTTGAATTCTGTTAATAAGTCTAAGAAAACTAACAACCTGGTGACTTTTTAGCTTCCCCTATGCCAACCCTGCAATAGGTTATATAAGACCTTGAAACACTCACCTATTTATCTTTTCCTCTCTTTCTTTACTAGGAATGCCCTTTCTGGTCATTGTCTACTGTGCCATTTCCATTTCCATGGAAATTGCTACTGCAACAATCCTACCAGTGTCCTTGACAAAGAGCTCTATAAGCTTTAATACTTTTAACACTGTCGTATTTGACATTACCGCACAATAACGTAGCAGAAGTTCTTTATCTCCTGGACACACGTGAATGATGGAAAAAAAAAGTTAAAATATCTAATTTTCTCTTATCAAATGTTAGCATTTTTCTAGGAACACTTCTAAACCACAAAGAATATAGTAGCTGTGGATCTGAATTGAGACACAATATGGTTGTATTTTACCTAATGATAAAATGGCAAAAATATAATAATTTCTGAATGAAGCAAAGCATGCTCTGTGTGATCAATTCAGTTTAATTTTATAATCTACTCTCTGAATGTACTTTCTAAAGATCTGTATATTATTTCCTGGTAAATCATCCTAATTCTTAGCTGCAATAAAATTAAATGAAGCTCTGGTTTTCTACTAAAGGAAAAATATGCATAGTTACATGGTGTCAGCAGTGACACAATTTAAGGAAATTATTTGGATACACTAGTAGCATAAAATTTGCTATATTTTATTATAATTAATAAAATTATAAATACACATCAGTTTATATCATATGAATGATCATATACATAAATGCAAATATATGCAACTGATCTTTCTGCACAACAGAGGTTTCTCTTAGCACTGAGTGTATCTAAATGCAAAAGGGCAAAGGAGATCTCTCCTGTCACAAAAGAGACACCTAAATTGGATACAGAAAATGTAATGTTTAATATGAATAGTCTGTGCTACATATTTACATATTACAGCTCTCTGCTCTGCTTATATGAGGTAAAAAAGTTTTCTTGTTTAATACTACATAACTACTATGCCTGATAAACCATAGCCTGTCATCAAATGCTACAGTTTCCATTTGTAATAAGCAAATACAATGTATAGCATGCTTCCTTAGCTGTACAGTGCTGCAACTTGACCAAAGCTTTCTCTTTAGTAAATAATTATGTTGGGAGTGGGGTAACTGGAAAAAATAATCATATTAATAGAAAAATATCTCGTTAGTTTGTGCTTTATTCAAGGGGAAAACTTCCTTATGAATGACAAAGCTAATAAAGCACACTAAAAATATGTCACACCTTTATATATTTATAATATACTAAATATTCTTATCGGTCATAATTAAAAAATACTATACAGCTAATATGTTGCCATTAATAAAGACATCAGTTAAAGAACAAATGCTTGATATATTAACCTGTCTGTGAGACGCAAGGAAATGCAGAGTTGACTGTAGGATGTTAAGCATTAGCTACATTTGGATATGTATGAATGAATTCATTTCATTACAGCCACTTTGGTGTAAAAGTACTACGAACACCTGAAAAACCAAGCCAATACCATAATCAAATTATTAGGTAAGCAAAGGTTAAGGTAAGCAATGATTGTTTAGGTCCAGTTGTTTCCTGTTCCTGCAGTTCTCAGCACAGAACAAATGCTTTGCAGCATCTCTCACTAAGATGCGTGGAAAGGCTCATCCATGAACTCAGAGCAGTCTCAGTTTGCTGTTCAGTGGGAAAGGAGAGCTCTGCAGTTCTGGGGTTTGGCAGTGCAGTCCTGACACTGCTCGAACCAGCTGAAGAGAAATAATGTTGGCGTTTCAGGGGAAGTCTTCACTTAGCAATTATGACCTACAACATTCATGGAAGTGCCATTTTTTGAAGAAAAATGAAACACATTATAAGAAAGCTGTTTGGTGCTAAGGGACTCCTTCAAATGTCCTCTTTCCAATTACAATCACTAATATAAACACTGAGATGGATCTGCGTGGTGTTGCTCTTTATCTCACTAGGGTAATTATTATAGCATTAAATGAAGCTGAATTTTGCAGAAAGTAGCCATATAAACATAAATGGTCTGATTTTTTTATACTAATGGAGTATGTGAATACTAATGTATTCAATCTTCTGCATTGTTCATTGTTGTGTGATTTATAATTAAAGATATCATATTTTCTTGTCAGACATTTTGTCATTTTCTCTCCTCCACAAAACTGTTTCCATTTATTTTATCTCAACAGATTTCAGTATTGCACTTTCAGTAGCCCATTATTGGATCATTAATATTCCCAGCTGTATAGCTTAGTAAAACAAAAACAAGAAGATTTTCCCGTACACAATATAACATTTAATTACAGTATCTCATTACCAGGAATTTTGATCACCCTCATTTTAGGATGCATTAATTTAAAGGTCAAAAACCAGTAGATGCAACTGGAAAAACATTGAAAACTGAAAAATAATTAATCTGTTTTATAAAAAAGACTGTGCTGAAAAGGGCCATATAAGCTTTGTTAAGCTATATGGCTATGCCAAGTGTTGGGATCAGTTTCAGTTTTATGACATTTAGATGAAAAACTAAGATAGCAAGAATTTGAAAAAAAATTAGTGAGATCTACTCTAAAATACTTAAAGGTGCTTTGTTGGAATTTCATGCAGAATGTCCCATCATCTCAGGAGAAAAACTTCTTTGTTTTGGGCAGTAGCTATGGTGATGGATTGCATTTTGCTTAGCATTCTTGAATGTCACACACTTAAAGGGTTTGTCCAAATCTCTGCTAATAAAGCTGAACCTTGAAATCTTGAAGCTCCTAATTTATTGCAAAGTTGTAGAACAAATCTTATTTAATCATTAGGGGGGTGTGTGTGTGTATAGACAGATTTTTTTTAACCACTGTCAAGTTAAAAATAGAGGCACGTGCTTTGCAGGATGAGCACAGATCAGCGTCATTTCTCACCCCTCTCAGTTATTTTACTTTTTCTCAGTCTGAAACCTGTGCATTCCCAGAATATCACACTGTACAGAGCTGCATTAGTCAAAACACATTTAAAAATATTCATGAACAAGTTTTTCTCCAACTTTAATTTAGAAAGATTCAAAACTAATTGTAGAAAGGTTCCAGCAAACTAGAAAAAGGGTAGGATCAGAAGTAATGTACAAAGATCAGAAGTATGGACTGGCTACCGCATAAGAACTGTAACTTTTGATTTTGGAAGCAGACATCTAAAGGACACTACAACAGAGGGTTATCAAATCACAAATGATACTAAGGAAGCAAACAGGGAATTTTAACCACTGTATGTCAATCTAAGGATTTATTGCATTGCCCATAAAATTGTAACACTGTATTCTGCTTGAAGTTACAAGACATGGAGGATTTTTATTTGCAATGTTTCGAATCCTTTGTGGAAAACATATAAGGACAGCGTGGCTGCTCCTTCACAAGGAATCCCCAGAAGTGCCCAAAGACCTTGTGAAGGTCAGGTATGAACCAGCCCAGGCAGGCTGCAGCAGCTGCTGGCCGCTTCCATCTCCCTGCCACGATCAAGTGCCAGCCCTGGCCAGGAGTTACCTTGGGGACGGACGGGAGCGCCGGCAGCCAGGGCCTGTGGCTGGGCGCGCGTGGGCGGCCCACGGCTCTGCGCAGGTAGCGGCCGTGGGCGTCGCAGCAGCGCAGCACGTGCAGAGCGCAGGCGATGGCGTAGCCACCCCAGTTAGAGACCCCTGCAAAGAGCAGCACCGTGAAACCAAACTGCACAAATGTCAGAGTGTGTCACAGACACCCGGGTTAGGGACACAGAAACCTGAGCCCAAGGACAATACAGACTGGCCAGTTCACAGGCTGGTCCGTGCTGAACATTCTCTCTCACTGTGAATTTTATTTCATGCTGGTGTAAAGCAGAATTTTAACTATAACATTCACCTTTTGCTGAACAGCAAGAACATCAAGAATATACATTTGTCCTTGAGTGATTATTGAAAGAACTTATATCTTTGTAAAGGGGCACACTCTAAACAGAAGTTTATCAATTATACTGAAAATCTGTATGTGCACAGACATTTTAATTCTCACACAGATCACTTCTGCAGTCTTCCTTATTAATATTTGTTATCGAGTAACCTGGTCTAGTGAAAGGTTTCCTGCCCATGGCAGGGGGACTAGGAACCAAATGATCTTCAAGGCCCCTTCCAACCCAAATAATTCTAGGATTCTATGGTTCTATGATTTTATATAACGTGTGATTTTTCAAAAATACTCATGATTTGCTGAACTATTTCAAATTAAGTGCAATTTGTTAATGGAACATTCTCAATTTTGAGTTAGCTCTTCTGAAGCAACATGTGCTTAACTCTTCAGAAAAGGTACATAATACAGAGATAGATCAGTTTGCTGAGGATGACTTGGAAAGGGCCAATAAAAATTACTTGGAAAGGCAAATGTTTCCCTGTCAGTTCTATTCTTAAACACCAGCTACTCTCCCACCCCACCAAAAATCCCTTACCAGCTACAACAGTAAAATCAGCTTCAACATCACAAGCTATAACATCTCCATTTTTTATGTGCTTCTTTACAGCGTCTTTTACTTTGCCCATTCCTAATTCATTTCCTCCATCTCCAACACCTTTATAAAAGGGAAAAAGACAAAATGAGTATGAACATAGCATATAACTGACAACCCTTTATAAAACAACCGGTTTCTTCCCCACAGTTGCTGTGATAGTTCACAGCTCCATATGAGATGGTTTATACTTTTTCATCCACAGCACCTAAAAACAGAAGACTGTGAATTAAATAGCTGACAACATCATCTATGACATGGCAACCTCTAAGTTTATAGTGTAATGTACACTGTACATTGCATGCACGCAAAAGAAATCAAAATTATCAAGCGATTGTGAACTGCAGACATAATCAAGACAGTGAACTTTACTTATGGAAGGCCTTACATGAGTGTTCCATGCAATGTGTTACCACAAATACATCAGCACAAAGAAAGAAAGAAGATGGAAAATTAAACCCAAATCAACCTGAGAAGTCAGCCAACAATTCTACGATAAAGCAAGCATAGAAAACTTCGGCTTGCTACAAGCTTTAATTTAAAAAACAGAATAGAAATAACAATCATTGCAGAAAGACAAGCAAAAACATACATAACGATTTGGGCAGAAGCAGGCCTGCCTGCACTGCCCATCAAGGACTAACATGCTGCACCACACAAAGAGCCCAACCCCCTATACTATTGTATGTTTGTCTTAGGGTTTTTAGTAAAATCAGTGGGATCTGTGCAATATCAGGAAAATTTTAGGCAGCCCGATATTTGGGACATAAAGTTGTCAGATGTCATTTAGATACCTGGAGATGAGGGTAACATATAAACTAGTAGTTTACATAAAAGCTCTAGTCTCTAGACTAAAGGCTCTAGTCTCTTACCAAGACATTAAAAAACAAATTAAAATTATTTATTATTTACAATTATTAATTAATTATTATTACTATTTAGTTGGAAATTAAAATTTCTCTTTCATCTGTTAGTCTGAATGGGTTCTTTTTTAATTTGAAGATTTTACAGAAAAATCCCTGACCATATCTGTGAAACAGAACAGAGAAGAGCTCCAAGTCCTCACTGTGATGTATCACATTTGACTTTGAAATGTGACTGTGCTTTAATGTATAGTATGTGTTACAGAAGAGAAATTACAATATTTATAATTTACACTTCAAGGCCTGAAAACTGGAAAATGTAACACTTTTAGTAACTGCATAAATATCTCATGTGTCTGTAGCAAATTTCTTCTTTAAGTGAAATGGAAACTTATTTCTCAGCAGCAATTCTTATTTGATTCCTTAAGTCTATCCAGTCAAGTAGGGCGTAACTGAGTGACACATAGCTTGCATAAAAGGATTTGCTATGGAACAGCTACCCTTTTTTATCTGCTTTAATAATCTGCTCCCGTTTATTTCACCATTGGGAGTTAATGGTGCTTTCAAAAATCTCTTTATTCGTAGCACTTTTCAAACAAGTATTTATATAGTCCTGGTGCTTCTATCCTCATATATAAATATGGAAGTTCTACTGCTTTGTAAGAATCACACACAATGTTCTGATTTTTCTTATACTCAAAATTTTTACTCTTAACATTCTTTAAAAAGGCTGAGATTAATTCTTGTCCCATGAAAATAATCAACAGTTTCTTTAACTGAAATATATCCATTGTTCAGGCCTTTTTCTAACAACCCTGCTTTGATTTTCCTGTCTTTGTGGGAGTCCTGTCACCAGGATGGCTGCACAATTCGTAGATCTATTGCTGTGGATGGATCCCATTTGTGTGACACTGGGAGGAAAAGAACACCCCACTGAAAAGTGTCCTGTCCCATCTGTTTTCTTCTTCCTCCACACATTGCCAGAGAATTGTACTTTACTGTAGATCTCCAGAGTGAAATTCACCTGCGCAAACGCAGCCATCCATACATGAGCCATGTATGCTTTTAAAGTCAGCAGAAAGAAACACTCCCTTCACACATTCAGTTCATCTCACCCCAAGGCAGACATCTCAAATATAGATGTCTGAAAATAGGCAAGATGAATCCTCTTTTAAAGGCCCAGTTTCTTTCCAGGCAAAGGAAAAATAGTTCTGCTGGATCTTCTCTGCAAGTTCCCACTGACTACATTGTTTTCTGAAACTACATTCATGAAATATGCAGGAGATGTCAGTCTTCTGTGCTAAAAATCTTTTGTATGAAAGGAAAATGTGTGACCCCATTATTTCAGGCAGTAATTTGGAAAGCTTTTAATTAGCTCCTATATAAATAGCATATAGCTATGTCAATTGTATGACAGCTAAAAAAAATAGTATGTGGTTCCAGTAACATTTCTTCATCTTTTATTTCAGACTTATGTGGAAAATCAGTCCCTTCCAAACTCAGCTTTCGTGTCTTCTTACTCTGTGAATTCCTCAAGGCTGCTCCTCACTCCCTGAGTTTTTAGGATGTCAGTACTCATACAATTGCAGACATTGCTCATGCTTTGTTTGTGGTCAAACTACCAGATCAGATTTTTTTAAAAATACAGATCTTGTTTTAAATGCAACACTTGACAGCAATTAATCAGCATGTAACAAATGTTCTAACATTTCCCCTCTCCACCTACTGACACAGTGCTTCTTGCCACGGAGCACACTATATAAAGAATTTCTGTAGGCTGAAGACTTGATCTTTCTGGTATTCTAGCCTATAAGGTTATTCAAGTACTCCACCCTAATTCTGTACATTATTTACATTTTTTCAGGAACTAGTCATATGCCTCCAAATTCCTCCTGACCATAAAGAAAGCTGAAGACAGCCCCACCAGAAAACAAAATTATCCTCATCAGTAGCAACACGTTGCTATCAGTAATGGGAGACAAAACACAAACGCCACAGTGGCTAAGTTAAACTACATTTGGCAGAAACACATTGAAAAAGCCAACATCCAACCCAAGAAATTGCTACCCAATTAAAATAACAGACACAAAAAATTAATGTGATACGTAAAACAAGAAATGTTAACTAGGTGACAGACAATGTAAGAAACAATTACATTCTTACAGATACCCAGTTAGTTCTCCAGAGCAAAATATCCACTTACACAAATGCCATGGGAGATCAGAGAAGATCCCTTCATTGTCCTTTGAAGCCTCTGACTTGTTAAACCATTTTCTATGCAGAAATCTCTTTAGATAAAGTTCACAGCACTGAGACACAGTGAATCTGAATAACTCCTTTTCTTCTTTTTCACAAGCCTGTGGTATTTTTTATTAATGACATTTCATAGTATATTTGAATATTCAGAGAATGTTTGATACAAGCTACATTCTGCTGAATAGATTCAAATTCTCAGCTGGCAGAACATTCCAAACTCCAGCATATGAATAATATACTTTGAGCTGCTGTGAGAGATATTTGAAGAGATTAGGGTATTTTTACTAAAGGAATCAGGTTGTGATGTTATGTAAGTAGCTGGAGAGATCAAATTCTTGCATCAACAACCTAAAATCAGGGATAGGAGTTGAAACTAACAGCAGCAGATAAAGCTCTGAGGCATTTTGCTAGACATCTTTACAAAACAGAGCTTGTCCTATATAACACTTATTCAGTCAATCTTTGTCCTCTGTTGAGATTACCAAGACAGTGCCATCTAGAGTGCTTCCTTTTGAATGTTGGAAGGTACATCTTATGAATAGGAAAAAAACCCCTAATTAAATCTAAATACAAAACTTGTAAATTTTGTAAAAGTTTGCAAAGTTTGTAAACTTTGCAAAAATAATAACACATATTGGTGAAGTCCTCTGCTACACAGCTTTTAAATTATACCAATAGAGTGAAATCAGATTATGCATTATCTCTGCAGAAGCTCTCTAAATTCTGTGGAAACATTTGAAAAACAACAAAACTGAGAAGTCTAAGTGCCCATGCCTTCAGCAATACTTAGGAGTGAGTCCACAGCACTATAAGAAGAAAAAAATCTAAATCAGCAGATGTGTTCTGATTTGACAGAAATCAGTCTGGCATGGGTACTTCTTTCTAATTTGATTTTAATATTTACAAGATAATATATCTCCAAAACTCTCATTTGGGCCACACATGGTAGCAGGAAACATTTGATTGTACAAGGATATTGTCTATGGCATATTTTTTCCAAACCAGATATAAATAAGTTTTCAAGAAAAAAAAAGTTTGTTGCCTAAAGAGAGGAAGAGCATGTTGACAAAAGCCTTCTTATTAGAGGCATTAGCAAAGGCCAATGTTGTTTTGGTGGGAAGGACAAGGCATTCCTTTCAAGATTCTTGCTGTATGCACATATTTTGTTGGCAAAGGCACTACTTTAATAGATGCAACTATGTAATCCCTGCTTAAAGGAATGTACTGCTAAAGACAATATAAACAAAGATTCTATCCAGACTGCTGTTTTAACTTAGGTGTAACAATCATAAACCCAATACTTTAAGAAGGAATGCTACCATCCAACAACCATTTATGTTCTATGTTGCCTTCAACACAAAAAATACAGAATAAAGTCACTATCAAAAACTGGACTTAGAGTGTATGTACATAGACTTATGCATAGGTAATACATCTGGGCTTGCTTTTTTGTCCTTAAATAACTTTGAAATAAAATCTTTTTTTTTTCTTTTGGCTGTGAGAATCCTTCAATAGAAACCTGTAATTTTTCTCCAGCAATGGTGTCTTCAAATCCAATCCCAACAAACAGCTGTAGCCTGAAAGAAACCACTCAGCACCTGCCTCCTCCTCCCCTTCACTACCAGAAAGAATTCCTGCTCTGTGCTTCTCTTGCTTCTGAGAACATCACACAAAGTCATACTTACCTGTTGTTGTGATTCCTGGAATGGTTTGTGCAGCTAAAAATAGTTCATCTATGGGATCCACGAGATGTTTAATGTTAACTTTCCTGGCATTGTAATAATTGCCATCAGCAGCCATCCCAGCACGCTCTATTGCTACCAGGTGATCAAATCTAGTTAGAGTGAATGAAAGAACAGAGGGGAGAAGTCAAAGCTGTGATTTTCAAATGAAAAATACTTATCTTGGCTGCTTGTGCTTGGTTCTACTTTTTGACCATTTGGGATTCAAGGTAAAGCTTGGATACTGTTTTGTTAATTCTGAATGTAGCTGTCTATGGGGTTTTTTTCAAAGGTTAGTTTAGGTTTTTTTAATAGCTTTAGTGCAGCTCCCTCAAACCACATTTGCTACCAAGAAATGGAGAAGTTCCTGCAATCCTCCTAGCCAGCAATCCTTTGGGTCAGCCATCTGGCCTGGCTCTGTTTCACATTGAAGCAGATGGTATCTTGTAAAATATTAGTCTCTGTAAGTGTATTCAAAGAAAGCAAAAAAGTGGAAAATTAATGATCATCAAAATTCTTGTTAATGCAAATACATTCTCTGCTCAAAGTACATTGCTTGGCAATTATTAATCTGTTTCTAGTTAGACAATGTTTGGGTTTGGGTCTTTAGATTTGGGGGATTTATTTTTTAAGTCCATGGTTGTTTTGCTGGTTATGAAAGTAGACAGATGTACTGCAGCTGTCCTATATTTTAAGTAGAACTATAGTACTCAGTTCTGCACTGCATGTTAGAATTAAGTTATTTTGCTTTGGTTTCTTCATTTTTACTGTTAAGAGGTTACTAATTCTGATTACTTAATGTTCTTGTGAGTGGGTATCTACAGTGATTCCTGAGACCTTCAGCAGGTTAGTCGTATACTTAAAAAAAATACTTACTTCAGCTTTTTGGGACTAAGGGACCAATTTAAATAGAATCTGACTGTACTTTTATTAAGCATAGCTATAAAACACATTTTTAAAACAACACATAAAAATGAAGACAGTATCATGCATACTATTACAGTACATACTAACCTGCAGAAAGAAATGGGAATTCAGTAAGTTAATGAAGCAAATATCAGGGTGAAAGGCCTTTTTATTAAAGAATGCAAACTGAAGGCAACTACATTAAAATACTTTACAAGGAAAGATCAATAAAAATGAGCAATGTATGCCTACTTCAAGGAAATATAAGTTGCATGCTAAGTAATGAAATGAGCATACAGCTACTTAGCAAATTCTCCAGTGCATTAACCCTAATCACACTATTACAAACACATGACATTTTATTAAGTCAGATCAGATTCCCTAGCTGTCAGACTAGAGCTAAAGCTCTAGAAAATACACACTTTCCACAGCACTTTTCTTAGCTCTTTCACTGACTTTGGTATAATACTTTTTGATCTTCTCACTAATTTAAAAATTGGTCAAAAAATATAGTGTGCATATATCTACTTACAGAATAACAGCTGAAAGCCTTTTAGATTTTTTTAAGGAAAAGAACTATTGATAAATGAATTGTTTATTTTTTGTACTCCAGAAGTGCATAATTGCAGAATAATGTCAAATTCTGAACTCTGTGTATGCTCCAGTAACAGTGTTTGGCTTCAAAGTTTGTTCTGTGCATTCAAAGTCTTAAGGATTTACTTGCAGCCATTGTGCCTTCTTAGACCATGATTCTTATTTTTATTATAATTTTGCACAGTAGAAGTGTGACCTGTTCTCAAAAACCGAATACACATACCTAGGTCTTCCAGGATTCCCATTCTCACACAAAAACATTAAAGCTGAATTGGCACTTTCCCTTTGATAACTCAATAGAGGGATGGGCTTCTTCAGGATTCCTACGGGAAAGCAAAATGAAATTCAGATACTACATACTTTTTTTTTTAATGTATCTTTGAGTAACTTAAAAAAAAGAAAGCAAAATTGTTAGAAAAGTAAGAATACAAGGTCTTTACACAGATCTTCATGAGCTCCCTATATCCTTACTTTAAACGTGTTTAGATGTAAATGCTGTTAAATGGGACCTTGCAGTAGAAAACAGGTCTACAAGAATAAGAACAGATATCCAAAATTTATTACAAGCAACTCATCCAGGATCAGTGCCCAGATATGTATACAGTAACTTTGTGCCAGGTAGGTTAACAAAATGTCATCATAGCAATGATGAGCAGAGTTTAGAGGATGAATTCTGATTCCTTCTCTGGGGAAAAAAAAAGTCCTGGACTAAGTGACAGATTATAACTGAAGCAAACCTTGGCTCAAATTAGTAAGATAAAAAACTGAAAAACCCATGTCTCTTACCTAGTTGAACAGCTTCTTCAATAATCTTTTTATTCAGATCCATGGCTCGCTGATCTGTAACTATGGCAACCTGTTTCTCCAAGGCCTGCAGCATCGCTGCAATGGCAAGGGCTCCCGGGGGGCCGTCGTTCTCCTCGGGCGGCTGGTGGGTGGAGTGGGTGGGAAATCCCGTTGTTATCAGCACGGACCCCGCGTGGGACATGGCCAGGCAGGCCCCCAGCAGCTCACCCTGGCGCTGCAGATGCCTTATACCCCGCTCTCCTAGACGAGTGGATTTAAAGAGAGCAGTACACTTCAATGTATCACTCTCCTTTTGAAGCTTCCCTCTGGGTGAAAGTATATACTTTAGTGACATAAAATGGGTTTTAAAAAAAAGAGAGAAAAACCTTTGGTCAAGGCAGGAATTGGGGTAATTTCCTCAGGAAAACTAAGATCTAGGATACGAGTAATGAAGATAATGGGCTGTGCTTCCAGGTTAAGAATGTCAGCTTTTGAAAATTATTATACTTAGCATTTCTAAGTATAAGTGTAAATAGCTTTTTCTGAGACCTTATTGCATATTGTTTCCTTTCCTTAGGCCCTCTGTTTTCCTTTGACAGTCCTGCTACGTTAGCTACGTAAGCTGGATTGCAACTCAAGCATTCCAGACCTTACAGAAGTTCTGATGCAGACTTCAGATGTGTGAACTGGTCCTTTGTCTCTATCTAACTCCATCCCCTTTGTGAAGAAATAATTCCCAAATAAATTTCACTAAATGAAATTATTAATCTCAGAAGTGAAGTTTCAGAGACATTGCAAGTTTCCTGGGGACTTTATAAACTCAATTAATACAGTGGTATCTAGGAGACTACAAGTTCTTGTAGTCTAGGAGACTAGAAGTTCTTGTAACACTTCATGTAGCAGAGAACCACGTTATCAGACCTTGAGAAATAGGTGAATATTAACAGAAGTCTCTTCTCATGGGTCAGTCCCTAAATAGGCAACACTATTATCTGTGTATGGCTTTCATTGATCAAACACTTCCTATCGCATGTTTCTTCCCTGTCACTTGGAAAAAAGTTCACAGCTCAGTTCTTTTGATTTGCTAGTACTCAAGAAAACCATGAGTACCAGCATGATGGGCTTATAGAGTTAAGTCTTCACTGGTGTTTTTCAGTCTCCTCATAGACTCATCCTTCTTGCTCCCCTCACCCCCACATTTTCCTCTTTTGGTCCTCAATTTCCCCTTTGGCATTTCTCTCTCTGTTCCTCCTAAATAACACACAGGCAATACACAGAAAATGGACAGAGAAAAAAGTTCAGAAAACTTAAAGTTAACATAAGCAGAATACAAGTCTCTGAGAAGCAAGGTATATTAACTGAGACAAAGTACTGTACTCTCCTTTAGCAATAAAATAAGCTAACTTTTAAGTTAGGTTCTGTATTTCTGCAGAGCATGGCATTGTGCCAAGCCAGCTCCAGAGAGTGGGAAAGGAGAGGCCTTGTGAGTAAAAATAAACAGACCCAAATGTATGCACACAGCCCAAACCCAGAGCTTGGGAGTGCTGGGCGTAAGCTGTTTTCCACTACTGCCTACAGAGGATTTCAGATAATTTATGGCACACTGAGCTCAGACTTTACAGCAGCCACAGGGACTAACTCAGTGTGTATTTTAGGAATGGTTGCACTACTCAGTGTGCCTTTACTTCCCTCTCTTCCTTGCATGCACAGGCAGCCCCACCGCTCAACCTTCCTTGGTGACCTGGTCACTTTGGTCCATCATACAACACCTCAGTGAGGATATGTCAGCAGAAATTAATATAATTCCACCTGTCAGAGAGTGGAACATGCAACTACTAGAATTCTCTGGTAGGACCACAGTAGTCATGAATATATGTAAAGAAATGTGCTATTTACTCCATAGTGAATACTCATGTAGCTGTTACCAGCAAGCTGAGGTGCCCTGTACTTCACATACAATTTCAGTTTTACTCAGTAACAGTTCTTATTCCCTGTGGACTCTCCAGTCTGCTTCTGTGTACTTTGGGAGCATACAGTCATCAAGATCAGATATTCCGTTGTCCACAATATATGATTTTGGCCAGACTCTGATATTAACTACAGTAACAGAATATATAAGACCTAGTTATATAAACTCACTGTATTCCATAAAGAATTCTTTAAATCCCTTTTAGATTCTTACTGTGTTCTTGAATTTAAAATATCTAAAAAGGCCAGATAGGTGGTATCTACCCCATAACTAATCCATTAAAGGGAGACAGTTTTTGTTTTACCTGGATCTATTCCAATTAGGGTCTCTAGAGTCTTTATCTTTTGGGCTGCTTCTGCTGACACAATGCTGAAATGCAGAGGATCTTGAGAGATGCAGTGGACTTGTGGGACTCCTCCTAAGGATCTAACATTGTCATTCTCTAGGTCAGTGATGAATGTGCAGTCACGAGAATGAGTAAAAGCTAATGGAGTTCCTAAAATGAATGAAAAAAATTCAGTTAAATGTTATTATTGCAATGTAACAAATTATAGGATGATAAAATTTCAAAAAGCCACTTAATATTAACAATAGAGTCCCTGCCTGATGACAGTTATAAAAAAAGGTGATAAGTTACATAGGAGCAATTAATACACTTTGAGAAAGAAATGTATGTATGTACAGCTGAAAATTTTTTCACTTTTAAAAAGCCCGTGTGGGTAGGTGAGATCAGTTTTTTCCACAATGTCCTATTTGGTCTAAACTTGAGGCAATCTAAGAGAGGAACTCTGGTACCCTTCCTAAAGGTCTGTTGTGATGGCCTTTGTCTTCCCAAGTCACTATGACCTGTGATGGGGCCCTGGTCTCCTAAAGATGGCTGAACACCTGCCTGCCCCTGGGAAGCAGTGAATTAATTCCCTATTTTCAGTTTGCATGCATGGCTTTTGCTTTCTCTACAAAACTATCTTTATCTCAATGCATGAGTTTTCCAGTTTTCACCCTTCCAATTCTCTCCTTCATCCTGCTGGCTGAAGTTAAACCATAGCAATTTAAACTGGCAAGTAATGACAAAAGTGGATCAGTAAGCATCAGCCAAGGAAATACGAGTAGCCTCTAAAACCCTGGAGAAAAATAAGCTTCTTTAGACCCGACAGCATAGTAGCTTCCTAAGCTGAAAATATTTCCTGTTTTTATACTGATTCCAAAAGTCTGAATCTAGGTAATACTTGATTTGGCAAAATTGGTACATAGCTGGTATACATAAAAAAGCAAAACTTCCTTTGTAGGAGGGTGAAAGTGGAGAAGATGTTTCTTTACTAAGTACACATGTGATTGGTTTGAGCTACAACTGTTTGGATTCTATGGCTAGCAGTTTAAAGCACCTGGGGAACATGGTTGTTGAGGTTTACAATACCTCACTAAACCCCGTGAGCAGACAGTTTTTTTGTGACCAGCTAGCAGATTCATCTAAAGCATGGGTACTGGTGGTGTGGCAGATTTTAAATGTCCCAGCTGAGAATGTAGCACAACAAAATAAAAACTATCAAAAAATTTCCTGGAATGTACTAATAACAACTGCTTTTAATATAGAAAATGGAGAAATAAACAAAAGTGAAAGTCTGTTCCAGGCAAGGGCAGGATAGACAGCCACCTGTGCAACAGATTTGAGAGACATTGGCAAATTTTTTCTCTTTTCCCTACAACAAGGACGCATGAGGAAGATGAACAGGTTTGCTGAAGAACCCAGGAAAGAATAGGATTTTCAGCATGGATTTGGGACTGGAAAAAAGAGATTGTATGTAAGAGCTCTTCCTAGAGCTGAACATATTAGAGCAGGTATTGATAGAAGTTCAGATAAACATCCGTAAGAAACCACAAGGAAGGATCCTGTAAGGAGAGAAGGACAAAGCAGATGGTCTCCCAGAGTTCTCCCAAATATAGTGCCTATTATTTTTAAGCTTCTTTTTCAGTAAGAATGAAAATAGAGTATTTCATTCCACACTAGTGACTTAAAGAAGTATATAATACTGTTATTATAGTTTTGTTGCATTTTCTTTCCTTTTGTGCTCATATGTGCATAAATGACTGCACACAGTGCATAAAAACTGTACAGAAGAAAAAGTTTCACTTATGTAAAGTGTGTCACATTTATTTAATTTTGGAGAAAACTAAAAGCTCAACATTCTCCATACAACACTTCAGAACCCTTTTCCATGTCAATCAATTTGCTAGCTCTTGACAACATTTTGGAAAGATTTCTATCTTCTCTCTTTTTATTCCTTCTTTTTTTTTTTTTCTCTTTTCTTTACTATTGCTTTACTTCAATGTAGCACAAAATAATATTTTAAAAGGAAGAAGCTTAAAAATTAATGCCTTTAAACACCTTTTTTTTTTTTTATAATGTTAAAAAAGATGTTTTGATGTTGCCAGAGCTGTAGATTTAAATGTTAAAAATACACAAAAGTAGTGAAATTTCAGTAAGAATTTTCTTTAAAGTAGACCTGTATTTCACAACAAAAACTCTCCTGCCAAACGCTTTTTGTTGTTTGGGGTGTTTTTTATCTTCCCCAAAAATCAAGCCTGCTAATCAGCCACTTCAGTATCCTTTTTTAAAAAGCAAAATAAAACAGAGAGGGAGAAAAGAGATTGAGGGATAATTTAAAGAGAGACTCTAAGCAGACATACGGCAGTTGATAATTGCTTCTACTCCTGTTACTCCACAGGCCCAAAACACTGGAATGTCACCAGGGTGAAGGTGAACTGGATCTCCATAGTCTGGTTTAGAAAGATCTTGTATTCCCAACAGACCTGGAATTGATCAAAAATGAAATCATGAGTGATTCTAATTAAGCAGTAATATTGCAAAGCTGGGGGAGTGGACCCCAAACATCATTCAATGACACCAAATTAAGAGTTCAAGAGTTGAAGTCCCCCTAAAGTGGAACATTTAGTTTGCCTTTGAGTGCACATTCTCAGAGCCTGAATTGACTTGATTTCCCCTTTTTTGTACTCGATAACACCAGTAAAAATGTATTTACCTTATTTCTGCAACAAAATGCAGTTTAGACATCTATGCTGAGTTTCCAAGATAATATAAATCTTCTGGATCAACAGAAGAATTCTATTCATAGCACTGGCAAACAAGAATAAATGATTGCAATGCAAAATGAGTTCCTTCTAGAACACATTTTCTACTGTGGTAATGTCCTATATTCTTTAGCTAGAGAAAGGATCAATCCCTTTTTTCCTCTCTATCTTAGATAAATACATCTCACATTTAGCTGACTTTCATTAAATTGTCTTTTGCTTTATTCTAACACCTACTTGCAATAATCTGGGTCATTCTAAGCACTTGCTATCTTCCCTTGGTTTTAAATTCTTCAGATGCTTTAATATACCACTCTCTTTTATGAAATCAGTTTATATAATCTGTATATATGTTAATTTACTCTTTTGTAATGACTTATTACTAGTTTGTCAGGCTTAAGTACTCAGATATGTTACTCAAGTACATTACTGGAGTGTTGTGTTAACCAATGACATCTCCTTCCATGCCCTGCAATGTGATCCTTCTGTGTATGTAGCCCATGATAACCAAACTTCTGACAGCAGGGGGGAAATTATTGCAATCTATCTTCATATTACAGATGTTTGTTTGGTTTTGTTCTTTTTCAAACAGCCTTCTCTCTTTTTTTCCATTTTTGTTCAAACTAGATTTAAAAAAAAACAAACCTTGTCATATTTCTATTCATTTTGATTTAAGTGTTGTGCTCATTGTATGCTATTTCAGTATTTTTTAAAATAATGCAGTATTTACTTTCACATTCAATCACTAAGACACAAAATGCCTCCATACATACTTCTGCCCATGCTGTCAGTCATTGCTATCCACTGGAATCTCTGACAGCAAGAAAGTATTCACATACAAATGAAACTGCACACATTTCAGAAAAATGTAATTGCACTTTTTACCAAAACCACCCCTGCCAGATAACTTATCTATATCCGACAACTATCTTTTATCTAAGAAAGCTGCATGTTTAGCTCACATAAAACCATTTTTCTTTTTTTTTCTTTCTTCCTTTTTCCTTTTATATTCAGGTTTGTGACTATTAGAAAGGATTAAATCAGATTAAGTGGTGCAGGTATTTAAGTCCTACCACTTCCCATGCTTTCCCCCTTCACTTGTATACACAGCCAGGTGCATGCAGAATGAGAAATGAAAAGCACTGACCAGGGTCACCTATGTGAATTGGTGCTCCGTGGGCTTCTTTTAATTCTGCCGTTGCTAGCACAGCTGCTCCCAACTTGCTTTCAGGAATAGGTCTCATTGTGACTACTAAGTTGCAGTGAAACATAGAAATGCTGTAGCAAGGCACAGATGTCTGGCAGTTCAAAAGAATCCAGTGTTAGCAGGAATATTGAACAGTACTTCTAAAATGTCAGAAAAAATAAATCTAAATCTTTATGCTGCACTTGAATTTAGAAAGGCTGCATTCTAACACTCATTTGTAAATCCTTCTGAAAAAAAAATCTCGGGATCCTGTATGTTTTCCTTTAAGAGTCCATCATTTAGCTCCAGCACTCTGAAGTGAGATCACTACAATTATCAGCTTAATGCATTCCTTGTTTTGGTGCACACAGCAAGATGAGCTCAGTATACTAAATATTGTCTGAAAACAATGGTGTGTTCCCTCCACAGAAGGTGAAAAAGCTAATAGAAAATTATGGCACACCTACAAATCTACTTACACTGACTCTACCCTCTGTAGTTGAATACAGTGCCCGGTAACATGCCAGGGTCAGCAATTGCTGATGGCAATACCCTCTTGTACAGAAGCTGCATGACAGTTCCATACAAATACAAATATCTCATGCCTCTACAAAATATTTCCTTCTCTATTAAGAAAGAAAGCAGGTCAGCTTTTTAGGAAAAAATGTCACATATCTGAGTTGCAGTTGAACATAAACAAGACATCCAGAGAGCTAGAGCTGTCGAGAAAACGTTCATTTAAAGGCTTTATAATGATAATAATAATCACACCTGTCACTGAAGAAACACACTGTGCAGTTCTTCACAGCATTAATGTGCTATAAACGATAAAATTTTCCTAAATCTGAAATTCTAGAAGCAGATACATAGTTGTATTTTGTTTTCTTTAAGCTTGGTAAAAGGACTCACCCATGAGATACACTTGCACCTTCATTTTGACAGGAGCATAGCATAGATTGTGTAATGATAACACTGAAAACAGCACTAACCTTTCTACAGTAGCTCAGTATCTGGACTAAATGAAAAAGGCATGCAGATGAATACTTCAATGTTCTTAGTATTAAGGGGTTTATTTACTGGAGCCAGAATTATTCTAAGACTTCTCTTACCATTAAAATGTACACCACAAACTTTTTGAGCACAGTCATAATTTTCAGTGCTATGGTAGGCACCTCAAGCCTTTGGGAACATCTTCAGGCCCAGAGGCCTGGGTTTGCAGTTTAAAGGCTCTACTGTCTACAGGAAAACTCCAGAATGTGGCTGTCACGCAGAAGAAACCACTATTGTCGTGGTTTATAAAAGCAAAGCTGGTATGGAGAGCAGGACACACGTAAAGACATGGTCAGAACAGTACTTGGTCACTGGGTGAAACAGAGAGGGCAAACTAGAAAAGAATCCACATGAAATGGCTGCTACAGAAAACAGGGAAAGCTTTGTCACAAAAAAATGAATAAAAAAGGAGATTGGCCTTACACTGAATTGAGGCTGGGAATATGTTATCTTATATTTTCATTTGCTCAGCACTAGCACATGCCTTAAGTTACTGTGTAGGTAGAGGAAAAAAGTTCAGATTTGAACAACATGCACCTAATCTGAATATGGGCAAAACTCACAGGCAAAATTACAACAAAGATTACATGTGTGTGCATATACTTACTTTGTACATGCTTACATTACATTTTTGCTCAACGTTTCTGATAGGAATGCCAGCTTTTTGGACTGCTTTTTCAAAAGAGAAGTTGCAGCCTAAATAAAAAGTCACCATGTCCTTGAGTTGTTCAGAATACTCCTTAAGGCTTTTCAGTGACCCAGTACAAGCTCCATGCTCATATTTTCTATACTGCTGGCAGTCAGTCCTAGTGAAATAAGAAGTTATCACAGCTTTGTTACTTTTTTTTAAAAATAAGATGAATTGGTTGAATTGACATAAACCCAGTATGAAACTACACAATACAGCCTGCTTTATCCATTTTGTTCTTTCTGACTAATAATGAAACCAACACAGACAAAACCCCCAGAACATCTTATTCTGCACAAAACCAAGCTGGCAGACAGAATGTTAAAGTTTGAGATTTTTGGGTTTTTATAGGTAAAGGCCCCTTATGCATATCTTGTTTCAAGCTTTAAAAAATTAGGGAGCTGGTTTAAACCTTGTTTTTAGTGTTTACCATAGGACTGTATCTTTCAAATTTCAGAGACTCTACAAGTATTGTGCAGACACCATGGCCATGTTTCTAGTAAATAAAACAAATATAAAACCCTATTATTGAATTCTGCAGGCTCAGACTGCAAAATATTTAAAAATACACAAAATTTCACCTTTGGATTAGAGAAATACTTGCAATACTGACAATTATCATAACATGTGGCTCAAGAACAAGATAATCAGGCTGTTATACATGGTTTTCACTCAAAGGGATAACTCCAAGAACATTGTTCAAAATCCTCAACAGTGTAATCAGGCTTTTTCCTCAAATTCTCCTAATCACCACCAGCATTCACTTCAGAATATTGGCCAGCAGAGTTGGTCTGTACTTACCTGATATCAGAATCACTACTCAGGGAAGGACATTTCCAGTCACCTGGTTGACTTCTGTACAGCAGTGGCAGGGGTCCATCATTTGCATGGCAGAACTTCTCAAAGTCATCAGCCAGGGACTTGTGCAAAATCACAACACTGGCCTGTTTGTAGCCTTAAAATGTGGAAGGTAGGAATGGTTGGTTATTAATTCAGCTTTTTGTTTGTGAAACAATAACTTTTCTGTATGAATTTCTTTAGATGGTTTGTAAGAATTACTGAAGGAAATTTTTTATTCAGAACTCTGTAATTAGATCAAACTTCTTGAAACGCTTTAAGAATCATAGCTAGGCCTACTTTATATGTGAAGTCATTCACAGCTAAAACAAGTTAGCAGACATGAGTAGTAGCAGAATATGAAGACACCATAATTAAGAAACATTTCTCTTAATTTATATATAATTTCTTTTCTAAATAGGGACATTAGTCTTCTGTAGGAATATGCTTTATTTGCAAATGTTAACTCAGAGTCAATGAAAAGCTATCACACACCACATTTTCACAATTATTTTTCACCACACCAAGATATAAATCAATGCAAAAGTAAGCTCCTGGTATCATGATGTTAGTACCATATTCTTTAAAATTTCTAGGCTAGGGAATTTAAATGTGGGCTGCAATTAAACAAAAATGATTACAGCTCAGGAATAAACTCTTGACTGTCCGCTGAATCTCAGTAACTTCTAATTAAAATTCTAATTTAATTTCTAATTTAAAAAAAAAACCAAACTAAAACAGAACTGCTACACTTTCTTCACTTGCAAACAGCTTTGATTCAAAAGGTTCTTGACTGCTACTATGAAATAGCTTCTAAAGACATTAACATTTTTGCAATGAATACCACTGAAGAAAAGTCCCACTGAGCGAAAATTTATTTTCTTAACAGTAGTAGTTAATACCAATGCCATTTAAACTTTCCTGCACAGAAATATCAACTGTTAAAATAATGGGGGTAAATTTGGAGTACAACTGGTCTGGGGTGTATAAATCCAGCAATTAACAATCCCTAAATTCTGTACCGATTCTCTCTTGAAGAGTTATTACTGTCTGATATCAGGCAGGCGAGTAGGAGGCTGCACAGAAGCACTCACTTTCTGCAGTAGTCTGTCATCAAGGAGGCAATAATTTAGTTGAAGTCAATGAGCTGCCTTCAAAGGCTGTAGAAAATGAGCCAAATCTTACTCTTGACTAAAGCTAACAAAGAAATCCAAAGAGAATTCTACTCCTGATGGAAAAATGCAAAGCAAAGGCTGAGGTAAGCATGTATTTGCATACTGAATTTGTCCACAAACTGCTCTCTTGGGAGTAGTCAGCACAAAAATTCATTTTATTACTAGGAAAAGTTACTAAATACAGAACGAGATTCTTGCTAAATACAGAAAAATATTTTTGCTAAATAAACATATTATTTTATCCACTGAATAAAACATTAAGTTCGGTTACCCCTCAATTTCATTCCCTGCCATCCACAAGAAATCCACAGGCACTTTCTGCTTTGCTGGTTATATTAATGAGTTCTTAAAATTATGGGTTTAGTCAGGGCATTCAACTGACAGCACTGAATTTCACATACTAGTTACAGATGACAGGATGAATCTTCAGGCAAATACTCAATAAACTCAGGAAGCCTCATTACAACACTTAGAGAACTTTACTGCTCCTCCTGATAGCTATCCTTATTTTGTATACAACCCATATCTCCTGATGGATTCACTTGCATTATGGAGCCATCATTATGGATGTATTCAAAAGCAATGGTAGTGGAACTGAATGTGTTGACCAACCCAGGCAGTAATTCAACACACTCATGCCCAAGCTCAGAGAAGTTTAGAAAGAGCTTTTAACTTCTATGGAGATTGACAATGAGGACAGTAAGAAAGAATTGGGTAACAACATAGGAGAATTTGTTACAATGGTTCTTTTTGTATAATGAAACTATTTGCTCATTAACTTGTTTTGTATGTCAACAATACTTTTAAAAATGTTAGAACCAGTACATTTAAAACTACTGCAGCAATAAATTCACTTAAAAATTTGGCTGGGCAAACTGCAAATTATTAACATTATAAAATGTCTCCCAACAGTATTTTTCAACTTAGAAACTGATAGAAAAGAAAACCACAATTTTAAGACTCACTACAGTTCGAAAAATGACCTTTAATATATTTTATATTGTACACACAACTTAGTTGATCAGCTACTTGCCATGGCATTTTTGTTTGCATTATTTTTTAAAGTTGATCAGAACAATGACAGTCTTCTGTTTCTGTAAAAATCCAGCTATGAAAGGCAAGACAGAAATTAATTTTCCAGAATGTATTCTGTTATCTGAGTATAAATCTAATTTTTCCCTCCCCTTTATAATTTCCAGCCTTGCTGATCCAGTAATCTTCACCTTCTGCAACAAATGAAGCAGAAAACCACTCCTGTAACAATATATCTCTAATTCTTCCCCAAAGCATATCTGATGTGCTAAGTAAAGCCAGGTCTCTGTGAAGAACATAGTGAAGAACATCTTACAAATGTGAGAATAACATGCAAGAAAACACAGATTTCGTTAAAGATTTTTCAAATGTTTTCTACATCCATCATTTCTCAACAACAACTGGGAGCTGAGGAATGCACTGCAAACACTGAAAACAAAGTCCATGTACATTACTCAGGTAGGATGGTGTATTTCCTCTGATACATCTTTATGATTTAAAAAACAGAGTCAGGTGCTTACAATGTGATTTCAAAAACACCCAAGAACATAACATTTTCTTCTGTTTTACTTTGGTGCTTTTGATATTTCTCCAATCCTTTACAAACAAAAACCACATAGGTATGAATCTAAAATAGAATCACTTTGCACAGAGAGCTGTTAGGTTCACTTACCTTCTGCCATTACAGAAGTATTACTAATACTGAGTCTGTTGCACCGAATTATTCTTCTTAGCACACGGGGAAGGAGAGATTTCAAGCCTCCTGTCAAAAGCATCCTTTCATCCTTAACAGACAGATAATTATAAATTCAAACACAAAATGCCTTTTTTCTCCCCCCCAATTTTAAATTCTGATTTTCTGGAGAACTTAGCTTGTATTTCCTCCTTGTGTTCCACCAAAGTTATTATCACTGGGAGATTCTAAGTTGTAGCTCAAAAGGGAGCTCAAATTCAAAGGGTTATTTTACTGACATTCTATGACTATATGCAAACTGAATCTTTCAACAAATTAGCTGGAGACATGCACTTCAATATTTGGGATAAACCACAAAATTTTGTTGCTCTACAATGTAAGAAACACTTATTTCCTCCCTGATTAATATTAATTTTCTACTGTATTCTCGTTTCCAAAAGTCATTGTATATCTAAAATTGCAGAAGCACAAGTGGATTAACCTACCAGGGTATAATCTATAATATTACTTCTCTGATCAAAATACTTTTAGGCAAATAGCAAGGTGATCTTGTGGTAAAGAGAGAACTATATTCAGAAAGTGTATTACATTTCACATGCATTATGGTTTCAAATATTAATTATGCAGAACTGAATATTCCTGTGGCTATTCTTCCAATGGGAAAGCACAAATAGAGATGTTTAAGTCACTTGTCACAAAATCTAGAGTAGGTACAGAAATAAGTGTTATAATTACAATCAATATCTGCCTCTTTTTACTTCTTTTGAAGACTTAAAATGTTACTTTTCTGCAATGCAGACGAAGGTCACACAAAGCTTTTCTCTCAAGCTGAACTACTAATAACAAAAAGGATTTATTATATCACTATTAGGAAAAAGTAAGAGCTAAGTGTGGCTAAAATAATAATTTGGCTGTATATGATTTTAACCTTGGTTACTTCTAGGTGAAGAAACTGAATTATCCTCCAATTAAATTACCAACCTCCAAGTCTTTCTTTAATTCAGAACAATCCATTCTTGATGTCATTCAAAAGAAGTAATAAATATGAGAGAAGCTGTGCTACTCTTTTTAAAAGTTGTTACTAAATTAATATATAATGAGATGTTACACCCTTCTAGCAAATGTTAACTTTTCTGTTAAAGGTCCACAGTTTTTGTTCTGTAACTATGATAGTACAAAAATTTTACTCTCACAATTAAAGAGTGGAGTGGAATAGTGTGAAAATTTATATCTCTGAGCAATCATTCTCTAATTAACTTGAAGAGCAGTGATATGTTTTGACTGAAAAGATATTTTTATCCTAGTCTGTCCAAAATGTTTCCCAGAGTTTGCAAAGCTCTGAAAGGTTAAGTTGGGTGCACTGAAATTTAAAGTAAACTTTGTATCTATCTTAACTCTGAAATCTTTATATAACATTGTCAGCCAAAAGAAAACAGTCTTTTTTCTCAACTCCAACTTACTACTTTCTAGCTCTTCTCTACTGCTTTTACATTATCACTCTGTATGCTGTACAAAAATAGTCTTCATTACAAAATCATGAACAATTCCAAACACACACTTTACAGATAACAAGAAGTTTGATATAGAGATGTCGCTGAGCACTAATTCAGGCCTATAAGTATCAATTTAAGATGCATTATTCTTAATTCCTTTACTTTGTTCTGAGATAGTTTCAGATAATGATAGTATCAGTTACTTCATGGGGGTATGTTGGATCATGACACAAGACAACATGCAGGGTGTTAAAAATGCTTTAAGAGAAGAGGCTGACAGAGCTTATTGGATGGCTGTTGTGCCTGAAGGCATCCTGTGTGGTGACCCCCAAGGAGCTTCTAAGATCTGGATTTCCAGTGTGTTATCCTTAATGAAATGAACATCTAAAGCAGACCAGATAGAATCCTGTGTAAATAGTGTTTGAAAATCAGGTCATTGACTGGCTGCAAAATGACAAATTTCATACTTCAAGCACTCAGTCTGAAAAAAGACCTTCTTCTAAGTCATGCTGCTCACATCAGACTCCCTGACTTTCAACAACCAATGTAATAAAGCTTCATAGCACTGAAGCATCAAGTTCGTTCTTGAGGAACATTTTCTTAAACATCTGCTTACACATTAGAAGCACAATAAACACATTTCTTTTTAGAGTTTTCATGAAGGTTCAATGTATTTTGTGTATAGCTTGTGAACTTAAATGGATAAGTATTAAAATACTTTGCTGTCTGAGACATTAAGATTGCATTTACCCACTACTAATTTGTGGTCACTACCACATACTAAGCTGCACTTCCAGATCTTGACAAGGATGATGAAACTTCAAAGCTGGAAAGAGATAAAGATGATGTAGGAAGCTGTGTGATCAGGCAGTGATGACAGTTTAGCTTATGCCAGATCACTAGTTCAGAATAATGAATCAATTTTTCAGAAACAATATTGTATTAACATGACATTATATTATAAAGACACATATAAATATTCAAGAAGAAACCTCTTTTTACATCATACTGGCAGTCAGGAAGTACAGTTTGGGAAAAGTACAGTATAGTTTTGGTAAAAGTTCTAAACAGATCTTGGGTCTGTCTTTAATAAGTAACATAAAATTGTTAGTTGACACCTTTGTACAGTAAATACTTGTGCAGCAACACTTCAGTAGAATTAAGCAGTTACCACTATCTGATTAATTTGGCCCAGATGATTTTCAAAATATCTCATTATCAAGACAATAATAATTTTCAAGAAAGTCAGATTGGAGGGTGAATCTTTTTTTATTAGAAATTGTGATCCCTGGTTGCCATGTGAAGCTCTAAGTCATTAACCATTTCTATATGCTGTTCTCAGAGCACAGGTGACTGAGTGCAATGCTGTGCTGATCTTTGCTGAGATGACTGGAACAGGACTGGTTCTAAGCCTCATATTTGTAACTGATTGTAAAGAATATGCTCTAGTTCCTCCAAACTCCAAAACTCATGCAAGGAAAAAGAGCATGTTGAGAGGAAGCCATGAAGCAAGAAAAATGTAGTTCCAGACAAGATTTTAAAAAGAGATTGACCTGCATTTCAGATGACTTGCATGATGGACAGAGTAGCCACTTTGCATCTTCCAGGCTATTCCGTATTTTCTTCCTCTTTGTCTACAGTGTGCCTTTATCTCTGTATCTTTTCCTCCCTGAGCTCAGACTCCTATCTCCATATCTCCAAGCTGGGCTGACCTTTGTGTAGCACTTGCATCTTTGGTTTGTCTCACTGCATCCTCTGGCAATATGGGAGTTTAGATGCCTTATCTCCTCTCATTGGCTCTTTTTAATTCATATAGTTGATGTATCACTCAGTTGTACTTTAACACCTCAATTTTTAATCTTAAATTAGCTTTTTCTTTCTAGTGTGAGACAAAATAGTCTAACATCAGAACTCATAATACACGATTAATTCACAAATGTTTTCCCAGACTTATAAGATTTAGACTCCTCTGACGGCACCTATACTCATATGTGAACATATATCTATATACAGATATCCCTTTTACAGACAGGCTTAGCTTAAGCATACTTTTTCTATTTCATTTTTAATTTCTGACAGTGGAACCACCAACCACCTTAAAAAGTAATATATCTTACAAGCTACAGTTTATGAAGTGTTTTTGCAATCTGCAGAACAAACGTTCTTTATGGAAAAAGAAGGAAGACCAGTACGTGAAACATTTTCTATTACCTTAGAGCTTTCAAAATGAAAAAGTGAATCTGTAAATTTCACAGATATTTAAATACGAACATAGGTTCTTTACAGGCCCACACTGTAAATTATTCATTATCCAAGAAAATGGGAAAATGTGGGAAAATGTCATTTAAGTGTCAGAGAGATTACGCTTTGAGATGCAGTGGGTGGGTCCATACTGCTGTGCTAAACCACACCAGATAAAATGAATCAAGAAATAATGTAATAACACTAAGGATTAAAACATTCTTCAGAAGTGTCAGTGTTACTACTTTGCCTTCACATATATCAAGTGAATTAATGAAATAGAAGTAAAAAAATAGCATTTCTAGGGTTTCAAAAATGCAACACATGAGAATACACAGCCTGTAAAAAGTATGGGTGGTAAGGGTAATAAACAGGTTTGAACACTGCAAAGTAGTTAACACCAATTTCTGGTGTTAGGAATTACAGGTCTGTTTCTCCAGTGGCACTGATAGACTAAAAAGAATATGGTTTAATGCAGCATAATCTAGAGAGAATGCTTGCAAGGAGCCCAAAGACTCTTATGAAATACAACCTTGCATTGCTCATATCACTTTTGTCCTATTTTCAGTTTAAAGTCTGATAATAAGAATGGGTGGTGGCATGTACGGGATCATGAGCCAAAAAAGTGCAAGGGTCACTACTTAAAACTGCTGGGCAGGGCCTTTAGATATTGTCATGCAGATACCTTACCCAGAGCTACTGCTGCACGAACAGGAACAGCAGAGCAACCTGAAACATGAGCCAGCCCATGGACTGCATTAACCAATACATAATGGAAAGTAATCTAAACTAATTATAATCTAACAAACACTTTGTGTACTTTGCCTTGCCCTAGTATGAATATGGTTACAGAGGCTTGTTAACGTAAACGCATTTCTAATGACCTGCTGTTTAATCATCAAGCTGATTTGAAATTCAGTCAGCAAAATTCTGTGGAAAGCACAAGCTTCTCTGAAAATTTAGTCCATTCGATTTTCCAACAGGATCTCTCAGTTTGTGATCTATTATGTGAAGAATCAGTTAATGATCCTTTTTCTTCCCATCTGCTATGAATCATTTCAAAGCACAGAAGATCTTTGTGTATCATTCCAAAAGGGGAGTGTGTTGTTTCAGACAGTAGCTCATCCAGTAAATTATTATTTAACTTGACATTTGAAATACAGGGTATTTGTATTTGAAGTTTATGCACCTCTAAATGAGGGATGCAAATAGAAATTTAAATTAGCTTCCATTAGTGCTCTATCTGCTGCTTAAAGCAGCCAGCCTATACTTGAGATCCTGCAGATTACGTCAGGACAAGAAATTGATAGAATAAATATGTCTTTGATGCAAACTTGTTTATTTGCAAAAAAGATACACAACATCTAGTTTCTTGCAGTATATTAGGAACAAAAACAGAGAGCAATTACCAGTTTCAAAACAGCCATTTCAGACAGCACCGTATGCTGCTGCAACCACTGTGTTGGTATTACTTTACACTCAGCTTCTGCTCTGGGACAAAACACATTTTTTTCTTAGGTGGAGAAATATAGGCAGAGACTATAGAATAGTTCACATCAGGCCCTGCCCTTGCACGGGCACAACCTATGCAAAATCCCAGTTGTTTGGGTTTTTTTATTCTGCAAAGGATGAGCCCTCATGACTTCACACGCTCTTCCAGCCCCTTGGGTCATATCCTGATACCTGCATTCCTGCCTCATCACCTTACAAATACATATGACCAACAAGTTTTAGAACAGCGCCTGATTTACACGCACTTTTGGCGAGACATAGTACACACCTAAGAGGAGACTAAGAAATTCATCAAGATTTAAAACTGTTACATTCATGCCTTGGACTTTGATGATAGGAATACTCACCAGCAGCAAGAAGAGACAGCAAATGATCCACCAAAGGCTGTTTTCATACGAGATGGCAAGGGTCGCTTATTCAACTTCAAGAAATTGAAAAAAAACCATGAGGGCATGAGTATGGTATTTAAATATTGTTTCCCAATTTATGCTGAGCTACAGATTATAAGAATTGCTCCACATGGGGACCTTGCTGCAGACCACCACTGCCAGCCTCTCCCATGCCCCTGTGGCAGCACTGGCCAGCTAACACTGCACACAGCAGCTAAGGTGATGGGCATTGGCTGGACAAAACTCCTAAAGTGAGGGAAATTTTTCTTTCCAGTGTTATTCAGAAGGAAAGGAAGTGGAAGTCCACAGGACAAAGTACAATGACTTGTACTGCTTTGTTGGCAAGGCAGCAGCCACAGGTGCTTGTTTTGATAAGAACATATGCCACCACCTGGGTTACACCCAGTCACATCATGCATGGTCACAGGGCTGATGGGGTGCTCATTCCTATCAAGGAATTCCATCTGAAGGTAAGCAGGTAAGTGATGTTCTGCTACCTATGCATCATAAAAATAGAACCACGCTCCCAAAAAAGGTGCCATGCTCTTGCTGTCAGGTCTTTCAGGCTACTTCCAGGATTACGCCATTCCTTTTTTTTCATGTCTGCCAGCAGGTGCTACCACTGCACCCACCACTGCTCACCAAGCAATTCTCCTCAGCAATGGTCACTAAAGAAATGATTCCAGCCCATGTGTTTACACAAAGTTAGTGTCCTTGAGATGTGAGTGCCTCAGTAGGCTGTGTGTGGGGAACTTCCAGTGAATTGTACCCCTCCAAACTACCAAGAACAAATATCTCCGTCTCCACACATACCTGTGATGAAGAGATATTAACTTTCATTTTTCCACTGCTACCTTCAACTCCTAGACCAAGAAGTACTGGGAACAGCTCAAAAGGACAGAGTGTCATTTCCCTGACAGACCTCCAGGCTTCAGTTGTACTATATGGATGATCAGATGAGTCGGTGGCAGGATCTCCAAGAATACCTCACTGCAATTTTCAGAAGTATAGGTAAATTGCTGTTAGCAACTGTACTACGTGATAGCAAATGGTCTGCATTTGGACTGCTATTTTGTCTTGGAGCATCCACACTGCCTGTATAATAGATGTTAATTTGCACCAAGGATACCTGGACAACTCTGTTCTGCAGCATCCATTCCAACTTGAATGATTCCAATTTATGGACAAATTATGGCTGCATTACTATACTTTCATTAATGCATACCTGACAACTGTGGTATTATGTGGTGACTATAGTTGTCATGATGATCTGGAAACTGCCCTCAGCAGTTTGGTGCATCCAGGCATCTGCAGACACATTTTTTTCTCTATCTGTAAGAGCTCAGGGTGTGTTTGACCAACACTTAGTACAGCAGGACAATGAGAAGGAATAGCAACGAGCAGTGCTATCAGTAATTAGACATATATTTTAAGGCTGACAATACCACAGTCCTTTTGGAGAAGAGAGTGCTGCTTTGTCACTAGTGAAGATGCCCAAGCTCTGAAAACCACAGATGTTACATATTTATTTGGTAGACTGCATCACAGACCCCATACATTATTAACTATAATCGTCACCATCCCTGAACAAGAATGTGTAAAATGAATGAGTTTTAATCCTGAACAGTAAGGCCTGTAGGCCTGAATGAAGATCTCAACATCATTCCTAACTCTTCTTCCCCTGCATATACAGAGAAACTGAAACTCTACAGCATGTGAACCTTTGAAGACCTCAGCTGTGTAGTAATGTGACTGATGGAAGACCTGGATGATGTGGCAGTTCAACCAAGCTACACTGACCTGACCTTCCAGGCATCCACAGGAATCAGGAATTAATTAATTTTATAGGCAAGTGGCAACCATGATGACATGAGAAGAGACCTTCTGCAAGCGGTGTGCTGGTGCTGCAGCGTGTCAACAGTTGCCCTCACCATTTCTGAATTCAAAACAGTCATTCAAGACCAGTATAAGATGTAATTACACTGGGCAACTGTCCTCATCCACCACAGCAACCCTTGACAAAGGAGAGAATGTTAGGCCATAGCTAGAGGCTGCCATAGTGCCTCCTGCATAGGAGAAAGGTGGGCTTGAACTGAAGCATTGTGTTCTGCAAAGAAAATTCCCAAGTACCTTACTTTTAAGGGCCTGAAAGGATACAGGCCCTTGTTGAACTGTTCTGGGCAGCCTGATCCCACAGCATGTGGGTGTTTCTGATGCAGTCACTCTGCCATGGCACCCTTGGGACATCACCACTGATGGCAGCAGCACCATGGCTGTGCAGCAAGTGCAAGGGAGTGTGACAGTACAGCGACAAATGCAACAAGAGAGCAGCTCAGGAGCTCTGTTCTGCTGCTGATCCCAGCACAGGCCAAGTGAAGAACTTCACAGTTCCTGGTGAGAAATGAGATCAGGTATCAGTTGAGTAAACACTCTCACTCTGTAGCTATTCAGTGCCTTACACAATTATGTACAATACACCTCTGTGTCCAGTGCAGGCAGACTGAACATCTCAAACCACTGCGTTCATGAGTAGTATCAGCAAAGAGCTCAAGATGCTGAAAAAATGGAGCTACCTTTCTAAGTCAAAGAGTAAATGCTGAACTTTTACTGCTTTTTCCTATGTTCCATGAATAGAGTAAGATCTGTACACGTATTACCCTCAAACCTCACCATTAAAACTTTTTTCTAAAAAAGCAGTTTGGTGTTAAAAGAGATGACTCATAATGCTGCAGCATCAGCTAGCCAGCTTGAAAGGGATGCTGATGTCATAATTTTTATTTTCATTACCAAAGAATATGAAGGTAAGGGCTGAAAATGTTTTACACTTATATATCCAATTTTATATTTTAAAGATATAAATAAACTATAGTGATTGGTATCTTGGTGTACTCTAATTCAAAAATTGAGCCTGTATTTTGTATAGAAGCGACACAAAAGTTTAAGCTTTTACTATTATTATTTTTTTAGAGTTTTGTTCCCAGATATGATAGAGGTAAATATGCCTAAAACCTTACCACAGAGCTTATAATTTAAGGACTCAAACCTCTAGTACTTCTATGAATACAAGTAAAAGAGACAAGCAGATAATTAGTCCCATTGAGCTCATGGACAGATGAAGTGCTTAAACATTTTCTGTATTGTACTAGCTGCATACATGTTTGTATACAAGCCATATCCTATATGCAGAGCTATGTAAAGCAAGATGTGACAGAAAAGTAAGCATAAAGACAGAAAAATATATAAGCAATACACTTGCTTTTTATAAACATGTATATGAAACAAGCTAACAACCTTGATATAAGTTATAACTAGTACTGATGAACCATACAGTTCAGAAATAAGATTTAGCTCTGTTTTGTCTGCTTAGCAACCATTGATCCTTTTTCCTGGTTTCTGTATACAAGCCACATAGGAAATTGTAATAACATACCTTAAAATTCCATATCCCATATTTCAAATTTGATAGGACAAAGGGTTATATCTTTAAACTGAAAGAGGGTAGGGTTAGCTAAGACATTGAGAAGAAATTCTTTCCTGAGAGGGTGGTGAAGCATTGACCCAGGCTGTCCATCTCTGGAAGTGCTCAAGGCCAGTTTGAAAGGGGCTTTGTGAAACTTGGTCTAGTGGAAGGTGTCCCTGCCCATGGAAAAGGGATTGGAACTAGATGATTTTCCAGGTCCCTTCCAACCCAAAGCATTTTCTGATATTCCTAATTAGGAGGCTCTTTTAAAGAGTCCATTTTTGATCTTGGACTTTTTTCACATTTCTTATTATATATCCTAAGTATTGAGACTGTTCTAAGTTTTGGTTTATTTTATTTTCAAATGAGAAAAGACTCTTGGTTTGTTTGAGCATTAGTTTTTGATCTGACTGAATTATCCTCCTCTGAAATGGATTTGCAATTGACATTATAGAGACTGAATCATCATAAAGACTGAATAGTTTCATGGTACAGTTAATATATACATGAAGTCCAAATAATTCAAAATATTATTAAAACTATATTCTTCAGAAGATAGAATTAAAGCTACATCTAGCACAGTATCCTGACTTTGATACTGATCAATAATGCACACCTTAAAAAAGAGCTCAAAAGCAGAGAAAACATTCACAAAACCTAGCTGGTTTATCCTTCCAGCATTTCATGACCTCTGGTTCAGAAACTTTGGAGCTAAGGGACATTTCTTTCTTTGTAGAAGTTAATGTAAAATCTGATATCCAAGTGGACTTTATCCCATAGAACTGCAGCTTGCAGCGTTTCATATGGATTTCACCAGCTACCTGGTAAAAGTAAAATTACTTTACTTGGAAAACTAAATGCAACTGCTGAGAATTTTGCATGGACTGTTTCATTGGGATTCCACTTTCAAAGCCAATATATTTAAAAGTAGCAAAACTGTTTTTTTTATTAGAATGCAATTTACAAACACAGGTATTCCTTTGATCCTAATTCAATAGATATATTTCCTCTTGAGACAAGCATCTTACATGAGTCTTCCAGCAATTTTCAGCAGTAACTTCTCCCAAAGAAGGATCAGACTACACCGTATATGCAGTGATGAAAGACAAGACAAGTTAAAAGCACTCAGCAGCTTGCATTAATGTGCTCCAAGTCCAAATGTACAATTAAAATAAAGCATTCGCATTTGAAAAATGACTCTGAAAAGCTGTGGAGTTTGTCTCCAAAAGATTAGTCCAATGTGTGTGATTTTGATTGTGAGGGCAAGGGAGCAGTGAGTTTGATTCAAACCTAGACCTATTTAGGTAGTTTCTCTTTTAATATAGTTAGTATAAAGAGACATTTTTGTGACCACCTGGAATTTTGAAGATGGAGCATATATAGGAACAGCGTTTCTGGAGAGAAAAAAAACAAACTACAGAATGGGTAATTGTTCAACTACTTGGAAATATAACCAAACCAAAATTATATAGAGCAAGGTGTATTTTATAGTATATTGCTGTATCCTAACTACCAGGAAGTATTTTTATTAATATGCAAAGACAGAAGAACATTATAATTTGAATACAGGACCAAGGTGTTTCTCATTACAGATTGAAAAGAGGATTTTAATCACTTAAAAGGAAGATGAACAGACATCAGTTACTAGAAACTGCTGTGATTTCCAGTCAGACTGATGGAGCAGTAGGAGACTGCTGTTAAAAAAATAGTTACTACTACTAAAACATTTGAAGAGATGATGGTACCTAATGACTTTCAAACTCCATTCTCCACTGACAGATTTCCCTAATGGAAATTTCTTTTTTATTCTCATAATACTTGTCTTTATAAATTAACTGAGTTTGACATAGAAAGCTTGCTGTACAAGGCTGATTTTGAATCTGTTAAGTACTTCAAACTGCAGATATATGAGACATACAATCATTGTGTCCATGTGAAAATTGTCAGAAGTAATGCAAGCTCACTGAAGCATTAAGTTATAAGACTGGAAAGAAGTGAGACTTTCTTGCTAGACATCAAAGATACAGTTTACCAGAAGGCATATAAAAGAACATGAAACCATATATAAAAATAAATAAATCGGTGTCCTTTACATCAAACAACAAACATGATTCTCTCCCCACCCCTCCCCCATTTAGTGGAAAGTTTAAAAGGCAAGCATTTTGAGTAGATCCAGCTTCAGTTTGGGTAATATTACACAATATTTTCCACTTCTTTTGAAGGAGGAAAATATAGTGATCTCTACTTGGTTTCAAAATCTAGGCAAAAAAAAAGTGTATATATATGTATATAAAAAATATAGATGCATTATAGATGAATATATACATTCATTCCATGGTTGATCACATAAAGTGAACTGTTCCAAATTAAACATTTATTTCAAGACTGAATAATTTAATAGATAAAAGTCCAAAATGCATAGCCTATAATTCAAAGAATATAATGATCAGTGACCTTTCCATGATTACTAAGCATACAAAAGAAAATATGTGAAATTAAGTGCATTAAGTGGGCATTGTCAACTTCAGGGACCTTGGGTTCAAGAGCTCTGCAAAAGTCAAGCATCTCAAATGTCCTTCTTAAAAATAAACAGGAATAGAGAGGATACCACACTTATAGATGGCTGATTTTGTACCTGATAGACATATACTTCTGACTTTCTTCAAATGTTTTGGTTTTATAATCATTCTAGAAAAGGCTCTAGTTTAATAAGAGTATATGACTTCTATATTAGTCACATGTAAGAATCCAAACAGGAATAAAGTTTTACAAAACCAAACAGAACAACCAAATCCTTAAGGCTAGACCAGATTAAATTGTAGCCCAAAGCTTCAACCATCTAAGAGTCACTGTGAAGCTTCAACATAGAGGGGTAAAAGCAACAATAGGAAAAGACAAGTGATGATGTGAGAGACACTTAACATCACCTTCAGCTGTGACAACAACACCCTTAACTCTGTAACTGAAAGCAAATGGATGTGGCTGCTACCATAGCAGAGGCAGGGAGTGGGGGGCAGGCTGCTCTCCTGGGGTGTGTGGGTGGTGTGAAGGCATTTATTTCTGCAGACAAAGAGAGGCACTGGAAAGATTAGGCAACTGCTGTCTTAGAGGAGGTATGATTACTTTTATATGGCATAGCTGAAGTCCAAAAGGGTACATAAAAGGCTACAGAAAACACCGGTATGATCTGCCTTGAGACACAAGATTAAATAAGGGATTAACACTTGCTGTTTGTCAAAGCAGTGAGGTTCTGATGATTTCCTCAGAAATCCTCTCCATCTCCTCCTTAAATATCCATCAAAGGATAGTATTCAGTGACTGCAGTGGGTTCCTGTCCAAACTCAAATGATTTATAATTCTGTTGTTTTGGTACTTGTTATCCAAAAGTAATTATTTTATCTTACATGTAAACCAAACCAGTACTTCCACTAATCACAGTTTTCTAAAGAAAAATACTGTCACACAGTGGAACAGTTTAATCAGCTAGTTATCTAAAGATGCAGGAAAATAATGGCAAGCATCTCACAACTCGCTACTGCCAAAACCAAATTCTTGGGTGGGAAGATATTATAAGGCCACACCACGTTATAGATACATGTTTCTGCACTGGCATGAGAGACTAGAAGGGTTGCTGGCTCAAAACACTTCAAGTGTGTGTAGAAGAGGCAGGTCAGGCCATTCCCTGGTGAGGCAGTGCCCTGTCCCATACACCCCATTGGGCCTGTGGGCTCCAACCCTGCAGGAGTCACGAATCTGAACAGAGAGACATAATTCTCTCTCTCTCAGGGTTTTTTTTCTGAGAAGCACAGAGAGAAGAGAAAACAATTCTTATGTGTGCCTGTGTTTGTGCCCATGTGCAATGTGGTATGGAGATTGTTTACCCAAGGTGATTGCTTGATTGGATTCTGGTGATGGTTATTTGGATTCATGGACCAATTGGATCCAACAGCTGTGTCCAAACAGCTGTGGGACTCTCAGGAGAGAGTCACAGGTTTTCTGGTAAGTTAGTCAGTGATATAGTTAGTTAGTAATAGTTCTTGTAAGTGTAATATAGTGTAATAAAATTATAGTATAATAAAGTAATTAATTAGCCTTCTGAAATCACTGGAGTTCAGACATCATTCTTCCCAGTGCATAGGGCATCCCAGCACGATACCAATCCCCAGCACGCTGGAGGCAATGCTCCACACCTGCCCCTGGAACACCCAGTCCAGCTCCTGGGTGGCCAAATGACTGAAGTATCACCTGGGGGAAGGGCCCAGGAAGGCCAAGGAGTATTTAAGGCTGAACATGAGGCAAGCATATCTAGATCTTTCTCTTCTTGGTATTTCTCTTAGTTGAACACTGCTGGAACCCAGGAGTTGGTAGCTATATTTGTTCTTTTCACTCTCTGTTTCTCTGTTGTTGCAATTCTGAGAAAATTGAATGGGCTTTGAGTCTGGTAAGTTGAATGGGTGAAATTAATACTTTGACAAGAGGTTTATGTAGACTGAATGCTGCTCTAAACTATTTGTCAAAATCCTTTTAAATTCTAGAGTTGCCATTAAAGTTTTCTTTGTTGATCTCCTGAGAATATCTTGTATTTCTCCCATGAATCTAACTCAAAGTACATGAACAACTGTAAGCCCTGTTAAAATCTTATCAAGTGAGTTGTTTGGGGCCATACAACTGGTTTTGGCTGGGACAGAGTTAATTTTCTTCACAGTGGCTAGTATGGGGCTGTTTTGGATTTGACTGAACACAGTGATGACAACAGAGATGTTTTTGTTATTGCTGAGCAGGGCTTGCAAAAAGCAAAGACCTTTTTTGCTCTTCCTACTGCCATGCTGGCAAGGAAATCAGAAGTGCATGGGAGGCTGTGGGGAGACACAGCCAGGGACAAGTGACCCAAAGTGACCAAAGGGATACTCCAGACCATGTGGTGTCATGTTCAGTATATAAAGTGGGTGAAAGAAGGAGCAAGGCAGGACACATTTGGAATGACAGATTTCATCTTCCCAAGTCACCATCACTTGTGATGGGGGTCTGTCCTAGTGGAGATGGTTGAACACCTGCCTGCCCATGGGAGGCAGTGAATTAATTCCTTTATTTTGCTTTGCTCATGTGTGTGGCTTCTGCTTGCTCTATTAAACTGTCTTTATCTCAACCTGTGGGTTTTCCAGCTTCTACCTTTCCAATTTTCTCCCCAAACCTGCTCCTGGAGTGAGCAGGTGGTGGGCTTGGCTGGGGTTAAAGCAAGACAGTTACTCAGAGAAGTGATTTAATCAAAGTCATCCACTAACTTCTCTGCATGTTACAAGAAATTCTAAGAATCTGTGGCATTTGCCTCATCTGACTTCCAATTTGAAGATGCATCTCACTAGAGCTGTAGGAAGGCAACACTGAGTTGAATGGGAAGCAAATAATTTACAACAGTTTGTGTAATCAGTGTTGGGTCTGGAATAAAATCTGGTTGAATAGGAATGCATTATTTTAAAAATGGAGAGAGATGTGTTACTAGTATAAATCTTTGATAAAGCTCAGAAATGTTCAGGAGTGAGGGGGTTGAAATACCTCAGAGTTAATGGAGTTATTTACAATGTCAATAATCTGCATTGCTGTCATGCTCCCCATCAGTACATTAAGAAGCAGCCACAACAGAAAAGTAAACTTGAACTTGACATACTGTAAGAAGGAGGATGCCAAACCTCACTCTTAGCCAGGCTTAATAAATGACAGCCAAAGGAAAACTGCTTAATGGGGCACTTATTTGCATAGAAGTCTTTAACACTTCAGAGAAAATGCAAATCCCAGGGAATTTACAAAAGGAGTGTAAAATGCCTTCTGACCAACTGGAGTTTGACACCCTCTTCAAAGTCTGTCACAGCAAACACTTTACATTACAAAAGAAAAAAGATGTATTAAAACTGAGTGTTCTAACATTTAAATAATCTAGGTTTCCCCTAGAAGTCCTCTACTTAAGAAAAAGGAAATGAAATGAATGAGGCTGTGCATGGATTATTGAAAGCTCAAAGACCTCCAAGTTCCTGGTGCATAACCTCTACAGCAGATTATCTAAACTAAATATTTTACTGGGTATTTTTAGGTGGTGAAGCTACTGCTTCACATTCTGGGTATGCCTATGAAATAGGGACAGATGCAAAAAATCATCGAAGAAATAAAAGGTAACAATTCTTCACACTTTTTTTGTAACCAAATCATTATGGGTCATCAGATGAAATTAGCAAATGGCAAAGTCAAAGCAAGCAAATACAGGTCTTTATTCAGAAACTGCATTGTTAAACCACAGACTCTCATGACACTATGCAGCTGCTCCTGGCCAGCACTGGAGACAGCAATGCTGAGCCAGAGATACCCTAATTTGCATCCTGTGTTTAATAAATCAGTATGGGATTTAAAAAATTAAGAAAACAGTAATGAAATTATAGAATTGCTTCAATATCTGTTAGTTCTAGTCCCAAGTCACACAATTTATAGTGCCAGCATCAATTATATAGGTGAAGTTAAAAATCCTCATGTTGTTGGATGTATTGAAAATTTGTAATTGACTCTCATAGTTTTTGCTACTTGATTTTCCCCAATAGTATTTTACATCTAGATCATGTTAATGGAAGTATTTATCTACTGATTTTCTAATACATTTTTGTTTCTTTTTGTTCTTTAAAACTAAGGGTAATCTTTCAAATCTTTCATCAAAACATTTTCCTGGTCCCTTTAAAGCTGTTTTTAGTTGTAATGCTGCATATATTAAATCATATTGTATTATATTACAAAACATTATAATACTCTACGTTAAAGAGGTGCCTTCCCATCACCTAATATAGTACTTGAAACTAATGGGAGTTTTTGGTTTTTTTCTGAGGAGCTCCAAGTTCCTTTCAAACTCCAGGAGATACAGCAATTGAGTTTGAAACGTATTATCTTAATTTATCCATTTGTTTCCAGATTTTCTTTTCTGTTATTTCAATTCCTAGAGACCTCTTATCTTTTTAAATTTCAAAGAATAGACTCAAAATCAATAATCATACAGCTTTTCTCAAGATAAAGGGAAAGGAACCTCTGTAATAATTGTTCCCTTCATTAAATCTCTTTTTGCTCTGTGGTAATTTAACAGATACCTTTAAATACATCATTAGAAGAAAACTTGTGGAAATGAATTTATTATTTTTCATTTATGCCTTTCAAAAATTCTCCTTCCCCCTTCATTTTATGTGGCACTTCTTTTCACACTTTTTCTGCAGGCTCTCTTTAAGAAGTACTATGCACAGCTTGAAGTTCTGCCATTTAAACACTTTTTTTCTCATGTTTATGTTTCCTTCTCTGGGGTAGGAAAACAGAACCATAACTTCTGCAACTATCAGAATGTACTCACAGTCTTCATCATGAGTTAAAAGTTTTTTATTTCATCGTCACTAGCTTTCAGATCACCTTGATTAAGTTCTCCTTTCTAAAGTCCCCTTCACCAAAGTTGGCAGTAGATTTTCAAAATAGTGAGAATTCACATGCAGGTCTTTTCCTAAAGGACTTTGAGTTTACTCAGTGAATATTACTGAGGTTTAATGACAACATTATGTAGAACACTCCTCTGTGTTCCCTCCAACAAATCTGAAAAAAAAAAATCAAACTATTGTGAGTGAGGATTAGGATACAAAAGTCAATCATTTTTATTAAACAGAAATTACGTTTCTGCCTACCTTAAGAAGCTTTAGCAATTCAAAAAGTGAAATAAACCCCTATTTCTGTTTCAATGGCTAGTGCTTTCTTTCACCTATGGACAGCATTCATTTTTTTTTTCCTTTTCCTTATCAGAAACTGAGAACATGACAATATTTTTTTTCCTCTTTTATAACCACGTAGACTTTTAGTAATTAAACTTTTGAAAGTGCTGCCTCTAATAATGGTAGTTGCAACTGTACGGTGACTGAAGAAAAAAAAATCACTTTTCATTGAAGAAATTAATACTAACTGAAATGGGACCCTAGAAGCAGTAATGCTTAAATGCACTCCTTCAAGAAATGATCCACTTCCTGACAGAGCTGTACCACTTCCGTTAAGAGAATTATTAGACTTGGATGCTTAGCATAACTTCTCCTTTCATGGTAAAAACATTAAGTGGTTTTAGAGAGATAAAACTGTTGCCCAGAGCAGTTTCATAAAAAATACTTTTAACAGCAAGTATACCTACCCAGTTTACTTTTCTGACAGTTATCAAGCACAGAATGTTCAATTAAAGATTCAGATTAAACAAAAGATAAAAATCACAGAGAAGATATGCAAACTAAAAACTAGAACTAATAGTATACTAAAATTTCTCACAAAAGCTGTCTCATGTCATGTTTGTCTTTCACAGTGAGTCCTTCCCTAAATTCATTTTGTGGTTTCCAAATCCTTTTTTCTTCTACTATGCAAATGTTCTCCATGGAGTGATTAAGGAGAGCATTTTGCATTATCTACCTTTCAGAAATCTGTCCTTTGAAAATAACACCTATCTCTGTAGCAATTCAATGACCACAAGAAAGCACCAAACACCTCCAACTTTAGCTCCATAGAAATGAAAATTTCCATAAGCAGCTCCCCTTCAGAAAGAAAGTAAATCAAATACCTCAAAACTGTGAGGCCCTGGCACCCTGGAAATATGCAGCTCTAACACTCATGTTCTTCTTTTTCTCTCTCATTTCCTCTCAGAAGGCTGTGCACTGAGCATTTCAATTTCACCTCAGCCTTCAAACCAGCTTGGCACACCACCTCTTTTAGAACCAAAAAGAAAATGTTGTGACACTTTTTCTTTAATGAAGTTCAACAATATCTTTCCATGTGGGAATTTCCCACAGCATTTTTTTCCTCCCTCTTTTCACAATTAGGAATGGCAAGTAAACACACATATTTTTTAACAGTTGTGTTGTGGGGTAGAGAAGGGACATCTATCTTTAGAATGGTGTTACTCCATATTCCCAAACTCGCAGCACATGCTCAGCCCAAACACTGAACTGTTGGCTGACTGACCTGTTGGGTTGTGCACATGAATATGAAAATACTGCTTAAAAAACACAAACCATTTACACTCTGGTACATGAGTGGCTCTGCACTGCCCCATAGCTTTTAATCATTTAAACATCAAATATTTTTCCTTTTATACCAGAGGGATAATTTATTGTATGCACATCATACAAGCAGTAGTGTTTTTTCAGTGTTGCAGCATACACACAAATGTATTTAAATGCAAAAAAACTTTCAGTCAGTTAAACTGCCCTTCTAAAAGCACAGTTAACATACCAACAGTGGTTTTACTTCTCCAAACTAACAAGAAATCTCTTACAGACCAGTCTGTACTCCCTCTGGGTCTAAGCCCACCACTCTTCCTGGCTTTCTCATGCTGCTATGGCTGCAGGCTTGAGCCAAATTTCCTCCATCATCTGACTCTTGTGACAGTCTGTGCAGTGATTAAAACAGGACAAAAGCCCAATCAGTGCTGGCACCTGACTATCCATACTTCTGACTGCTGGAGTGCTTCCAGGAATCGTTGTGTCCCTGGCCAGTATTCTTCCAGGCAATGTCTTTGTACATCCAAGCTGGAGGCTAGCATAGCTCAGTAATGGTATGCTGTCTTGACAAATTATTATATGCATCGTCAGCATGGATCAGTATTCTTGGTTTGGTATTTTAGGGTTATTGCATCATATTTAAAAGCTGTTTTAGCTGAAATTTGAAAGGAGAAATTTTCAGCCTGGGGCAAATAAACAGATATAGCCTGTCGAGCTATGAACATCTGAAACCGAGACTATTAACAACTACTGGATTCAATGCCAGCACCCTTCACATTGAGTGCTGGTAAATGGAGTCAGATTTCAGCTTCTCTCCTCTGAGGCTGCCAGGGACAGTTAGTCCAAGAGTAGGCTAGTAGAGCCACTGCATGAAATACAGCACCAGGCTCTTTAAAGTCTAGTACGTGGGACATGGAACAATCAGAAGTGGTTGTTAAGCCTTGTAATGAAGAAGTAAATCTCACAGTCCCCACCAGATGTACAGAGAAGCCATTAGTTACAAAGATGCAAAAACATATTAATTAAATAATAAATAAATTAATAATTTAATCATTTTAGTATTTTCATTTTACCTTTTCTATAATGCTGCTTATTTTCTTTAATATTATACTGATATAATATTTACCTTCTCTGCAATAGTGATGCTTCTAAAAACAAGTAACAAAAGTTAGGGAATCAAGCATTTTCAGTTTGAAAACATCTCCCATGTTCAGACTTTCTATTTTCATAGTTTTGATTTAATACAGGTGGAAACACAGTAACTGGATGGACATTTTTGGAGGAGTTATATGTGTACCATATGCCACAGGGAGATATCTCAACAGAACAGCTGCAGTGCTTGGTGGGAAACACCTTCAAAAGTTTTATCAAAAATAGTATGAAACCCTTAGGCAGTATTATTCATTTCTGGGATGTCAACTGCAAAGACACCATAAACCTGAGGTCTGGTATATAATTACGAAGCATAAACTTTCACAGACTTTAAATAGCCAAACTCAATTTCTCCACAGGAAATTGCAGAAATGTATATATGTACGTGCTTTTTTTTACATATTTGTGTACAAACACAAAAATATTTAATACTGAAATGTGAATAATGGATTAACATAAGACATTTTATTTCATTGATTTTTGATGTAACTTATTAGACTCTGTGTGAACACTACTGCTCAGACATGGCATTGTGAATTAGCAGCTTGTGTGTAAGGATAGAGGCAGTGGCATTCAAGAGCAACGAGTCAGAAATTACCGTAAATAAGAAAGGGAGAGATAAGTAATTTGCGCTATCTGATGCAAGGAAATGAGGACAGCTTTAGAAATACCAGATTGCCTCCAGAACATAACAGACTGAGAGGCTTAACTCAGATGAACAGATCCGATGTGTTTTGAACCGTATGTTCCCCAACACCACAAACAAAACCCTCTGTGAGGACAGTGTCTCTCTCGCAGCTAAAGGGACCAGATGAACGCGCCCCAGGCAAGGCAAGGCGAACGGGGCACACGGATATACCTGCCCAGCAACCTCGCCCACTCCCACCTTACGGCAAGCAAGCCCTTGCCAGGCACCTCCTGAGCCGCGATAACCCTGCAGGCCGTGCGCCTTTCCAGCGATCACCAAGGCTGGTTGAACTCGAGTACGTGCGGCCTCTTCGGCCTCCCAAGAGGCCACTACGCTCGCCGCCCCCTCCACGGCCCCGGCCAAGTGCGAAGGCGGCACCGGGCACGACCCGGGGCCCTGCGTGCACCGGGCGCCGCGCCACCCGCGCTCCCGTGCTGCGGGGCCCCTGAGCGCGGGGCGCACGGCCGCGGGCTGCAGGCGGACACACCGCTGTGCTGCAGGGGGACACATCGCTGTGCTGCAGGCGGACACACCGCTGTGCTGCAGGCGGACACATCGCTGTGCTGCAGGCGGACACATCGCTATGCCGCAGCTCTCCAGCCCGGCCGCGCCGCCGCCGCGGGTCCACACGCGTGCGGGGAGGCGGGGGCCCTGCGGGAATCCCCCCGTCCCCGGCTGTGCCCCGCTGCTCCCTGCCCCTCCGCGGAGATACCCCGCTTCCCATCCCGCTGCCGCATCTCCCGCGCCAGGCTGGAGCCCAGCTCCTCCCCGGCCGCCACTGCGAGTGGGTCAGCCCACGGCCGCTCCCCCCTTCGAGTACGATGGAACCCGCCCGTAACGCGAGGAAGGGCGCCATGGCCCCTCCCTCAGGTGATTGCCAGCTCCAGCGGTCAATCAGCGCCTTCCCTTACCTCTCGGCAGCGCCGCGCCCGCCTCCCGCGGGGGTCGGGGGTCAGCGGCGAGGCGGGCGGGAATGTTTACAAACAAGCTCGGGGAGTAGAGGGGCCGGGGGGAAGCGGGGGGGCGGGGCCGGCGGTTGGCGCAGCCGCCGAGCCAATGGGGGCGCGCGGCGCTCGGCGGAAGGGCGGGGGCGGCGCGCGGGGAGCGTTCTCTGCCCGGCGGCCGCCGGGGCGCGCGGGCGCGCGCGGCCAATGAGCGCCCGGCCCGGGGAGGGAGGGGGCGCGAGCGCCTGAGTTGGAGCCGCTCCCCGCGGCGCTGCCGCTCCTCCCCCCGGGCCGCTCTGCCTATCCGGCTCCGCTCGGCTCCGCTCGGCTCCGCTCCCCGCTGTCGGGCGGGGAGGGCGGCCGGAGCCCGGGGGAGGGGAGGCGCAAGGACATGGGCTGGTTCTGAGCGCCGGGGGAGGGAATCCGTCGTGCGTGTGCCTCCCTAGATTTTAATAACTGTTTGTTGTTGGGTGGTGTACGTTTGGGGTTTTCTTCCCCCGCGTCCGCCTCCCCCTTCCCCCCTCCCCGATTACCAACGAGGCGGAGGGGAGAGCGGCAGACCCCAGCGCGCCTGCATGGCTCCTCTGCCCCGGAGTGCCCCTGGAAAATAGGACACATCTCGGGCCAGGTGACATCGCCCCGCCGCCGCGCTCACGGGAGCGGCAGGGGAGCCGCCCGTGAGGACATGGAGGGACCCTCGGGGGAAGCGGAGCTGCCGCTCCTCACGGTGAAGCACGAGCTGAGGAACGGTGAGCGGGCGGGCCCGGGGGTCGCGGGGGCGGAGGAGCACGCGCGGCCCGGGCTGGGGAAAGCACGGCTGAGCAGGGAGCTCCGAGAGTTCCCTGGGACCGGTAGGGAAATCTCAGTGGCGGGGGGAAAAGAGGATGAACTGGAATATAAGGGCAGCAGCGTGTACGATGGGGGCGGGGAGGGGCCTTATTTCTGAAAAAAGTAGTTCGCTTCGACTTCTGCTCCATGCCTGGCTCTCCTGTCCCACTTCCTGGTAGTATTTGACGCTTTTGAAGGAGATAAAGGGTAGCCAGGCTCTCTTATAAAAAAAAATTTTTTTTTTTTTTTGTAAGTTGTATATTTGATCGACTTCTAGACTATGTTGGGGGGCCGGTTTGTTCCAGTCCTAAATGAAGTCGTTTTATGTGACAGCTTTTCTTTGACCTCGGTGAAATGCCGGAATTGTAGGGAGGGGAATGTGCCAACACGTAACCACAGAGTTATCTGGATTTTCAGTCTATGAATCTTCTTGTAGCTCAGTAGTTACTTGACGACCCTCTGGAGAAGTAGTTCAACATGTGAAATATGTCTGACCTTTAAAGGTACAACAGAAATCCTCCGTTGTAGGTTGTTGTGTTGGGGATGAGCTTTATTTCTTTTTAGTAGGGATTCTCTGCTTCTGAGAAGTTTCCAGGCAACTTGAACACTGCAGTAAATCTAAATTTTAACGTCAATTTAGAAGATCGTGTAAAACATAATCAGAATTAATATTCTCTATATTGATTAACAATGAAGGTGCTGTTAACCATGTCCTTCATTCCTTTTCTGTCATCATCTTTTTCTCCATGATGAAGTGAGAGTAAGCATATGATGCCGTTCACTGCAAAAGTTTGAGAGAGCTGTTTGCCGGGTTAATGTAGTTGGCATTCCCGAGTGGGCCGGTGTGAAAGGCAGGAGGTGGTGCTGGGTCTCCTCGGTGGCGTTCTGCCTCCCGCCCCGCTGTCCCTCGGTCCGGGGGTCGGGGGAGCTGCCCCAGAGCAACACGGCTTGGCGCGGGGAGGAGGAGGAGGAGGGAAGAAAAAAAAGGCGGTCTCTTGATAGCTACAGAAATCGAAGGGACTGTAGTTTTCTTCTTTCAAGAAGATGCAAAAGAGCTGCTGGAAAACATAGTTGTCTCGATAGGTGTTGCTGTATTTAAGTGTGGAAGAGGAAAAGGTAAGGGGAAAGAAAACAGGACACATTTATTCAATGTATTTACATACCTATGTCTGGTTTTTTTTCGATTTCTTTTATAACAGCTGAGAGCACGTATCCCTGAGGGGTCGTTATTTAAAGATAGTTTGAGGAATAATCAGTGTAGCATAATAAGCAACTTCGATTTTAATCCTTATCACATATATAGCTGTATGAAGTACCTGTTCTCACTTTTATTTTAAAAATTCTCAACCTTGTTTGTCTTTTAAGCTTCTGAAATTCAGTTTAGTAGGAATAGGCTGCTTCTCCTCTCTTTGTTCTCTTCTCCATATTCAATGTTTAGAAAACTCTGCTTTCTGAAAAATGCTTTCTAGCAATGACTTGTCTATTTCTGGAGCACTAGGGTGGAGGAGGGAGCTGCTCTGTCATGTACTCCTGGGAGACTCCTACTCCTGAAGGTGTCAATAGTGTCATTGCAATGCAAGACGTATGGAAATACTGTTTCAGAACTGCTCTATACAATGCACAGAGATACAATAATTTGAAGAGAAAAGTTGCAGTCAGCTTCTGTAGATACAGAAATATATAAAGGTATAGGATACTTTGGATGTGGAAAGGTTTTTTTATACTGGTTCTGGTTGTGTGGATGCTTAGCTGCTGACTAGGGTCAGCCCACCACATCTTTAAAGCATATTCAGCATGATTATTTAATTTTGCTTTTCATTTTGGGAAAGAGAGTGAGAGGGCAGGCAAGAACTAGAATCTGGAAGCAGCAGATCTTTGTTGTTCCTAAATATGTTCTATATCATGAATATCCTTTATTGTGCAATTTGTTTAGATTGCAGTGTTTACCTCATCTCTGTGTTCTTTCTTTGATGTTGTTAACTCTGTGACTAATTTAATAATTTAGAATTACGGGTTGAAAGTAGCTGTCAGTTGGCAGATGAAAAAGAGGTCAGTCTCCAGAGTGCTTTGAAAGAATTTACTATTAGTAGTAGAAATAGTGGCTTCTTTGAGAAGGGAGAATCTTTTCATATTTTGGTTTCATATCTTTGGTTCAAGCTGTTACTTGAGCCCCATGGTAACAAGCTCACTAATTCAAATGAACTGAATGCAGGTAAACCCACAGTTACACTTTGTATTTGCAATTACTTAGTCTTGGGATTGCTTTAAAAGTCTTAAATGAGGACAGCCATTATGGTCAAGTGAGTAAGTGCACATACTTTAGAATTTAAATTTAAGATGAAATTAGGATCTTAAAGAATGAAACAGATGATTGTTGTTAGCTCCAAGCAAGTATGGAAGCATATGAAAATGCATTAAGTTAGAGCATATGCAGTGCTGTTGCTACACAGACCAGCTGATTGTTAACCCTGTCACACCACGGCTTGACTTCTTTTAAACTTTTAAAGTACAATGCTGGCTTTGATATGTAGGGTCAGGTTTAATTTTAGCTTTATGTCTCATAGACTTAGAGCCCTGAAATTCCTCTCTTGTATGACCAAAAAGTAATTGCTGGAAAAACATCACTTGATAGGCATGTAGATTGGGTCTGTGATAGGGAAGGAACGCTTGAGTGCCTCTGTGTGATAGCATGCGATGTGCTCTCTTACAAATACTGGGCACTGCACTGTGTGTATATATAAGATGTTTTGCAGATAAAACAGAGCAGTGACTTTTAGGATGCATATAGTTTAATAATGATATTCTTCTAATTGTATTTATCAAGTTTTTTCTTTTCCTAATTTTCCTAACAGCAAACCATTTTTGTTCTTAATAGAATGCTCACAATTCGGCTACTTCAAAATAGTTACTGGGAAGGAAAATGAGTTTTTGGGGAAAGTGGAATCTCTTTTCAGGAAGTAGAAGCAGAACTATGCCAAAGTTGAAACAGTAGGAAGTTGTGATTGTCTCTGATTCTCACTGAAGCTCTCCGGTGAAAATAATAAGAAAATGACGTTTTCTTTAGCATTTATTTCTGGAGTCTTGGAAAGGTTTTATTTTTTGAAGGCTAACTTTCAGATTTAATGCAAATTTTAAATCTTTTTGCAGACCTTAGAAAATACATATTGTTTACACTGAAAAAAAGAACATTGTTGCATCTTAACATTTCTGTTGCTTGGTGATGCTTCAGAACTGAACAATGTCAAACATAAAGCCTATCAGAGGAAACATTTTACATGATGGAGAAGGTTATGGAAAGAGAAGAAAAGGCTTGTGATGTCAGAATATAAGAAGGAAACAGAACAGTTAAGAGTTGAGCTTTCCTTCCCACCTCCTCTTGTTTCTGGAAAAAAGGATCAAAGGATCCTATACCTTAAGTGTGTGTGAGTGACTGGTAGGAGGTTACCCATCTTGTGGCATGCTTGTGAACTCCCTGCTTTGCCCAGGGAGAGGGAGAGATTACCAAAACTGGGATCTTGAGACACTCTGTGAATGTGTGGGCAATGGGCTCTATATACATTGTTTTGCTTTACAAAAGCAAAGTGTAGTTCTTTTACTTTTAGCAAGTCTGTTTTGAATAGGATACTGGATTTGTTTTAATGTTATCACAATCTTTGGGCTAAAGAACTTGCTCTAGTTTGCAGTTTGCCGGGCATGCATGAGAAAAGGCGTGTATAACCCAGAAGTTAATGTAGCAACAGCCTGCAGAACTCCAAAGGCTCAAGAATTTGTAACTTCCCCTTGAGTCAAACTCATAATTCAGTATGAAACTATAAAAGGCTTTTGAAAATAAATATGTGGATTATCTATAGGGTTTAATATTACAATTCTTAGTTAATAGAATGGATTTATTTGTAAGCTAGAAAGTTCATGTTACATTCTAAGGAATTGTGAAAATTCCTATGACTAAAAAACATGATGGATCATGCACTGAGTAGAGAACTCAGCCTTCACTGTGGAGGTACATCTGGCACCTGTAGAATACTTTATTTTTTCTATTTTTAAAAGGAAACTTAATGAGACTTAAAAGATAGTTTTAAAATAAAATTTTCTGTAAGACAGATTTTTTTTTGGTTTTACTTTCTTAAAAGTAAAACGGATGTAATATGCCAATATGTTGTACTGTTACATACTAAACAATATATTATATATAATAAAATATTATATAATATGTTAATATTAACAATTTTGTATATTGTTTAGGGATCAGGAGGTACTAATAGTTGACTGTTTCAAAGCTTGGATTGCTTTTGTTTCTATTTTTCTCTTTTGAGCACTAAAATACACGTTTTCTTGGATTGTGGGAACTACAAAGAGTATTTTAAGTTTATTAATTGTCTTTAATACCACTTAAATCTCCAGATTTTACTCTTCACACAGTCAATATTTTCTAAAAATTCTTTGTATTCTAGGAGTTTATTGTTATTTATCTTCTGGTAGCCTTGATTATGAAGAAGGATGGTCATTGATTTTTCCTGGATGGTGTTTGTGGCTTTTTTTGTTGAGTGGGATTTTTTTGTTTGTCTGCTTTCCTCCTTCCAGGTTTTGGAATCCAAACCTGGCTAAAATGGTCTGTCCAAGGGTCTGGTACAACTGATCATTTTGCTGTCATTGTTCCAATGATGTTCTATAAAATATGTAATGTGTAAATGAGGACTAATAGATGCAGTCTTCATTGTCAGCCTTTTTATTAGCTCTGGTCCAGTGTATTCTAAATGTGATGGTTGAAAAGCTCGTGCTTGATTCCACAAAAGAATTAGGAGTCTTACATGCCATGTTAGTAAATCTTAGAATTTTATTCAGAAGGCAATTCAAAGAACACTTGCTGGAGTTCCTCAGTCATATGACAAGGCCTGGTTATCTGAGGATGTTTCCCCTGTATATTTTTCACGTAAATATTTCTTTTGTATCCCCATCATTGCATAATTTGGCATCTTATGGTAAACATGTTCTCTCTCTCCTCCCCTCTGTAGAATCCCAACAATGAGGTGTAAGTTCTACTGAGATTTCTTTGCTTCTGACTCAGTCTGTAAATAGGCAGACTGGTTCGTGGAAGACTCACATTACATGCAGTAAGCTTATTTGGGTTTGTGTTGTGTTTTGGGATCTACTGTGACTGTTTCCTCTTCTCATTTTTCTGAACACTTCTAAATATTTTATGCTGTCTTGGATAGATGGTTATAAAAGCTTTACCTGGGAGAGGATAATTCTTAAGTTTCCTTGTTAATGTCTGCATAACCAAATATGTAAATACCTTCCATCAACATGTAAGTTATCAGTTGCTCTTTTTTTGTTGATAAATTAATTTGTATTATGTTACTTTTGATGCTGTGTCCAAGGTGCCTGTGACTGGATTTTTATAAATTATTTCGTTCATTATGAATGATAGAGAAAACTGAAGTTGATTGATGTCTTTTACTTAGATATAAATTTTTGTTTGAGAAGATATGCGCAATCTTTAGATATCTGATTGTTTCAACTCTGTTCAGCATTAGATTATCTGTAGCAATTTTAGTCATTAGCATCTTGTCTAATTACATTTTGTTTGGGTTTTTTTTTTGCAATTACATGACGTAAGTGTTGCTACACATTAAGTTTCTAGCTGACCATGGAGGTGCCTCAGGGTTCAATCTTGGTGACCTCATAGTGATTCAGCTCACAGTTATGATAAACCTCATACTGAAGTTGCCTCTGTAAGAGAAAAAGGGCTGCTGCTGAATGCAAATGGATCTTAACATGGAACATTTTCCAGTTCTGACTTCTGTGAGTTTGCATCATTGACCTCAGATGCCTAGACTTTTATATTTATTTCAGCTTGCTATATGCAAGTAATATCTTTGGTGGGATGGTCTCCTATCTTCAGTTTTCATTATGGTAATGACAGTTTCTTATTCCACATAGTGTATTCCATGCAGTATACTACATGTATGCAGTTAAACATACATATATGTATACATATTATATTAGCTAGTGCTTCAGAGGTCTTTGTCATCTTTGGCTGTATAAAGTTTGGCTTCTAAGCCTTCTAGAATGGACTCAGCAGCTTTGTGAAAGCTTGAATTTTTTCCAAATTTTTTTCAAATTTTTAATTTTTTTTTTCTCAGATCAGGTGGTCTTACCCTTAAGCATCTAATACCCTAGAGAATCAGCAGTTACCAGCCCAGTTACCTCAGCTGATACCCTGGAGTTCAGAGCAACATGAACTGTGTATTCTTTTCTTTCATACCAGTTCAGAACTCTGTGTGTGTTTTGTTTTTGCTCTACATTTTTTCTTTTGCCTAAGAAAAAGATTCTTAAGATGTTATGGTTTTTAAGTTCCACTTAATGCTTGTAAGATAGTTCCCTGAGCTGATTAAATAGTGCTCTTGTTCGATGACCTAACACTTACTCAGTGTCAATGGTCTCAGATTTCAAGGACCCGAGGATGCTTTTACTTCCTTCAGAAATAGTTCTAGTTGCTGTAACCAGTAATAAAGTATAACTCTATATAGCAGATAAACAGTATAACACATGTATTTTCTTCAGTGTCTAATAAATAGTGGTTGCATAGTTTCTATTGCATGGCATTGAGATTTTTTTCCCCTTGAAAGGAGTGTCCACCCTCTCTCCACTCTGAGTAAGGCATAAACATATCAGTATTAAAACATCTGTTCTTTGATGCTGAGACTTCAGTAGATCTGTTAGGTGAGTGGGGATGGACCATTCTCTGAAGTAATAGTTTAAGATCAAGTTAATACCGATCCTAGATGTTGCAACCTAATATTTGGAGTATTGCAGAATGTCTTCTGTTTAATTTTCCTTCTTGTTTTCTCTGTTCTTAAAATTACCTGAGGTTCATTGTTCTGCTCAGTGAAACAAGTATTGGTCTTGTGTTGCAGAGACAAGTTTCAACTTTCAAGCAAGCTCGATCTAGTTCAGTAGAGGAAGCTCGAGCTTTGTTTGTCTGCTTCAAGACCTGTCTGCAGTAGAGTCCAGAAGCAGAGGATAGAGAGCATTTTAACTTGAAAACAGACAGTGTTGAAATGTGATTTCTCAAGATCATAGAAGTGCAATTAAAAGCTTACAGAATCATTGCACAGTACCAGCTCGCGCAGTTCTTAGTTCAGTCATGGCCTTCTCAAAGTTCAGGTGTAGTGCAGATGACAATCGTGTCTCTTACATCATCTGGAGATCCTCCCTCAAGGAGAGCTGGTAGTCTGGATAGACAGGCTGCCTTGTTTCTAGGGGACTGAAAATGACAGCACTAGTCTTTGTGCACTGCTGTCACTATATGGAGAGGGAAGCTTGTCTTTGCAGTGGTAGTATTTCTGGATATTTCCTTTCTTCCTGCCTTCAGAAGTGATGATGGTGACTAGTATCTCTGTTTCCTCTTTATTTTTATGGATGCTATGATGTCCTGGCCTTTCTATTTACTGTTTTTTTCTGATTTGATGTGTTATCTCTTGCTGTTGACCTCAGCTGTATACTCTTTAACTATGTTGGTTCAATGTTGATTGGTGTGGACTACAGTAGAATATTAGTAAATGCAGGATTCTTCTAATTGTGCAGTATGCAGTGAGCTAATCTCCAAGGGGATTTGTTAGCTTTTTTTGCCCCCCATTATGTACAACCCTCATTTTTAGTGTTGTGTGTAGCTTCATATTATTTGTGGAGAAACTCTCATCTTGTTGACTTGCGCAGTGCTTCTCTTCCTATCCAAACTTTGTTCCATTCCTTGGGGCACTTCTTTAGCTGATGTGTCTAGACACTTGAAGAAAAAAGTGCACGGAGAAGTAAATTTTCTGCTTTTTGAAACTGCTTTCTGCTCACCAGTGTACATCCCATTGCAGTCTTTCCAGATATGCTGTGCATTTTGCACAGGCAATTGTTGGGTTGGGTTCTGATACCATTTCCAGCACAGTGATGTCTGTGAGGTGTGAGAAGCCTTTCACTGCTCTGTCAGTAATAGTAATAGTAGTGGTCTCATTGCAAGCCTTTAAAATCCTCAGTTTTGAAACAGTTTTGTAACTGCAGAGAGCATCACTGGTGAAAGGTCCTCCGGAAATGGTCATTCAGGTTCCTGGGAGTGAGTGGTGAATAGAATAATTAGTCTTTTGAGATTTATGCTTTGGAAAGCAGGTTGAAGGAAATGTTGGAATGACAACTTTTATCCTGGAGAAACTGCACTTAATTTCTGCTAGAGTGTGAAAGTGGTGCACGTGGTTTCAGCAGATGAAGACAAAGGAGTGCTCTAGGGGTGTTATTAGAAAATATCAGAAACAGGCTCTTTAGCTTGCTTTTCTTGCAGTATTTCACAGGTGGACTGAGCATTGCAACTGAGCCTCTTGGAGCAAAACCATTGCCATGTGGCAAGATTGGGAGGAGCACTTTCTGGGAATTGTTCATCTTTTTTTATAGCTTTGAAGATTTGTTATTCCTATTTTTTAATGAAGGATGATTTTAGTTCTTGCTTTATAGGGAGTAATTGTGAGAGAGTTTGTCTCAAGTGTCCTGTCATACTTGTGTGTGTTACGCAGCATCCTTTAGCTTTCCTGTGGGATGGCTTTTTTCCTCAGTATAATGTAAAAAGAATTAGGTGGGTCTTATTTTGCAGTTATCATATGCTTATTTGTGGTGTAAATTTCTCCTTTTATTATGAAAATAATATTACAGTAACCTTCAGACATTTTTTTTTAAGATAAGGCCATTAAGCATCCTGAGTGGAAGTAAAAATGGAATTAAGGGGAGAGTACAAAATTAGAGCTCACATTGAAACAAGTACATAATAATTCAAACTAGATAGCACTCAGCTTTTTATTGTGTAGCCTCATGGAAGTGGAAAAGGTTTTACTAATGTTATTGTATGTGAGTTTATGGTACAGTTTAGAATAATGGATTGAGTTTTAAGACTTGATCTCTTTTTAGGATCACAGCCAGCACTGCAAATCTTCAGCATGTTACTGGAGATGCAGCATTTCTCTGGGTTCCACTCTTCCTATTCAGTTCCAAGAATATGGTAGGATTAAGTGACTGTTTTACTTTCTAGAAGCGTTTTTAATTGAAAAGCCTTCTGCTGATGATCTTAAAGGATGTTGAGATAGTAAAACCTTTCTGGAGTAGTCCGTTGTGGAAGATCCAAATTGGTGGATTTTGAAGTGAAAACCTTCTTCCCACCCCAAGTTCAGCACTTACTTTGCTGGTGTCCAGAGAAGTTCTGTGTCCTGAATCTCTTCAGTGATGTCCACTCCTTCATTAAAAAATGGATACTCTGGCCCTGGTCTCTTTAGAATAGTTTGTGACTACTGATGTCCCTGGCAGGAAAGATGGTGTTTTAAAACTGTGTGTGTTAAGTACCATTTTGAGTACTTGTTAAGAAGAGTAATATGTAATATTAAATTGCTTGGAGACAGTTTACTTTCTGTGACAGAGCATAGCTGAATTCTATATACACTAACTCAGTCTGGGTTTGTGTTACTTGCTATAACTCCTTTATTGGCACGTGAGTGTGGCTTCCGTACTGCTGTCTTAAGCAGTAACTGTGATGTAGCTCTAGTAGGAGTATTTGTTCTGTTTGCAATCAGGAGAAGTACAGCAAGCTTCAGTTCAGCTCCCGTGGTGCATATTGACTCACTTGCTACTTGATGCTGCATCCTTTATTGTGCTTATCAAGCTGCTCAGTAAAGTGGATCAGGGAACTGAATTTACATGTTAATTATCAAGCGTAGTTACTTTTTTGTCTTGCTGCTTTTCAACCTGGATCATTTCAGTGAGGGCTTTTGCTGAATGGTTTGTAGTCACATTGATGCAAGTGGATGCATAATAGTATGACAGGAATCAAAGATGGAAAAATGGCAACTGCTTAAGGCTTTCTTAAGGAGCTTAGGAAATGGAAGAAAAAAGGCAATAAACAATAAAGCAATCCTGCACAAATCCATTTTTCAAACAGAGGTCTTTATATCCCTGCTTAGAAAAATGTATGTTAGACAAAATAAGTACCTAAAGTGGTATAGATTTGTAGAAACATAAAACCTCCTGCTTCCAGACTGTGCAACAAATGACACAACTTTGTAGCAGCTTAGATTTTTCCATACTTGTGAGTTATGTAGACTTAAGGTAATTTCTACTTGATACTAGTGGGGAGTCTTTAACAATCCTGTGTTAAATGAATGAACAGCTGTTGGAGCTCTGTTTGTCATCCCACACACTATATAATAAAAAAAAAAAATTAGATTATTCAGGGTGCTCAGGCTAAGAGGTGGCCTGACTGCTGTCTGTAACTATGTGATTGGAGATTACAGACAAGGTAGAGCTGGACTCTTTTCTAAGGTGCCCAGTGATACACTGGAAGATGGTGTATCACTGGAAGACTAAATGGGCTTCAATTACTATTCTGTGATTTTACACCTTTGAGTACACTGATGGCAGCAAGAAAATTGCTTTCCTTTGCTTTTCAAGTTGAATACAGTATGAAATTTGGATGTCTTCTTACCACTGCTTATTTAATTCAGCTGCTAACTTGGTTTTGCTGGGGCTGTAGTAAGATGTCAGAGTGATGTTTTGGTGTACTACATATCTGATGTGATTTTATTTTTTTTCCCTTCAGCAAATTTGACAGGCCATGCAGAGAAAGTTGGCATTGAAAACTTTGAGCTCCTGAAAGTTCTTGGAACAGGGGGTAAGATGAACTATTTTTAAGTTAAATGTTGGAAGCATTACTCTTATGTATGATTTTGTTTTCTAGCTGAGGTTTTGGTAATTGGAGCAGTCTTTAGGAAGATAACACTTTTGTATTGCATAGCATATTTTTTCTTTTTTTTTTACAGATATGCAAAATTCGAGGTCACATGTAGCACAGAACTTTTGAATATGCCCTTTTTTTGGAAAAAAGAAAACACATGGTTGAAAATTTTTTGACAATTTAATATAGTTTGTGAAAAACCTAGTCTATGTTAAGGCATGGTCTTGATAATTATGTTAAGTTTTCAGAGGGTGCTTCAGAAAAAAACAGTAATTTTAATACATTATAAATAAGATGCTCTATTTTTCAACTAATCCGTTTTAGGGTTGCTGTTGGCTCCGTAATTCTGTCCTAGTCACATCCTAGTACTTTTTAAGGTGGATAGTGTTCATTGTTGTATTGTGGGTTTCAGCACTATGTGGGAGACTTTTAGGATGTTGTAGGATTACTGATGGTAATGAACAAAAAAACTTTGTCTTTGTCCTTTTGCCCCTTTGTCCCTTTGCTAAAAGGAAACACAGCCCCATATACAGACAAAAGTAATGGCTTTTGTTCTTTTTAGAGTGTTTATGCTTTTTTATTTTTTGGTCAGTATTAAGTCAGATGCATTGTTGAGTAGATTGGAATAATCATTAATGTGGACTATCGCCAAGGTCTGCAGGAGTTTTATGCTAGTTAAATGGTACTAAATTTTTGGGTGTTATCAGCCATTAATGGCTGGCAGCGAGGTTGTAGTTCATATAGATTCTTTTAGAAATTAAGCTGTTAAATCACCTGAGAGGATATTTTTCTGTTTCAAAAGTAAAGTTTTCAAAGTTTAAATTTAACATGCTAAAAAATTGAAACATTGCTGTTAAATTTAAATAGAGGTAGATACAAGGAAGTTTTAATATTCATAGGTAAATGTTGCATATTCCTAGGTAGAAGCAGTTGTGATTTTCTGAAATGGTCAGTGTGGATCTGAGTGGGGTTGACAACAATGAAATTATAAACAATTATGCCTTTATGTGAGGATGTCTTTGTCTCCTGCTGTTGGAAACATTGGCTGGATTTGTAAATTTTTTGAATTTTGTCTCTTTGTTACCTTTGCCATTGGTGTGGGATCACACTAGTGTTACAGCTATTGCATTTGGGGTCCAAAGTAAGTGGGTGGTTTCATAAGGGTCAGTCTTCAAGTTCAGTCTAGTAGCCTGAGCTCATCTTGTCTTTAGGCAGTACCTCTGAAATAGCCCATCCTACTGTTAAACTCTTGCCAGTCATTCATTGCTACCTCCCATGCCTTCTTTTCTTCATGAACAGATTGACCAAATTTTTCTTGGCCTGGAATACTCTTAACTATAGCAGGTAATCGTTAGGCTTGCAGTTCAAAGCCATTCTATTCACTCAGGTCAACAGTATATATAATTTTTGAGTGACCCCTTTCAGAAAAGGCTACTTCAGTGGGTTTACAATGGGGTTGACTCTGTGTGTGAAGTAAAAAAAGAAGTCGAGTAAGCATGGCTGTCTGACTTCATCCTGCTCTAGTAGACTTGCTGCTCCAGAAATTTCTTTTGTCTAATCTAATCCTTGTCTAATCTAAAAGATTGCTCAAACTTTAGGAATCCAAGGATTCCTTGGGTATCCTGGAATAGCATTTTGTAGGAAGAGTGGTTGGCATTTGTTGTGGTGTTTGGGGTTTTTTTTCCCTTTTATTGATAGTCAGTTTTGCCCACAGCCTGAAGTTTTTGCTTCAGAAATGTAGACCATCAGGGCAGTCAAGAAGCTTTGTTCAGTCTCCAGCCTATGATAGCTAAGACTCATGCACTAGATGTGTCGGAGGTTGCTGCTTACTGGATGGCATGAAGTGCCAGTGGCCTGATCAGGATGGAGCTAGTTCTCTTTACCTTCGATAAGTGACCATCTGTCAGCTGGCAATGTTTGCTGCCACAAGGAATTACTGAAAACAGGATTCTGAAGATGTCAGACCTCAAAGGGGTCCCTTAATTGCTTGGCCCAAGACCCAGTCAGTTATGCCTGCATCACCCCTGGTGGTGATTCATTCTTAAAAGCCTCCAGTAGCAGAGATTCTGCAACCGTCCTAAGATGTTCTTGCTGATGAAGTTTAATTTCCTAATTTGAGAAATATTTTGGTCATTGCTATAAGCAAATAGAGAAAAGCCATCTTTGTTCTGGCAGTGAAAGCTTCATCCCAGTGTGAGCTTTTAGGTATTATTGATAGTACTGTAATATAACTAATGCTCAATAAAAATGTGATGCTGTTTTAAAATGCTTCACTATGGAGTTATGCAGCATGCAGTGTTTTTAAACCAATACTTAATCGATTTAATGCAAGGGAGAATGTGTTGAAACCTCACAGCTACATTAAGTGATGACTGTAGATGCTGTTGAAACTAATTACAATATTTTAAATACAATAGTCTGCCATGAAGCAACTGGAATAACCACAGAAGATACTTAAAACATGTTAAATTAAATGATACCTTGCTCAAGGAAATGTAATTGTGATAGTTTCTTTTAGACTTGGTAGTGATTCTTTTCAGATAACAGCAGTGAAGGCTTATTTAAATCCTCATTTTTAAGCTTTATGTGTTAAAAATACAAACATTTAAGATTATTAGAAATAGTATCTGTGTGTGCTGATTTTTCTCCTGTGGAAGCCATTTTTTGTCATAACTTTTTTCATGGTATGGCTTAGCATAATTTCATACTTACTATTTTCTTTATTTGAATTGCTTTCTTACATTCTTTTGTCCGCTTTCTTCTAATATATACATTCCATTTGAAGCATGCTTGTTATATTTTGCTTTTTGTATAAAATTGTATAATACTATATATATGCTTTCATCTTTTGAACTTAGTCTCAGTGTGAAGACAAGAAAGCAAAAGTCTGAGTTGGATCCTTTTATGTTGCATTAAGGGGGTAGAAATAGAAATAAACTTATTCATTGAAAAAATCAGTAGCACTTTACATCAGTAAAATGAAAGACATGACACTATTAATGTGCCACTGTTCAAGAAGCTGTTAATAGTGTACATGTTGCTTTGGGAGCAAGCTGTTACTGATTTTACTTCTGACTGGCCCGTGTTCTACTCGGTATATGCTTTTTGAAATTGCATAAGTCCTTTTCTCTTTCGGTTACTGTTACACCTTTGCTAATATAGAATTTTCAGGTTTCCTGTCCATGTTCATGTTTCCAGCTTGTCCCTCCTATCTAGTTAAAGCTTTTCTCCCCGTGACAAAGAAAACTAGAGTCTATTCTATAGAAGGTTATTTTTCAGCAAAGTAGTCTAATTGCTTCCCAAAGCCAGGAAAGGAACAACAGGAGAAGGTGGCTGTGTTGATTTATGCACGCCCACTTGGCTTATTTGCTTCATTCTTTGAAAATGTGTTTTTAAAATAAGAAAAACACTGTAGAGTGCATTCTGGTTCATACATTTTCCTACCAATGGATTATTCCTTTTTTTCTACTGAACTTTAATGAATGCCACTTTTGTTCACTCTTTCAGCTGTGATGAAAAAGAGACAATAAAATTGGTTCTTGAGCATGTGCACTTACAATCCATTCTACCTTTTGAACTGCAGTCCACTAATGAAGACTAAAAATAATGAGAAACAAGAATCTAACTACCATATATGAGAGAATGTTTTATATGTGCTCGTCTGGATTAAAGTGCTCATGTGGGAAGGATATTCACCTTAGATGTGGAAGATCCTTAGTATCTGAAGGATTTATTTGTATGAAGGGAACAAAATTGCTGGGATGAATATCAGATTTAAATAACCATCTCAAAAATCTTGTAATACAAGAACATATGATGAAGTTTCTTCTAAGAGGTCAGAAAGTATTTTGATAAATTTAAAACACTGAAATGTTAATTCTTTCAAAGCATATTGAAATAATATAAAATATTCTCTCATAAAAAGAGGGGAAAGAAATGGGCATACTGTGCTCAGGAGAGTGAGACAAAATTAGTGTTGTCTAAAAATAATTCCAAACTCCAATTAAATATTTTACTTTCAGTTTCTGCTGAGGACAGCTAAAATGTGTATGTATGCTAGGTGGGATGGCTAATGGGAGACAGGGCTTGGAAATGGAAAAACGGTTTTCTGCATGAAGAACAGTCTGAAAAGAGGGGGCTGTATTCAATCTAAGAACCTGGACAAATTTGTCCTTTTCATAGACCAGAGAATTCTGAAAAAAATTTTTACATTAAATTTGAGATAAATAGCAAAGATTGTTATTGGAACTAATGCCAGAGAGGATAGCAAAAACAGCCTTACATTTAAGAAGGAAAGGAGAAAGTAAGATGATGATCCCAGGCAGCTCTTGGTTGTTCTGACTTCATCAAACTTCAGTGGTACGCAGTACCTTTAAAACAATTTTTGAAGAAAATTATTTATCTTATTTTTTTTAATAATTAAAAACTAATGGTATCCATATCCACTGGTAGATTGTCTTGAATTTGAGCGCTGTCTTCTAAAAACTGACATTCTTTAAAAATGAACCAATAAAAAGTTAGACGTGTATTGTCTACCATAACTATTTACTGTAGTAAATTTACCTTTGAAAAAAGATAAAAAAGAAACACAAACAAAATGCTGATATTAAGTACATTTTAGGATGCAACTTACCCTTTCCTGTCATGTTTTGCCTTTCATATTAATCACTCACTTGTTTAATGGGAGAGGGAATTTATTCTCGCAGTAAGTAATAATGTTGAAAAAAGTCCGTTAATTATTCTTGCCTATCTGATATCTAAGGAAAGATGACAGAGAATGCCTTGTTTTTGACAGTTTGGTCATAGACAATAAATTGGAAATACTTATAAATAAAGTTGAGGCTTGTTAAGGTTTCTGTTTGGCTCCCCCCCCCCCCCTCCATTTTTTAGCTGCTAGAGCTATATGCTTTTTTAACTTTGTCATATCCCAATTTTTAATTCATATGGACTGATACTAGCACAGTAAGAGTTCTGCCTTCAAATTCCTTAGGCAGATTAAATCTAAATCTAAATTGCAGAGCAAAGATGTCATTAGGCATATATTGTGCAAAAATACAATGGCATTTATTCAAATCCTTAAATATTTTGTACCTCTGAACCTTTTCTTCTGTAATCTTGTGCTTATTCTTACACCGACACTAAAACAAGTGCTTTAATAAAGAGGTGCAGTTTATATTAGCACTTGAAAAGTTAATTTAAAAATTATGGATGCAGATGGAAAGTTTTGATGAATTTAGGAGTCCACAGAAACTATCTAGTGTGCTATAAACAGTAAGAATTGTGCTCCTTTTTCTCTGTAAGAATCAGCTGATGCGATGCCTTCATGTGCTTGCATTTGTACAGAAAGAAGCAAAGAATACTTCATATTTTTAACTCATTGTCTTTCAGCAAGCATGTATTTTAGACTATTCTAATGACCTGCTGAATTGTTACTTAGAATGATATATATTAAATTATATATATTACTATGAATATAAATTATTATATACATAATTATGTTTAGGTGTACTTATATGTATGCTTATATATAGTTACAATCTATTGCTATGAATTTATATTCATGGGAAGGGCAGTAGTAAAAGGGAGGTTTTAGCACCCAATTATATTTTTCTATCTCACTAATTGAGTGCAAATTTGGTATAAATTGCTGGTGTGAAATCTCTTAGTCATCCATTAAGGCATAACTATTCCTTAAATTTTTATTTTATTTCTCTTAAGCTGTCAGGTCAGTCTAACAAAGTTCATGTCTGTTTATGTAGTTTTTCTATCATTTAATGTATTTTCAATGAATTTGAGGGGTGGATATTTAGTGAATTGTTTGTGTTTCATTTTGGGCATATATTACTGGCTGAATATTTCTCCCTTGGCAGTAGATGAGATGTGCATGAGATTTTATGAGAATGAACATTAAAATGTTGCTCTCTGAGAAATTAAAAAAGCTTTACTGAAGTGCAATTGTCAGGTGAGAATATTGCAATTAGCTCATGTGCTCTCTCCTTGCTGCCACTTAAATAAATGGCTTTTGCAGTGTTGTCTTCTAAGTAGATTTCTTGTGGTGCTATCAGAGATTCTGGTGTTGGATATATTATGAGTCATTTGATTAAAATAGTGCTGCTTAAGATTTATCCTCATTAAAAATGCTGAGAATCATCATCATTCTCTCAGTCCTTTTCAGATTCCTGAAGAAACAATTTGTACCATGGCAAAGTTCTATGTTGCAAAGTCTTTATGGCAACAAGAGTATAGTTTCTAGAGATGCTTACAGCTATTACACTAACCAGATAATTTTCTCTGATACTACATGAAAAGCTGTAGTAGGTTCTGCATTTTCTCACTTAAGATGCATTCTTCTATGTTTATATAAAATGTGATTAAAGATACATCTACAAAAGTAACACTCATTCTTTCACATTGTTCCTGTTGTGCCTGCTACAGAATCACAGGTAGCCAAGTGTTACAATCATGAGACTTTTGTTCATTTTAATTTAACTTAATGTTCTCCAACATTTCTGATAAAATTCCTGTTCCCTGGTGATGAGTAGCTGATGACCATTCAGTCTGGCTCAAGATCTCGTAACTGCAGAGTTGGAGAATGCAACACAAAATGCAAAATCTTGAAAGAGACTGTCCTGCATATGTCACAAAATAGAAAGATGTCACCTATTCTGACTCTATTTGCCATTCTTCAGAGATAGATTATTTATTTTATGAAAGTTCTTTTTGCAGATAATGTGTTCTGTAAAGAAGGGAAGCATGATTCCTTAGGGTGCAATGAGTCAGGTAAAGAACTCCTTAGAAAGAATTGTTCAGTATATGAGCAGTATCAGTTCTGTATACTCACTGAAGTAGAACTCAGATCTAGGAAAAAAGCTCACGTGTCATTTGGTAGTTAAAAACTCTAAATTACCCATCTGGAAAAAATCCAGAAGGAAATCTGGAGTTGCACATAATGCTTATTAGGAGCTCTGTATACTATAGCTTTTTTAAAGGCCAAGTCAATATGAGTGTCTCACATCAGGACTGTATACGCTTGTCCAGTGTATTTTCAGGTTTGAGATATTTGAGCATTCTCTTTGAGAAAGTAGTGTGAAGGTAATTATAAGGATTGGACAAAACAATGACCTGATTAGTTTTTCTGTCTCATGATGGCTTAAGGAGCAACTTACAATGATGATTTCCTTAGTGAGCTTGTAGCAGCCTGCAGTTTGGGGTCTGCCTGAGCCAGAGATTCTCTTTAGAGTTTGGCAACACTTGCTGTGCTTTCCTTCAGGGATTTATGTAATCTTTCTAAATTCATCTGCATTTTATACAGCTGCAGTATCATGTAACAGTAGTTCCACAGCTTAACTGCATATTTGTTTGTGTGCTTTGCATAGCTTTTAATGCAGATACCTAATGATTTAATTTGTTGCTTTAGTTATTTTGTTTCTAAAAATAATGAAATTTTATTCTTTACTGACCGTCTTAGAGTTTTAAATTTTTTTCTTCTTTAATTCTCCATTGGAATCTTAAGTACTCTACTTTTACAGACTAAAATGGAAGAATGTTTAGTTCCCATCATGCTTAGAGGAGTTCTTTTATACTTTCCTAATATTTTATACCTTTTTTTTTTTTCTGATGGGAGTAGGGTAGTTGGGGACAAAAGAGAAAAGGTACCAAAATAGTGTGCTTCATTCAAGACAGGAAAACACAAAGATTTCTACCACAGCATAAGGGACTTCTGGGTTTGTGTTGAAGGTGTGGGTACACTTGTATAATTTCTTCAGTACTTTCCTTGAAGTTTCTAACATTGTATTTGGGGGTGGTCTTTTGTAACTTCTGGTGCTTTTTCTCTCCTCAGTTCTAGCACTCTATGCTATTATGATACTTCACGTGGATTATTTGTTCACTATTTGAAATTTTCTCTGCCATTTTATTTTTTCATCTACTTAGTATTTTGATACTGTGGTAATTTTCAGCAGTCAGCTTCAATTTCTATTGCATAATTGACTAAACCAAGCACATTTTTTCCCTCACTTGTTCATATATGACTGAATCAGGCAGGATGAATTCTTGTGGTGACTTGCTGTCTCTGAAAAAGCTGAATATTTGTTTTTAACCTTTTAACTTTTTGTCTTCTAATAGATCTAAATTTTTAGTGGATTCTCCTCTTTGCACCCATAACTTTTTAGTGTTTTAAAAACCTTTTTTGTAAGAGAACTTGTTAAGTAGCTTGATCTAAATAAGTCAACCATTTAATAGTTCCTTTCTCCTCATTCTTTGAGCAATAACTATTGCCATCTACAAAAGTAACACTCATTCTTTCACATAATGTGTGTCTACTACAGAATCACAGGATGGTTGGGGTTGGAAGGGACCACTGGAGGCCACCTAGTCCAGCCCCTGTGCTAAAGCAGGGTAACCCAGAACATGTTATATGGAATTGTGTGCAAGTGGTTTTTGAATAGCTCCAGAGTTGGAGATTCCACAGCCTTTCCAGGTAGCCTGTTCCAGTGTTCTGTCATCTTCAAAGATGTTTGCCCTCATAGTCTTATGAAACTTCATGTTTTTCAGTTTGTGCAGGTTGCCTCTTACCCTGTCGCTGAGCACTGTTGGAAGGAGTGTGGCCCCATCCTCTTGACACCTGTCCATAAGATTTGTTCACATTGATGAGATCCCCTCTGTCTTCTCCAGGCTAAAGAGGAGAAGAAATAGGCTTCTTATTATTTCACATAAGAAATGCTCCAATTCTCTAGTCATCTTTGTATCTCATTCTTCATAGAAGGATGCCAGATTGTTCAAGCATGATTGCCCCTTGGTGCATCCATGTTTGCTATTCCTGATAACCTTCTTTTCCTCCACATGCACATATAGGTGTTCCATCGCCTTTCCAGGGGTGAAGGTGAGGCTGTTTGGCCTATGGTTTCTTGGATCTTCTTTCTTGCCCTTTTAAAAGACTAGTGTGGAATTGGCTTTTCTTCAGTCCTCAGGAACCTTTCCTGTTGTCCATGACCCTTCAAAGATGATGGAGAGTGGTATAGCACTAACATCTGCTAAATCCCTCAGCATTTGTGGGTGAATCCCTCCAGGGCTCATGAATTCGTGGGTGTCAGGTTTGCCCAACCCTATCTTCAACCAAGGGAAAGCCCCCAGGCCTGGGATTCCTGAGGGCCAGCCTTAGCAGCGAGTAAGAAGCAAAGATATTTAGTAACTCTGGTTTTTTTGTACCTTTTGTCACCAGTGCGCCTACTTCATTGGGCAGTGAGCCCACATTTGCCTAAGTCTTCCTTTTGCTACTGATACTCTTGAAGAAGCCCCTCTTGTCCTTGATATCCCTTACCAGATTTAATTTGAAGTGGATCTTTGCTTTCCTTGACACATAGCTGCCATACTCTGACAATATTCCTATATTCTTACCAAGTTGCCTTATTCTGCCTGAGATTTGCCAGGAGTGCCTTGCCCATCCATTCAGGTTTCCAGCCCCCCTTTGCTTAATGTCTTATTGACAGGGATGGCCTGATCTTAAGCATAGAGGAAGTGCTACTCGAATATTCACCATCTCTTTTGGACCTGTCCTACCTTCTAGAGACCTAACCTATGAGATTCCTCTAAGTAGGCCCTTGAGGATTGGTGCCATAGTTATTTTTCCTGAAGTCCAGGGCTATAATCCTACTTACTGCCTTGCTTTTTCCATGCAGAATCCTGAACTCCATGATCTCATGGACGCTGCAATCAAGGCTGCCTTCAGCCATCGCATCCCCAACCAGTCCTTTTTTGTTTCTTAATACAAGATCCAGCAGCACATCCATGCTTGTGGGCTTCCCCACCACCTATGTCAAAGTTATCTGTGCTCTGCAGGAACCTCCTGGGCTCCTGTGTGCCAAATTGTGATGCTCTTCCAGCAGCTGTAGGGGTGGTTATGAGAATTGTGGGCCTGTGATAGTGACAGCTATTTCCTACTGTCTGTGGAAGGCCTTATCTACTTCCTCTTACTAATTAGGTGGCCTGTAGTAAACACCCATTTTAACCTTCCCCTTAATTCTTATCCATAAGCTCTTGGCTCCTCCTTCATCTACCCCTAGGCAAAGCTTGATACATTTTGGTTGCTGTCCTACATAAAGAGAACTCCACCACCTTGCCTTTCTGGCCTCTTTCCTAAAAAGTATGTAGCCATCCATGACAGTATTCCAGTTATGCAAGCTATCTCACCATATCTCTGTAATTGCAGTGAGATCATGGCCCAGCAACTGAACACTAATTCTAACCTTTACAGTTTCTACAGGTTTGCCTGGTAAAGGTATAAAATTTATTTACGTAGAATTCTCAGGGGTCCTTTTAAGTCCAGTATGAGAACCTCAGAAAGCTCCTATGCATAAAATACAGATGGGAAGAACTCATTGGCTTTTCTATGGGTTTTTGTAACTTTAGTGCTATAAAACCGGTAATGAAAGTATATGAGTTGTGCAAATATGACCAGACTATTTTAAGAGCAAAAAATAGCGTCTCTTACTCGGAACTCTTGCTTAATTCTAGGTATGGATGTTTTAGGTTATTACAAAGGACAAAATCATCAACTTTTAAAATTGTTTTTAAATACTGAAGAAGTTCAATTGCTTTTTCCACCCTTGCAGTATTCACTTATGAGGCTAATTTTTTGAAATTTTGCTCGGAAGAGGTCAATCTGAAAGAGGAAAAGTGTTTTAGTAGATTTTTAGCCTGAGTGATTACTGTCTGCCATAACAATGAGTAATTGAAAATAATAATGGCATCAGCCAGATCTGTAGAATAAGTAGGTAACTTGTGGTTTTTGTCTCTTTTTTCTTTCTTTTCTTTGTTTTTGGGGTTTTTTTCTCCCCAATTTTTAAGCCTATGGAAAAGTATTCCTGGTGAGGAAAGTAAGCGGCCATGATGCTGGAAAACTGTATGCCATGAAAGTATTGAAGAAAGCAACAATAGTTCAAAAAGCCAAAACAACTGAGCACACAAGGACAGAACGACAAGTCTTGGAGCACATTAGGCAATCACCGTTTTTGGTCACGTTACATTATGCCTTCCAGACAGATACAAAGCTTCATCTCATTTTAGGTGAGTACTCTTCAGGATTCAAGTTCTTATGAAAAAAAAAAAGAGCTCTTTTATCTTAATGTTTTATAAGGCTTTTTTTATGTGGTCTAAAGTACAGTGTGTGTGGAGATTGCATGAGAAAGCATAGGAAGTAAAATACTGTTCATCTTCAACAGTGTCTGTGTTTGTGGTTTTCCTGTTCTGTTCAAGCTTGAGAGTGCTACTCTGACTTTGAGAGGATAGTGGTTATCTGTGACTTACATGCAGCAAAAAATGTATATGAATATTCATCAATGACCTGGAAGCATTTGCTTTGTTAAATGCTTTGAGATAATTTGATCTTAGAGTATTGAGATACTTGCATGTGTCAATTTTTGGCCATTAAGACGCAGTACAAAATCACAGATTTCTGTACTGAAAGTGGAGCTTGTTCATAAAGTTTGGTATTACTCTAATTTTAGAAATATTTCTACCTTTCAGATTAGCAGCAAATTTTAGTGTTTGGTATATGAGGCATATTTGTAAGAAAATTGCCAGCAATTTTTAAAACCTTCTTAAAACCTTTAAAATACTCTTACACAGAGTATTTTAAAAGAATTGTAAAATGAATGATTAAATTAAGTCTTGGTTTCATAATATGCTTCTCTAGTGAAATGTTTGAGGAAGTAAATTGTCTTTTAATTGAAATGGAAGTTTTGCATTCCTTTTTTCTTTTTTTAACCTTTATCAACAGTCTGATTTACATCAAATTAGCACAATTTTTCTTAACGTTAAATGAATACACACATCTAGCCATCAATTCTTAGAAAGGTCCTCTATGCACATACCTTAGTTTCATAGTAGAGTGAAATAATAAATAGGTAGAACTGAAATGGAGTGTTCACTAAACTCCTTTTGAAAATGAGAGTTGAAAATTGTAACTGCAAATTCCTCTGACTAGAATGTTAAAGAAATAAATCAAAGATTGACACAAATAGTTAGAAATATATTGATAGCTTTGTGATTCCTTGATAGTAACTGTTAAAAATTAAGGTTTTGAAATTTATATTTGATTTACAGTTATTGAATAATAATTTGGAAAAAAAATTGAAATATTAAGTGAGAGAAAATGTGAATATTTATTATAAATATTATAGAACCATTCTTTAAGTCCAGGTATTTTTAGATCCTATAAGAAATATTAAAAAAAAAAGAGGGGAAACCCAAACAAACAAAAAAAAAAAACCCTCAAACCTGAGATAGATGTAGTTGCCTAAAAATAAATACATAGTAGGGGGTAAGTTTAGGTGATAAGCATAATTAGAAGGCTATAAAAGCCTCTTTTATGAAAGAAAATTGTTTGATATTATATTCTCGTAAGAGTCAAAAGGGAGCAAGCCCGGTAGTCCTGAAGAATGGTGCATAGCAAGTAGTGCAGACAGGGCACCTGTCCACCATAATGCAATGTTGAGGTGATATTTGAAGCAAGAGGTTCATAGCTAAGATACAATTACAGTCTTTTGTTTTGTTTTCTTTTTTTTTTTTTTTCCCCATACATTCTTGGCATAACTGTTTGGGCCAGAAAGGTCTTTCTATCCTTCATTTTCAGCAGAAAGTGGGAATAATTAGTGTAAAAATTTCTTTTAATGACTTTCTGTAACAGTGAAAATTCTTCCTCTGACATGATGTAAAGCTACTTTATAAATCAACGGGACTTCACACTTTCCCTGAGGGGGAAAAACCCAAACTGTTTGTTACAAGTGTTTCATGTCTTATTATGTAAGTCTGCGTAAATCAATTTAGTTTAGTTTTGGAATTTAAGTCTTTCAGAGGCTTCTGGATTTTGGGGGAAACAAGCATTTGTCTTGTTTTTGTACTGGGCTGAACTACCTGCCATTTTAGTTTTTAGAGGTTGTGAATTGAAGCCTCAGTGCAATATTTAGTACAGTTCTTCATGCTGTCAGATAACACAGCTATATGAATATAGACTGAATCAAGTACAGACATGCAGCTGCATTTCTGCCAAATTTCCAGAAAACAGAGTTGGGAGTTGATTCCAATTTGTATGTTGGCTTGAAACCATATGGAATGAACAAAGTGTTGTATCCATGTGAGTACCATCAATTCTTTACAGAGCTTGTCACACAACGTTAAATGTCCAATGCTTAAAAAAATAGCTAAATAAACTCCATCTGACAGGTCAGATTATACTGAAGTAACCAGGTTTTTTTTTTTTCCTGTTGTGCCAGTGATGCAGTTGATCTCACACCAAGAATTTGAAGGCTGTTTGTTTCATTGGGCTGTGGTTAGTGTTACAACCTGGATAGAATTAAGTTTGTTGTGCCCCTCCTGTGGCAGCTTTGGTTTGGATCTGTCACAGTCCTTACAACAATTCAAAGGCAATTCAATGCTTCCCTTCTACTAAATTAGCAGTTCTGGCTAGAAATATTTTAAAAATTTGTTTCTGTTACCTTTTTCTACATGATGAATTTGTTTAGAAGAAGGAAGCAATTGTAAAATGGGTATTATTTACACTTCATTAAATCTTTTTCATTTGCTTGCTGGTCTAGATAAATAATCCATCTCACATTGTTTGATTCCACTAATACTCCTTTTCAAAGAGAACTGGAGATCTGAAAAGTGGAGAGAGATCAAAATATGTGTAATTTTTGTATATGCTTTTTCCTTCAAACTATTAACTTAAAATACGATCAGACCTCTTTTATGGATTTGTGTTTTATACCAACAAATCTATAGAAACAATATTCAAAAAAATAGTGGGTAAGATTTTGTGGGGCATGTTCCCTGCTCAGTGTGTGTAGATCACAAACAAAATAATGGAGGCTGTGCGATTGCAAATTAATGGCTGTAATGTACACTGCTATCATAAACAGCTCTACAGCTAAAATATGTTTGTGTTGCAGTAGAGCTCAGTTGCAGTAATTTTTTTCTCCTCTCCCTTTCTGAGGGAAAAATCCTTGTGTCATAGCCTGCAAAGAATGAAAGTGTGGTTTCCATGAGGGAGTGTATGTGGAAATAATCTCCTGCAGTAAGTTTTGCCGTCAAGGTTTCCCTTGTGAAGGGAAAATTTTGTAATTGTTCGTAGTTGATTATTTCCCCTAATACCTGTTTTCTGAATTGCTTTTCTTTGTGTTAGTCTGCCTTGTTACTCATCAGAGTATTCCATAAGAATCTGCAAGGGTTCTCTTTGTAGGTATGATTGGTGCTTCTTTCTTTTCATATTCCTAAATAACGAAAAGACTTATTTTTGTGAAAAAAACCCTATCTTTATAATTTAGGAGTAGTTGAGGCTTATTTTGTGGTTTTGATGCTTATTCAGACATGGCTCTTGTTCTTCTTTCAGTTCTCTAAGAAATAAATTGAATATTGTACAGCACTATGAAATACTAGTGAATTACAATTAAGGAAAAGCATCTGATAGTAGAATGTTTTACTAAATAGCTTACAAAGTACCTAATAATATTCCAATAAGAAAATAAAATTGTCAAAAAATGAAATTATAAGCTTCTGTATTCTATTTTTTAGACTATATAAATGGAGGAGAATTGTTTACTCATCTTTCACACAGAGAGAGATTCTCAGAAAATGAGGTGCAAATTTACATCGGGGAAATCGTTTTGGCACTTGAACATCTCCACAAGGTAAAATAACTTTATTCTGGTGCTGATTTTGAGGACTTACAGCTGTATTCTTTTTGTATCATATAAAGTTAATAAGGAGAACTATTGTTTTAGATTGTTTTAAATTGAAAGTAACTTTATCTAGCAATGGGACATTAGTTGTATAATTAGAAATAACCCTCACTGAAGTGCCCCTCTTTGTGCACCAGATTAAGGCCACAATTTTTTGCCTGCAGGGTGAAGAGTAGTGTTGTTGACAAATGATTTGTTCATTTTTAGTAATCCTTGTGAACTGGTGTATGTCACTAAAAGTAATTTGTAGTGAACATGAACAAGTTGTGGGTTGTAATGTTCAGTTATCTTTGTTTCTACACAACTAAGTAGTAGAGTTCTAGCACAGCTGTAGAAATGAAAAGTGTTATAGTTCTCAGAAGTAATAAGTAGATTTGTAGACTGTTACAAAGCATGCCTGTATGCGTGGTCCATGTCTAGGCCGTATGACAGAAACATCTATTTTCAATCTTAATGAAAGAAGGACGAACTGAGTTTTGCACTCAACAGCAAGTATTTGGTCACTTTTAGATTCAAGGGATATACAGTATGTCCTTGAAATTTTAAGACATGCACAGTGCAAGATTTTAAATTTCATTTTAGTTATTTCTTCAAAGGCTTTTAAAAATGAAAAAATTTTTGTCTTCTTTGAGATGCAATTTTCACGTGTCAGATTACCTTAATAATGTAAATTTTGGTGGCTTTATATTTAAAAGCATTCAGCAACATCTTCTTGGTGTGGTATTTCCAAATATACTTTTTCTTATATTCTGTTTGCAGTTGGGGATTATATATCGGGATATAAAACTTGAGAATATTCTCCTTGATTCTGATGGCCATGTGGTGCTGACGGACTTTGGTCTAAGTAAGGAGTTTCTTACTGATGAGGTGAGTATTTGGCTCTCCCATAGGTGTGGACAGAATTGAGCAAGATGACAAAGTCTTGTTGCAATCCTAAGCACATTTAAAAAGGATGGAAATCCTGCATTCCAGACTCCTACATCATAGAACAAAATCTGTTTGTCTCTGTTACTAGGTTTTGAGCTTTCGGTTTATTGGTTTTAGGCCTGCCAGTGTTGTCATACATCTTTGTTCTAGTTTTCCCTGAAAAGCTTTCATACTTTCTTCTGCTGCCCTTGACATGAAAAAGGAAAGACCTGCATAAGTCTGAAAAGTCACTTACGTTTTCATTTTCAGATGCTTTAAAAAAAAAAGCTTGACTGTGCTAATTTGTTGGAATGACTAGCCAAATGGTATGCTATGACTCTTCCTTATGCTAATAATAATTAATGTATTATTATCTTGTCTTTTTCTCATGTCTTTGTGTCACTTTTAATAAGCTTAATTGCAAGCTTTTAGGATAAAAGCTTATTTCTTTCTAAGTACGTAGTACCTAACAGTGATCTCTGACTATTGATGTTAGCTGTTAATTATTTGTAAGGTACAGTTCTATCTCCAAACAGGCTTTTTAGATTTCAAAAGTGTGCATGATTTTACTTCTGAGGAAATTTTAAAATGGATGTTTTTTGGCTTTCACATTAGGTTTCACAGGTATTGAAATCTGGGACTGCAGATCTAAAAGGCTTTGTTAGAAGCAGCAGAAGGATTTTCTAAAAATAGATAGCTGGTAGTTTCCTCTAGAATATTTGCATTTCAAATGGAGTGTGGTAGGATTTAGGAGGGACCATTTTAAAAGATATTAAATTTTACTTTCTGAAGCAGGGAAATAGTAGAGATAATGTCAGTATATTCCTTCTAAGTTACAGCACAAAACCAAGAGGAGGTTCAACTTGTATGAGAAGGGATTAGCAGCAGATTTCCACACCAGTGCCAAAGAGTAAGTGCAGAGAAATGCAGTTTTCATCAGGAAAGAATGATAGGGAAAGGTGTGGCTAGGGAGAGTGGGACCTGTTAGAGCTGTGAGAAGAACTGTGCTAGGCACAAGAGACAAAGTCAAGTACTGGCATTACTGTGCTGAAGGGTGAGAAAAGGAGCAGTACCCCAGCTTCTGATCCAAAGCTGAATGAAACCTAATCTTCACTGTGTTAAGAATGTTGTAATGAATGAGAACCTTAAAGTCTCAAACCAGTTTTTTTTTAAGAAGCACATCTCATCTGTGCTCACCTTTGGCACATCATTTACAAGCAGTGTAAGGAAAGGGGAGGACTTGGATAGGCATTAGAGATATCAGTTTGCTTTATCCACACTCTGAACTGGACCCCTCTTTCTCCAGTCATTAAATAAAGCCATCTTGCTCCTTGGAAATTTATTGTTGGTTCTTCTGACTCTAATCCATTCTGTTTTCAGTATATACCTGATAAATGTGTTCATTTAACTATATTTTTTCTTTTATTCTGTTATACATTTTATATTTGTCTTTCCTGTAAGAAATCTCAACAGTTTTCATGTTTCTTTAACAAAAAAAGTAATTGTGATTGTGTTGTTTGCTTTCAAAATCTAATGAATTGTCTGCATGTGATTTAGATTTTCATGTGTGCTATTGTAATTTAGTTACTGAATTTAAACACAATTAAAATGACCTATTTACACATAGAAATTCACATTTCATATTGTATTTTTGTAGACAATCGAGCTACTACTAGAGCACTTAAAATTCATCACAATAGATACTTAACTTAATTCTGAACCAATGTACTTACAACAGGTAGACTTTGCTTGTATAGCTGCTTTCATCCTCACTATGGTAACACTTTTAAATAAAATTACATAACTGTGTAAGTTGGATAAAGGTGTAGCATTTGCAATTCAATCAGAGCAGTGTACTTTCATTTCTCTCCCTTTCTTCACATCTTTCATGGTCCACCTACTTCTTGCAAGAATTTTGCCATTAGAAATGCATACTTAAGCAACTGTAATTTATTCTAGTAACCCTCTCTTTGGACTGATTATCTAAAACAAGTTTTATTTAGGTTATTAAAAAGGGATAAAAATTATCATAGTAGAGATTTGTACTATATTTGGAGTTCTTATTAGAGAGAAATACTTCACCATGTATTTATGAAGTTTGGATAGTTTTGTAGTTAGTGATGCTTGCTAGAAAACATCATGATTCAATATTTTCATTATCTCTGCTATAATCTGATGACTGCTAAAGTTTTCCACGTGCTGGGCACCTAATGAATCAAATAGGACTACAATAATTACAGCAGATTGACTGTTCTGCAGTGGAGAGGTGGGAAGCTGCTTTTCCTTAAGCACTGTTTGAGTGAAAGGAAGCAAATGCCTGTGACTTGTAGGAAAAAAGAAAGCTATTGATTTCTGCCACACAGCTACTGAAGCATGGGTGAAGAGTGCATTGTCAAGTATTCTCTCTGTTTTAGTTATTATGTGAAAATAGCATGTGAGAATTCAACATCTAAGTTAAAGCAGTGCAGCTTTAAGAGCTTTAAAGTATTTTATGGTACTGCTTTGCTAAAACCAGAAATTTGTCTTTTAAAACTGAAACAACAGTGGTCTTGCCTTTGTTTTTCTTTAAAATGCAGCAATATGCTTTTATTTACGTGCAAAAAGAAGAAATAACCTGACTGGAATAAAGTAGTTCAATACAAAAGAATTTTCACGTAGGGTAGGTCAGCATCATGGTATTTAAGTATGAAATTACTTTTGATGAAAACTTTATTTAAAAGCTCATGAACACCTACAATTTTACTAGTCTAATCAAATAAAGGGATTAGGTAAGAGATTAAGAGATTGAAAGAGATTCAGTATTGGTTTTTATGGCATTTGTATTCTTAACCCCATGATGAATTTAAGGCTAGTGTATATGATTTTAAAATCTCAACTGGATTGTAAAGAAAATTGGGATAAAAAAGATAATTTTATCTTTGTTTTCATGCATCTCATTCCAGTGTTTGTCTAACTGGGTTTCAAAGTACATTTGCACAGGACACTAATATAAGTTATTATTGGGGACATGGAGAATTGGTAGAACTTGAAACTTCTACCACACTATTTTGCTCATTGCCCAAGTGAAATCACTTCAGTGGTGTTTTTGTTTGTTTGTTTTTTCTTTTTTTCCTCCTGTCTTGTAATTAATTTATCTATAAAAACCCCAGAACTCTAAGTTGTTGTTTTTGGGGTCTTTTTCCATCATATTTCTTGTGTGTTACCTTTGTCTGGTGGATTTGTAGCTTATATCTTTTTATCTCATTAGTAGCTCCACTTCTATGCTAGAATTGTTTTGATTTGGTCAATGTCAGTTTTAACCTAGTCATCAGGTTTGATTGTAATTTTGATGTATATTGCTAAAGTGCTATTTCATGTTTAAAAATCCTTCTTTCCCCTCACATTGCCTTTAGTTCTATAACTACACAAAAAATCTTATTTTAGTATACATGGAGATCTTTATGTCTTAAGCAAAATAATATAAAGACATGCGTTGAATTACTGTAAAATTATCTATTTAACCATGCATAATAATTAATGTTTTTGTTCTTAATTATATCCAGTAAAGTACACTTTCTTCCAGAGTGTAGTGAAGTCCTCAATTTTTCTGCATTGGTACACGTCTTCTGCATTAGCTTAAGTTTTTTTCTGAAGCTTATGTGTTTGCTTAATGAAGTTTAAAAAATTAGATTGTTAATACTGAATGTTGTCAGTCTTTAAACAGTGTGCCTGTGAGCATACAAATACCTTAGTAATAAATAATACGAAAATGAATATTCAGTATGCCAGATGATTGAATTGAAGCCGAAGACAGTTGGGTACATGTCTGTGTACTTCTATCTGATGTGTAGAATGAATAGTTCCTATACATTGTTGTTTCTTCATCTGAAAATCTCTTGATGAGGGTTGCAAATTTAGTTATAACTCAGATGCCTTTCACTGTTGAATTATTTGATTTTATTTATTTGATGACAGAGTGAACATTCTGTTTTGGAAAGAAAAGTAGTATGTATTTTTAAAAGACTTTAAAGCACATTCTATTGGAGAAAGTGATTAAATGGAGGCTAGTCCACTATGGGTTTTGGTAGGTGGACTGGGAAGAGATTTATACACATTGTTAATGCAGTTTTAAGGTAATCCAGAACAGAAGGAAGTGACTACAAGTTGACTTATTTAGTGCTTTAGGAACTGTAATCTAACGCGTGACCTAGTAGATTAGCTATGCATTTAAATTCAAAAGACCCTTTATAGTTGTCCAATTAAAGTGATAATGTCTTATCATTGCAATTAGACAGTGCATCCTCCAACAATGAGCATTCTCTTGCAAAAATGAGTACAATTATTCATACTTCAGATGACCTGCTACATATGCTTGTGTTTTAGTTAAAGGATTGTTCAGTGACGTAGACCCAACAAACAGTTATAAGAAATAGATTTACATTTCTTCAAATATTAAAAAAGTCAGAGTAAACTGAATAGTGAAATTAGTCCACAGAAGTTAACATCGGTTATAGATCTGTCTGGATAATTAGTTTTGGAAAAAGAAATTAAACAATGGCAAAAGCTTTTTGCTTTGTTTGTTGTACTTCAGTTGGTTCAGTTTTAACTGTCCTGAAATTGAATATTAAGAACATGCCAAACACTCTAAAGAAAGGCACATTACTGAGCTGGACTAATTTAATTGCAAACTAGGTCATCAGTAATCAGTTGACTGTTTGAGCCTTTGCTCAAGAGCTTTCCCTTTTCAGTGCTTTTGACAAAGAAGATTGTGCTTTTCTATCATGGACCAGTAATGCAGAAAACCAGAGCATAAAATCGTTTCTCTCCAGATTTTGATGTCAAAATAGTGCTGTTTAAGAATTGTTGCAAGACAGATCATGATTTCTTACAATGACTGATTTGAGGATGCTGTTTTCCTGTTGTAATAGACTGTTAAAAAAAAATGCTATTTTGAAGAGAAACACCAATCTGTGTTAAGTAGTCTGTTATCCAATCTTCTACTGGATATTAGGCTGCTAGTCAACTCAGAAAAAAATCTGATTCTGTTTTCAAAGAGAAAACAGGTAACTTTCTGAGGGCAAACACTCCAATTGTCATTCTTCTCATAGATTTTTTTTTTTCTTTTGAATAACCGTGAATACCTTACTTCCATGAAACTTGGTCAGCCAGGTGAAAAACTGAAAATCTTAAGTGACCAGAGATTCACAGCCAAATGTAAATGAATTTAGAACCAGATGGATTGCATTGGAACAAAATTGTCCATTCCTACTTCTTTACCTTTTACATCTGGATCCCTCTGAAACGATAAATATTGAGAATTGACATGTTCTATATGATTTGCTTCATTAAAAGAAAAAATTAACTGTGGAAGTCTTGTAGTAACAGCGAGCAGAATTCTTCCCAGAATTAGTACTCTTCCATACCTTAGAATTTTGCTTATTGTTGAAGAAATAGGAGGTTTTCAGGTTTTGCTTTGTGTGCTGATCTTTCTTGGTACTACTGCCTCTCTCTTCTCAAAAAGAAAATGCTTTTGAGAGGAACCTAGTACAAATTGTTCATCCAAGTTGACAGTGGTACATACTTGTATTCCTTCCAGACAATAATAAGTTTCTGGATTGTTTTTTTGTCTGCAGAATTGAGATTTTTGTTTTTCTTTACTCTAGTTGTTTGTTTTAAAATCTGTTATCAGGAACTGATCTAAATAATTGCTTGTAGAATTGAGATTGCATTGCACCGTGAAAGCAAACACAGGTATTGTAAAAGTCTGTGAGAAGGGTTCTTGAATCTTGACATTAAATTAGAGTGTGTCCTTCCATTGGCTTTTGTTCTGGGGTCACAGAGGTAGAGGTCACAGATTGATTTCTTGCTTAATGCAGTTCAAGGTTTAACTGCCCTTGCTGTCCACTTTAATTACCTGTTCTGATGGTATCTACTGGTAGGCAAATCTCATTCTTGCTTGAAGAATTTGGTGGCATTGCTCCATGTGTGTTTTGAAAGCAGAAATCATTAGTCTAGCTGTGGCAAGAGGCAGAGTAACCAATATGGAATTTTGACTTAACTGCCTTCTTCAAGTTGGAACAGCCACCAGGGTAGGATGTTCAGTTAATTTCACATGACCCTATCCTTTTTATAAAAATCTTCATATGATGACATTGCAAAGTAGTGGACCTTCATCTGCCCTATTACGACTGTTCTTTATCTAGTCCAAGCTTTCATTTTTATATTACAGTCTTCATTATGATTTTGTTATATGCAGCAGAGGAGTCTAACTCGTGTACCACTGAACATTTTTTGCCTGTCTTTGTTATTCCTCATTTGTCTCCTGCAAAGGTCATAGTTTTGGTTGTGAATAGAAGTTTATAGCTACAGAAGCAACAGTGTTCAGCTGAGAGACTTTTTGGTTGAAGTTATACTTTCTGGCATGGACAGCTTAATTATTTAGTGTTAAATCTGGATATTATCATCAATAAATTTCCCAAAATAATTGAAACTTAAAAAGAGTGAATAAAACGAAGAAACTAGTCAGTATGGCAAAGACCTTGTTAAAGCAAGATTTTTCCCCCCATTTAAAACCTATAGAACATCTTTGAACTGTGAGAGGTCTTTCTGCCAATTTTCATATGTCTTCCTAAATTAAGACTGTAATTATTGTTATTCTGGGCTATGAAAATGACAGTTAAGGTATAATTTCTATGGAAATGGGTTATTTCTTTGGTGCGTTTTTATTTTTGAGGTAAATATCTATGATAGGATGACCTCTAAGGCTTGCTGAAGGTACAGGTCCTATTTCTGTCAGGAATTTCAGTCTTTACTTGTGATTTTTCTGAAATGCAAAATCCATTCAGCAGGACAGCTTGTTAGAACAACCTCTGCTATGTGGCCTTTACTTATTACAAGTAAATTTTCAGTTATGATAGCGTTCTTTTGATCCCATGGTCCTGGTTTTCTTTTTTGAGCTTACCAAGGGAACTCTTAATACTTGATCAGTAGCTTGCACCCAGTTTGCTGATAGCTAATATATGAGATTTTCTGTGTGATACTGCTGTACTCTTCAACTCCTTAAATTCTTCAGTCCTGTCATCTGTCCCTGGAGGATCTGTGGTTCTGGAGTAGTTTGTCAGGAAGCAGCAGGATGGGGAGACTGCTCTCTGCATTAGTGTGAGCAAAGGGTGACTGTGGCAAGTATGGATCCATGTGCTCACTGACCAGTGGTGCAAGAAGATCAGAGGGAGTCTAGTGTCGGAAAAACAGGTTTGGGCAGCAGTCCAGTGGTTATCAGAAAAGTTAGTTGGAAGGAGAGGGGCTTGAGGACAAGTCAGGATTTGAATTTGATGGATCAGTATCAGTGAGGTACCCAGCCAAGTACAGACATACCTACAGCACAGCTGATGTAGGAGCAGGAGCCTGAACTCCAGCTCCCAGCTGGAAGTGGAGGAGGCCCTTGACACAGGGTACTCAGCTGCATTTTGTCACAATTTGTCTTAAGCAGAGATGCCTTAACTCCTAGAATTGGTGAAAGAGGTTGTGGAACCCATTGATAAGCTCAGGGCCCTGACATTGGTATCCTGGGAAAGTTTTCAGTATTTATGCTTGTAGCAAAGCTGTAAGTTATGACTTTCAGGACTCTGATTACATACACTCACACCTGTACAAAACAGGAACAATGATGATACTGATTTCTGTATTCTAGAAATTTTGGTGTATCTTCTCCTTTCTAATAGATGCTATTCAAAACACTGCTGATATAGCCTAGAGAGGGTCTAATTGATGCAGCTTGCAGTTTTGAAGTACATTTAACAAAGGAAGAAAGGCAACTTTGAGCAGTTGCAAGACTTAATGACTGTCAGAGCTATCCTTGCATGTGTTGTGAAAATATGAAACTGAATTTTTATTATTGTAGGCTAGGATGCATTCTCTAAAGGACACATACTTCTATGACAGTAGTGACTGTTTCTCCATCAGTCAGGCCTTTCCTGTAGACATGGTGAATGTGATTAGTCTCTGCAGCAAAATGGAGTTTGATCCTTTTGCTTTTTGTGTTGCTTTTAATGTGCTTTTATTATTTGTTGAAGGAGATTAGGTAACTCTGAAAGTGTAAGTCCTTTCTATCTTTGAGGAGAAAATTTTACACACATGCTTTCTACATTTTCAGGTAGTTTGAAAGACAAAAAAATTCTTATGCTCAAGTATTTGTAAGATGTGCATGTTCAGTGAGCATTACCTGTAGGTAATTCAAGTTCAGTTGTTTTTTAAGAGCATCCTTTCTTGTCTTACATCTCGTAACATGGAAGTGTTAATAATGTGGCTTTTGGAATTTGGATTTATGTTATACAGTTGAATGAAATGTAAATTTGGAGTGGGTACAAAATAAGACTTGGGTGTGGTTTCAAAATGAATGTTGGAATACAGATTATTTCACTTTTTGTGGCATTTTGTGACAGAATCACAGAGTGGAAGTCATCTTGCCCAACCCTTTGCACAGATACAGTCACCTAGAGTTGCCCACAAGAAGCCTTTTGACTATCTCCAAGGAGGGATACTCAACAACCTTCATGGCCAGCCTGTGCCAGTGCTCAGTCACTCTCACAGTAAAACAGTGTTTCCTCCTCTGGTCCTGTCACTGGGCATCACTGAAAAGGGCCTTGCTCCCTCTTTTTTTTGCATGCTTGCTTCAGGCATTTTTGTACATTGATGAGATCTCCCTGAACTGTCAGGTTCACCTCTTCAGGTGAAACAGTCCCAGCTTTATCAGACTTTTCTCATAGGTTTCCTGAATCATATTTTTGGTTCTTTGCTGGACACTCTCCCCTATATCCAGGAGATCAGAAAATGTCAGAAAATAAAACTGTTAATGGAGATAACAGTCTTTTAAAATGGTTTTAAACCCACATGTAGTATATAACAGCAGCAACTATTAATGACTTCCTGTAAGAGGCATATTTAACAGTGACAAATTTAACTAAGTGTTCCTAATGAAACTTCATTCTATAAAACATGTGGTTTTTAAGTAACAGCTAGATGTAGTTGATGAAACTTGTACCTTAATAAATCACAGCATAAACAAAGCTTTCTAACAAAGAAGTATCTGGATTTTATGAAGTCCGAACATTCCACAGCATTTTATGAAGGCAAATCTGTGTTAGTCTAGGGTTGAAGTTAGAGTGCTTTGCTTTCAGACAGTTGTCTTGATACCTCACTTTGGCTGCATTATCTTTACTCTTTGGAGAGGTAGCAAGTGAAGAGCAATTTCTTTCTGTTTTCCCTTCCCCTTCCTTTTCACCCTTCTTTATCCCTCCCTCCTACCCTCCCAGTTGAAGGAAAAAAGACCAGAGATTGAATTAGTTTAGATTCTCTGATGGAGGGCTAGGAATTTCTGACATATTTCTTTGTTTGTGCTTTCTATCACACTATATTTCTTAAGGATAACAGGTACTAGAACAAATTATCAAAGAGAAACAATAGTTGTGTCAAAAGAAAGTGGAATAATTAAAAGCTTTTTATTTTTTGGTTTTGTCTCAGAAGTTAATATTTCAAGCTAATATCTACACAAAATGGGGTCTTTTAACTATTCTAAATTCAGAATTTTACCCCAAAAAGCCAGTCACAGTATATGTATTTTAAGAAATACAGTTTAATAATGTGCTGCTGGACTGTTTTAATTTTTATGCCTTAGGGTAGTACAGAACACTATTTCTACTTTTAGAAGCTTCTTCTCATTAGTGTAGTCTCTTATATAGCACCTGTTTTAAACTCCAAACCTGAATCTACAAATGTAAAACCTGACTTTTGAAATATTTGCTTTTTTGAACACTCTTCTTTAAAGGACCTATCAGGATCTCTCCCCAAAATGCTAGAAGCATGAAGGATAAGGGAGGAACAATGTTGCATGGCCCAAACACATGTGCTTTCGTCATTAGCAAGGTACAGCATGACCTCATGTTGACCTCAAAGGTAAATCGCTACCAGGGAACAATTATACATGCCTGTGAAAACAGCTTAGTTTTGAACAAGAGAATAATTCAGTGTACAGAATGAAATTAAATTTACAACACTGTCTGCCTTTCCCCTTCTCTGTCTTGTCTTTCTCCAAGTCTCTTCTTGAGAGAATGTTGTTTTTTATATATGTGTTTGTTGTGAAAGAAAACAACTTTTTTAGAGGTCATAATGAATTCCTAAATATAAACTCAGAGGATCTTGTATCCAGTTTAGTCAAATTGTACATCTTAGAAGTAATACCCTTTTTAATGAAAAGTTTCATTTGTTGTCTAGAGTATTGGTATTGCAGCCTTCAAAATGTATATCTATGTTAGTTGGGGAATCTTGTGAAGTTCTGAAATATATAGCTAATTTAGACTTTTGGGAGAGTTTTTTCTAAATATTAGATTAATTTTTGTGTGCTTTTCTTAGACTGCAACACAAACTTATGGCATTTTATTTTTTCATAAAAGACTAAATATTCTGTAGCATTATGTGATACATCACTACATATGATGGAAAATTATTTAGCTAGCAGTTCTGAGCTATTTGGAGAAGAATTGCTGCCACCATCTTGGAACTGTTAGCCATATCTATCCCATATTATTTGTATAATATAATTGTTCGATGTAATTCTTTTTTTCCTAGAACGAGAGAGCATATTCTTTCTGTGGAACAATAGAATACATGGCTCCAGATATTGTAAGAGGGGGAGACACAGGACATGATAAGGTATGTTCTAAGTTTATTACTGAAAATAAACTAATTCTGCAGTCAACGTATTGTTTAGCTTGAGGGGTTTTTGTAAAATATGACATGTTATCTTATTTAAGGATGTGTTATGTAAGGTTGTCCTAAGATAGATTGTTTCCTGAATCTTCAATTGCATGTTGTTGTATTTTTCCTCTTCTGATCTGAACTAAAAGGCATATTTATAAAGGTATTGAGGCTTATTTGTGTTCTGTTCAAAATTTGTTCTAAATATGCTGTGGGACAATAAACTTATAGTTAACACTTATTTGCCTTTGCATAAAAAAACTAGTGTGGAAAATGATTTGTGGCTAATTCTGATATACATTTTAAGCTGGATATCAGAATAATCTGTTATCTTTATTGAGGTATGGAATGGGTTATTAATGTTATAAGTGTTCCCATATTGTAAAATTGTTTGGCTTGTGACTCAAGTTTTATTGCACAATAAAGTCTCAGTAAGTGATAGAAAAGATCAAGACAATAATTAACAGATGATTTTTGAAACAAACAACCCTACTCTCCAAAATAATTCTATAGTATTCCTAGATAACTTACTCTGATTGCTCACTATACTGGGAAATTTTGGAGAATATTTAATCTCTCTAGTTTTTTGCTGTAGACTGAGTTGAGTTGTCTTTCTGTTGCGGATCATGGAATGTAGTTGATTGTGCTTCCTTTTACAACAGCCTGTGTAAGACCTGGAAGAGTCTGATTTTTGCCTGAGAAAGTTCTTTCTTTTCCTTCTTTATGCATTCTGTGTCTGTTTTGGTCTGAATTTACCTTCAGTTAGAGAGCAGTGTAGTGGGCACAGCTGGGATCTGGCAGTTTGAAGTAGAGCAGAATGACCTCCCTGATTCTTCTACTACAGATAAAATAGAGTATGCTTTGTCTTTTCACTTAGTCAGTGTCTCACACCTACCTTGAATTCCACTATAACCTCTTCATCTTTTTCTACTGTACTGCTTGCCCAGTTGCTATTGAAAATGGAATTTAAAAAACATACATATTGAAGCTCTTTCCTGCACTTTTAGTTTAGTCATGCCACCTCCAGAGCATCTCTCCAATTTCTCAGTCACCTTGAATTATGATTCAGGCTTCTCAAAGCTTACAAATTCAATCTTGTTGCTGACTTAAAGAGGAAAATCTGTTCTGTTACCTTTGGTTCTGTCTGATACTTTCATCATGTGTCATGCAGAGTCATACAGTATCCTAGAAGGAATAACTTCACAGTTTGAGGGCAGCTTTTAGATGATCAATGGGGTGATTTTGCAGTTATGTGTGTTATGTTAGTTTACACCACACAGTCACTACCTTACCATTGACAATGTCATATATGCTAATTTTAGCAGATTTTTAGCATATTTCATACTTACTGCAGATCTAACAACTCAAAGATGTTGCAAAAAGAGAAAACGAGATTGCTTTAGTATGCTGTGTTCTCATTAATCAATATTTATCATCTATAATCTCTTCTAAATGATTGCAGTGTTTGTCTTAAGGACTTGCTCTAGTATTACAGTATTTATTTTTTCAAAGTTGGATTTCTGATTCTGCAGATCCTCCTTTTCTTTTGAAAAAACACATGCCAAGAAGTTGTTCTTTGGTCTTTTTCTCTGAGAATTATTTATTTGCAAAGATAATAACAGTACAGAGACTTCATCAGGTAGTTCTTCTAGATACTCTTGGCTGAATATATGAGACATCAGATTCTGTGTATTTTGAAGCAAAACCAAGTAAATATGTGGACAGATTGTTGTGATCTCACTAGTTGTCTTCCTGTATTAATATTGCCAACATAAGTGAAGCAGAAGTTTCATTGATTTGCAGATTTCATGGCTGTAAACCTGAGAAGTTCAAACACCTGTTAATTAGTTTTGTTGAGAGGATTAAACTGCTTCCTTTATTATTCATAGTAGCATCCTTCCTTTTGAAAGAAAGAAGTATTTTGGAAGTTATGAGGTATGAGAGATATGAATTATATGATTAGTATATAGTAAGCCAAATATCCCATGTGTTACCACAGTCCATCTCTCTAAGGCCCCTGCGCTGCAGCAGTGGCACTGGATGACCAGAACTGAACAGTGCCTGTACAGTGTGGAGCTGTCCATGCAAAATGGATAGTAGGGAAACTAACAAGAACCAAAATGCAGCAAACTGGCAAAGTGGGAGTAACAAGGCTTGTGCTAGATCCTTACTAAACTTCTTTAACAACCAAAACCACTATTTTACCCATGATCTGTTGCAGCAGTAGGATATTGGAGACATGGTTTTCCTGAAAGCTTTGCCTGTGTGAAACAGAAAACAGGTGAAACATGAAGTGTCTGAATTTGTGTTCAAGATTGGAAACGTCTTAGATCTAATAACAGGAAGGAACTGTGCTTTTAAGCAGATTCCTTGAAAATCTGTCAGGTTCGGAATATCTGATAGAAGCAGATACTACCTAAGTGAAAGATTTCAAGAACTGAAATAGGCAAATAGTGATCCGAATACTTAAACATTAAAAAGTTGTTGTTGTTGGTATTGGTATTACTAACATCAGCCACCAAAAACTGAAGAATGGGATGCCATCCCAGAGGGATCTGGATAAGCTCAAGAGCTGGGCATGCAAATCTCATGAGTTTTAACAAGATCAAGTGGAAGGTGCTGCACGTGGGTCAGGGCAGCCCCCGGTATCAACACAGGCTGGGGATGAACAGATCAGAGCAGCCCAGCTGAAAAGGACTTGGGGGTGCTGGTGGGTGAGAGATTGGACATGGCCCAGCAATGTGCACTCACAGCCCAGAAAGCCAAATGTGTCCTGGGCTGCATCCAAAGCAGTGGCAGCAGAGTGAGGGAGGGGATTCTACTCCTCCATTCTGCTCTGTTGAGACCCCACCTGTAGTGCTGCATCCAGCTTTGGGGTCCCAGCACAGGAAGGACATGGACCTGTTGAAACAAGTCTGGAGGAGAGTCTCCAAGATTATTAGAGGGATGGGGCACCTCTCTTGTGAGGAAAGGCTGAGAGACTTGAGTTCAGCCTGGAGAAGGCCTCATTGCGACTTTCCAGTACCTGAAGGGAGCCTACAAGAAGATGGAGAGAGACTTTTCACAAGGGCATGTAGTGACAGGACAAGGGGTAATGGCCTCAAACAAAAAGAGGAGAGATTTAGATTAGATATTAGGATGAAATTCTTTACTGTGAGGCTGATGAGGTACTGGAACAGGTTGCCCAGAGAAGTTGTAGAATCCTCTGTACCTGGAAATGTTCAAGGCTAGGTGTGATGGGGCTCTGAGCAACCTTATCTAGTGAAAGGTGTCCTGGTCCTCCATGGCACGGTATTGGAACAAGATGGTATTTAATCCATCCCATTTGGATGGTAATCCAAACCATTCTATGATTTCATAGCATTTTCAGCTGCCTGGATTAACTGCAGACTGTATCTTAAATTCTGCTTTTTAAACATTCCTTAAGTTTGTTCTCAAGCTCATAAAACTTCAAATTCCACTACTCCTTAGCAAGCCTTAGGTTCCTCTGTTATTTTAAGTATGTATTAGAATTCATATCACATCACAATGGTAAAAATCAAAATTAATTATGTTGGGAAAACAAAAGGAACTTTAGCAGTCAGTAGAAAGAGTTCAGCTTGAGAAATTAGTTGAAGAAGCTAAGTGGAGTGATTTCAATATAAAATTAATTTATCACCGAAAATACCTTCAGTCAATACCACAGTTGTTCATGCTTGGTTGTATCCCATTTTGCCTTTGTATTTGTATACAGGTAGGTTCTTCCTATGCTAGTTGCTTTCTATATGGATTGTTCTGTTCTTTCTTTTGTTAACAATTTTACTTCAGCCTATCATAACACCTAATTACATTTGTTCTATAGGCTGTTGATTGGTGGAGTGTTGGTGTTCTTATGTATGAATTATTAACTGGAGCATCGCCATTTACAGTCGACGGAGAGAAGAATTCCCAAGCAGAGATTTCTAGGTAAGATTCAAAGCAGTGAAGAATATGTGCTTGCTAAGAGATGATCTTTTTGCCATAATATATATTTTGTGAAAGTTTGTTAATTTAAAATTTAGGAAGAAAGCGCTGCCATGGTAACATTGTGTGCTCCAGTTCTGTTCAATAGAATGACATTGGAAAGTAGATAGCTTTTATTAGCTAGTAGAACTGACTTTACAAAAGGCCTGTTTTGTTTAAACTATCACGGAGCCACAGCCTTGTAGATACTTAGCCCTGTTGCATGTTTACTCTTAAAAAGGAAGTCAAATGAAATACCAAAGTGTTATACATAAATATGATTATCACATTCCAAATCTTAATACATTAGAGATATCTTTAGCTAGAGATACTTTTTTATCAGCTCTTGCTACGTTGTTCTGGCAGACTTCAGATTTAAAGTGTCAGAATGTACCCTACTCCCACCTTTTTCTTACAAATAATGCTTATTTTATTAGTGTGTAGCATGAAAAAAAGATCTTTTATAGCCCTATTTGCATATCTGAGAAGAAATTAATATGATACTTACAGAAATGAAATAAACTATACCATTCTTTTACATATAACCTTTTTGTTACATTCAGTAATCTCCACACGTTAAAGGTTTGTTTTCAGTAGTTCTGTAAAAGCACTGGAGCATTTTTAAAGACAAAGCCATAAGCTTCTCCAAAACACATTACTGAAATCTCCCTCAAAACAAAAATTTTCCTTTTACTGGATTTCTTTTGGAACAGGAAGTTGAGGCCTTAAATTGCTCAAATTACTAACTACTGTCAAAATCAGTTTGTAAGCCCAGTCCCCAAACTAAGAATATTTTGCTTCTGTTGGAAGCTATTGTTCTAGTTCTGACCCTCACCTGAAATCACTTGATATTTAAAGTTTTAATGGATGGTAGGATATACCTCAATTATGTAGAGAATTTATTTTACTTATGTTATACATTCAGGCAATTTCTTGGGAGATGAAACCCTGTTTATTGGTTTTTACTTCTCTACTACAGCAAACAGGAAACTTGGATAGTCAGTAGAAAAAATGCAGGGGAGAGAGAAGTCATTAAATTCACGACTTCACCCGGTTGGTTGTTATAGTGCAGTTAAAAATTTAGTTACATCTTTCTGCCCTATTTAAGCTTAAAAGTTTGGTTGACTGGTTACTTATGCTATGGTTGAATTTGGTGATTTTGATTCCCCAGATTACTAGATGGGACTCTGAAGGAGTAACAATTTGTTCTTTTAGAGAGAGCCTTGAACTGAACTTTACAGATACTGTTTCCCAAAAATTGGGAAACTTTTTACAGGACTTGACTTTTTTGGTAGGCCCTTCTGTGCTTTTTAAGATAATATCTCTGATAATTTGAGTAACTATAGGGTTGTTAACATCTGTGCTCTGACAGCTAACAACTTATTTTCTTTAGTTGTGGCAAGTTTACTATTCAGTCTGTTTATGTTCTGGTGGATGTTTATGCTATGCATTTATAGACAGCAGTCCTATGGTATTTCAGTTTTTATTTTGATAAATTTAGAAGTTAAATTCTTACAGTTTCCTATATTGAACATGTTCCCGAGTCTTCCTGTTTCCTGAAAAAGCCTTTTCTTAACTTAGCTTCTGTTGTTCTTTCTTATATATGGACAATTTATTCTTGTTGATGTTTCAAGAAGATCTTGGTTAACAGAAGGGATAATTTACCATCTGAACAAAAAAATACTTCTTCCTTTTTCTTGGGTTCCTGTTGTTGATGCCAGTGCTGCTCTAATAGATCTAATTCCTTCTCCTCTTCTGTCACTTTCAACTGATGACCCTCTGGTTTGTAGTTCTTCTTCCCAGCTATATAGCTCAAATCTTCTTATTCCCAGTTGTATGATTGCATTTCAGACTAGATTTCATCTCTTGTGTTACTCCTGTACTTACAATACCCAGTGGTTTCTAAATCCTTACCACTGATAGTCATTTCTTGTTGGATCATTTCAGTGTTATGTGTCTGCAGTTTGTCATGAGTGTTATGATCCTTTTAAGAGCATATGAGAGCATTGCTGCTGCCCTGAGTTGTGTGGAACCTTCTGGGGCATGGTGACTGCTGCATGCCTTTGGGAGAACAGGAGTGTACTTGGAGCTTTCCCTGAGGGTGGCATAGAGCGGGCAAGCAGAAAACAAATAGTGACAGTTGCCCTGATAATGAAATTACTGGCACAGAGATACGAGTTAGTACAAACTTCTTTCTTGATAGCAAGGTTATTCTAACCAGAAATTACATGGGTTAACCTAAATATGCTTAAACTTGCCAATTCCAGCAGACTTAAAGAATTCAATTTTTTACTTGCTCACAAGCTGTTGAAAGCATGGTTTTATTTTTCTGAGTTTAGGGGGAAAAAAGTTATCTTTTAAATGGATCTGGGTCCTTCTTTTATTTTACTGAGGTAGGAAGTAATCTTAGCTATTTTTAGATAATTTTACTCCCTCGTGTGGCACAATGGTTGTCTGGTGTTAAATTTGAGAATGAAACTTTGTTCTAAAATGTCTCTCCAAGGGAGAGTTCTATTCTTGTGTTTGAAAACAGTGTGTAGTTTCTGGGTTTTTTCTCTTTCTGATGAGAAACTGTGTTGTTCTATCCTTTTATAAAACATTCTATAAAACACATTCTATGCCTGATTAATCTTATTACTGCTCTCTAAAACTTTTGCAGTTACAGTGCCTTCATTTGAGACAAGGGCATGAGCACTGTGCGCAGCACAGAGGCTGGAGGCAATCCTCCAATGGCCCAAATATGTTTTTTTCCTTTATTTTCTAATACATTTTAATGTTGGATTTATTTTTGGTTTGACTGCTATTAGGCATCAAGTTGATTTCTTCATGGAGCTATCTGTTGCAACTATGGGATTTCTTTTAAATAAGTAAATAAGTAAAGCATATGAAATGAGGGTTATTCTCCTTTTGTAGATTAAGTTACATAATTTATCTCTTCAGATGTTCTGTTTTATGTTTGCAATTCCTTAAACCTTCTTTTATTTAAAAAAATAGTTGGTTTTGTATTTATCCTCCTAAGTACAATGGAAGTTTAAGTGAAATGTTAAAGCTTCCAGTAGTATTGTAACTCTTAAGTAACTTCCACATTGTTATTTTGTTTGTTTTAAAGGAGAATATTAAAAAGTGAGCCACCTTATCCACAAGAAATGAGTGCTCTGTCTAAGGATATAATTCAGCGTCTTTTAATGAAAGACCCCAAGAAGAGGCTAGGTTGTGGTCCCACTGATGCTGATGAAATCAAACAGCATCCCTTTTTCCAGGTAAAGCAAACAATAAAGCTCACCAGATCCCACTTATTCTGCATTAGTGCCTGTGAAATCAAAGTCTAAGGAAATTCTATTGTTCAGTTAACAGAACAACTTAGAGACCTATTAGTTGCATGAATAATTGCATTGAAGTTAGTAAAAATATCCACGTGTTTTTATGTATGGATTTGTGTGTATTAGAAGGGCATGCTAGGTTTTTAATACATGCTGTCTGTATCTATCAGTTACTTGAAGAAGCGAAAAAACACACTGCTGAAATCAGAAGGTTTAATGTAAAACACTGAAATTGTGTTGTCTGTTGGGTTTTTATTTTAAAACATTTTTTAAAGATTGCCACTAGAATTATTAGTAAAATTTGAATATTAATAAAATTCACCAAACTCCTCTATTTTCCTCGGCCTAATTAAATCTTTAGTCTTGTATAATAAGTTTTAATTCTGATTTCAGTGTATTAACATTTGCTTTCAAATCATGATGAAGATTGGATTTGCATACAATATCTGTAGTGTTCTATCCACTGTGGTTAAAATGGTGTGCTTTCTTTGAAAAAAACAGATTATGTATTTATGGTGCTTCTGAAGTTAAGTAGAGTTAAACATAACTAAACTTCCTTAATTTGCTGTTTGTTTTGGGAGATGCATTTTGCCATCATATAACACTTTCTATTCTTTACTTAATTTCAGTTCCACTCCTTTACAGTAACAGGGCAGTTTTTTCATATCTGCTATTTCTATGCTTCCTCTTTCTAGTCATGCCTCTCAAGTAAGAATTTGGAGGTTTATGCTCTCAGGGCTCTGAAAGCTCACATCAGTAATTAAGCATAGAAATTGGCAATGAAAAGTTGAAAATGCATGGGCTGTGGCCTACAAAAACATAAATATTGGTTATTCTGAAATAGAGGAAGAAATTCAGGGACCATCATGGTAATTGTTTGACACACCTCCACTCAAATTATATTGATTTTCTTTTTGGATTCTGTCTACATACAAATAGATATGATACTGCTTGGCTTTAACTAAGCAAATTAGTAGAGCATAATTTGAATGTTTTTCATCTGCCTGTGGAAAATGGCAAAGGTAGTTAGGACTGCGTGTCAGGACTCTTTCCAGTATCTTTCTGTAAAATTTTCATTTAATTCAATTTATTTTCCTATTTTTTACTTAGAATATGAACTGGGAGGACTTAGCTGCCAAAAAAATACCAGCTCCATTTAAACCAGTAATCAGAGATGAACTGGATGTCAGTAATTTTGCAGAAGAGTTTACAGAAATGGATCCAACATACTCTCCTGCAGCAACCCCTCAGACTTCAGAAAGAATATTTCAGGTATTTTAAAAACCCAAATTAATATTTTAAAGAAATTTATTTTTGAACAATTCCTAATGTATAAATAGCTCTTTTTTTTCACCTCCTGCCTATTAAGTTTCTGGAATTAATTGTGTAACTTCTAGTCCCAGTTCCCAGGGCTTTTTGTTCAACAATCACAAAATGAGAAATGTGGAAACAGTCCTACGGGCAAATATGAAATTCCTTGTTTCTCCATTCCCAGCTGAATGTCCTACTTGTTGGACTAAAGTCAGTCTGTTCTTTATTGATTTCTTTATACCTTAGGAGTCTTGTCATCCTGACTCCATCAGCCTGGGCTGCCAGCTTCAACGAGAGCAATGTAGTTCACCCATTTCCACATTATGTGCTAGTGGAAGTAATCCTTTAGAAAGTGGGAGCTGAAGCTCCACGTGTTGTAGGAGTGCTCTAGTTACTTGACTGATGTTTCCAGATGAGTAACAAAGCTTTCTTTACTGTTCCTTCCACACTATTAAAGAACAATCCCTTCTTAGACTACACAGTCTGCATGTCAAATGGGCAGAAACAGCTCACATGCAACCAACTTGGTAACAAAACTGCAGAGGAGAACAGCAGTTTGGATTGTTTTCTCTTCTCCCTTTGTATTTTATTGTCTGTTTTTGAGCAGCTTCATCCTCAGGGTAGAGGAATGTAGTGTCATATTTTGGAACTTGTTAGATTCACAGTGACTATATCAAGCAGGTTATGTTTGTCTTAACATCTGATTCACCCTGTAGTGGTAGTTACAGCTCTTGTTATTATGATCCTCAAACTGGGCACATCATTGCCCACACACATTGATATAAAGTTTATCCATTTAAAATTGTTTGATGCTTACATCACTATTGTAAAGCAATTGTAACTGAGTCAGATTAGCATTTATTAAAATTCTTGTAGTATTATTGTTTTATCTCTAACTGTGGAGAATCATACAACTAATTCCAGAAAGATACCTATTCATATTGAATAGAGTAAGTTACAATTTCTCTATTATGATACAAAACTTCTGATCTATTGAAAAATTCTTCTGAAACTTCTGTTGTTTCATATGTATTATGGTAGTTTATGTGTAACAGTATCAAGCTATACCCTTTTCTGATGTTTTAATTTCATAGGGATATTCTTTCGTTGCACCTTCTATTTTGTTTAAACGCAATGCAGCTACAGTAGATCCTTTTCAGTTTTATGTGGGGGATGAGCGACCTGGAGCTACAACTATTGCCAGAAGTGCTATGATGAAGGTAATAGTAATATCAAGATTGAAATTAATTTGGTTAAATTAAAACTGTGTGTAACTTCCCAAGCAGCAGTCATAATCTAGGCTATGGATTACAAAGTAGTCATCATTCTTTTATCAATTCTGTGTAATGGCTCCTTGGATGATTCAAGCATCTAATGATCCATCACATCTTGCATGTGATCCTATTAAGAAGTGGTTGAAGTTTAACCTGAAAAATGAGATTATTATCTAGTTTTCCAGAAGACTGAAGTATGGTAATAATAATAATAATACGACTCCTGATAGTTCTTATTCAACCAAACACTGTAGATATTTCTGAAGCTATTTTATTATATAATAATTCCATCTATGGTTTTTTTTACCCAAAAGAACATATAGTTGTGTGAAGCCTTATAAGAGCACATGCTATTGTGATGTCCTCAAATGAGCACATATTTTTGTGGATAAATGTATGTATGACCATCTTTGATCCTGTTTGTCTGAAGATTTTGTCTGAAGATTTTGTATCTTCAACTGCTGTAGTAGTAATGATTTATTTAGTGATTATATTTGTTTAATGTAATGCAAGCTTTACTCTTTGATTGCTAGAATAATGTTTATGCATTTTATTTAGTAAAATAATTTTTAGTAAAATTTAAGATTATATTTTAATAAAAAGAGAGCTCTTTTACAGTTTTAAATATAGATGAAAAATTCTCATGAAATTTTACTCTTTGTCTTTGACTGTGTATACTAAAAGTATTCTGCAAAACTAAATACAGACAGTTTCCTAACAGGACTCTCCATTTTATCATCATTATGAACTGGATCTGAAAGAGAAACCATTGGGAGAAGGAAGTTTTTCCATTTGTCGAAAGTGCTTACACAAGAAAACTAGCCAAGAGTATGCAGTAAAAATAATTAGCAAAAGGTATAAATATTCTATAAGACAATAAAAATATTTTCTTTGCTTACTGTCACCCATGGAGTAGAATAATGTTCACTACAATTTTAGAAGTAATAACTTGAAAATTATTTCCTGTTCTTTGAATCTACAGACACTTATTGTAACCTTATGACCATTAAAAGATTCTGACAGTCTTTTGAAATAATGTTATTTTAGTTGGGACGCAAGAAGAAAACTAGAGAGTACTTTTCTGGTTCCTAGTTGTATTCTACCATTATTTCCCCTAATTTTGCTCCTAACAAAGTAAAGGTATAAGGTTCTTCTATCTTGAGACTTAAGTGAACTGACATAGGCTTACGCTAGCTCCCTCTTAAGCGACCCAATTGATTGCCTAGGATGCTGCTTTTAGGAATGGTCTGCAGTGTGGGTTGCTTCAGATCTAAGTGTGTGTGTGTAAAATGGGAATTGTAAGTTATATCTTGTTTCCTGGATGTTCTGTAGAGAACACCACAATGGAAGCAGCTGACTTGCTTTGTACATGGGTACCATCTGGTTCTTTTCCAGAATGGATATCTCTGGGAGTTTCTGCTCAGAGGAGAATAAAGATAAGGGATTCTTTGAGTAGCAGATGGATTTTTGCCTTCATTTTGCAGAGTTCACTAGTAAGTACATCCCTAGTGTGTTGCAAAATGCTGCAGGGGAGCAGAAATGTTCTGCTGTCAGAATGATAGTTCAGTGATCTCTTGCCCAAGACATTTGGCTGTACCTCAGTTTTTCCAGAGTCTAGAAGAAGCTGTCTGCCAGACCCAAGTGTCTGTCATTTCATCATGTGCTTTTTGAATAGGACAGGTTCAAGAGCAAGAAGCTGAAGTGTAGGTGTCTGAGTTAGTTTTCTGAGGTCTGCTGAGTTAATGGAAGCCTGCCTAAAACTGTCTTGCACTAGAAGTGGGATTCAGTAACTTAAACATAGACATCTGCGCTGGGCTATTTTAGCATCTGTTGGTGTCTTCTCTGTCCTCTGGTTCCCATCAGTCTTGTGACTACTACCTTTTTGTAGATGTCTTCATGGCTGATGTTATCTTCCAGGCTCTTCCTTCCTATGCTTAGGCCACTGAATCCTACTCTAGGTATGTATGTTGCAGTGAACTAATTCACCCTGCAAGATGGATTCACGGGGATTTCACTCATTAAAATGGGACCTTAAGTGGTGTGTGATAGACAACTACATTGGGTATTTTAATGTGGAGATCTCTGCCATGTGTCTACACTGACAAGTTTTTTCTGTGGTGTCAGCAGAGCTGTAGGTTAGTGCTCCCATCTCAACATAATGTGGGTTTTGTTTCTGGGTAAGTGAGCAGACCAGTATTGAGTTTTCCCCTAGAACTTCTAGAAATTATGTCCCTGAATTACATTACTCATGGATTCTTTTGCTCTTTCTCCTTCATCTTGGTGGCTCAGGCTAAATGAAGGTAAGAAGCGATCTGTATACAGAGATTTTTGAATTTTTTTTTTTAGGATTGCAGGGTGTGAGCAGACTCAGCATGTTTGTACAGTATTTAGAGTTAGCAGTAAACCCACGCTCTGAACAATTGGCTAAAACCCAACTTGAATTAGAGTCTGTGAGTAATATTGCTCTGAGGATCACACCACTAAATCTTGCTAAAAGGAAAAGTATAATAAGTTTCTAGCAACTTCTTTGCCTCAAAGTTAGTCTTTCACTCCTACTGGGCAAATGTGCCCAAAAGGGGAATCTTACATCTCAGGAAAGCTTTTTATGATACTTGAGGTGAAAGCTCAGATGAGCAGTTCCTCTATGGTGTTGCTTTTTTAATAGTGCTGGACCTGCCCCCAGCCAACATTTTTAGGTTTTTATGTATATCTCATGACCACTGAAACAATGTAAACCTGCTTGAGTTACTGTTTTAGAACATCCCATTTGTTTCGCACAGGGTTGCTTAAAATCTGAGTTGGTAACTATTTACAAGGGGGAAGTATTCAGAAAAGCCCACATACAAATTTCAAAGATTTGTGCTCATGATACTGAACTTTTTTCATCTGTTTCCAAGGTCTGCTTCCTTCTGATAGTAGTTTAGGGGGAAAGACTCTGTGAGTCAGGTTTTTTAATTCTTTAAGGACCAGAAGTCACTTCCAGTTAAAAAATTCAGCAGCAGAGATGCAGGTGGAACAGTTTGTTTACTTGTTGATTTTATGAAGCCTACAGAAAGACAGAGTTCTCTTGTACAGAATTCTCACTGTGTTTCTCATCCTAATTAGGGGGGGAAAAAAAGCAACCAAAAATTAAGAAAATATGTGTTGGGAGATTCTATCTCTGTCTGTTACTTGTAAAGCCATTCTCTAAATCAGTACAGGATTAGCCTTTCTCAGAGAGAGTTTTGGCAGAAATTTTCAGGCATTATTTGCCAAAATAAATCAATTTATATAACTAGTGGAAAAAAATATTCTGCTGTGTCACCATTCATGTAGTTTTTATAACAATCACTGTTTTCACTTTTTATGGCTATAGATTTCAGTACTTGAGAGGGAACTTGTGCAATGATTTTTTCCTCTGGAAATGGTCTCTTATCTCTTCCATTTCAGATTTTTACAATGATCTATTTAGGGGTTCATTTGTATAACACATTTCATATATAGATGATACTATTTTTCTAGTAGAGTTCATAGTTTCCAATTCATTTTGGAAGCACTTGTCCCCATTAAGAATGAAAAAAGATTGGACCAAGATAAAGATGAACTAACAAATATTGGTAGTAACAAAGGTGAAGTCAATTTGCTCTGGACTAAGGGCATGGTTTGTTTTAGATTGAAACTATTCTGTATCGCATCAGCTTTTGCTGTAGGAAGTTGCAGTTGTAATAAAAACATTTTTTTGAATTGGGTGTGGGTTTTTTAATGGACTAAATTGCAGGGTTATGAGGAGAGTTTTTCTCCACTTAATTTTAATATGCATTTAATTGTGTTCAAGTGATTGTAATAGTAAAAAAATATGGATTGCAAACAGTTAAAAAATAACACTCAGAATGTGCAATTTGCTTAGTAAAATTGCTACAAAATGACTGCTCAATTTTTCCAGAATGGAAGCCAACACCCAGAGAGAAATAACAGCTCTGAGACTCTGCGAAGGACATCCAAATGTAGTGAAGTTACATGAAGTTTTTCATGACCAGGTATTTTGAAGAAACTATAATCAGCACCTGCCAAACAATTGCTATGTGTTTTCCAAAGAACTTTTTGGACTTAAGCATCCTGTAACTGTGGAGGCAACTTTTTTCCTAGGGCTTTTGTCTAGTCAGTACAGAAAGTGAAGAATGCAGAAATCCTGCATTCTAACAATCTTGCTATTACTCTAGCAAATCAAAACAGTATGTGAAAAAATTAGAGGCTTGAATTCTGTTCATTGTTCTGTTTTGTCTTTGTTTGCTATCATACAATATGTTTGTGGCCCAATTTCTGTATCTATGATACTGAAATGTGTTATCACCTTTCCCCCAGAATCATTATAAATCTTAAAACAGTATTTGTGAATTAATCTAGAAATGCTGCATATGAAGATTATATGTCTAGTATCTTTTCCTACACATTAGTAACTTAATGGAGATGACCAAATAGCTTGCCAGATTACCAAATGTGAAAGTAGAGAGTGTATTGGAAAATTTATTAAGATCAGTTTATTTAGATATCTTAACTGTCTTTCTCCTTTAACATAATACAAACCCCACAGCATGGAATAAACAATAATTTGATCTGAATTGGAAGTTGGCCTTGGTTTGAGCTAGGGTTTTGGACCAGATGTCCTGTACAACTCCCTTCCAACCTAAACTACTCTGTTGTTCTATGTTGGTCTATGGATTTTGTAATGGAACAAGGGGTCTCTTACCTCTCCACATGTCCCAGTCTATCCCCCTCATGCTGTTTGTGCTGGGAACAGCAGAGAGCTCATGTAGAGCACTTCAAAATTCACTGAGAGGATACAGTGTTTGTACTGTAATTTTTAATGACAAGAAACCCTCTTTTTACCTATATTCGCAATATCAGTGCACATGTGTAGAACAGAACATTTCTTTCAGTTTCCTTTGAGTAAAATGAATATGCTAAACCTAAGAAAATGGTTCTCCAGACTGCTCTGCCACTGAATTTTTAGCTACTTCTGGTAGCTCCCAGGTGTTAGCTTTAAGATTACTTGCGCACAATATTCTGAAGACCAAAACTGATGGGAATCTTCTAATTTTGACCTTTCTGCAGTTTGTCTTAATAAGAAGAAATTCCAGTTTTTAACTTGCTCTGATACCAGTCTGTTCAAATTCTACATTAGTATTCCAACCATATAATATTGGGTTGCAGTCTTTTTTTCTAGTGAACAAAGTATTTTTATCCTTCTAACTTCTGTGTCAGATATTCCTAAGACATAAAGAAAATTTGCAGGAGAAGACATCATTCAAGCACTGCTAGACACCTTGGTTGTTCTAAGAAGTGTTACTGTTTTCTGTCCACATAGCTCTGCTTCTGTTCTTTGGTAGATAAAGTGTGCACCTTTTGACTATTGCTTTGAATTCCATTTTTTGGCCCCTTCCCAGAACATTTTTGTTCTGCTTGCAAATACTACTTTTGTTACTGTCATTCAGGGAAGGGAAGGGCTCGAAGCCATGGCGTGTCTATATCCATTGCCTTTTGAGAATGCTGACTTCACTTCCTTGTTCTGAGAAGTCTGCTGTTTGTTTAATGGCAAGACATTTGAATTGCAGTTGACTGTGTGCCAATGTTGTCTTATAATCAAGGAAGCCTCTGCTTACTGATTGCCTTGAAGAGAGCAACCTTCTAAAAACTCATTGCTTTTTTAATTTAAAAAAAAGCTCTTTAATTTTTGGTAAGATATATTTTTTAATTCTGATGATGGAGTAGTTTTGGCTACTACTCTGTAGGGGATAAAATCACAAGTTCTAGATAATTTTTTATTTCAGAGGTAAAGTTTCAGGATGCTTTTAAAGGACTTAGTAACATTTAAGTGTTTACCTCCTTATACATATTAACAGATACATATCCTCATATCAGAACAGGCTTAAGCAGTAAAAGTTTTGCTTTTTCCAGATTTGTTAGCCTAAGTAAAGCCTTTTCATCTCCCTACAAATTTATACATTTACCTGGTGACATTTCATTTTTGTTAATAAATATGGGTGCACATGGGAAGACATTATTCTTCAGTCTCAACAAGACTGATGGGAAAAAATGCCATCTGAGATTTGGTGCTTTATTTTGGTCTTCCAAATTACTACAAGCAGCAGTGCTATTTCTTCAAACATTGAGAACCTGTCAGAATAGCACCTAACTCTTGAGTGAATGTTGGTTTGTAATGTTACATTTCTTAACGTGCTATATTTTTATTGTTTCAGCTTCACACGTTCCTAGTAATGGAATTGCTGAAGGGAGGAGAATTACTTGAACGTATTCAGAAAAAGAAACATTTCAGTGAGACTGAAGCCAGTCACATTATGCGCAGACTTGTTTCAGCAGTGAGCCATATGCATGATGTAGGAGTAGTCCACAGAGATCTGAAACCTGAGGTATAGTGACTTGCATATATGTGTTTTGACAATAAGTTACTAAATATCTGGAATGTGATGTATCTGTTTCTCCAGCCTTTTGTTACAGACTTTTCTACTTCTGTATTTTTAATTAAATGTTGCAACTTTTACTTAGCAAATTCTGTAGATATTTTTCTGTTCATAGGTAAAAGTAACTGTAAGCAGTCTCTACTCTTGTTCAAAAACATTCTTTGCCTATTTGGGAGCATTTTTCACTAGTATGTATTTATGGTGTGAAACAATTCATAAGCAGAGCTAGGTTGCTTGGGTATTTTGTTTGTACATTTCCATCTTCTGTTTGATCTTAATTTCCTTAGTAGGGTTTCTTTTCCAGTTAAGTATGAAATGTGTACTAAGATGTGTGATTTGAGTTCAGTGAGTTCAGTAGTTTCCCAAAAGAAACAATTTATTAGTATCTATTTTTCAATAACTGCTTTTCTGGTATTTTTGCTGTGCAGCAACATTGTGCCTTCTGTAATAGTAAATATTCAGTTTACTATTATAAGATTGACCACTGGCTTTGTTCTACCTCCTGGAGCCAGTGTTTTCTTGGGTGTTTTTGCCAGCAATGGGTTGGGATGTATGTTTTCTCGAGCCTGACAAGAGTGTAGATTAATGTTGATTCATCCAGTAAGGATGTTCATTGTAGGGTGATGACAGCCATCATACCCCAGGAAATAGCTGCTCTTTTTGTAGCTGGAGTTAAAAAATAATCCACCTTTCCTACTGATGTTTTATCTTTTTGTAATATACTTTCTGTGATATGGAAGACATGCTATTTTATAATAATTCCAGTTCAACTGGTAATGAAGTTTTCTAGGTGTTGCAAGTTATTTTTGAAAACTAGTCCAAAATATATGAGTTTGAAAGAATCTGTCTTGGGCTCCTGTTGTAAGTAAACAGTTAAAGAGAGACTATTTTGAAATTCTAATGTATGAGTTGAAAAAGTCATCAAAGAAACTTTTTTCTAAGAGTCGCATCATCAGGGTAAGAAAACCACTTTTGAAACAAGTAATCATTAAAAGGATGAAACCAACCCCTCTTTCTCTCTTCTGTTCTTATCATCTGAGTCTTATTGCCGCTTTGAATATAAAGGCACAGTAAAGCAGAGCTTAGCTGCGTGGTAAATTAGGCAGTCTTCAAGTCTACATTATGTTCAAGAACAGAAGTCTGGGAGTCAAGTAATGAAGGGTTAGCAAACAGCTTGCCGAATCCATTGCTTCCACAAAGTTGGATTTAACTTGCTTGTCTCCTTCCTGCTTGTTTTGAAAGTTACTATTTTAGGTTCTGACATGAACTTAGAATGGGATATGCAGGTTTCCCAATATAGATATGGTTAGTGCATTTCTCTGTAAAAGGATATATAGGAAATTCTGTTGCTTTTCTAAGAATTCCAGTCAGATTTTTTTGATGCTCAACTTTGCAATCTAATGTGCTACTGATAATTTTTTTTTTTTTTTTTTTTTAAAGTCTGGCTGGTTAAATGTAACTAAGAGTGAGACTTTGACTTTCATGGACTGGAAGATTTCTTTTTATCAGTAGTAATTAGATCACATATGTTGGTCTATAAAACAGAGGAAAAGTACTGGATAGAAAATAGAGAATTCATAGGAATAAAGAGTTTGTGTAGCATATGTGACCATATTTGGAGCCTCTCAGTAGAGGATTTGAGGGCTTTTCTGTGTTCTTTAATCTGTGAAGTGGGTCCTAAAGGTATTACAACAAAACATAACAAGTGTGAGAGAATGTTGTTTATGTATTCTAAAATATAGGTGGAATATAGCTGTAAATATCTAGGGGATGGGAGGGTTCTGAAACAGGCTTTATTTGCCTAATTAATAGGAATACCTGAACCTGGTGTAGGATACTTGGACTGTACCTTTCTTTCCATGCATAACCAATTTAATTTTTATCATAAGAAAGGACTTTTTAAACCAATGGTATTCATTCTTTATTTACTTGAGGGTTATATTACATCACCATAGAAAAAAGACTATTATATTAATCACTTATCCTTCTTGTATGAATATTTTTGCTGAAATTAGGCTTCCTGTAGATCCATTTACACACAACAATTAAAAACTGGCTCCTCTGAATATGCATTGAGCTCTATCAGCAGTACAGAAAGCAAAAATGCTAAAATACTGTTTTGTAGCAGCTATTTTCTTTTGTCCATAATGAATGGTCTCAGGTTCTCCTTATTGATCTGCTGACAGTCTAGCAATCATTTTTTACCCTTGTTAATGAGTCTGAAATTAATTACTTTGTGTGAGTCATTCACCTTTTGTATTACAAGGTTAGATAGGACTATAGGATTTCTAATATTGAGACTTTTCCTAGCATTCATAAATTGAACAGTAAAGGCAACAGCAAAATGATGCTCTTCTCTCAGAAGCTGAAGGGAAGACCAGAATTAGCTTATGGTTTATCTTGGCCTCAGACAGTTTTTCTGTGACTTAGCTTCCCTATTGTATCTTTCTTGGCAAATACAAATACTCAGGGGACAAAAAAGAAGCAGATTACCTTATATTTTTCAAACTGATAACAACTTGTCTGTCTTCAAGTCTGAAAGTGCCACATTCCAGTGTGTAAAGCTGGAATTCTCAGGGACTACTGAACAAGGTCTCTGCCTTGGTCTAAGGAGTAGGTTTGTGGTGGGACTGTTACCTGACCTTCAGTGCTTGAATGCTGTTGTTCCCAGTTTTCTTCCAAAACATACATGTGCACTGGCTTTGCCACCTGTGCCAGACAGCTCTCAGTGAAACCTCTGAACTATTGGTGCACTTATTAACACCACTTCACACTAAGGTGCACCTTTTTACCACCATCCTTCACTTTCAAATGGCTCTTGTGCATTATTGTCCTCATGGCAGTACTGTGGTGCCACTGATACCAAGGACTATTCAGTCACAAGTAAGAAGGAGCAGTGGGAATCCCCCACACAAGAAAGCTGTTGTTGACAACATGCCAGAAGGAATTGGAAGCTTAAAAAAACTTGCTTTTGTTTGAGGAAGAAGGTAATTCTCCCATCTTCAAGCATGTTGATGTCTTAGGGTTTTTCTTGTCAATGTTCCCAGAATTCTTTTCTCCACTGTTTCTGCATTAGGTATCCATTTTCATTAGTAATCTCAGAATCGCCCTGACTTGCAGATATGCAGGTGCAGGTCAACACATCACATTTCTAACAGCCCAGAGTGTTGTTATTTCTCTTTTTCTCTTCCCTCAGTGTCTTGCAGTTCACCTTTCCTCTAGATAATGGAAAATTTTCTGTAGTGATAGATGTAACAAAATAATTATAACAAATTCTGTACCCACCCAGTGTTAATATTGATTTTTGTCTTTGCTTTTCAGAATTTACTATTTACAGATGAAACTGATAATTCAGAAATAAAAATAATTGATTTTGGCTTTGCTCGTTTAAAACCACCTGATAATCAGCCTCTTAAGACTCCTTGTTTTACTCTTCATTATGCTGCCCCAGAGCTCTTGAATCACAATGGTTATGATGAGTCTTGTGATCTGTGGAGTTTGGGGGTTATTTTGGTGAGTGATTGATTGTTTTAACTATAATTTTATTTATAATTTTATAATTTATAATTTTTATTTATAATTTAAAAATAATTTTATTTTGTTGAAATGCAAGGGACTTAGATGATTTCAGACATAAATTGTGTACATGCTGAATTAAGGGGAGGTGAAAGTAGTGCTGCACAAATAATATATTCCAAAGACAGGTCTTTTCAAGGAGCAGAATTTTTTTTTAGCAAGTAGGAAATAAAATTTAACATTTTTGGGAATGGAAAAATTACTTGATACAGTCAGCTTCTCAGAAAGATATATGCTTGTTAGGGGATTTTACAGGCATCCATATAATCTTTCAACAGTTTCAATTCCAAGAAGGATTGGCCTGTATTTTGATCTACAGAAAATTAGTTTCATTAGATATAAATGAGGTAGAAATATATCTTGTTCATAGCTTCCTGGAATAGATGAATGTTTTTTCTAACAAGGACTCCAGAGAAAGTCTTCTATATTTTAAATATTCTATAGCCTTAAAGTTATGTTAGGCCAAGTTTTATTGTGTAGCATTGGTGATGCAAACAACAGCCTTTCATATTGAGCAGCAAAGTTGTCTATAAACACACTGTGTTTCCTAATGCTGCTTTTATTCTTGTGACAGTACACGATGCTGTCAGGACAAGTACCATTTCAGTCTCAAGACAGAAGTTTGACGTGTACCAGCGCATTAGAAATTATGAAGAAAATAAAAAAGGGAGAATTTTCCTTTGAAGGGGAGGCTTGGAAAAATGTTTCTGAAGAGGCTAAAGAGCTAATTCGAGGTATGTGTTTACAAGTATTTCATGTACATTATGTTTTTATTTTAACAGATAGAATATAGAATTTGGAAAACCATACAATATCTGGATGCTGCAAAGTGTCTAACTTGCAATATGCACAGCTTGGGCTGTGTACTGACCTCTGCTACAAGCAATAGATGCATCAGAGTGTGTTACAAATTGCTTGCATGCCTAGCAGAGTTTTCTAACCTGGTAAAATGCTGATAAGGTTAGTGGGGTTGCAAGGAACTGAAGAGCATCAGAAAAAGTGAACTCACTTTTAAAACATATTTAAAAGCAGAATTTTTCTATTATGTTATTTTTGCCTTTCTGAAAAAAACCAAAACTGCTTATGAGATAAATGTCTTAAAAGCTGAGCTTTTGCAGAAAATTAATGTCTTACTATTTAATTTCCATTGGCTGTTTTTTAATTCCTGTCCAAAGACTACTTACTGTATTTCTGAGCTACTTCATTGACATTTGCCATACTTTGGTTCCCTTAAGCTTTTGAGCATCTAATTAAGTTTTCATCATGAGGTAGACACCTACCTTAATGCTACTTAGATGGAGTTCTGAATTTCTGTAGAAGCAGATTTGTATAGAATTTTTCTGCCAAAAATGTAGGGATTTTGAGATTCAGACTTGAGTGAATTGTGCAGGGAATCGGAGGCTTACTCTTTTGGACTTTATCCTATACAGGTTTTAAGTGAAGAAATAATTTGATAGTTCTGAGTTTGTGTGAAGAGAGATATGAGTTAGCAAACAGATATCCATTTTTCACTTTTAAGATTCTTCTGGAGAGGATGATAGTATAACATTGTGAGAGCCTTATCTAGGGTAAATATTGGCATACCTAGGATAAATATTGACATCAGTTACTTATCAAAGCAATGCATGAGATTTTATTAAGAAATATTTGCATTTTCTATTGACTGAAGATAAATAGCTGACAGATTTCAAGAATGTAATGTGTTTCTTTTAGGACTTCTCACAGTGGATCCAAACAAAAGGATTAAAATGTCCAGCCTGAGATACAACGAGTGGCTTCAGGATGGCAGCCAGCTCTCATCTAACCCTCTAATGACACCTGATAACTTAGGCTCTTCAGGAGCTGCAGTGCACACATATGTCAAAGCCACTTTCCATGTAAGTTCTGAGAAATTTTTTGTCATGTGCTGTTTTGTAATAGGTCATCTAAATTTGTGTGTTTTTGCTTTAAAACTATACATGTGTCCTTATAATTCAGTATATGCTTATAGCTGTTTTTTTTCTTCAATAACATTTCCTCATAACATCTCTGATAAAGTACATGAAAATATGAATGATGAAGCAAGCATAAATTTCTTGGAGGTATTTATTTTCATGACGACTTGGGCATTGGGTGCCATTCTTGAAACAGCAATTAAAAGTATTCTATTTCTTAGAGAAATCTATTAAAAATTCTATTAAAAATAGCAAAACTTCATATTCAACTTAAATAACTGACTTTTTGTCATTATGGTTACGAAATTGAGGTAGAGTTTCTGGAATATATGTATGTAGTTCGTATTTTTTATATCATGAGTGCTTTTTTACTGGGCTTGCTTATCTAGTTGTTTATTTATTAAAATAATTTTGACTGCAACTGTACTTTATAAACATAGGGTTGATTCTCATTATAACCTCTACAAAGAATAAATCAAAATTGAGTAGATCTATGCTGAAATGCTTGTGGGTGCTTTTTAGGAAGGAGAGAAGAACAAAGTAATTGTTTCTTGGAGAGGTCCTGACAATGTAACATAATTTGGACTGAAAGAAAAACTAATTTAGCAGTGTTCTCTCTGAAAATGTAGTGTTAAATAGGTTAAGGCTAAATAAAAAATACTTCTAAATGAAAAAGAACAAGGAGAGGAAGATGCTAATCAATAATGTTTTGTATTGGCTCTTATGTACCTGTAAAGGTTGGTAGAGTCGTTGTTACAGCTACAATAGGAATTAGTCAAGAAATTACATTTTATCTTGTGATATATACTGTGGACCATTCACAATAAGTGAAAAAAATGTGTTAAATATCTTGAATAGCTTAGAATTACCTTTTATTTTGAAACAGGCCTTTAACAAGTACAAAAGGGAAGGATTCTGTCTCCAGAATGTGGACAAGGCACCTCTTGCAAAAAGAAGGAAAATGAAAAAAACAAGTACAAGCACAGAGACACGTAGCAGCTCCAGTGAAAGTTCCCATTCTTCTTCCTCTCATTCTCATGGCAAAACTACACCCACAAAGACATTGCAGCCCACAAACCCTACAGACAGCAATAACCCAGAAACTATCTTCCAGTTCTCTGAATGAGCAGCAGAGAATATCCTGTCTCGAGGAGTTAAGTGGTTATAGACTTGGCAGTACCTGTATTGTCTTCTCCTGCTCTTCCTCCCTGTGGCTTACAGGCTGCTACAGGAAGACTTCTGTTGCTTTAGAAATGTATTTCAGTCATACCTTTTTAGCTCTGTATTTCCATACATTTCCTTCAAGAATTGTTTGGTATCACTGGATATAGTATAATACTGTTCTACAACCAACATTGTATTCTCTGAGGGCTAAATTACTGGTGTGCAGCCAAGCTCAAGGTAAGTAGCTGTGCTGCTCATGGTACCGCTTGGAAGAAGACTGTTCCTCAGTGTCACAACCTTCCTCCCAGTTCCTTCCCCACTGCTCAAAGAAGGGAAAGCTCTATAACGTGTACAACTTCAGGATCTTCTGCTCTTACCCAGCTCTGTGAAGAATATTGTAGAATTTGATTCTTCGTGCATGTAAACAATCATTGGTACAATGCACCAAAGCAGTGTAGTACTTTAAAGCCTTTTAAATTTATGGTTTCATTCTGTCCCATTTATTTGAATTTTAAAATGAAAATGAAGCACTATGGAACTCTTACTTTGTTTAAAAATTAACTCCACGTATCTTGTTATAAACAGCTGAGAATAGAAGTCTTAGATTTTTAAAATTAATTTATTTTTTTAAACACTTCTAGGGAAAAAGATATAAGGTGAGATGTCTAGTACTGTGATACAACAATTTTTATTTTTTGAAGTTATTAACTTCTAAAAGATTTTACAGATTCTAAAATGTAATGCTATAAGAAAAAATTAAATTTCATGTTTGTTGCTTTGGAAAATGGTCACGTTGAAATACCTATTTCAAGATTTAATTATAATTTATATTTTCTTTTTATAGTTAAACAATAATTTTAAAATACTAAGATTTTTTTTAAAGATGAGAAAACTCCAGTTTCAACATTTGTTATTATAGGGTCCATAAAAATGCATACCAAGTTATTTGAATTTTGCATTGTGCAAATATGGCAGTCTAATAGTGACTGTAAAATATTAGAATATATGTTTTATTTTTTGCACTTTATAACATCCAAAGGAGGTGTTTTAGAATAAAGTGCACTCAGATCTCTTCCTACAAGGTGCTGAGCGCTGTTTTACTGGGCTGAATGACCTGAAATCCATCACACTTGATGGTTGTGGTCATTGTGAAGGAAAATTCTGTACTTTGCAGGAGTGAATCCCTGTATATTACCCACTGTTTTCATTCCTTACTGTAAAATGCAAAGCTCTTTCTATCTTGCTTTTACATTGTATATAACAAATACTAGACTTGGGCACCTTGTGTAGTGTAGATGTTAACAACTTATGCACTGGGAATACTAAAGGGAAATTATATTGAGCACTGTGCTTCACGACTTGTTCACTGTGGTGTTCTACAGTGAAGTATTTCCTACTGTGATAGTATAGTATGTACATAACTGTTTGGAATCATAAATGTGACTTAGAGAAACATCAGCATAAACTTTTAAATCGGTATATTTTATAAATTTATGGAGAGCTCTTTTATAGCTTGTATTCTAAATGACTAGGGGTAACTTAAGTGCTAAAGATGACTCCAGTTTTGCAAATGCTTACATGTGTAAGTTTCCACTGAAGTCAGAGAGGCTCCTTGTCATATGCCTAAATTTGTGTGATGGGAGACTAATTGACTAGAGGAGTTTGTTAACAGCTGTCTCTATGCTGAAGTAACCTTAATCCAAACCCTATGCAAAAACAAAAAAAAAAAGGTTATAGAAATTGTTTATATCAGTGGTTTTATTTATAGAATTATATCAGATATCAGTATTGACACATACAATAAATCCATGTTTACAGGGATTGTGTGTATCAAAACAAGGCTTTGAAGCCCAACATGTTTGTTCTGTGTTTCTTTAATATTAATAATGGCATTCTGAGGTTTTGGAATTGCTCATGTGAAATAGTTTGCTACTTTCTTGATGTGAATGTCAACAGTAATTGCAGCATTAATTTCAGGTTGATGTGAATATTGAGATTTGCACTGTTTATGTAGAAGTAGTATATTTAAAGATCAGTCTATGTGCTAATAACACAACCAATTTTAAGTGGCCTATGTTAAAGTATTGAAAAATAATTGTCAGTGTAATATATTCAGATTTGCTTTCTGAATGCTCTCTTTGGAAGTAATCTCAATAGTGAACATGGCTCATTTGTAAAAGAATACTTTTCCTCTCCTGAATAAACTTGCTGTAAATACAACAAACAATCCACCATTAATACTTGTCATGCAGACAGTATAAGTGAACTGGGAGAATGGAGAACAGGTTGCTTATAAAGTTTGCACTTCGAGGAGTTCATGGAACTTGTCTTCAGGATGAGGACAAGAAAAAGCAATTTCAGTCTGATTTCATTTAAGTGTAAAAATCTGTGGGATACCAGGTGGATTTGGAATATTGTGACCCAGCTGAAAGAACTTAAATGTTAGGAACACAGAACAGTTGTTTCACTATTGGGAAATTTAAACTGTTTCTTGACAAACTGATGAAACAACAAGAATGTTTGCAGAAGATACTAAATGCTAGAGATAATGGCTGTATTGTCAATCTGTTTTTCTACACAGTTTTGAGAGACTGTTGTGAGACTAAAGTTATTAGAATACATCACTTGCATCGAAGATAACTTTTATAGCTGAATATCTCTGTGTCCTCTTTGTGCTCTCATGGTAGTTGTTTAATAAAAAATTAAACCCAGGCTATTTCTTTTGGGCAGGACCAAGTACATTTAGGTGTTACTTTGTATTTGCTTTGAACCAGTTACCCAGGGTAGCTGAAATGTTTGACTGCCTGCTGCCTCCAGGTAACCAAGCTCTTGAGGAGGAAGTGTACTTGACACTAAGCTGTCAGAATTTTTAGATTAGCATCTTTACATAAACAACTGCTGATGTACATACATATTGATAGACTGAAACTTGAGTTGCAAACTAGGCAGCTCAAGAATAAGTTTACTTCTTGTTCTGATGTCCCTGCAGGAATGTATTTACTCTTGGCAGAACAGTGTTTAAATCTGTTGCAGCCTGGAACTCAAGGTCATATGAAGACCATGAGCCGTGTTTTCCATACTCAGACCACTGTTTCAAATTTGAAGTGTACAAGTTAATCTTCATTAGTACTATAAATACTTTTTATTGTCTTGGTGCAGAGATGCTACATTGTGAATTATGTGTATACTCAGATTAAGTTTTCTTCACAGTGCTGCTGGGCCTCAATCTGCTTTAATGTCTAATATGATATCTGCTGACAGCACTCTATTTCTGACAGTAGACAATGCTGTAGGCAGATTTGTGTGAAAAATCAAATTTCTTTTGAGTAGAGATTTCAATTAGTGAGGGTTTTAATCTAATCTTCAAGGTACTCAGTATCTGGTAAAGCCATTTATTTGTCTACTTTTAGAAACATAAATACTAGTATTAGCAGGTAATTCTGCTACAGGATTAAGAGAAGTACAAAGAAAACATAACTTACAGTTCCTCTGGCTTAGTGAAATTTTGATCCTTTAAGGAAAAGAATCAGTGTATTGGGCATATGTATTGTTTACTGCTATGAAAAAAAACCCTATTAAACATTAAACAGTTGGGGGCTAGGGGCAATATGTATTTCACCACAGAATGGGTTGAGGCTTCAAATTGGCTCTGCTGATGGATGCGTTTTCTCAGCCCTTTTCTGTGGCTACTTTTCTGAACAAAATAACAATTCCTACACAGATGTATCTCTTCTCAGTCATCTGAGAACAGAATAATTCTCAGCAAAAAATGTGTTCATTGGTTATCATGAAATGTTGCATAGGCATATCATACTTTGTGCATGTGTTGTCTACATGCATGTAGATACATGCTGTTATTGCATGACTAGATCTCAATTTAAAGTAATATGCTTTGATTAAGAAAACTTGAATTTTAAAAATGGGTTCTGGACTCATGCAGATTTGGAGGACCAGATAAGGCTGCCACAGAAGAGGAAGAAGGTTATAGGAAGTCAGAAGTGAGAAGCTTCCGAGCAGATATTTTCAGGGGTAATTTCTCCCCTGGCTATCTTCCTGTGCATGTATTATTCACTGACAATAAATTGCAAGCTTTCTTGCTAGTTGTCCAACATAAACATATTTCTTATCTCTGCAAGTCCCTGAGTATGTGTGTGTGTGGCTTTATAACATTTAGTTCATCTTATTGAAATTATTTGTTATGTCTCAGGTATAATTTCAGGTGTTTTTACTAAATTAATGGTTTTTATTCCTTCCCCGATAAGCGACAGTCTTTTTCAAATTCCAGTTTTTACATGCCTTCCTTCAATTGAGATAGTTGACTGAGTATTCTGGATTGAGAGAACAGGTTATAACATGGATATTTCAACTGTAAAGAGATAAAAGTACTTTGATTTTTAACTGCCAGTGAGAAACACTTCTCAGTTTGGTCCTTTGGCCCACAAGGCATTAGGTTCTCTAAAAGTAGAAGAAATGCAGAGCTGTTCACTAGCTCTTGCCTGCCATCACACATTTTTATATATCATGTATTAAATAGATTCTGAATGTTCAGAACACCTATGTAGAAAAGAAACCTCAGACTGATTCCTGTAGTCTGCAGTAGAAAATAAAGTGATACTTTCAATTACATAGACCAGCTCTTGTTTATTGTGCCCAGAAACTGCATAATAGAGAAATGCAAGAGGCCTGCAGTAATGTAAATTTCAAGAAAACATGTATTTTGACAACCTTCATGTTCTGTGTGATAGAAATGGAAGACAGCAACTGGCTGGGAAACAATTACAAGTGTTTAGGTAGAGATATTATGGGCTGGTCTGACTACTACTTTATTCAGTGGTAGAGAGGAATCCATATTATTCACATATAAAATTGCTTTTAAAAATTGGCTACCAACCTAACTGTATTTACAAGAGTCATGCAGAAGTCTGCTAACTTCCTTTGAAATGCCAATAATAAAGAAAAGAAAAACAGAACTCTTCTTTAATTGCTTCAGGAACTGCCAAAAAACCTAACAGATGAAACCGCAAACAGTGCAAACTTCTTACAGCTTTCTTAATACAAAGATATTTGTCAAGAAATCCAGCATCAAAATTTAAAATTGGTCTCATTTGTGTTCATCTGGTTTTCCCTAATTGTTTTTTTTATTTTGTTAAATATGTAGTTGTCTTGGTATGATTATGATCAAAGTTCTATTTTTGTAAGCAGAAGAAAAATAGAAGGGTTTAGGATTAGGCCTTGTGAATAACCAAAATAAATCTGTTTGGAAAGGTAGCCATTTCAAAATATGCATATATATATATTAATTATATTTGCTGATAAAACTATGTCTAGCCAAGTACATTTTATCTAAAGTTATGGATGTGATTTTGTGTGACATTCAGCTATGCTAAAAAAGCTTTTAAGTTTAAAGTCTTCAGAGTTAAGAAAAGTGCGAAGAAAGGGGAAAATTTAAAGATGATGCTGCAGAGAGGGGAACAATGCTTGAAATTTGTTCCTAAGTTACTTGAGGTGACTGCTTAGAGATGTGTCATTGTATGGTCTGCAGAAGCTCTCTCAATAGTAACAGTACATATGCTTTTTTCCTTATAAAAGTCATATACAGTGGAGAAGAAAAATTAAATTCACAAAACCAGCAAATACCTCAAAGCTTTTCTCAGGTGTCTCCTTAGTGAGTTCTCATTCTTTAAGCAAATAACTCTGCTGTACATAGCAGTTACTCTTGTTGAACCAATGCCTGCTTGAGGGAGCAGGATCCCACTCTGGTGATGTGCTCACTATAGAGGGATGCTACAAATTAGAGCTCAAGGTGCTGTGTCCCTGCTGCTTTTACATTCAAGTGTTCATACAATTCTGCTTAGTATGTATCACCATGTCAGTCCATTGGTATGCAGCTGTGGCAGGTCAGTTCAGCTTTTAGTGCTGTCAAACTAAAAGCAAGACTTGAGATCTACTTCTGGACCAAAATGAGAACAGGCTTTGAATCTTAACATGCTGCGGGATTACAAAAATGAATAAAAGTTTGGCATTGGCTTTCAATTTTGGTAGTCTTAAGATGCTCCTGCAGCAAATACGGATGCTTACAAATAACTTAACAGTATTGATCTCTCTCATCTGCAGAGAAAAGGACCTGCAAAATTATTTTCTTGCCAGATAAAAACTTTTTCGGTAGTCCTAATAGGAGAACTCGTATCTAATTTCTGCCTTTACCTTTGAAGCTGTAAAGGCAAAAATTGAATTGGTGGCAGATTGACAGCTGGTTATAAAGGAGCAGGCTCTGTTAATTTGCAGTGATTGGAACAGGGTGTTCTATTTCATGTGTCAGTGTGGGCAGGGAATGGGGAGAAGGAAAGAAATGGGAAGAAGGGAATGCTGAGTGCTTTGCGTTGCTGTAATTTACAGGACATTCTGGTTGTACACCATTGCTTTTGAAGGAGCAATGATCTCATTCAGTTAAAATCTTTTTGAATAAAAGAACCCGATGCAGATTAACCTGACAACTTTTCTTCTTGGAAACAGTGCAGTTTTCAAGTGGTAAATACAGCATTATGGACATGAATTCCTTATTTCTCTAATGCCAGTTATCAACAAATTACAGTGGAATTTTATTTCTGACAAATACACACTTCTCTAAATTCTTTGTCATGCCAACATGCAAAACCTTGTGACAGGTTCAAAAAAGCAAGAGAATCTAAAGGCAAGATAATTAATTGAATTGGTTTATTTTGCCTAATATTCAGGAAATGAATGAGGATTTTTGGAGTGAGTCCAGAGGATGATTGTGAATTTGATAGAAGTACTAGAAGAAAGGATAATTTTGTGAATATAGTGGTGAAGAAAATACAGGAAAGCTATGTTCTAGAAGACTGCTCAGGACTTGCAGAACATTAGTGGAACCAGATGTCAAGTGCACGCTCCTGTCTCTAGGGCTGTTAAAGCCTAACCATGCTTATTTGAAGGATGATAAGCCCAGACTGTTGGCCAGTCCTGTCAGAAACACAGGTTTTAGGAAAATCTATTGCTGGGCTTCTGTCCTGGAGGTACTTCTTATTTGCAGGTCCTGGTAAGCGCCAGGGTATGATCAACATTTGGCAAATCAGACCCTTCAGCTATGCTGGGATGATATCTGTAATGAAGGTTTTGATCTTAGGCAGCCTGTGTTCTTCTTCAAACTATGTTGTTAAAAACAGGAAGAGAGGGGTTTTTTTGCCCTGTATTGTGTGGTTAACCAGTTTGACGGCTTCAAAGTTAATGCAAAGTAATCTGGAGAAGTACATAATGTAATTGATAAAAAGTCAGCCTTGAATTCCCATAAGAGAAGCTCTTGGAGAGTACATTGCAGAGCAATAGCATGGGTATTCCCTGTGGTCTGCAGGTCCATCGTTCTTCTGACTACTGAAGTTGTGTGTCCTGGGAACTCTTCTCTCAGAAAAATGTAAAAAAAACCAATACAAACCAAACATCTGAAGACTAGGGAGATGATACATGGATGAAGGCAGTTGTATTGGTAATAACCAGGGAGTTTATTGGCTGGTACATTATGCTTGATTTCTCTGGCAGTAGGGAGAAGTATCTGAACAAGTCTCTAAGACAGACTGATAGTATTTGAGCTGTTACTGAGCTTGAGCACTGTCAGGAGCTTGGGTTTAGAGGAAAATGTGTGAATATATATGGTAAAATTCTATGGTATAATGCTATCATCATACCTAAAGAATCCTACATTCTTCTTGCATACACTGGGATTAAGTAGGTTATGCAGGTTTTCTTTGGGTTTTTCAGGGGATGCAAGTATGGTGTTTGCTTTTAATTATTGTTATTTATTTTCACTCCCCGTGTTTTAGACTTGGTTATCTTACTGTCCTGGCCTTTCTATTTATGTTAACCCACTCATTTCTTTGATTTCTATAGTCTTTCTGCTTGTCCTAAAAGGTAATACATGGGTATTTCTGCCCAAGAGAACTGTGGAGTCAAATGGCCAATATACAGAGGAAATAAAACCATGAAGAAAAGCTATGCAATAAACATTTTCCTTTATCATTGTGGAAATATCCAGCTTAAATTGCACTGATCATTAAATAGGTACCTTACTCTTCAGATGACTTAAGTGACAAACAGAATTAATATTGTTAGAAGTAAAAATAAACCAGTTTTAAAAATAACTAATTAAAAATTTTGGACAGGGGAATTGTGTGCAAACTGAAAGGTATGAGCTGAAGTACCACCTTCAAACTTGGATTGAAATATACTCTGAACAAGGTGCCAGATCTGGCTGGCTGACTTTTACACTCTGAATTAGAGTTAGGTCAGCAGCAGGTAGGAGAAATCAGCTTTTTCCTGCAGATGTGGAACTTCTGATTTTCAGGAACCTGTAATTGGATCCAGCAGGAGCAGTAAGAGGCTGAAAACTGGCAGTTAGTCCCCAGAAGCTTTGTGAATCATCTTTGTGAAGATGGAAAAAGTCCATAGGAGGATAGTTCACATCCATTCTCAACAGGCCATCCTCACAGTAAGATTATTGTTTTCTATTTGAGTTTTTATCAAGCAGCTAAAAAAAGCATATATGCTGTTCTTAACTTATCTGTGCTGATAGAATGATCTCCGGGGCACTGAAGCAGACTGGAAGTTATATTCAGTGGTTTCAGACAAAAGCTACCTTTTGGAGACTTCTTTGATCATGTTACTGTGTTTTAAATGAACCAGTTCTAATCTTCTCTGGAAATACCAAATTGAGCTTTTCATAGAAACGAACTATGACATGGGACTATGACAGAGGATATGAAGAGGAAAAAAAATTTAATTTTTGAGAATCTCTGAAGCTGAAAGCAGAATTTCTTTTGACCTACAAGAGCAAGTGTTAGGCAGTAGAGTTCTGAAAGTCTGAGTTAGACCAGATGAGGTGAGTTGTAGTGTGTGATGCTAACTGAGTATTGTAAGAACGTCAGAAATGTAATGCTGAGTCAAACCAGTGGGGCAAGAATTGCACGCAGCACTCCAGTGCACATTAGTGTGGGCTACACTGTGGCAGAATTATGCTGGCTGCGTGGTCCTCAGTAGTCTTTGGTGATGCCTGGTGTTTTGTAGGCTGCCACTGCACAATGCAGCAAGGATTTCAGGGAATTGACTGTGATCTGACATTTTGTATCAAATGTAAATCAGTTGTGTCTAGACAAATAACTTGTGTTTGACCAATTCATGTTGATGAAAAACATGCAATCTTGTTTTGGGAGACATCAAGACTGGAAGAATCTGCTGCCTATTTGGTATTTAACCAAATAGTTAATTATTGTGATAACTTCTAAAATATATAATTTCTTATCTAACTTTATTTGGAGCAGGTCTCAACTCTTTTTGTTTTGTATAGTTCATTGTTTTCTTTTTAAATGCTGTTTTCTTTACATGATATTTAATTTCCAAAACATGAAGCAAATATTTTTTTGATTCTGCCAGTTGTTATGGCAGAAACTGGTGATTGGCCCGATCTCTGAACCTATATTTGCTATGCAGAAATAGCAGCTCACACTTGTGTTACTGGGTCCACTCTGTTTTTGACTTGTAGGAGTGTGGATCTCTTGGAATTTTTCTCAGTTGATCATAGAAAGTCTCCTTCTCCCCTCTCTGCTAAGGACCTTTGATTTTGGAACATAATAACATAGCCTTGCATGCAGATTTTCTCTTAGGGTCACATCAGGCTGGGCAGACTGTGTTTCCCGCTGTCTTCCACCTTCCTTTGGCACACAGGCAGGAACCCAGTGTCTTCAGGATGCCCCTGGTGTTCCATGACCTGTTCAAAGGCACATGATGAGCCATTCTTTGTTTAAGACTATTTTGTATTAATTCTGGATCTGCTGATTTTTTGAAGACTTCTCTCCAGTTATTAACATAAGTAAAACATCTAATTTAAATGCATGATTTTTCATTCTTTCCAAACAGAACAAAAATAGTTGCTGAATACTCCTTTGCCACCAATGTTTTTCTTTCCTCTGGGTAATAATGAACTGATGATGTTGCTGAAATTTTTCATTGTCCTCGGCAACTTTCTTAGCCATTTGTCATATTATTCACACCATACAGTATTTTCTGTCAATGTTTTAAGCTACCGCGGGTTTAGAAATTTTCCCAAGTTGTGTGTAGCTTTTGACTCCCTCTGGTGGTCTGGCAATGGAGCTGGCAAATAGTTCGTCTGTCGCTCACTGCAACGAGCAAACGTTTGTTTGCAGTATGACATTGTATTTTATTCTTCCCCTTAAGGAATAGTCAAAAATGGTACATGGCTGGTTTTCTGTTTTGAAAAGTAGAGGCCTAAGAAAGTGCAAAACCTTTGTATCTTTCTAATATTTTTTAAAAATCCATAATACTATTCTGGATGCTATTTTCAGAAGTCAAAAGAATAGGAAAATGTCTTTGCTTATGAGGTTCAATTTGCCTAGGAAGATTTTCGTTTTTGAGTTTAAGCTAGAGATTAACCTACAATCTGGATCATGTCTAGAATTTAGCTGAATTGTGCCTGTGAGTTTTGTTATTGTGCAAAGACAGTGCGGGGTCCCTCTTCCCCTGCTTCCCTTCAAGCAGTGTTGGACGCCTGTTTGAAATAGAGCAGGAGAGAGGCTTACCATGACAGTAGCACAATGAAAGACCCATGATTAGACCCTACCCTGGCTTTTCCCTGAACTTTAAAGTTGCCAAAGCACTTACCTAAAATCCCTAGATCTTTGAACACGACTGCAGTGTTTTACACTGGCACAATAAAAATGAGAAACAGCAAGATATGGCATTTTTCTTTCCATTTTGTTCCCTATTTTTTACTACATATTAATGTAGGATAGCAAATTTACTGGCACCATACCATTGTAAAAATACAGTTGTGGAGCAAGTTTCAATTCAGCTATAAATACATTTATTTAGCCTCTGAAAAACAGTGGTGTGCAGGTTTCTTTAAATTCTGGGAGGTGACTTTTTTTTGGTGTGTGTAAATATGTGCATTTGTGGTGCAGATGACATTTGCAGGCACAGTGTATCAGGTTTAAAATGTAGTATGAAACACGGAGCTGGGAGAACAGGATTTTAGTAGAAACTGGCAGCTGAGTGATACTCTGTTGCCCTTTCACTGGCAATGCTGGCTCCCATTTCACATGGGTGGGCTTAGAAAGGATTTCTTTTGGCATATGACTTTTTTTTTTTTTTTTTAGCACATTTAGTAATTAAACTTTGGATTCAGACAATATCAGTGGCTGCTAGCCCCAGTCATTTACTAATGACTGTGAATGAACACAAAGGAATTTCATAAAATAATAAAAAAATCTGTTTGCTTGATTGTACAGGCTTACATTCCATTTTCAGTATCAGTTGCCCATTATCTCACAAGTGCTGTATGAACTGAATCACTTTGAAGGCAACAAACTACAAAATCAAGTCCATTATAAAGAAAGCTTTCAGGTTCCTAAGTTTTCTTGAATTGTTTTGTGTATGATTTCAACTTTCAAACAGGCATAAAGGCTTAATGATTTACAAAATAATTTACATTTGCACATGTAACTACTCTATCTCTAAGAAAATGAACTCCTCTAAGTACAAAACCTTGAAATGTTGAAATAATTTGATAAAGTTTATTTTACTTTTTACATGACTGTCTTCCTTGCTATGAGACAGGGGTGGTAGGTTTTATACTGGGCTTTTTGTCAGACTGTTGATTTAGTGACTACTCTTCAGTCTCACTTCCTTTCAAATGGTGTGTTTATACTCTCAAAAAAGAGACAAATGTCACTGTGAAATTATTTCCTCAAAGAATTTTCATATGGTCTGTTCTCAATTTCATAGAGATTACTGATTTCAGTAGGAATGGAGAACTGTGTAGTTCCTCCTTTCAACAACAATGTTGCATTAACTGAAAAAAAAGACAACTTGGGTTCCAGTAAAAGTTTTGCTTCTGTTAATGGTTATGAGCTGTGCTCTTCACTGTATGGAAATTAATTATCCCACTAATGAGCTTTGGCCTGAAAATTTTTGCACTTCACATTTAACAGAATATCAGATGGTAGTAGGAGTTGATTATGATTGCCTTAAAATACAAATAGTATTTGAATTGCATCTCTGATCACTTGCAGTAGGAATATATTTAACATTCTAATAGGCATTACAATGTTGATTTTAATTGAAAGAGAAAAGATTAGTAAAGTTACCATTTGTGTGGAGGAAAAGCTTTTTAATGTTTGATTTTTATTTTATTTTACTGTGGATATAAAAAAAGGACTTTTATGCTGTCTTCTGTATCATCATATTGCCCTCAAAATTGTTTTCTTTCTCTGATGTATGCTATGGGTAGAAAAATAATTTTAAGAATCAGCATCATGACTAGCAGTTTCAGACAAACTTTGTGGAAAAAAACATACCACCGGTCAGTGTGCCAAACCAAAACCAGAGCAGTAGGTAAACTTGCATATTAAACACTTTTTCTTTAAATAGTGAAACAACACTGGCCATTAAGCATTGCTAACCTATGACACAAGTTGGCTGTTAATCTTGGATTCTTCCCTGCCACATCAGTGGTGAATAGTATTTGTCTAAGAAGCCAAAAATTCGGTCAAGAATAAAAAACCCATCGACCCTGTAAGTTTACTTGCAGGAGCTTTTTTCCTCTCCTCTGGGTTTTGAGCAGTCTATTTTCATATGTTGCCTTTATAAATGCAAGTATTTTTAATTGTTTTTTTCTGATTCCTTATTGTAGAATATTTAATATTTTAGCAGAGATTAAAGTGCTGCTTTATTTAAGTCAGTGAATATTCTCTCTTACATTGTCACCAGTTTAAAGGCCCACCACACCTGTTTCTCATAGATCTGTGTGGAGTACTAGTGCAGAAAGTTTCTTTACCAGGTTTATTTTCAGGTTATGAGAAGAATGAGAGTACCATATCAGTGTGTGTATTTGTGTGGCCAGGTTTTGGTAGTGGAGGGGACACTGCAGGAATGGTTTCTGTGAGCAGCTGCTGAAACTTCTCTCACATCCAACAGAGCCAGTGCAGCTGGCTTCAGGATGGACCTACTGCTGGCCAAGGCTGAGTTCATCAGAGATGATAGTAAAACCTCTGTGATAACATATTTAAGAAAGAAAAAAAAGTTATTGCACAGATGTAATTGTGACCAGGAAGAGAGAAGTGAGAATATGTGAGAGGAACAATTCTGCAGACACCAAGGTCAGTCCAGGAGAGCCAGGAGGTGCTCCAGGCACTGGAGCCAAGATTCCCCTGCAGCCCGTGGTGAAGACCATGGTGAGGCAGCTGTGCCCCTGAATCCTATGGAGGTCAGCAGGGGAGCAGAGATCCACCTGGAGCAGGGGGGTGCTCAGAGGAAGGCTGGGAGCCCATGGGAACACGTTCCTGACAGGGACTTGCAGACCTGTGGAGAGAGAAGCCCATGTTAGGGAGGGTTTGACTTGTGACCCCATGGGGGACCCACACTGGAGCACCAGGCTCCTGAAGGACTGCATCCTGTAAAGGGACCCACACTGCAGCAGTTCATGCAGAACTGCAGCCCATGACAAGGACTCACAGTGGAGAAGTCCATGGAGAACAGTCTCTCATGGGAAGGACCCCTCTTCCTGAGCAGTGGCAGAAACAACAGGTGATGAACTGACCATAAGCCCTGTTCCCTGGCTGACTGTGCTGCTGGGGGGGAGGAGGTAGAACCCAGGAAAGAGGGGAAGGGCGGGGGAGAAGTGTTTTCATTATTTGGTTTATTTATTATTATCCTGCTCTGATTCCGCTTTATAATAAATTAAAATACTATCTGCAAATTGAGTCTGTTTTGCCCATGACAGTAATCAGTGAGTGACCTCTGCCTGCCCTTATCTCAACTCATGAGCTTTCAGTTGTATTTTCTCTCCCTGTTCACTCGTGGAGGGGAATGATCATGTGGCTTTGGGGAGTACCTGGCATCCAGCCAGGCTCAAACCACCACAGTGTGTAGCTGTGTAGTGAAAGGCCCTGTTTCTTCATACCAAGCTCATGAAACTGCACTGAACAATCCACTGTTTCTCTTCCCCCTGTGTTTGGGGAGATTGGAGTGGGAGAGATGGCATAAGGCAAAATGATTGACCAATACATCTTAGTTATTTTTCTGCATTTTGAATTTCCCTCTTTTTCACAAACCAGGTATCCCTCTGTATTTGCTAGGCAGCAGCCTCACCCTAGAAGCAGATTATTTCCTAGCCAAGTGCATGTATGCTTTGGTCTGACCCAACAGTACAATAAATAGGCCATTTCCAGGAAAGAACACTTTGTTAAAGGTTGAAAAAATAAGGGATGTTTGACAAAATATGCAGGATTTTGTTTCTTTTCTCTCTTAATTTTATGCTATCCATTCCAAATCCATTATTGTATTCCATTATGGGTCATCTACAATGGAATCAGAACAGCCTTGGGTGTATGGAAGTTTCATTAATGTTAAAGCAGATTTCCTAAGCATTTCAAAATGTGATAATTCCTTTTGCATAGATGTCTCACTTCATAAATAGGAGCTGTTGAGATAATAAGCCTGATGAGCTGTAATGCAAATATTTTAATACTATTTGTGGTAGCTTTTAGTGAAATTATGTGATCAGTGCTAACAAAATGTGTTAGAATTGTTGTGAGTCAATATGAATAATCTTTATAGGCGAACAGCTCTTTTAGAAAGTTGAAATTTTAGATTTCATAGTCTTATCTGTAAAAGAACTAGTAGTTCAAATATCAAACATTTTAAATTATCATTCTTTTCCTTCCTAATTTTTAACTTATCTTTTCTCCCCAGTAAAAAAAACATGTTATAATCAGTTTGATGTTCTCTGGATCTTCTGAAAACTGATGTATGCAAAAAATGCTTTATTATTTATTTATTCTTTTGTTACATTATTAAGTCCTCTCTTCAATCCTGCAGTACTCCATTGTATTTTTTAAACACTGTTATGCTCTACTACCATTTCATTTCACCCTTAAAATCTGAAGAATATTTTGTTTGAAATGGGACTGTAACCTGGAGGTGCTATGAAAGCAATTTGACTAAAAGGCAAATTACAATATCTGAATTTTGTGTTATGCTTTTAATAACACTGGGAATGAAAAGTAAATGACTTGAAACGCTGAACAAGATAATTTATGCCTGTCATAGTGTTACAATAGCTGTAATGGTCTAAGGATGATGGAAGCAAAACAAGATTTGTTGGAAGTACTATTTATTACATTGAGGATATAGCTGGGAAACACACTAACAAGCTTTTAATTGTGTAAGCCTGGGTCTGTTCCTGGTCAATTCAATGGAAACTGCATATCTTTAAAAAATTTCTGAAGTTTCAGCTGATGATCAAAACCAAGCAAAACTTCAGAAAGCACCTGTCTCTAGTATACGTGAACACACACGAAGCAGATAATTGTTTTGAAATTCTGTTATGTAAGCAACTCTCCCAATGCCCACAGGCAATGTCATGTTTGTATTTAACAGATCTATTTATAGAACAGCCAGTAGTTTTACATTTGCCCAAATTTGATTTCTGACTTCGTGAACTTGTAATTTCTGGAGATTAACATGTGCTAGATCCAGAAGAGTGCAATGCATGTAAAAGCAAATTCCTGTGGCTTCACTGACTTCTCATTTCTGTGGATGAAAATAATTGTACAAGTCTGCACTATGACCCAAGGATGTGGAGTGAGACACTTGAATTATTTGAATTCACGTTGTGTGTAGCTACACCACATCTCTGCAAAACTTGTTCTTTCTGTCAATAGGCTGTATCCTTATTTTGCAAAAAGTAAGTAGCAATTGGTGAGATTTTTCTCCTCCAGTAGGGTAAAGTAGGTGGGCCTTTGCTACTTTTTCTGTGAAAATCAGCCACGGCTGCAGCTTTGTAAGATGTATGTAAATTTGTGGAATTGCTGTGTCACGTTTGTGTGATGTAGTGTTTGATATAGATACACAGTACCACTGGAATTGTTTCAGCTAGTGTTTTTTTATTCTAGCCAAATGTTGGAAATCCATTAATTTCCTCAAAACATAGGGCATAATCTCTGTACCTTTCTTTCGCTGTGGTTTTTGACTAAGGCACAGCTGAGTCCTGAGCAGGTGGCCCTGCTGGGTTCTGCTTGTTCTGGAGCACGGTGTGGAAGCCCTGCCGGCTGCTGGCAGAGACCAGGGCGTGAGCACGAAATGGGAAAGCGCCATTAAATGGACTAAAACCCTCCGAGCGAGCGGGATCAGTGGATCCGAGGCGAGGTGGGTGAGGAGGTGACCAGCGACGGGCAGGAACTCACTTTGCATTACCTTTTGTGGACGGGGAAAGTTAGCAGAGGCGTGTGGTCGGTGTGGAGAAACAGAACCAGCGGACCGTGCCATCGCCACCCCGCGTGTGAGCGAGCGGCTCCTCAAGGGCCGGTTCGGGCCGGCGCCCGCCGTAGCGGCCCGCTACCAGCGGCACCACCAGCGGCACCTCCAGCGGCGCGGATCTCGCCTGAGAAGCCTCCGTCCCTCCCTGTCCCTCCCGCTCGCCCTACGCCTCCCGCGGTGCCGGGCAGCGCTGTCCGGCGGCGGGAGCGGCCGAGCGCTCCCCCGGCCCGGGCCGCGCTCCCCGCCCGGCCCCGCCGCTGGCCCCGCCCCGCGCCGCGCCGCCGCCAGGGGGCGCTGCTCCCGGCGCTCCCGGGGCCGCCAGCGCGGCGCGGCCGCGGCGCTCGAGTTCCGCCGCTCCCGGGGCCGCCGCCGCCCGTCCCCGCCTCCCCCTGCCCGCCGCCCCGGCCCCTTCCCCCGCCGGGGCCCTTCGGCCCGACCATGGCCACCAGGAAGGCGGGCTCACGGCTGGAGACGGAGATCGAGCGGTGCCGCTCAGAGTGCCAGTGGGAGCGGATTCCCGAGCTCGTCAAGCAGCTCTCGGCCAAGCTCATCGCGAACGGTGCGGCGCGGGGCGGGCGGCGGGGGCCCGGCAGGTGCAGCCGGGCGGGCCGGCGAGAGGGGCCTGCGGAGCCCGGGGAGGCGGCGGGGCCGCCGGCGGGAGGGGCGGGCAGCGGTCGGGGCGGCCCGGCCGGGCGGGAGCGGCGCGGAGGGAGGCGGGAGCCGCCCGGGCCCGGCCCCAGCCCCAGCCCGAGGCTCCGCGCACATCGCCCGGGGGCCCCGCGGAGCCGGGCGGGGGCCGCGCTCCGGCCCTGAGCTCCCGCCCCGCGGCGCGGAGCAGCCGGTGTTTACCACGAGCGCTGCGGTTTGCAGGCGCACATGCTGACAGTGTGCATAAAGCCCGAAATGTCCTTCTGTGACTGCCAGAGGGTCTGTGCACAGCGTGTTGTGTGAGGGCTGCCGGCCTTTCTCTTAAAAGCAATTCTCAGCAATATAGTGCAGCTTCATTTATTTTGTTGTAAGACCTATAAATATTTTGCTTGTTCTCTTAATTCTTATGTCACAAACTTCTGTATGTTTATGTGAAAAAGGAGAAAAGCAGTTCTTCATTCTGAGGCATGGAAGTATGTAATGAACGAGGGAGATACAGGGAAGTTCTCTTTGGCATGGATACCTTAATTCTGTGTGAGAAAAAATATGGGGATAGTGTGTGTCTCTCTGGGCTCACTCATCTGCTTGAGGTGGACCTAGGGGTATTTTCAGAGAGCAATCAAGTCTGTGAAGACAGAACTTGGGGTGAATTCAGAGGTGATAAGTTAACAGAGAGGATGTGGCATAACATTGACATCACTGGAAGTTTGTTGTGAAAGCAATGATAGCTTTGCATGTTTAGATGGGGAAGAAGACTGCACAATTCTGCTCTACAAAATACAAATAAAAGAGGGAAAGCCTGACTCAAAGAAGAGAAAATCATTTAAGAATAAATGGGTAGTAGATAACCTTTATGTGTGTTTGCCTGAAGAACAACTGAGTGGTGTTCCTGACACTGGTGTTATGCTAGCTAAAAATAAACATGAGTGAAAAGATGGAAGGTATGCTTAGTTTCAGGACATGCATCATTGAGTGATAGACTATAAGCTAGTTAAAGATCACTTCAACCAAAGGTAGATGTTTTTGCTGTCTAGTTGGGAAGCATGATCTTCATAGTTTCAAGATGTACTTAGGTATTTCAGACAGGCAGGGAGAGCTAGGCAGATGTTATTGGCAGTTTGACTTAAATTTCTCTAACTTGTGTATGTTTTACCTAGCTGAAGCATATCAAGAGAAGATTATGCAATCTGCATAACTTTACACTTCAGTGGTTTTCCAGTGAAGGCATCTTCTAGATTCTGTACCAGTCAAAATACAAATTATTGAAGCATTTGCTGATCTTTGAAACATGGGAAAGTATCATATGCAGCTTTTGTCTCTTTTTGACTGCACGTGAAGGATTAAGTCAATGTGCACAACTTCCAAGCCTGGCTAACTGAGAACATAAACAGGAAATTAATTGATCATATGGGAGGACTCTTCTGTATTGGAATAACACAGGAGGAGAGTAATTTTTTTAATGAAGTGCCTTCACCTGCTGTTGAGAGTGTGGAGAACTGGTAGTTGGTGTTCCAAATCCAGGTGTACCTAACAGGTTGCAGGCCAAGGTTATCAGCTAGTGAGATTACCAAGGAGAGGCAGTGCCTCTGTTCCATCCGTGAAGAGAGACGTGAACTGAAAGGCACTCTGATGCATATCCCTATTGTTACTTAATCTGAAGTAATTAGTTTAAAAGTTCAGTACCCTGAACTTTACTGCATCCTTCTGTACTGATGTTCAGTTTTGACTTGGGAGTGGATAACAAAAATCTGGTTTTTTGCTGAATGTGTAACAATATGTCATAGGAATGATTTAAAAGCACGGGGAAGAGGGAGAGGGAAGAGCATCTTTATTTTAACCATGTATTGGTGTGTAGGGAATTGGCTTCAGCTCTTGAATGCTGGAGCATTTTAACAGAGGATATCAACATTGCTAGGAGTAGTGTTTATTGCTCTTTGAACACAGATGGGAATGAATCCTTTTGGGAAGCTCTCTTGTAATCTCTTCAATCTTGCACTATTTCAAAAGAATAGACTTATTTTACTAGGACTCAGTTACAGCTCCTTTTTGGAATTGGGATTAGACAACTTGATAAAAAGTTTAATGGTCCAAGTTATTATTTGGACTGTTTTGCATTAGCAAATTCCCATCTCTTGAAGCTTGCAGCCTAAATAAGATGAAGGAAGAAGCAGCAATGACAGCTCCCAGGACAAAGGTCTGTGTGAATATACAAAGCAGTACTATGTACATCTGATGAAATGCAGCACTTGAGAGGTGCAGTATTTTGAGTGGACTTGATTATTGTATTGTTTATACTGTTTAGTTCTGCTGATGGATCCTATCTACTCCCTAACAGAAGTCTGTGTATAAAACCTGACAGTGGATCAAATATAAATTACAGTTTAGGTAGGATTTTGGATGCATAAAAATTACCCTAGAACAAATTTCTATGTCTGATTGTATTTGAAAGGTCTTTTGAGCTTGCTGAGCTTTAAGTAAATGAGAGAAGAGAAATATTGATGAATTGCTATTCTGTATGTAATAATCACAATGTGGATCACAGATAATGTGTATTCTGTGTCAAGCCTGTGACTTGCATTGCTTTTCATAATGGATAAATAGATAGATGGATGAAAACAGGGTCTTTAACCGGACTCAGATTTTGTTAGCCACTTAGCCTGTTTGTATTGTATTTCTCTACTTCAGAACCAGGACTCAGTAGCAGTAATGAGATTCGTGCCATGTAACACAAATCTTGGTCTGAGCTCTTGCTTCATCAGCATTCTGCTAAAAGATTGGGTTAAAACTGTTATGTGCAAGGTGCTGAGTTAGCCTTGGCTAACACCCAGCTGCTCAGTCTTTACCCAGCCCCTTCTTTAAAGGGGTGGGGGCAAAAGGTAGAGTAAGATTGTAGCTTCAAATAAACACAGGGAAATCACTTACTAGTTACTGCTCTGGGCAAAATAGGGTTGATTTGGAGTAACTGAATTTAATTTGTTGCCAGTTAAAATGCAGTCGGATGCTAAGACAGAAGGACAGACATGAAAGGAACACCTTTTCTCTCCCCTTTCCCAGGCTGAACTTCACTCCTGTGCCCCTCCCCAGGTAGTGTGGGGGGAAAAGGGGTCATGGTGCAAGATAGTTTCTGTCTGTCTCTCCTTCCTTCTCGTGTTTTTCTTCTGCTCCAGCATAACTCCCCACTGACAGTGGTCCTGCTTTGGAACAGGTTCTCCACCTGGTACAGTTCCTTCAGGGCATATCCATCTTGGCATATCCATTCCCTGGCAGTGGAGCACCTCCGTCCCTCTCCTTCTCTGACCTTGATATTGTTTTTTTTCTGGTGTTTCTCACTCCTTTTGTTCTCTTTTATTTCGTTCTGTGGTATTTTCTGCCCTTTCTTAAATACACTTTCCCAGAGGTGTTGTCAGTTGTGCTGAGGGGCTCAGCTGTGTCTGGCTGTGGTACTGTTGGAGCCAGCTGGGCCTGGGGCAGGGCAGCCCCTGGCCTTTTCCCACTGGAGCTACTCCTGCAGACCCTCTGCTGCCAGCACCTTGCCGGTTATAACCAGTACGGCAGGATTTTCAACAACTGTAGCAGCTGGCAAAGAAACCATTGTGCTGCCCTGAAGTCAACAAAGATGCAGTCCTTGGAGAGTCTGTAGCTGTGCTCAAGTGTTTGGTGTTCACATCCTGAGTATCAGCTCTTGAATGGAACTGAGAAACACCTGAAGTTCTTAGAAATAAAATCTTAGAGCAGTTTTCACTAATGAAACTTTGTGAGTGTTCCCAACTGCTTTAACTAACTTAAAAAGGTTCACTCTAAGAAAGAGAACTGAAGAAATTTTCATTGCTGGTTGAATTTTGTCTAACATTGCAAATGAACACCATGATGGTGAAGCATGGTCATGATAGTTAGTACATGCTTTGAGTGCATAATTGCTTGCTCACAGAGTATTGGAAGAGGTTTAAATACTAAATCCTGAATATCTGAAATGAATCTGAATGTATTTTAAAGTGCTTCCAGAACTGAGAAACACAACTGAAAGCTAACAATCACATTCCAAAGCTGATGCAAGGCCATCATGTATTTTTAATGAAACAGTAGCATCTCATAGGTAATGTCTACAATGGACTTCAGTATGAAGGTTGTATCTGCTCAGGGCATTTTCAGGACATCAGTATTCTCGTGTTTTCTTTCCTTCCTTTGGAAACAAAATGAGGAAACCTTAGGTTGGTTCAGTAGCCAGCTGAATGGATAAAACAAAGGATCCATGAATTTCCATGGGTGTTTCCGGCCATTCATTGTTGCTGTAATTGGAACGTGACCTTGCTCAAGTTCAGTGAGATGGATGGCTCTGTCTGGAAAAGCACTGAGGGGGCGAATTTTTATAGTTCAGATGAGGTAGAATAATGTAGTTCTGTGGAAACCTTAGCCAGTGTGAAATATTGCATTACTGTGGGGAGAGAATGCATGCCCAGGAAGTACATGGATCTGTATGCTACCAAGAGCATTGTGACATTGCCATGAAAATAGAATATTACCTACAGGTATCAAGTTTGCTCATGGAAATACACCAATATTGTAACACAATGGTTTCTTTACCTAGTGAATTTCTTACTACTTTTGCTATCCCATTTCTGTTTGATTTGTCTTGGCTGGGATCTCTTCTCTGACTGCCTTTCCTCTCAACACCTTGTTTCTGTAGTCTCCTATTAGACCTAGCCTCACATTTAGCCTGGCAGAGTAATGGAACAGAGAGGAGTTAGGAGCAGAATAGCAAAGCCAAGGGATTATGAATTATTTTGCATGTCTAATTTTGTTTGTCACCCTCTATACTGCTCCCTTATCTTGATACAAGTAGGACCTAAAAATAGAAACATCTTATCGGTTTTCATCTGTTTTGCAGCCTTGTGAAATACAAGACCTCAGATGTATGGTTAAAGCTTATCCTCAGAATACACAAGGGATTTCTAAACCTCTTAGGGCTCATGCCCTACTTAGAAGGTGTTTACCAAATTTGTCTGTTTTTATACATTCAGTTTGTAGTGTGATTTGTATATGGAAAGCTTTTCTAAGAGATTGACATCTCTACCAGAAAAGTTTGCAGACCATGTGACATGCCTTTTTGCCTGTCCACCAAAGCAGAAGTGCAAGACTCCTTATTTGTTATCTTCTTTGCTTTTCTTCTATTGCATTCACTGTCACATTTACAGAACAAGATTACTAAGGACAGACATTTTTCTGAATGAATAACAAAGGTGGTGACAGTACTTAGTTGTGTTGTCTTATTTTTGACTGACAGCTTTGTTTCTTCAGTTAGCCAGGGGTGTTACAACAGTGTAAGTGATGATGTGGATCGTCTGCTTGTACTCACACTGCATGTTCATCTGGAATAGAAAATGCTAGCATGAGATTTCACAAGTAACCAAGCTGGTCTAACACCTCACTGCTATTATGTAGAGTAGTTCTTTCTTCCTCCCTTTAATCGTGCTTCTTCTTCTCTGTGCAGTTTCTTCTGGTTATGTGTTCCTGGCCTATCCCATGTTAATGAACACCAGAGGTGGGAATTACGTGCTTGGCCAGCAGAAAACTCTGTGCTTCTTGTTCTGTAGCCTTCTGTGTCTGCTGGCTTGCCAAGCTCATTTGCTGGGGTCTGAGTAGTGTAACAGCTGGTGGAAAGAACAATAGCAACAGCTAGTGGAGGGCAAAGGTGAGGGGAACTGTGAGGAAGCATGTAGTTGGTCTTAGTGGAATGAAAGAAATATTTGGGGCTTATAACTGATTACATTTATAAGGATATTTCTATATACTATGAATGTAATTATTTTAGAAATTGGACGTCTCTTGTAGTAATGTTAGATTGATTGCACTTTTGCATTGTTTAAAAGTTACAAGAAATGGTACCCAGCTTTATCTGTGAATAGATACTGGTATGTATGTATTATAGCTGCTCTCATTTCATGTAAAATAACTTCAAGGGTTGAAAGTTAGGATTAACTTTTCTATAGGGAAATAAATCATTAGCATAAACTCAGGATCATTGATACCACTTTTATTTGTGTTTGATTTGCATGGTAGTAAAGAAGGGGGCAGAAGGTCCCTGACTTGACAAATATGAGCTGTTCTCCTTCCATACCAAATCTGGGCCATTCCTCCTCCCCACAAATCTGTCTTTTTAAGAATAAAATATTAGAATTTAATGGTTCAGTTCTTCACAGTTTTCTCTACATTGACTGCTGTTTAATTTGAGCTGATAAGAAGTGACTGAAGATAATAACTTTGTTAAAAGCAAGGTGCTGAGATAAATTGCAGGAAGTAAGGATATCTGGCTAATAATGTGAGGTGGGTTGCCAGACCTTTAATAATTGGAGAGCATTTGATCTCTGCTCCAGGCTGTGGAGGAAGATTCTGAATCTGGTAATTTCTCTGGTGTTAGCAAATGTGTGGCAGAATGGATGGTGGCAGTTTTTAATAGCTGCTCTGATCAGCAATGTTATCAGTTGCTCAGGAGTTACTTCAGGAGGCATTGCATGAATTTCTGCAAGTTCCCACCCCACCGATGACCTGTGTGATTGGTATGATCCCACTCAAAATTTGTATGCATAAGTTGAAGTTCTTTACTATAATCTCAAATGATCTAGAGTTGTAAATTGTGCTTCTTTAGCAAAAAGTAGGTTGGAAATACCTTTTATTTCTAGAATTCTGTCTGCAGCTCATCTGCGACCAAGAACTTGGTTTATCTTCATAAAACCTTTGCACAGGCAACCAAGATATGAAAACAGCAACAGCTTACAGGCCCTCCCATATTTTTCTGCAGTTAATTATATGAACAAGTTGTAGCTCATCTTTTAAGTGTGCCTTATCTCAAACTTAGATTTGTATGGGCTTAGCTTGCAGCTACACTTCTGTTTTTCTTTTTACTATTTAATTGCAGTCTCTTTACCTTAATGGGAAGAAAATGGTGTTTCAATGGTGTTAATCAAGGCTTTAATGGGACTGCATTAGAGCTCGGTTTAAGGAAAGGCAGAATAGGGACCTGTTGTTTTTAGAGCAGCTGGTAGAATCAAAATAACAAAAAAAAAAGAAAAACACACAAAAAATGAACTCCACCAAAACACCAACCAACCAAGTTGCCAAAAGGTACTTTCTGTCTTAACACTCGTAGTTATGTACCTGAGGCAACTGTCTCTGAGACTGACAAACTTAGGGTACTGTATTTCAATAATTTACTTGAGGCTTCCGAGGTTGATGTGGAGAGCTAAGTGGAGGAGATGGAAATGGTAGAGAACTGCAAGATCTTGCCTTCTGGGGAACAGAGGCTCATCTGTGTGCTTTCATCCGAGCTTTGGGTCACCCCAAAGACGAGAAATCTCTCTTCTGACCTGGCAATTAATTAGGGATTTCATTTTTTGTCAGTCATTTTCTTTATCTTTTTGTGACAACAAAATTGGGATTCCATTGTCATCATCTCTCAAATTTGCACTGTGCTGCAATATAGTTGCACTGGTAGAGAATGGACGAGAGCCACTGTTCTTATGGTATGGCTTTTTGCCTTCCATCTAATTGTCTCTAGCATTTTATTGTTGTTGGTAGTAGCAACAGGAAAACTGTTTTGTCTTTTGAGAAATAAATCATGGCAAGAAGCAAGATTGGAATGAATTCCTCGCTATCAGAGCATGTGCTTTTCCTGTTCTCCCGGTCATTCTTTGATCTTTGTAACCTAAACAAAACATACATGGGAACAAGCTAAATTTTGATGGTTCTTCCTCAGTGTGGTTGATAGAATTGTTTCCAGTTAAACACTCAAAGATGATGGTGGTCCTGTTTCCCACACTTTGTGTTCCCAGTCTTGGGTATGGCATGCATTCTTATTTCTTGGTTTAACATTGTATTTGACTGAAGGGGCCAAGTTTTATTCAACTGTAAGCCTGTCAATATTCTAGATGATACATTGTGACTTCCCTGGCTTGATTATTTACTGTTCTGATGGCCTTAACATTTCACAAAATTTGGTGAACTTAAATATAAAAAAATTAGTTTTAAAATAAATTTCAGTAGTAGTAGTACTTTGAAAGTAAATTAACCTATGCATAAATAGATTGGAAAGCCTATAATATTTTTCTTCAAAGCAAGTTTTGGCTGTCAAGCAGGAAAATTGCATAGATAGTATATAGCTGCACAGTAAAAAGGTGCCATGCCCACTGTGTACTTAAGAGGCAGAGAAATGACTGTATATAATTAAAGGTATTAGTGAGTAAAATTAAGTTTCTTTGAACAGCTGACTCTGTATTTTCTGCTTCTGGTTTTACATGTGTGACATCTGCATCAGTGTGAAACCTTTCTACCAGTAGCGCTTGTTGGGCTGCACATATTCTGCTGTCCCTTGTCTTCTGGACAAGATCCTGGGCAACCTGCTCTAGCTGATATTGCTTGGATTAGGGGTATTGGACTAGATGATCTCCAGTGGTCCCTTCCAACCTTAGCCATCCTCTGATGCCGTGGATTCTTGATAAGTAGTCAGTGATGGAATCATAAGTGATATCTGTGTATATATGTATATTGTTTTTCTTGGTTTTATTGTAAACCTTGTAGAAATCTAAGAACAGTTTTAACATTCATTTTAATTTAAGTAGCTCCTGGTCCAGATTTACTGAGTGCTGAGTACAAAGTTGAATGAGTACTTGGAGTCTTGTACTGATATTCCTCTTCAAGCCAATGCTCTTACTCATGGTTTGATACATTGTGAACAAAGCAAGTGTCTGCTTTAAGTGCATAGTCAACTTGTTCCTGGGTAAAAAAACATGTGTTTCATTCTTTTTCTGCCAGATGAATATGAAATGAGTTCTGGATCCAGGATTTCCAGATCCTCCTCTGGAAGAAAGCTCAATTTTTAAATGGCCTTCTTAATAAATGTTCTGTGGGAGGCTACAACATTTTTCTTGTTTTCAGCTGTTTTACAGAAACCTCACTCTGAAATTGTTGTCAGTTACTATATAGAGTAATTGACCCCTTTGGGATCCTTCTTGCTACATACCACTCCTAAATAAAATTACTTCAGTGTTTTTGTTTGTTTGTTTAAATTTGTGCACAATGATATTCCAAATATATAGGATGTCTGAGGGAACAATCATCAGAAAATACTGCAGCATGCAGTCCTTCAGGTACTCTGAGCCTTCAGTTTTACCTTGAGACAGACTAAGAGTTTTAGGGATTGAGTAGGAATAGTTTCTTTTCTCAGTCCCAGGCTAGTTTCCCTCTGGGAAGGCTTGAAGCACCAGGAGGGAGTTTACAAAGCAAATCTCAACTTCCAGGAATTCACACATCAATGTACCCTCCCTTTAGGATCCTGGAAATCTCATACTTGTCCTCTTTAACCCTTGTCCCTTTCTTACCCTGATTTTTTTTTTTAATATTACTTTTTAAAAAATCATCCTGAGTTAGGACTTCAGTTTTTCAATTTTTTTCTTTCTGGGCTCCAGGACAGTGCAGTTGAAGCAGCAGCATCTTCTATTCTTACAACTCGTACTTCATCTAATTAATCTTACCTGATGCAGTGTCTTAATTTGAAGCTAATGATAATCATGATCTTTAGACTTCAATGCATTTGGATAGTTGGGCTTTTTAAGAGTCTAAAATAAGTTACCTGAAATATTTAAGATTTTGGTGAAGAGTGGGTGAAATGATGCAACATGTGATATAACATGCTTCTAGATTTATCTGCTTGCTTACAAGGAAAGATTAAAGTTTCTTTGGCCAGTCAGATTCTGTAGGTATTTTGCTCTGTATTTCCTATTCCTAAATACATCCTATTCAAATTCAGATCCCCAGGGCCTGAGTCTGAGGTTGAGCATCTTTAGTTAAATCTTTGTGGTAGGAGATTTTATCCTAATTATGCACTTTTTTCTTGCAGCTGTGTAATTCAGAGGAATGGGAAATGAAATACTAAAAATACTTCTTTTAATCTATGCCATTTGGCATATAAGGAAGAAGGAGTACTTTTCTCCATAGTCTTTCTTGCTGTAGATGTTGAGCTGTTGAGGGAGGTTCCATAACTAACACGTAAGTATTGTTAGCACAGGATCGTTCTTGCCAGTGTATGACAGCAGTATGATATGGATGTTTAATTGCAGAGAAACATCTGGTGCATGGGGAGTTGTTAACAGGAGCAGGGTTGTTGATGGTTATTGCTGGTTGTGATAGCTGTTGTTATCCAGGAGGTGTGTTTCCCTTATACCTTTCAAGTATTTCTTTCTGAAAAAAGCCATTATCAGACTCTTAAAAATTTTTCTGCATTAATCATAGGAGCCCTTGAAAAACCACATATACAGTAGTGATGATCTGAACAAACATCAGTGTTTTGCTTTGGTTTTTATCTGAACTACCACAGAAAAAGTAATACTTTATCAGAACAATTATTTTGTGCTCCACAGGCCAACAAGTAGCAAGCAGGTTCCTTAGTTCTATTGAGACCACATCATCATTCACTCTAATGTATCTTGGTGTACTCTGAAATCAAACTTTTAAAGTCACTTCTTGGAGTGAATTCTGAAGGCAAGAGAGAGCTCCTAATGTGTATTCAGCTATGCTCTTTTTTTTTTTTTTTTTTTGTAGCTGTATGCAATGTTGCCATTCTTTTCTTTCTTTCTCCTTCTCACTATCTTACTTTTAGAAAGGAATTTAGAGCTAGATATTCCTCTCACCTAGTCGGCTAACAACCCCTGGGTTCTTCAACAAGGGCCTGGAGGCTGTGGTAACATTCATCAGAAAGATGACTATTTTGCATTTTAGCATGTGATTCAATGAATGGTTCAAGATAGACCATGGTTTTAACCTAAGTAAATATTAATATTACAAGTAATCTTCATCATTCTTGACCAAGGATGAAAGAAGACTAATGCTCTATTTTAATTCTGTTTTTGTGTGTGTTACTTCTTCAGATCCTGATACTGTGGTGAAGAATTTGCTTCAAAAAGCAGAGATTAAAAATAAAGTAGCAAAGTGGCTTTCATGATGATATTTTTAGAGACTATTTGCAAAGGCACATCATTGTGTGCTTTTTCCTATCCCCTGTTTATGCCAGCCTGTATTCTTATTTTGAAGATGATTCATATTGATCCATATTGCAAAGATGAATAGCTATATCTATCTACACAAGGCTCTTCTAAAGTCATTTTGTACAAATGTCTAAGCTTTCTCTAAGCTGAAAGAAAACAGTGTCTGAAGTGTCTGTGTTTTTTGTTGTTGTTTTGAATGCTAGGAGAACTGGGCCTTTCACCTAGAGCATCCTTGCGTTTGTTTTGGAGCTCCAAGGTGCTCGGAGCTGTCTTTGATTACAGGCAGAGGCCATCCTATTAGTCAGGCAATGGTTTCAGTGATACTGTGATGTTGCAGAAGCAGATGGGCAAGTTAGGCTGTTCTTGTCCAAAATGGTTCTGCAATGCAGTTGTGATGTAAGTCATCAAATACTGCCTAAATCTGCTAAGTAATTGTTGCTGAATTCTTCAGCAGAGAAATAGATGAATAAGAGGGAGTCTTTCCTTTTAATCAAGCCATAACTGAGTGAATTTTCTGAAAGTGGAATATTGGATTTCATGGTAGTGAAACTGGTTTTGAAGAGTTTTTCTTCTGAAACATCTGTTTAGATTGGCTGAAGGAACACTAAACTTCATGTTATAAACTTAACACAATTAATTTAATTCTGTCTCTATAAAGTGTCTAATAGAAGACTATTATCTAGATCACTCATACTGTGCTGGAAGAAAAAGAACAGCAATTTCTTCTCAAACAGTTCTTACGTTATTTCAGGATGTCGTAAGGGATAACTATAACTAATGGAAAACTCTGCTAGAGCTATGGCTTCATAAATGGTTTCCTTCAGAAATGTCCATGTAATTGTAATTTTGTTACAAGTGTCACTGAATGTCATTCTTACTGGCACAGAATGGTTGACACATAAAACCAATGCTTTGTTACTAAAGTACTCGCTCAGTAATAATTTGATTTAAAAGTTTGTTGCCAATATCTGGCCCTGATTGACTGACTTAGTAGATGAGAGACTCAGTAAATAAGGAAATTCTGCTTTGCAGTGGCTTTTATAGTTTGCAGTCTGTGACCTGTTGTTTTCAAGTGTTAGTCATCAGTAGCTGCACCAGTGCAGCACTTCTGTCATGAAAGCCAGTCTGACAAGGAATTCTGCCTCTGTCTCTCATGGTGCTGTGCCTCATGATCTACAGCAGTGTTACAGGGACAGGGTGAGCTGTGCTGTGTAAGAATGACCTGGAACAGCAGCTTTTGTTTTGCTGCTCGGTCAGGTCTGCGTGTGAGTTGCAGCTGCTGTTTTCTCCTCTCCCACGTTTCCTTTGAAGGAAAGTATGGGCAATACATGTCACTGCACTGTGACTGTCTTTAGGTCTGTGTGGATCATCAGCTTCTCTGAGTGGCATCAAGGATGGGAGCAAAATACCTGGGTCCTATAGACTACTTTGATTCTCATCTTAAGGTGCCAGGATAGTTTCAGAGTATGTGCCAGTTTGAACTTAAGGTTTTGTTCCTGCTTGTGTCCTGTCTTTAGAAACATTAAATTTTTAAAGTTTTTAAGTCATTATCAGACAGGTAAAGCTTATCTTAGGGTCAAGGGGAGAGGATAGAAGAGGAAAAGGAGAGGATAAATTAAATTTTCCAGAGGTGGCTTCTTGTTTCTCTCCTCTTCCTTTCCCCATTGTGAAAAAATCTGCTATGTGTAAGAGAGGAATAATCTTATAGACTTTCTGTAGAGTGCTAGATCTATGTCTGTCCCTGTCTTGTTCTATTGTGGCCTCACAAATGGGTGAGAATTTGGTCTTCTAAAGTTGGTCTTCCTCTTTCTGCAGTGTAGCTGATATGGCTACAGTTTGCTCTTGCATGTGCCAGCGCTGTTTGGTTACTTTTCCCCATTACTAACAGAGATGATTTCAGCACTTTGTTTTACAAATCCTCATGCCTCAAGGTATGCATTTTCGTACCTAACAGTGAGAGGTTTATTTTCTTTTTATTTGGTGCCTGACCTGTTTTTTGCCTCATGTGTTGTAAGAATCCAAACTAGTTGTTTCACATGCTTCCTTGACAGTTCTGCAGTTTATATAAACAAAACATATCTGGCAGCTGGTGCTGTTCTTAGCTCAGCAGTACAGTTGTTCTTACCTCTTTCTCCATAGTGATAGATCTACTATATTTAACTTAAATAAAGAAATGCTTGTTACAAGAGTGTGGACCAGAACAATTTTTAGGACCTACTTAAAGAGTTGCATATGAGAGGGAAAGGTCCACGTGATGCTTTCTTCTTTGGCACTCCTGAATTTCTGCTATTTGAAGTGTTAAAGAATGTCAGTGGTAGACCTCACTCTTTTCACTGTGAACAGCCTTGGTGATATTTCAGCTCCTGAGCCAAAGCACTTGTTTTAGAGTGTCATTTCGATTCCTTGCTCTGTTTGACAATCTTGTTTCCTCGACCATCTTTGGAAATGGAGCTTGCTCCGTGAAGCATTAAACTGAATAAAAGGAAGATAAATGTTATTTGTTAAATGAAATACTTTGGTTTCCATGAGTACAGATCAGAGAGAAAGTATCAACTTGCAAATCCCTAGAAATGTAAAGCAACCAGTTTCACATATTTTCACCCTTTTTAAGAGTTGCCACTTAGCTTTAAAAGTACAATTAACAAAATTAATCTTCATTGCTCTTTTCCCATGTGGAACATTATCATGCTGACCTAAAGTATTACTTTCAAGTTTCACTCCTGTTTGTTAATCTGCTTTTTAAAGGGGCTCATAAACAAAAATTGTTTACTCAGAACAAGACTGTAGAGTCTTCTGAATATTATGAGTAAATTACCTATCCTGAAAGGACCTGCCAGCGACTGACTCTTTGAAAGGCAATTAACTGCATACAGGGAACTGAAGTTCAGTTTTGTAAGTTTGGAGTGGACCTCTGACCTCTGAGAGCCCTTCATACAGACCGTGTTAAACTCCTTGAACCAAACTAACCTGCCTTGAATTGCTGTACAGAATTAGATGTCTTTTCTCTGCATGCTGTTTAAACTCTTTGATTTCCAGAGAGATGGAATAATTGCAGCAAGTGCAGTCCTCCAGAGTGTTCTGCTTAAGCTATCTTTGAGCAGGGTAATGTTGGTCGTAATATCTGATTTTACTGTTTGTTTGTAATAATACTGCGGCTGTGGTAATGAAATGTGGGATTTGGAGTAAGTCTGTAACAAAGCAGATTTGGGTTGAAATATCATGTTTAGATTTGGTCACTTTAATTTCTTGTTTAGTTTGCAGCTTGAACCTGAAGCTACACAAGCTGTTGATTTTTTATCAGTTATGCTATGGTTTCTGTACCATTTGTGCTTTTTAGTATATGTATTAGAGCTTGTGTAATATTGATGGAAATAACTCTGTTTGATGGAAATGTCTCATGAAGCGAAACATTATGCCCTACTGTGTTGTGCAAAGGGGAATGCAAATGATAGCCTGTGTAAGAGTAGGAAAGAGCTGGCCAAGGCCATTGCTTGGACACTCGTATTTTGAAGGTCCTTGTGATGGAGGGTGATTCTTGGTGACTGGAAGAAGGTACATATGGCCATTTGCAACAAGGGTCCAGGGACTGGAGGTTGATCAGCCTAACCTTAGGCTCTGAGAAGATTAGGAATTATGTCCTGGTAGGATAAGGAGGTGATTGGGATCAGTTGACATGGGTTTATCAAGGACAAACCAGCCATAAGCTTTTGATGAGAAGTGACTGTCTGTATGGATGGAGACAGTGGTTGGAGTCAATGGACAAAAAATGCAACAAGGGAAATGTTGAGTAGATAACAAGCTAAAAAATTTTAGAAGAAGAACAGCCAAATGTTTTGCAGTGTCATCTGGAGGGGTTTAGTAATATGTGTAATTCTCAAAACTGTATATAATCCTGTGCCTTCCCTAATGCTGAAGTATGTGTTTTATTTCTTTTTCTTCACTTAGTCCATTGAAATATCTTCTGGTTTTCATTTTTGCTGAACAGACTTCAACAAAAGAATGGCAAAACTAGTGTAAAGTGCTTCAGACAAGCCGATGTGGCTGGGGTGGGAAGCAGTCCAGGATTTCTGGTTTGGGCCCTTTCCTAGGGGAATGCAGCTGACAGTGACTGTTGGGGCTGGTGGCTGTTACTGCTAAACTGTGGTGGAGCACTGGAGGCTGTGTGCAGGGGATTTCAAAGCCTGGTGCTGGTCCCTCCAAGTGCTTATGCTGACAACATTTATTGCCCCTTTCCCTGCTTTTTGCTGACTCTGATAATGTGTTATCCTTGTTTGTTTTCTAAAAACAGAATACTCTGTAAGCCATATTAAGTCATAAATGTGCTCAGTCCTCACTTGTTCCCTGCTGCAGCTAATAATGGGTTTCTTGTGCATTACCAAAATACTTATTATTTACCATAGAACCTCTCATTCTAGTTCTGTTCAGACATTGTTTGCAAGACATGACTTGGTCTTTTAAAGTCCTAGAAAGGTGATGACATTTACAGAGCTCTTCTAACTAGAGAAATAACTGAAAACATTTCAGTAAAAGAAGTTTAGTAGTCCTGGCTAAGGGTGAGGTAGAACATTACCAGTTTATTGAGTTTTGGAAGTGTGCTGGGTGCAGTCTTGCTGGGCAGCCTGGTATTACATTGTACCTTCAGGTCTGAGAAGTGGTGGTAAGCTGTAAGAAATGGGGAGAGGGATGAGAAATGGACTGTCATACTGAAGAATTGGGATGGCTGGAGCCTTAAAAAGGTCTGAGGGAGACTTAGAGAAGATATGGATGGTGATCACATCACGACACATATGGATGGTGAGACATAATGAGGAACATGTAACTTCAAATAAATAAATTAATCCACTATCAGTATTCATATTTGAAACCAGTTTTTTTGGTGAAGTGAGTATCAGAAATGGATCTTCTCCTGTTCAGAGAGCTACATGAAGCTTTGGAATCAAGTGTTGCTTTTTTGAGGAGGAAGGGGAGAATACTGACTTCAGGTTAATGTTTTAATTCTTTTTATCTTAGAACACAGGAGACTTGATTCTACAGTGAATTAGGCAGGGAAAAGATAAATTGAAAAGTAAAACAAAATATCACATGATGTGATAAACCTGAATACTTCATGCTGTGTTTGCTTTGGCTAGTTTGTGTTTAAAATTCAGGCAATGTTAGTGAAATAAAATTATTTCTAATACTTCCTGTGTTTGTTGTTTTTACAGATGACATGGCAGAGCTTCTTCTTGGGGAATCCAAACTAGAACAATTTTTGAAGGAAAATACTCTTAAACACAGTAATAGTCCCCGGGGCCCCCAGCCAAAGCTGACTGAGGTCAGGAAACATCTCACAGCAGCACTTGATAGGGGTAATCTCAAGGTATGTAAGTCGGCCTGAGCAAGAATAAGAAAAGTTGAAATTGATTGAAGTATTGAGGAAAAGTTCCTTAAATTATATTTGCAGATTCTGAAAGCGAGATTAGTACAAGAGAGCATTTTCTGTCAGAACCTTCTAATGTTCATAACCATTCTGGTCCTTCTTTTACGTAACTGTTGTTGGAGCTACTACATCAGTTTACCTCTTCTGTACTCAACATCCATCTTTTTTCAGAGATCAAAAGAAGCTTCTTTTGCAATCGTCTGTAATATTCTGTTTCTAGTGGCTTCAGGGAGTATTAATTTCTCTTTCTTTTCTCTCTTCAATCCCCCATTAATTCTTTTTTTCAAGACATTTATCCTGCCCTGATACTTTGAAATGGTGTGAATTAAATATGTAAGCTGTGGAACATATATCATTAAGTTTTGATGCTATGTTATTTTCAACTGTGCTTTTGTTAGAAAAAGAAGTCGTATGAGGAGCTGTAATGATAGGCTGCCTTTAAATAGTTTTATCACCTGGAAAAGCTGGTTTCAAACTGAGAGGTATTTCTGGTACACGTGTAAATACACATGTGAATATCTAAAATGGCTGGTAATACTTTTCAGTAGCTTGCTGGAATGAGATTTAGTGAATTCCCCCCTACTTCAAGCTTCTCAAATATTACACAAGACAGGATTTTGTTCATTTGTTGCTCTGTTAGAAGAAATATTCTAGGGGTGACAGAAAGCATACCTAATAATTATCAGAAAGAATTAGGTGTGTTTTCTTAGGGAAAACCCTTTCTTATTTCTCTTCCTTCTAGCCAGAATTCCTACAAGAAGCTAACCTAATCATGGCCAAATTAAACTATGTGGAAGGTGATTACAAAGAAGCTCTGAACACATATGCTAGAGTTGGTGTTGATGACTTGCAACTGACTGCAGTGCCACCATATCGGCTACGGATGATTGCTGAAGCATATTCTACAAAGGGTAAGATTGCTCTTTCCAGTATCATAATGTGGAAGTAGTTTTTTAAAAGTTAATTTTTATCTTGTCCAAAGATGAAGAATGTTTTAGTTTGAATGTCATCTACACAGTAGTGGAGTGCCATATTTGTAGATAAAATAAGAGGATGGTTTGAGTCCAAATTATTCCAAGTTTATGATAGTTGACAAGGCTTTTACTTCAATTAATATTCTAACTGTGCTGTCACCTGATCAATTTTTTTGTGTATCCATTTAAAAGTCCTCCCATATATGTCACAGTAACTGTGGCTAGTTGCTAAAAGTATTATCACTGTTGCCAAAAGTTAAGGGCTAAAAAATGCAGTGCAGTTTTGTGGTGGCTGTTGGTAGAATGGAGAGCTTTGATTCATAGTGATGCTTTTTACTGAACGTTAAAATGCTCAGCCTAAGCTAGGCTGCATAGCTAAATTGCCACTTAATTCAGAAGAGTATTAATAACATGATAACTGACTTAAGGCAATGCATCACTTGTGCACTCCTATATGTAAATTTTTCTAATATGAATATTGATTTTCTAAAAAATCAGAAAGTGAAGGTAATTAAAAACCATTTTCTTCTTTACCATTCTAGTATAGTGAAAATTGTAATGCTGGCCTCGTGTCTTAAGGTGGCAGTGCCACTTCAGTTTAGAAAACTGTAATAGACTTAGGGATGGTCAGTGTGTTGGGGAAAATGGCAGTTTGTATGCCAGGGGTTTATTAGAATTTACTGAGTGAAGTGTTTGCTTTGGTCTGCTGTGTTTAAGCATGGATTTGGTTGCATATGTACATTTTGTAATGGCAAGAGGAGTGTTAAAGGCAGCAAACAAATTGTGAGAGGCTTCTATAGATTTGACTGACAATTGATCAAGGACTGTTTCTAATGTTAGCCTTGGGAGAGAGTGGCTGTTTTCCACCAACACAGTCCTCCAGTAAATGTTAGACAGGCATGAATCATGTCCTATAGAGATGTCAAAGAAACAAGGGAACCAACTGGTAGCAGGGTCAAAAGGATGCTTCGTAAGTCTGGTCACTATTTAGATTGAAGTGGGAATGGTAGTATTGAGGGAATTCTTGTATATGATGTTAATCTGCTCCATTTTCTCAAATAACATCTCTGTGGGCTTTAGAGCAGTGTCTGCTTTGGGTGCACTACCACTCAGGTTTGTGGATTTTGGCTGTTCTTTTTGTTTTGTTTTTTAAATCTATGAGGATGTCTGTTGAATTTGTCATGTTCTTTCCATGGACTTGAATGACTTTAAGAACTTAAATTTGCTTTTATCTCCAAGGAATTTAATTGAATCTTTTCCAGAGCTCAACTCTTCTGGCTCTGTTTTATTTGGCCTCATAAGGATATAAACCATTTTAAACCACAGTGGCATAAATTTTGCACATAAAATCAGTATTATTAATTTTACTTAATTCAAACATAATGTATTAGAAAATAGAAAAACAGATACCTTTTGTACTCTAGAATTTTTTGTTGGTTCAGATTTTTTTTTAAACACAGCATATTTTCTGTCTAGATATTTGGGGTTTTTTCCTTCTGATTTCAAACTTTATTCTTAAAACATTGAAATCTGTCATATGAGGCTTGATATATCTTGATGGGACTTCATTACTTTTGTCAGTTCTATTGGTTGACTGGCTGCCAGTTTACCTGTGCAAACTGTTGGGGTTTTTTTGTTGTTTTGTTCATGTCCAGGAACATATGTTTTAGCTACAGTGTTTTCAGTTTGAGTGAAATTACAGGACAGTTTGGGTTGGAAGGGACCTTAAAGATCATCTCATTCTAAGCTTGCAATGGGCAGGGACAGCTTCCACTAGGCCAGGCTGCTCAAAGTTCCATCCAGCCTGTCTGTGAACACTCCCAGAAACAGGACATCCACACATTCTCTGGACAGCCTATTTCAGTGCCTCACCACCCTCACAGTAGATAATTCCTTCCTAACAGCTAGTCTAAACCTGTCCCCTTTCAATTTAAAGCCTTTGTCCCTTGTCCTGTCTCTACATGCTCTTGTTAAATGTCTGCCTCCAGCTTTCTTGCAGGCCCATTTAGGTACTGGAAGATGATTTAAGGTCTGCATAAAGCCTTCTCTTCTCCAGGCTGAGCAACCCCAACTCTCTCAGAAGATTAAAAAAAATTAATTTCCTTTCTTCTCATGGTAGAGGATTGCAAGAATATAGTCTTCTACGTGATCTAGAATGAGGTGGTAATCACAGAGCAGTCTTAAATTTAGTATTCAAAGTCTGGACAGGTTTAGAGTAGCTGACAACTAAAGAGCATATGTTTCTACCCAGTAGTGTACATTTAATTCTCACCCTCTTCCTCATTTCTGGTTGATGTTTTTCTCTCTCCTTTTAAGAGTGACTGTAAACTTTACAGTCTGAATTCAGAGTCTCTTCAGAGATGACTGAGGCTTGTAAGTATTACCCAACTAAATACAAGTTATTCTTACAGAGATTTTGTGCTTCACTGGGATTTTTATTTCTGTTTGTATGTACTAGGATAACTAGATTATAGAAAGTTTATAAAACTGGTCAGAGTATTTGGATTTTATTTCTTTGGCAGTCATACCACCATATTATTAAGCAGTGAAGGACTGTCCATGCCTGTTTGCAAGCATTGGCCCAGCTGCCCCGAAGCAGTGAACCTGCTGAAATTTCCTCATTTGTATCCAGTTCCAGTGGATTTACAGTCTTGTATACTATTGCCTAGTGGTCAAATACTGATGTTCTTAAAACTGAGAAAGGCAGAGGGCAGGTAACAAATGGTAGTTTTTAATGGCCTTAAAATTTTTCTCATTATTTAATGTTGGACCACATCCATGTACTTACCTTTTCACTATGAGGCTTCATTCTGTAACCTCAGAGGTGATGGATTGAGAGGAATGCATGAGTTGACATGTTTCTTCTTCTACAGTTGCTACAGGGTACTTACATGAGCATGTTGCACTGTAACCATAGACAGTTCCACAGCTCACAACAAGCCCTTGGAAATGACCTCATTTCCAGGTCTCCTGTGCCTCTCTGTTCCTCACAGCCAAGGAAGGGTCTGTATGTGTGTATGGACACAACAAAGTACACAATGGATTCAGGGGTCAGCCTCAAGCTAAATTTTGCTGGAGTTTTATCTACTGACAGCTAAAAGAAGGGGAAGAGGAATAGCAGTAGTGACAATGGTGGGGAGAAAAAACGGAATTGGAACATGGAAGGGAAAATCAGAGAACTAAGCCATTTACTGCCTGTGGTGCACTCATGAAGGGGGTCCTCACATTTTTATTACATAAATGAGCATATGTATGAGTATATTAAATGCTTATATATGTATCTTTAAAAGAATGCTCTTAATTCTTTATGCTGCTTTATGCTTTATGCTTAAATTGAGGACAGCATATTTAGAAGACCGTATGAGAAGAGGCATAATATGGAATGATAGTAAGTCAAGCCAAGGATTCAAAGACTTTCAAACCCAGCAAGGAAGATTAAATGGTTGTTATTCTTTTCTTGGAAATATCTACTTAGTGAAATGCTGCTTCAGCTCTTCCAAAGAAAGTTTCATGCTAGATTTGTCAAAATGCAACATCGTAAAATTTCAACAAATTTTAAAGAAAATCCTATCAACTTACCTTTTGAATTTTTTTTTAATTTCTATTATATCTGCCTGTTTGCAAGCCTCTGGTGTGTAGGGAATCACAGGCTCTCAATGACTAAGTAGTGCTGGAAAGCGGTTCCTTTCTGTTGCTCATTCTAGGGAAAGTGCTAAATTGTTAGTGTGGTGATAAAGGCATGGCTTTATTTTATCAGACTGAATAGCTCATGGACAAATTGTTTTGTTTTAATTTTTTTCCTGGCTTCTGGCAATAAAAATAACTTCTAGTAGTGATGCCTTGTGCTCTGTCCTGACTCACAGAAGATGAGGGATGAAAAGATATCTGCTTCTGTGCCCATTAAAACAATGAGGAGGAGACTGTGTGTATGCACGAGGCAAAGCCTCAGAAACTTGCTTAGTATAATTCCAATATTTTCCTGCTTTTCTTCACACTTTTCCTCAATTTCTTATGTTAAAAACAGAGTTGTAGAAGAAGATTGCTTTCTTTTATGTAGTTTACTTTATGGACTAGCATACCTTTTAAACTTTAAATTAGATGTTTTTATGTGTATGCCCATAGAATGCAGTTCTGATTACACCTAGTGTTTTCTTTAAGGAAGGAGCTAATTTTGATGCTGTGCTTCTGAGTAATGATTCTGTATGGGTATGTAGAAGGTGTTGTGTGGGATAGAGTGTTAATAAAATCATAGTTTTTGTATTAAATACATAATTTTTTAAAATTCAGAAAGTTGAAAACATGCAGTGGGACATATTTAAAATATAGTATAAAACATAAATTGAGAAGATGAAGCTTTTCAAATCAGTGGACCACTTAGTTTTGCAAAAACACGAGAATATTTATTTGGATCTGTTGGTTAGCTTTTCCCCCATCTGCTTGTAAATTTATTTGGCACATAAACAGAGGAGAAGCATAAACTAAAACAATTTTCTGTAGCAAAATGCCTATGGCTGGAGTTGCCAGTTTATTTCAAGAGGGTGTGATGAGGGAGAGAAAAATAGGCATAAAAGAATGACATTGCTGAGGAGAAGGGCAGGTTTGCATGACTGTTGTGGCAATGTGTGAGCCTGAGAGCAGATGTATGAAATTGCTGGAGCTGGCTCCCTGAAGCTGTTACCTATTGGTCACAGGAGCATGTCATACCTTTAATATGAAATTTTAAGGAGCAGTACAAAAAAAAAGCAGATTTTTTTTTTCTTCTGCCACAAATATACTGGTTACTAGAGATGTCTTATGTGGATTGAGCAAAGCTAAGAAATGAGGCTGGGCAGGGGGAGAAAGAAGGAAAGACAGTCTTGAGATTGCGATGGCAAGTCTTGGCTCAAAGTAAAACATGGAGATGTTTTACACTTTTCTGGATGTATTAAATACTTGATTTTTAAGTATCCTCATAAGAAGAACTACTTTCTGATAGGTAGGGAAGGTTCCCTTGTTCCAAAGGTTAAGTTTGTTTCTTTAGGGTCTATTTGTTTACTTTCTTCCCTAGATCAGTTTAATTGGCAATGCTCAGTTCTGAGATTGAGTAGGATCTTAAACTCATGAAAAATGAAAATAAGACAAGTTATGAATCCATGAAGAAGTAAAAAGTATGTGTATCTTTTTCTTTTAATGTTAAGCTTGTGTTACTAGCTCCAACTTTTCCAATTTTCCTGTAAGACCAATCAGAAAAAGAAAATTATGTGCTGTTGCCCTACAGAAGCATGTATTTATAATCCATTTTAATATTGGCTGAAGCTAATAATCCCCTCGGGTTGTGGCCTCTGGGAACAGAACAATTAAGTTTCTGCACATTTTCTGCACTATATGAATGAGGTAATATACTGGAGAGCATGCATAGGCATTATTCAAATACTGTGCAGGCAGTATCGCCCATGTTTCTAAGCAATTTAGTTTGCTTATGCAAACAGATGAAATGCATGCACAGTGGGATATTGAGGTGTTATTTTGGGGAGGAGCAACTTGTCAGGAACTCTGCAATAGGAAGTTTTTATTTAAACAGGAAATAAGATTATTCAGATTTTAGGTAACATAATTCTGATACTGCTGCCTAAGTCAGAAGATATAATTGAAAAAATGAATTTATAATACTTGGCATTACGAATTAATGACCCTTTCTAAAAATGCTTATAGAGGAACATAGCAATTTACAGGTCTGACATTTCTTAAAGTCTGCAGCTTTGTAAACTTGATTTTAGTAAAGAAAATATGTTTATAATTAGCATAGTGTATAGATTCATAGACAACCTCACGTATCTGTCAAGATGACTGTGTTACATTACAGTAATGAATTCTTATTAAGTGTGAATGATGTTTTATAAGTTAGATTGTGACATTACAACATTTTAGCCTTATTGCTGCAGGTCATTTTACATCTTTATTGCCTACATCTTTGTTTGTATAAATGTGTTTACATTTAGATGATGTATGTTGAGGAAGGTGAGGCTGTCTTTACTGCTGCTGACCCATATTTAAATTTAATGTTGCATTTACCAAGTTAAATGATTGGCTATTAATTAGTTCTGTTTACAGAAGCATGGAAATACTCATTAGGTTCAGTGGCAGTGTTAGGTGCATGTGGATTGCTACTTTGCAGTTGAGAAAAGGTGCTGCACTTAACTTTAATCATATGCAATTGTAATGGGATCTTGTGCACTGCTAGCCTGTGTCAGCAGACACCAAGCAACTCTTCATGGAAGAATGCTAAATGAAAGCTGGTTTAGCAATTACGCTGGGGATCCCTAGACTCATTAGGCAATGGGTCAAGAACTCAGGTTCCCTCCTTCCTCCTGTCTTGCTGTGCAAATGTTGCAGACTGTCTGTGAGAATTTTGCAGACCATGGTTGGAGGCCTGTGCCATAGGGAGTTCAAATTTTCTCCAGTAAAACTTTTCTTTCCCCAGACTACATTTATGACATCTGCCCTGCTGGAGCAGGGACTGGGAGGAACCCAGGCATTTGTCCTGCTTTCCTAAGTACAGCTTTTAGCTGTCTTATTTGAAAGCTAAACTTTGAATGAGAAACTTATGTTTCTTATTAAAATAGAATTCTTTAGGACTTGGGCAATTTGGTGGTGTCTTATTCTTAGTTTCTCCCAAATATTTAGAATTTCTTCAGAATCCTTCCTTTGACAGAGTGAAGAGAGATTAAAAATATTTGGCTCCAATTAAAAAGTAGTGATTCTGGCCTCTTTTTCTCATGCTACAGGGAGAACAGGTATCACAGTAGAGCTTTGCCTTTTTTCCTTAGAGGTGCTTGTAGGAGCAATCCTGACACTTTACAGCAGAACAGTGTAAATTCTGTAGTTAAATAATTTCCTGTCCCCTGAGCAAATAGCTTCCTTGATGCCCATTCCATATACTGGTGTGCAGCATTTCTGCTTTTGGGGAGCATTCATCAGAAGAGGTCCACTCACTCCAGGATGTGCAACAATAGTCCTTTTTCCAGCTTTTATCTCTAGTTGGCACTTTTTCAGCCCTGCCACAAGATGTTGGTCTGTTAAAGGGCTATACTGCAGCAAGAATTGGCTGGCATATGATTATTAAGAAACAAATGTATGTTCAGAAAAATACTGATCTATTTAAAACATATTGCAAAAGACTGTTTCTTAAGAAAATAGAAAGATTGGAATGCATTATATTTAGAGGAAAAGTGTGACCAATTGTTCACAACAGTTGTCTCAGATGATATTAAAAGAAATCCCAAAATATTGTTGTGCTTTTATTGACTGCTTGGAGTACTAAGTAGGTATTCAATTCAGAAAAAGAGGTGAATATTTCTGGTTTTACTCTCTTTTTAACTGAGAAACTTCAAGACACTTAGAAGCACTAGCATAACTATGGCATTAGAAAAGCTGTAGTAATGAAATGATATTGCAGTTTGACCATGCGTGATTAAATGCTGAAAATTTTGCTTCTGTTACTGTGGGTTTAGTCTAGAATGGAATTTAATTCTCTGTAAGTAGTCTGTGTTTAAAAGAGTGGGTAGCCAGAGGTGCTTCCCTAAAAATCTAGTGTGCTAAGAGAAGGGGATATTGGCTTTTTTCTGGTGCCTTTTCTGGAGAGCATATGTATGAAACTAGCCATAAAATAGGAGACTTTGCATTCGGACAGTTGTTAGAGATATTTTCCCTCAAATCTTGGCATAATGGAATGGGCAGTACAAGGTACTTCAAAAATCATAGGAATTATTTTTGTTTACTTAAATTGTCTAAACCAATAGGCAATCCCTACAGTGTATCTGGAGTAGCTGTAAAAGTAAAAGGCAGTTTATTATAAATATATTTGCTTATTCTGTATTCTGTTTCTCTTTTCCTTTATAATAATTTGCAAATATCAGTAGGGAATTGAAGATAAAAACAGCCCCGTGCTTTACTTTCTAAAATAATCTCTGAAAAAAACTTCTCTGCAAGCAAGAAAAATCTTTGATTGAGGACTTAATTAGTCCTTCCCTTCAGTGAGATTAGCAGTGCATGTTCTAAGTTCAGAAATAAATAAATGTGGGAGTTCCTTGATAGCAATAACAATATGCTAAACATGAAGTTTCTTTAGAAGGAGGTGAAAAGGGGCTTTTTGTGTACAGCATTTGGAACACTTATCATATCATGTACCAACACTTTGCATATCATATATAGGGAACAGAAAGTGCTGTATACTAAGATACACTTGGGTTTTACATGTCTATGTAAAGAAAACAGAAGCAAACCCAGAAATCTCTATGTATTGGGGCAACACTCTCTTAAAAAAACATGCTTATTGACTTAAATATAAACCAGTAGTTCACTGGTTTTCCTCTGTCCTTTGATTTATCTACTGGAAACAGTAGACGAACAATTATTATTTGTATTCTCTAAAATTTATACAGGCAAGGTACTAGGTGGGACCATGGAGAATCTTCAGATACACAATGCTATAAGTGGTTTTGTTGGTTTTTTTGGAATGATCTCAGTAGTGGTCTGTGTGATAAGAGTACGTGGTAAAGATCTGAACTGTGCCGTGGATTCCCTTTTGACCTTTAGTAACTTTTGGTTTTACTCTGTGTAGTGAAATGGGAGTGTGGCTTAATTGGTTTTCCTACAGAACTGAAGCCTAGGGGTTTTTTCAACATAAAAATGGGTGTGAGGACTTCTTAAAAACAGTTTGTTGCTTATTCTTGCTGAGGCATCCTCTTTTTTGGGTAGTGGTCAGTTTCTGCAGATGTGGTGGTAGGGCTGGCCTGGTCTTCTATTTGTAAAAAATGTTTACTTGGCTTAATCTTGACCACTGATTTGTGACTATAGACACAAGAATGCCACTTATTCCAAATGATAAAACTGTCTAGTGTTTGCTTGCTGACCATTTTACAAAATATGGGTAACTTTTTGAAAATTTGCAAAGGAAAATATAATTTAAATACCAGGAATATTATTTTATTGTCCAAATGCTGTTCGTTGCTCTTTTGCTCTTATGACAAGCAATTTTAGAGCTACCTTGCAAAACATGTAAACTTAATTAGTATGGACTCGTATTTGTTTCACTGCTTCTCACTTTCTTTTCCCTCAGGAATCGTCTTGCTTGATATCAGGACTAGATATGTATGAGATAAGTGTCTTCCTAAATTAAAACTGACCCAGTTTGTTGGAAGCTTTTATCTGAAAATTATTTTAACTGGAAGGGTTCAAACTTAAAAGCCTTGAATATCAAAGTCAACTTGTGATACCAGTTGTCATGGTACTCTTGAATGCAGAATCAAACAAAATAAAAGTTAAATAAAGCAATAGCTATGGCCTTTACAGCAAATGCAGTAACATTTTATGGTAATAACCTGTACTTTTTTCCAAATACCTCTAAGCAGTGTTTAAACAGTTAAAGAAATGCCTATCCTTTTGAGAGTGAACAGCAGATTCCTGCCTGGCAGGTTGTGGGAAGAATCACAAATGGGACAATTGACTTGTCTGATTCTATGACAAGACTTCAGCAGATAAATTAGGGTTATATATGTTTTTTTGAACTTCATTTGTTTCTCTGTTCTGTATGTTACCATGTGCTTGTTCTTGTTTTTGAGGGCCTAATATAATGATCCCTATTTTAATTAACTTATTTTCATCTCTCAGTATTCTTATGAAGAACCGGGCAGTATACCATGTAACTGTTATTGCTGTGTTGCTGTGTATATCAATTTAAAATTAAATAGTACTTTTATATACTTTAATACACTATTTATTAAATTTCATCTGTATTTAAGAAAGAAATTAAATGAGCAGTCTGGAGTGACTTGTTTTAACATAATAAACCATAATTTATTAAAGGTTTCTCCTCTAGTTGATAGGTTTTCATTGTGAATGCAGCATTAAATTGCAATTTTTACTTGTGTCATCAAAACAAATAAAACATGCAAACCACTCTTCTAAGTGGTCATTTCAGAATAGATTTTCAAATAAACTTCCTTCCCCAAAGCATGACATGCTTAAAAATATATATAATTTCCTGGGCTTAATAAACATAACAGAAAAAAAAAAAAAGTGAATGCTAGTTATATAGCAGTGTTTCTCTATGGAGTATTCTGTACTTCATCAAAGAACAAGGTTAAATATGTAAAAATTTAACATATCCCTACTGCATTACTTAACATTTTTGGCTGAACACTCAGGTGTTTTTGTATCATAATAAAAATTCTCAGCTAAAATAAGGAAATGTCTTTAGAATGAATTTTTCAGATTTAAATATTATAGTTATGGCCATAAACTGTAAAAATAGAAAGAATAAATGTGACTTAGATCTACAAATAGTTGAGTAATTTGCTTGATGTAGGAAATGGTTACTTGGGGTCATTGGCTGTTCATAATGTGGGAGAGAAGGAATGTGGACACGTGATTCACACACAAATTACCTGGTGCTTTCAGTCATTTGATGTGTTTATTGCAGTGCATTTACTGTTTGAAGGTATTCCTGTAGGACACAGCAAAATTTCTATCCAGTATCAACCTTACATTTAGATCTTCTTTTCAGAGAGTCTCTTCAAACCTACTGTAGTACAAGACCTGACTTTTTTCTGTAGTTAAGCCTTGCTGCTCTGGGGTCTCTGACTTATTGATAATAAAAAAATTCTTGGATGTTTGTGATTTGATTGAAAAATTGAAAAAAAGCAGATTAGTTGGCTACTCTATTCACAAATATAGACTACTCACAAATATAGTTAACTTCTAGAGGTATGCTAGGTGAAAACTATTACATGTCAGAAACACCCAGTGTCTACTGTACTCAGGTTTAGCAGGTTTTTAAGAGACAGACAATTTGCATGTTCGCTGCATTTTAGGAATGCAAAGTTCTTTTCAAAACTATATTGGATGTTACTTTGTCTTTAGCAGGGGTTTTAGTACTGGATTCAGGATTTTATGTTAACTGGATGTATAGCACATAAAGCTGTAAGATCTGTGTTGTTTGTACTGGTAATAGGGTTTGGAGGGTAAAGGTGGCCAACAAGCTGATACAGACTTAAAGCATTCTCTCAAGCCAGAAATCTGGCATGATGTTTTTTTATATATATAAACTACAATTTTACAGAGATGAAACTTAATAGATATTCTGAAATAATCTGGAGGCTGCAGGTATTTCTGAGTTTATCAATAAATAAATTCCAGGTTTTGTAGCTTGTCTTCATAAGTTGTTTGTTGGGGTTTTTGTGTAATTGTAATGAAACATACTATACTGACTGAACAGTATTGATTGACAGAAATCCTTTGATAAACTGTTCTCCAAACTGGATTTGTACTACTTGGCATTCTACACACATATGCCCAATATATAAGTATGTATTTTGTTACTGTTTTCTTGTTTTTTGTCCAGCAATGGATTCTCAAAACTTTCAACAATGAATAGAGAATACAGTAATTTAAATTATGGATTATATTAATGTGGAAGCAGTTGAAGGCATTTTAGGAGTAGCATTTATTGCTGGCAAGCTGGAAGACTGACCTGAAGTAAATCTCTTAACATGTGGAAAGTGCTACTGCAAATGCAATTGATTATTCAAATAAATATAAGATGAAATAGTTGGCTTGAAGGACATGAGCTGGTGGTCTGTTGCGGATCGTAAATGGAAGATAATTTTTACTAATATGTAAGGGAAGGCACCAAAGTTCTGCTGATTTTTAATACTTTTTAAAAAAGTTCCCTTATGAAAAGCATGAAGTCTTTTATCTTCTTTGCTCTGTGCAGCTGAGGCCTCCAAGTGAAGCCATGTATCCCATTTTGGCACAGTGAGTCAAGGTAGAGGTAACCAGCTGGAGAGTGTCCAGAGGAGATAAAAATGATTAACTCTCAAGGAAGCATGAAAAGAGAAATTGATGAGAATTGATATTTTTTTTTCCTGCGAGTATGTCTCTCTCTCTAAATGAATCAAAGAATATTCTGAGTTAGAAGGGACCCAGAAGGATCATGGAGTCAACTTGTATATGAATGGCCCATAGGGGGATCAGACCCATTACCTTGGTGTTATTGACACCATGCTCTAACTTGCAGTATTTTGTGAAAAACAGAAAAACCTCTCTGTGAGGATGAATCAAAGTAATTAATCTAGAGAAGGAGATTCAAGAACTAGGAAAAAATACTATCTGTGAGAGTAGTTGAGCTCTGTGGTAATTTGCATATGAAGACCAGGGCATCCCTATTGTCAGAAGCTTTTAAAAATAGGTTAGACAAGTGTCAGGGATTGGTTGATTCCTCCATCAGATAAATGGATTTATAGTCTCAAGGTCCTCTCCATCATTTTAATTATCTTGAAAACATCTGTGACTTGTGTAGGAGTTAGTATTGATTAGTAAGAGTTGTTGGATTTTATTTATTTATTGAGACAAGTGATTTTTTTTTTTTTTTTTTTTTTTTTTGCTTCAAAGCAATACTTAATGTATTTGCTGGCTAAATCCTGAGCAGAAAAGACTTACATGGCCTTGATGAGAGTGAACTACCTCTTCTATGTTTAAATACAAAAGTTACACTTCCTAACACATTGTTTATTTCAAATGTATTTGTTTTTATGGATACTTTTCTCTTGCACAGTGACTGGATTAATATTACCTTGAGTGCCTTTCATTGCTGTACCTTGGTTTCTATGATCATTCTGGAAAAGTGAAGACAGAGTAATGTAAAACTGGTATAGAAAGAATCTATGTATTTTTTTATGGTAGATCATCACAATGCCTTTTAAATCAGAATTGCTTTAAAAACATGCTCATTCTGGATTTATAATTATTAAGGAGGAGTAATTTTCATTTATATATTTATTAGTGTCTGTTTTAGGGGAACATACCTTCATTTCCATTGTTTCTTCCCCTGACTAAAGAGGCTTAACCTGGAATATGATTTAGCTATTTATATTATATGACATTGGTTTTTAATGCTTTGTTTGAATTTTTTTTGCCTCCCAAGGTCTCTGTCTTGAGAAGCTGCCAATATCTTCCTCAGCGAGCAATCTCCATGTGGACCGTGAACAAGAAATTGTTACATGCTATGAGAAGGCTGGGGATATTGCTCTCCTGTACCTTCAGGAGATAGAAAGGGTAAGTTGAGGTGATTTTCTAAATTGAAGATTTAAAGATTGATAGAAATGCCTTTTTAAAAGAAATTTGTGTGACCCTTTATTTCTAGGAGTTATACACTACTGCTTTTTTTTTAGACTTTGAGGTACACTCAGGACTCTGTTCTTTGGATTGTGAATGCTGTTAGAGTGAAGTGAGCTGGCAATATCCATCTCATCCTCTTTCAGACCCATTGCTTGCACGTCTCAGGCCTGTCACCTGACAGCTGTCTTTGAAGGAGTTATAAGACCCATTTAGGGTCATGAGAAACAGAAGAAATGGGAAAGAAAACCAATGTGATGGAGGGAAAAAGTAATTAATACTGTTTTTTAAATATATACAGGCTTTTATTTTTGAGGGTTTTTGCTGTTTTATTATTGTCTTATAGTGGCTGGTAGACCATGTGCGCTGAAAGCTGATTACATTTTGACAGCATTTTTAATGCTGATGTAATACAATTATTTCTAAATTGTTTTTTGGAATCACTCTGGAGATAGCTTTTAATCTTCTTACTGCTCTCTGCAGCAGTCTTTTCTACCCTAACAGGAGTTTTAGATTTTTGAATACCATCACCTCCTGCTACTGAATAAGGTTGCAAATATGATTTTTCATATTCTTCTCTTTTATATACCATTCTTCACAAAAATTTCTGAAAAAGTATTGGAAAATTTTGCTTAGCAATATTTCTACTTGGTAAATAAATTATCCCTAAGGGTAAAGCCAAGAACAAAATAGTTTATATTTATGTGGCAATGGAGGTAAAGCTAGAAATGGTCTACTAGCCACCACCTACAAATGGCAAAGATTTCTCCAACATTAAATATTAGCTTCCCTGGAAAAGTACACAACCCTTGATTTTAAGTTTTTTTTTTTTTTTTTTTTTCTAAATAGACTTTTTTCTCCCCCTTTTCTTGTGTTCTCTTAGGTAATTAATGCCAACATGCAAAACAGAAGCCCTAAGCCAGGGCCCACTGCACATGAACAAGAGCTTAGTTTTTTACTGGAAACAGGACTTCAGAGAGCACATGTTCTATATTTCAAGAATGGGTGAGATTTGAGTCTTCTTTTATTGTGTTTACTTTTTTGATTAGGTTTTCTATTTGTGATTTAACTGGGCATTATTTCTAGCAATTGTGGATTCTGTAATTGTGAGGTCTCTTATTAATAAAGTAGTAACATTTTGATTAAAATAGTAAGGCTGCCCATATTGTATTGATTTACATATTGGAAAATTGTTTAGCCACAGAAAATATTTATAGTTTTGTTTGCTAAATGTAAGAACTTAAATTACCTTAAGCTTTAACTATTTGAAATTTACTAGCAAACACTGGTAAACAGTGTCAACATATTGAAACTGTTGATTTTTATAATTTTGATTTTGTAATTTTTTTCCAAATCTCTTCAGTTATCACTTATTTTAACATTATGCTGCAGGATAAATGTGCATGAAGATCAACAGTATGTATACAAGTATACAATCTTTATTGTACCTGCTCTGTAGATCCCTTTAGATTCTGCATGAGACTTCCTTTATAATTTATTTTAAATAAGGCTTTGCTTAAAAGCCTAAAAATAAATTCAGTTACCACACAGAATGAGAAAAAGAATACAACTCTCCATTTTTAAGAACTTCAAAACTCGGTATAGATGGCCTTTAAGTACATTTCTGAGATTTGTTGAAATCACATAGTTTAAAAACTTGTGTCTGGGGCTTCTTATTTCATTAGGAAAATGTGATTTTATTGAAATACTGGAACTCTTGATGGGACTACTGTTTTGTAGCAAAAATGTTTCTTATTCTTTCAAATACATAAACAAGAGATGAAAGAAATCATGCAGTGTCTGTAAAGAGTTCGAGATTTTAATGTACTGAAGGTAGGGTAAAAAAACCTACCCGAGTTTTAGGATCTTCAGGAATTTCCACATAGAAATGATGGAAACTTTTGAAACTTTTGAAATCTCTTTCTTAAAGTATTGAAGTAGTGGTGCAATAATATGATCTGAGACTTACACTTTTGTTCTGTTTTCATAATTTAATTGCAGGAGGAATGGAATGTTCTGAAAGCTGATTTTTTTCATCTACCAGAACTAAAAATAAGATCTCTATTTTCATGTCTGCACAAAAAATAAATAAAATACAGTTCCTGCAAAAATCCCAGTGGCAGTCATGGTTAAGAATAAGCTAAGAATTCCGCATTTTGAAGAATTTTGATTGAAGGCCAGGGACGGAAATGGTGCATTTAATCTGACATGTTTTTTGTAAAAGCAATGAGCAGTAGACCTAGCAGGTTGCAATTAATGAAGAAAACAAAAAGCAACTGCACAGAAAAGATCATGCAGTGGATTGTTAAGGAATATCCAGACAGGAGTATTTTTGCTGGACTGTATCAGCTCATCTGGTGTGAGCTTTAGAAGGTGATTTTATTCTGTGTGCATTTTAATTCTTCACAGCGAAGTTGTTGGTGATCTTGTTAACGCCTACACAAGCATATATATTTTTTTGCAGTCTTTAGTACAGTGGTCACTTGCAGTTTATAAACAGATTACATATTATATATAGAATTTTGAATTTCTTCTAGTTCCTTTGGCCAGTGGTACTTTTTTTGTGGTATGATATGAAGCAAGGTGTTAGGAAAAATAGCTCTGTGAAAATCATTATTTTACATATTCCTGCTGTTACATCTTTTAGTTCCTTTCCTTAATTCAGAGTCAATCACAGTTCTTACAATATTTCCTAATATGGTCATTGTTCCAGGCTGTTTGTTATGTGGCTCCTTTTAGGGATTGCTTTTTTATTTTTTTCATTTTTTAACTTAGGTTTACCAGAACTGAAGAGAACTTCAAATATATACCTTTTCTAATAGGAACAAATTATAGCCTGCTTTTTAATAAATCTATTTTAAGGATGTTTTGTTTCATTTTTAAGTGTCATCCCTCCTGATGTTAGGTTATAGAAAGTAGATTTGAGATCTTTCCGGGAAACTTTGCAACATATTTCAAGTTTGAATGTAATCTAAAATCATCTTTGTACACGTGTGTCAGTTTCAAACCAGAAAAGAAAATAAGATAACTTTTATATGAGCTGGAAGATCATAATTTCAACAGAAACATAGGGAGTATTGCTGCCTGCCTATAAGGTTAGTTGATCTACTTCAAATTTCCCTTTCATTTGTTAACTGTACAGAGATTTTCTCTTAAGTCAAATATCAAGATTTTGTAGAGGATTCAGTGATTATCTTTCAGGTATGCATTATCTTGTATAAAAAACTAGGTAGTGCTTGAAACTTAACTTAGCCTTTCTGCTAAGTGATGGTATTTTGAAAATACATGGAAATTCAATTAGCCAAAAAAATAGTTGAAGTGGGAATAATCTGAACCAGAAAAGTGTTAGTTTAGTGCTAAGACACAAAACTGAAATTAATGGTTTCTTCTGAAGCGTACAGAATTTTATTAAAGAAACAAACTATATACCCATTTTTCACTTGGGAGATGAGGAACATTTCAGCTTGGAAATGTAACAAAGAAGTTGAGGAATTTGTTCTAAAACTTAGAGTAGGATTTTTGAGTTTTAAAAAAAAATGTTCAGAAGTGTAACTTCCTATGCTTTCAGGCTGATTACATAACTTGTATAGTAGTTGCTTTGTAATTTCATATTGAAGGAGTTCAAAGTCTTGATGTTTTTCCAAGAAAAGCTGTGAGCACAGGAACTTTGACATTAGTATTTAACATAGCTATTTTCAAGTGAAATGCCCCTGAGAAAGGACAGCTCTTTAGGTACCCAGTGTTTCTTTTATCCTAGTATTTGTGTTGTTGTGAGATTTACAAGTAAATTTTGTCTGGTTTATTGTTTTTATTTTTTAAGGTAGTAATGTTCACAAATATACTGGAAATGTATGATCTTGAAGCAAAATGGCAATTTGGCTGAAGTATAAAATCAGGAGGCCATCAGGTGAAAACCAGACTTTCCTAGCTTTCAGAGCTATTTTTTTGGCTTCTCCTTTATTTTGCGCCCCCTCCAAGGATATTGCTCTGGATCCTGCAGTTAGGTCTAGTCTCCATCATGGTTCACTACTCAGTCAAAACCTACAGATTATCCCAGAGATGATCTGTTCTCCTCATGGGGCTGTTACCTGTGCTGGCACAGTCACAGTGAAGCAAGACATTCCTAGTCTCCTCCAGCAAGTTGTTTCTTACAGACTGGCTTCTTCTTCATAGAAAATTAGCCCTAAAAAAAAGAACTAAAAAAGAAACCAACCATTTTTTCTCTTTTTAAAAAATATAATAGAGATAATTGGTTTATATTGACTTTAAATGTTTGACAAGCACAACAAAATCCCTCCTTAGAGTATGGTACTTATCTATGTAGAATTTCTTTTATCTGTTTTTTTCTTTTCACTATAGCATATAACAGAAAGAACATAACAACATTACTCTTTTTCTGGTAAGAGAGGAACAGCGGATGGGAGGCATTCTGTAGGTGCTTCTGTTCCACATGTATATCTATACAGTGCTCACAGATAGGGACTTTACTGGGAAGAAATCCATGGGAGAAAGATTTATGTAAATGATTGACATAAATGCACATGAAGATCCAGTAAGATCAGCTCTCTACTGTATTAGAATATAGTGCAGGATACCCATCACTCTGCATCTCTTGAAATCCTGTTGCACATCCTACATCACTCTCAAAACAAGTTGGTGTTTAAGTAAAGAATAGAAAGTAAGATGAAACATTGAAACCTTACAAAGTATCACATTTCTTATATGTAAAATATCACTGCTGTGTGTTGGAAAGCAAACAAAATCACTGCTGTTGCAGTTTTCAACACAGCTTTGTTTTCTGTATGCCTGCTTTTGTGTTTGTGTGGTTAGGAAGCTAAGGCAGGAATAGATTCAAGATAGGAACAAAAATAATTTCTCTGTGATTCCTAGCAAAAATAAATTTTCAAAGGATATTTTATTGTCTGTCATATCAGATGCTTTCCTCATCCTTGTTTCCAATACTGTTCTCTCACCTGTTAGTTTTCATTGAAAAAACTTTATTTGAACGTGAGAGGAAATTGTTATTCCCTCAGATATTCAAGATAAAATGATCCATTGTGAATGCTTTCTCTTTCAAACCTTACTGTATGTTTATTGCTCAGGATTGCATCCTAACTTCGAAAGTTGAAAACAAGATTCCATTGTGAAGTTACAGGTGGGAAACCTGGCAGTGTTACATGGAAGACTAAGATGCATATAACATGAAGGAATTATTTTTATTCAAAATCTTATCCACGTTTGTAAAAACTAATTATACAAAGAACAGTAAAAGAGTAATGTTAGTATCTGAGTTATGTTCAAGACTGATACTCTTAATAATTTGTAGTTGGAATTTTAACTCCAGCTCGCTTTTTCCAAGAAGATACTTAGCATTTTTAGCCCATGTACCACATATCTTACTGACAGTGGCTGATGATTTAATTTGCAAGTATCAGATTGAAGGTTTTGGTGTATTGTTGAATTGTGATGGCTGTCAAACAAAATGGTCTTGGATCCTCAAAAAGGGGAGTTAATATTTTGTACACTCCCCTGCTCCCCTCAAAATACTCATTTTACTGCTCTTAGTGCTTTTGTTTTTCCACTCTACAGAGAAGTTACTATTGTAATTTTCTCCAGACCCACCTTCCTCCTACCCTCCTAGTGTGCATTTTCCTTGTTTGCTTTTTGCTGGTTCAGGTGCTTGTTTGTTTCTTCTGTGGAATTTTGTTGTCAAAGAAATCATAGCTTTCTGTTATTCTGGTGAGAATTGATTCACTGGAAGGTTGATAATGGCTGGTATGGCTGTCAGAAAAGAGATAGGACCATACAATTGAGAGGAGGAAGAGACCAAGAAGGAAGAATGGTGGAAAAGGGAGCAAACACTACAAGATGAGAATGGGGAGAATGACATCTTCCTCTTCAGGTCGTGAACCATTAGGTGGACTAACCACCAGGGGAACTGCAGTCTAGGCAGCAAGTATTTTCATTTTGAATGCATGAATGCCAGAATTGCTGCTTGATTGGGCTCTTTCAAATACTTAGGCTTGTGTAGCTCTAATGGCACACTGAAAATGTTTTATTTATAAGCTCAAATATCTTTAAAGAACTTTCAAGCATAAAGCTAACAAGATCTTCTGTAGCAAATTTGAGATATCTAGGATTTTTATTTCTGTATGAGGTAACAGTGGATAAAATGAGATGTATGCCATGATAATTTTTTTCAGTAACTTTTTTTTTTTTAGAAAGGAGTAGTTTAGTTTCTGTCAGCAAAATGGGGATTTTCTGCATTTTATGCAGAAAATAATGTCCAGTGTTAATTAATGTTTTGTGAAAATTATATAATATTGTGGGTGTACTGAAAGTTTAAGTATTAAAGGAAGAGTGGGAAAATAGAACTGTCTGAAGTTGCAACTATATTACCTCTCATAGATAGGTATCCAAATGCTTACCAGTATGTTTTTCTAATTGTGGATTAAGTTATACTTCTCCACCTTCTTAAACCTGATGGAAAACAGACACAGACATTAGTCACAATTATCCAAAGCACCATCCATTGGGCAGAGTATGTAGTCTTGTCCATTTGGTCAGCCTTTAATAAAGTTATGGAACCAAACCATAGAATTGCAGTTCTTTTCAAATTTTGTAAATTTCAGTTTTGTAGAGCCATAGAAAGCAGTATGGTAAATTACATACCTTGGTATTAGGATGTTTTGTTACAGCTTAAGAATTAATCTCGTGCTTATATACACGTTTTCTGATCCTGCCTTGAAAACTTATCCTTGGTGCCCCTTAATTTTCTTCCTGCACTTTGCTTGTATCATATCTAAAGTTATTAATTTCTGCCTCTATTTAGGAGTGGGCATCTTTGTATAGGTGCAGTTAAGATATTTGCATTATTCTAAACAGAAATACTGTCTGAATTTTTTTAAGAAGCCTAAAAGCTGATCTTGTATCCGAATAATTAATTAGGTTCTAACATGAATAGTTGGAGCAAATATATAGACACAAGGATCCAAACATGCCCTAAGGGCATGTCTGTACAGACTTTCAGATCTTAGTTTTCAGCCTAACTGGCAGATTGCTACTTAAAGAGTCAAAGTAGGGGTGTTTTTCTTGAAGATTTAAAGCAGCAAACATTCTAATTGTCTTTAAACATGAGGAAGATACAATTCAAAGGAGTTGATTTGGGCATGTTCTGGCAGGAGGCAGTCGTATAACCACACATGTATGTAATTATCAGTGTCCATCTGTGGGCTGTCTTTGTCTTGTCTGAAATCACTGAAAACGTGTCAGTTCCAAGTGAATGTTAATGTACTTTAAAATTCCTTGTCCCTGGAAGGAGGGTATCTCAAAGTCGTTTACAGACACTGTGGGACATTACTGTCTAAGTTAATGTGCCTTTTTGCTCTGGCATTCCATCAGCGCAGGGAGGACTGCTGACATGAAAGCACAAAGTAGTGAAAAGCAGGTAAAAGCTGTGTGTCCCAGGATAGGAAGGAAAACCATGTACCAGAGCAGCCACCACTCTTCTCAATGTTACAAACTGTTAACAAATACAGGAAATGTACTTTGCTAAAAGCAGTGTGATGTGGAGATCTACCATATTATTAATGGTATCTTTTGCTTCATTTCTTGTCTCTAAAAGCATTTAACTCAATTTTAGGGTGATTTAAATTGTAGTTTTGAGGTGTTTTTTTTAAGTAAATTTCACGTAGAAGATGCTTGACAAAATCTGTTTTGTGTCTGTGTTGATGTGTGCAGTGGATCACTGTTAAATGCTTTATGAAGCAAAAGCTAATTCTCTATTTTAACTGCTTTTTTCTTATACAATCTTACTGCTTTTTTCATGATACAGTAGAACTTCAGTCACAAGTTTCAGTCCCTTGCAGATGCTTAAAAAAGTGTAATGGGTAACTAAAAATAACCTGTCGTGAAGTGTTCAAAGGCTTGTGAAAGTTGCATGCATTTTCATAAAGTGTTTTGTTATTGTTCTTGTAATGCATCAAAAGATACAAACTTCATATGAAAAAAAAATGCCAATTCCTAAAATTTAGTGAAGTTATTGTGATTTGAAGTTCTACTATATAGTATGTGTTTCATCTGCACTGGGAAAATAAAATTTCAAGCTGACAAGTTCTTGCTCATAATTCTTTTTTTGCAGGAAGCATTTCAGTTTTGTGGCAAGTCTGCTTTGTTTGGTTGATTTATTTTTTTAATCTTGTTATAAGGATACATTTGTGACTTTGCAATAGAGTCTTTGAGAGAGAACTCCATTCATGAGAAATACCCACTTAGACCAGAGAACTTAAAACTGGGATTCCAGTGGACTGGGTTTGGCTCTCTAAAATATTTGCAATGTGGTATTACTGAATGATAGGTATTTTGGCTTTACAAATGTGCTGAATGTATCCAGCTTCAAATGAGTTTGGAGGTTTTTTTGAAATCTGGCCTAATGACTTTGTCTTTCCTCAGTGTATGAAGTTGGTCTAATAGTCACCAGCTATTGAGGCTGCCTGTTTGAAATGTATAAGTTAATATAATTTTTCACACAGTTGTTTCCATGCAGATATTTGCACAAGATGAGTTTTCTTTAGTATGTAGTAGCTGGTCACTCTATGGTCAAGCTCTGCTGTAGCATGTGGGCTTTTTACAAACAATTTTTATGTCTTGTGTGACTGATGATTATTTCTTTTTAGCCAACTGGTGGCATTCTTTGGCATTACTTTCAACCATTCGTATGGGTTTGTTACTTGGAAATGCTACTTCTTTTAAAATGAGCTTTTATATAAAAGTAATTTAGAAGGTGAACTTGTGCTAATGAAATGTGATGCTTGTGCTAGTGAAAGATGTATGGAAACTAAAGTTTCTGAAATATTCTGAAAATCCTTTATTATGTAAAACAGAACAGAGATGAGTGCTGTCATGTAATTTGAAGAGTAAAATAAATTAGTAGGTCTCTAGGTAAAGTGATAGGAGTTCTACAGACCTAGAGCAAGATCTCTTGCATCAAACACTAGTTTCAGATATTCTGCAACTGAATTGAAAGAAAATATCCATATAAAAATGCTGGCTTTTTAAAATTTGTACAGTTGCAGTTCAAAAGTCAGTATTTTAAACATATTTTTAAATTCAGCCAGCAGTCTAAGGAAGGCAGTTTTAACTTCTGATTTTTAGTGCATTGCAATAATGCTTTCACTTATAGAAAGCTTACACAATATGTAAATATTTCTTGTCTCTTTTGGCTCTGTCTTTGATAAATGCTACACAACTTGCACATAACTTTACACCTTAAGAAAACATATGATGTAACAGCAGTGATTTAACACAAAATATACTTTAGCTCATAACTTTGTTTTGTAACTAAACCTGAAATAGTGAAATGGTTGTCCTATCTGTTATATTCATGCTGCAGAATTCAGTTGTTCAGGACAGCAAAAAGCTAACCCAGTCCTTCACCAGTTCAAAGACAAATTGTATTAATAGAAAATAAAATATTCTCAACTGCTTTTATGTACAATAAAACCTCCAAACAACTGATTAAGAGATGAGAAAAAAGTAAAGCTATAAGACCATTCAATATAATCTATTGTTTGAGATGAAAGTTCAGACCTGCTGAAATTGTTAGTGTCAATGATGCCTCTGAGGGTCTTGAATCTCTGCCAAAGCTGTTTAGGCAGCAGATGTGGAAGAAGCGTAGATGGATAAACTTGGGTTGCAGAAGCCACATGAAAACCAAATCAGAGTCAAGAACAGAACACTGATGCCCCAGTCCTCTTCTGGCCACACAGTGGGCCTTGAAGTGTTTGTGCTTTTACCCTTTTGAAAAGGAGTTCAAAATTTTATGTTTTGTATTGCTTTCAGGGTTACAAGATTTACTCATTTTTAATCTCCCTTTTTTAACGTGTCAAGAGGCAGCTAAATTTTTTTTTTTCAAAGTTTATACTTGAAGCCTAATGTAATTGAAAACTAAAACTACTGTAGCAATGAGAACAACTTTGTTTTGTCTGTTTTCTTTTTGAGATGGTTGCTTCTTACTTTTTTCCTTGCTTTCCCTTCATCTGTCTACTGATCATGAAAATGTTTCTTTTTTCAATAAACTGTCAGGGAATGTTGTTATAGTAATCAGTGGTGAGGTTCCCTGATGGATTTATCTGTATCTCTATCACTATATATCTATCTCACAGAAAGGCAATGAGGCCATGAAATGAAAAAAAAAAGCATGGATTTTAACAACTTTATTGAGTAATATTTTAAGGTGTTACTTCATCCAAGTTGGAATACTATCAAATTCTATGTTTATATACAGGAACTTGACAAGAGGAGTTGGTAGATTTAGAGAATTACTAAGAGCTGTTGAAACAAGAACTACACAAAACCTGCGAATGGTAAGTTACATTAAACCACTTTCCTATTGTAGCATCTGAATTCTGTAGGCAGAGAAAGTACAAATATAGTGGATGAGTTAGAGACAAATAGTTGGATATGTAGCATATTGATAAGGACCTGTTATCCAACACTTTATAAGGTTACATTTCCTGGCTTAAGGATGATTAATGAATGATTAAAGTAAGGAATGTTTGGTACGCAGTCTCCCCCCTATTCCTTTTTCTTGTTTGTGGTTATAATTAGAACCTGACTCTGGTCTCTGACCATACTTTCAACCTTAATTATAATTGCCCTATTTATGAGTCAATGTAGTTTTATATCTTTGTAAGTTAGTGGGGGAATACATTGTTTTTGTGTGTTTCTATTAAGTTGAAGGCTATCAAGTTATAAAGCCTCTTAAAGGAAAACCACAAAAGCAAAATCAGGAAGATTTGTTACTTATATCATCACAAGCTTGAATCTTTTATATAATAAAAAATAGAGGCTCATATCTTTTACTGTCATATAATTATTTTCAAAATATTCTAGATTAGTTTCCTAATAGTGGGCCTTTAAAACTTCCAAACTGGTAGTAAGGAAGGTAAGTGATTTCTTAATTCATTGAATAACTGATTCCTAGTAAATATATTAAAATTATTTCATAATAGATTTTCAGTGGAGAGGGATAATGCAAATTTTAATAGAAAATATGAAGGACTTGTTATCGTATAGGAATTAAGGTGGAAGATGCAGATCTCATGGTGCTGTGTGTGACTTAAACATTACACATCTTTTTTCTGGAAAATGTTACTGGGAAATGCTGCCAATTATGATGCAAATTTAGATCTTGCCTTCTTTCTACTGCCCCGGTAGAAAATCTTTGAATTTTCATCATCGTGATATGTAGTCGTGGAGGGTCTATGCATGTGTGTGAAACATTAATGAGATTAACCTGTTAGTTATAGATTATAGGATGACTTAAAAGCTTTAAATAGTATTATTTAATTTAATAATATTTATGTAAGTATTTATACGGTTAAATATGTGGTGACAATAATACTTGGTCAAAATAAATCTTTTCATGCTGATTTTCAACCTTGTTTCATTTTTTCTGGCTTTAAGAGTACCTAACACCAGCACCTTCAAGTATGAGATGTCAGAAGCCCCATTCAGCCCACAGACCATAACTTTCTGTGGTGGGTTGACCTTGTATGGTTGCCACATGCTCACCCAGTTGTCCTCAAACTCCCCTTCCTTAACACATGGGGAGGAAATAAGCTAGAAAAGGTCTGAGATAGGTTTGAGATAAAGGCAGAGAGTTTGCTTACCAGTTACAGTCACAGGCAAAACAGGCTCTTCTTGGAGAAAATTAATTTATTGTCACTTAAAAGAGAGTGGGATGGTGAGAAACAAAGACAAAAACTGAAACACCTTCCTTCCACCCCATTTTCTCAGGTTCAGCTTCAGTCTTTGATTTCTGACTCTTCTACCTCCTCTCCCTACCCTCCCATTCCCTGAGTGGTGCATGAGGGGTGGAGGGTTGTGGTGAGTTCCTCTCTCCTGCTCCTTACTCCTCACTTTTCCCCTGCTGCACATGGGGTCCTTCCTTTGGGCTGCAGTTCCTTCAGGGAATATCATCCTGTTTTTCACCATGGTTCTCTTGGCAAGCTGCAGTTCGGACTACTCCACTGTGGTCTCTCCCATGCAAGCAACTGCTCCAGGTCTGCAGAGGCAGTAGAGGTTATTGAGCATCTTAGGTTATTGATTATCTTAGGAACAGCAGCTGGGTTGTTTATTCTTCGGAAGCATTTGGATTTAACTGATAAAATGGAAAAATTGTTTGTTATTGCTGTTATTTTTCTTTGTGTTTAGAGAATTGAACTGGATTTTTTATCTTTTAAACAGTATCATGCCTGTTTTTTTGGATGTTATAGAATACAAAAATTATTCTATATAAGTAGTCTTCATAAGAAAAAATCTGAGCATTTTTTAAGAGTTAATATTCAGCATTTCTAGGGAAAATATTTATCTTTTGCTTTTTCAGACAATAGCAAGACAACTTGCAGAAATTTTGTTACGAGGTATGTGTGAACAGAGTTACTGGAATCCACTGGAGGATCCTCCTCACCAATCACCCCTTGATGATCCACTTCGAAAAGGTTCAAATAAGAAGAATTATGCACTCAGTAGGAGACCACGGGTATACACTGGAGAAAAGTATGGCTGAGTTTATACCTCTTTTGTTTCTATAATTGCACTTGTTACCCAGTACACTGGATAATTTAGTTTACATTTTTGAAAATGGATGAGGAACTTGGCAGTGTGTAGATAGATAGATTCCCCGAGGTAAACTAGAGAAGAAACATGCTTCTCCCAGTGGAAGTTTGCACTGTATACATTAGACCTTTTGTTCTCAATTGTAGAAATATTTTTTTTTTTTCTGTCCTGGTGCATGTGATAGACTCAGTATCTCTTACTACATGTGGGATACAAAAGAAAACATGAACTGAGTACCAAATCAGGTATTGCACATTTTAAATGTGCTGCTTCTAGACATCTATTCTGCTTTATTATAGAAAGGAAAGATTCAATAATATGGAGATTCAAGTTGGTCCTGGAAGTATTATGAAAAAACTAACATACCTAGAAATTTATCTGGCGGTTTCAAAGCTAGTTTGTCTTCCAAGGCTAATCTTTTAGCTAATCATCTTAGATTAGTTTTGGCATTTTTTTTTTATGATTCCACCTTTTTGTTCAGTTTTAATCTTTAATCAAATCAGGTGATACTTTTTGGTTCGTTTTTGTCTGGTAGATCTCATAGTGAATTCTAGAGTAGCTATGGTATGTTTCTTCCTTCTTAAAAATGTAACTTTTTTTTTTTTTCCAAACGAATCACCATTAGGATTACTATTAAATATAGATAGCCATTTCCTTTAATTTGAAATTTTTCTTAGAAGTTAGTATCTTGATCATAGAAGTCGCCCTATTTACATAATGGAGGGATGCTTTGTTTTAGTGTTCACAGTATCTTTATATTGTAACATAAATGCCTGCAATATGACATCATTTGAGTTGTTTAGTTGTATTTTTTTCAGAGTTCCATTAATGAATCTTTTACACAGCAGCAAGCCCACATAATTATGGTGCCTTTACTGATATTAAATAGAATGGCCTTTATCATCAAAGACTTCTAGCAATTCTCCTTCCTGTATCCAGAATAGTTACAGCAGGTTTCTCAGGCTCAGTCTTTCAAACTTAAGTTCTCCATTCTCAACTCATCCTTCATAGCAACATATTTCCTGCAAAAGTGGGGCTTTGTTCAGTTTATTTCTGTTGTCCTTAGCACATGCAAGGTGAGGAGTTCCACAGTTTCAACAGAGCATATAATTAAGTCCTTTCATCAGGTCAGACTGGTTTATACCATACCACATAAAACATGTCAAGCCAAGCAGCTCATCTCCAGCAGTGACTGAAAGGAAGTATCAAAGACAATGATATCTAGGAAATTTCTTCCTAGGTATTCTTCTGACCACCCACTCTGAGTTTGCAATACACTGTTTTTTCTAAGTATGTTGCCTAACATTAAATAGCTGCATTGTGTTCTTACAAGGATTATAATGGGTGTAATTTGGCTAATAGCATGTATGTTTTTTTAGATCTCTGTGTTATTGCCTTTTAGAGTTTACATGAACCAATTCTTCAACTGAGCATAACTTCCATGGCTTGTCTTTGGTTGATAGCTGTTTCATGCTTTCAGTTGCCTCTTTTGCTGTGTTACACTGAAATTACTTTGTGTGCCTGCATCTATCAGGACAAACAAAAAATGAGTTCAGTCTACTTAACTGAGCTTTTTTGCTTAGAGAGGTGAAAGAAATGTCTCACTAATTTCTGCACAAGAAAGATGTTGTTTGAGACAAACATCAACATATCTACAAAAATATGTTTGAAATTGCTAGAGAAAAAAATGTTTGCTTTTGGTTTGATAAGTGGCTTTTTCGTAGTTCTCTTTGGGGCAGCATCCCTTCTTTCTCTGAGAGAATAATTTCTCCAGCAATTCTTTCCAGTCATTACTCTGCTTTCTGGGTGCCATTGTAGGTTGGTCAGGTTAAGTTCTCTTCCAGGTTGTTAAATTCTGCAAAGAGGAGTGGATTGTTAAAGAAGGAGTACTCTGATGCTTCCTCATCACTCCTCATTCCTTATCGTGGGTGGCTCTTATTCATGACTAACTGGTTTGAAATTTCTTTTGTTATGTAATAACAAATCATATGCTAAATTCTAAGATTTAGAATACTCTTAAAAATCTGGTGAGCAGTTACATTGATTAAAAAATAAAAATACAACAACAGAACAGCTGCCCTGGGGTCTTAGCTGTTGTATATTACCACAATACATTCACAATGTTGCTTTCAAACTGCCTGGAATTAAGATGTCTTTTTGTTTCTATTTTCTTTCAGGCATTGAATTACTGATTATATTTCTAGTACTTTAAAAAAAACCTGGGAAGATGTTTTAATATCAGACAACTTTTGTTTCCTGTCTATAATGTATTTTAGTTTAAATATCCTTGGCACCATAGGAATTTATTATTAACAGCAACAAATTATTTTCTCAATTTAAATAGGGAATTGTGGAAATAATGAACTGAATTAACAGGAAATAGTACTTGTGCTAATTCAGAAATAGTTTAGAAGAAGAAATCTGAACAGATAAAACATGGTCGATGATTCAGGGGATTTTTTAATGTGTATGAGAATGGATAGATGAATTCCTGCCAGTACCCAATGCAGATTAGTGTTGTCTGTCCAACATACCAAGATAGAAGAGTTTTCAAAAAGCATCCAGTGTTCAGAGAAAGCACTCAAGTCTAGAAACTAGTCCTATGCAAACCTTCAGCATTAAGTTGAAAGGAACTGTACTTCATTACAAGTAAATAATTCTACTGCTTGGAACTAAGAGTGATTATGGCAAACAGGGGGAGATTGTCATGGGTCAATTTAAAAAGATTCATAGACATTGAATGCATCAGGAAAAAATTCTCAAGCATATCTCAGGAAAGACTGATAGAAGTATTTCTTCACATATTGCCTAAAATACAAAAGTTCTCCTGTTCTTGTGTGAGTTTCCTCTTGCCAGCACTTGAATCAGTGATGTAGATGGATTTCAGGCAGATTATGTATAAGAGGCTAGTTAAACTATGGGTTTAGTGTTTACAGTTGTCAAATTATGTTCAGTTTTGGGAAATTTTAATGAGTTCAACTTTGACAGCTGTGGTAGTTTTGTTCTTTTATTGTGTTCAGCCAAGTTTTCTGAAATGCAAATATAGAGCATTGTGAAGAAATTAATTTTAACCAGTTATTTTTCTATGCAAGTTACTTTTCTTTTCTTTTTTGGACATTTTCCAGTTTTTACAGTGCTTTTAATATATATGTGTGAACTACTCATAAAAATAATGTGTTTTGCTTAAATAATTAAATTCTCATTTTGAACAGCATTTTCTGTCCTCAAGAAAATACAGAAGAAGCCTTACTGCTGCTGCTTATTAGTGAATCTATGGTAGGTAAAATAGAGGGAATGTATGTGCATTTGCTGTATATGTGTGCTTTCCTTGTTTTGTTTTGTTTGTTTTTTGGGGTTTTTTTTGGTATTTTGCTTTGTTTTGTTTTTAATAGGCTTTATTTTTCCCCTAAGCCTTTGCTTTGTCTTTTAATTTCTGTTCAGAGAGCAGGCAGTTATTTCTGAAACTCAAATTTTTGTTCCTCTGAGCCAGCTAGATGAGGTCTGCAAGTGTTCTGGGGTGAACAAGCCGGGTCCTTTATGTCCTTCATTTGCCATCACTCACCAGTATGAACCACTGTTACACCAGCTGGTTGCTATTCAGACAGACATAAAGTCTAAGTTCTGTTTATTGTAAAAAGCAAATCAAAAACTACTAGAAGAGCATAATAAAAAAGTGTCAAAAAGTGCCTTCCATCATGCATTAAACTTCAGTCACTCAAATTTGTAAATGATTTTTAATGATACTGACATTCAGTCTTGGCTACTGAATTATTTATTTAAAATGTCCCCATTTCCTCAATAAATGATTCCTTTCAATGGTCTACTTGTGCCCTTTGTCAGCCTTCCATATTTTCTGCTAGTCATCAGTCAACTGCCACATACTGACATTCTCATGCCTTGTCAGTTTTATGTTCAGGTAAAATGAATGCTGGAGCTTTTGCTATTTTTTTAGCTAGAGGGGTGAAACCTCTGCAGTCCCAGGCATCATGCAGTCTGTCTCACTGCACATCAATAAGATGTAGTCTTTTAAGTTCTACAGGTGATTCACTTGTTTTGGCATAATTTCTGTTTTGCTACAGTTAAATAGGATCAGAACATTTTAGTGAACATGTCCTAGTTTAACAGTTTTAAAATGGCAGATATTTACATTGTAGTGCCAACTGCTTTCCTCATTCCTAGAGACCTGCCTTGCAGTATTCATGGCAGAATCTAGAAAGTCTGTGTAGATTCTGATTCTCATAATACAGAAAAATTGGCTAAGCAAACATTTCCACTTACCATATGTTGGTTTTGCTGCAGAATATGCTTACCACTGAGAGGTGCTGCCTGTGTCTCTGTAATGTGCCTGAGCAGCAGTGGAGGTGTAGAGAATACTGATGTGAGCTGTGGTCTTCATGTGAAGTGAAAGCAGTCCTAGTTTTGCAAGATCTGACTACTAATTGCTGTGTTTGTGTGTGTAGTTCCTTACATATCATCATTAAGAAGCCAAAAACCAAATGAAAAGTACTGCCTTGTTAAGTGCTATTTCAGGTTACTTACAGCTTTTCCTTTGTGAATTAGATCTGCCTAATTATATCAAATGCTGTCACTGTAGAGCATATACCTTTAGCAAGCTTTCAAATTTTTTTACAGTAATTATTGCAGATTATTTTGGGCAAAAGAGTTTGTTTCGGGGGAGTATTATCTTTGACATGATTGACTTACTTTGGCTAAGTCATTCCTGAGATGTCTGTGCATTTTGCATTCCACATACCTCTTTGAAAAAATTTCAGTATTTAATTATTCTGATTTTAAAGAGCTTAAAATGTTACCTTGTTAAAGTGGAGAAAAATTTATTATCCCTTATTGTGTGACATTTTTTGCATCTGAAAGAGGGGGAAATAAGCACCTATTAAAATTTGGTGGTTTTAAGTAAACATGCTAAGGGGGCCATTTCTTGTGAAATTAAAAATAATGAGGGTGATAAGAAGAGAGAAGTATCTGACTTGTGATTGCAGACTACCAGATATACTAGCATTTGTACAAATGCGTAATGGGAATATTAAATGCCAAGAAAACTAGAAATAGATATGATAGCAAGATAATGTCTTTTCAGAGGCTTGATCATAAAGTGGGAGAAGCACTGGGTAGTTCGGTGAGGTACTAACTACTCTGAGACATGAACTTTGTTCTTTGCTCTTGAACATGGTTTCTCTGTGAGCATGGTCAATTCATTTAATCCATTTCTAGCTCAGCTTTTTTCCTTCCCAGAAGGAGCACTTTACTTAAGGAATTAGGTTTGCAACGTGCCTTTTGCAAAATAGGTTTGAAAGTACAAAGTTTTACTGCAAACAGCCTGATTCCAAAGCTGTGCCTGGAACCAGGATCAGTTTTCACGTAGTACCTCCTGAAGGTGTATGTGGGTTATCCTGGGCATATTACCATTCACAAGTGAGATGATAGTGTCATAATGTTGTGAAGAGGAAATAAGTCAATTGCCTTATTTTACAAAAGCTGGAATAGAGGACTTGAACATACATTTAATATGTTTTACTAGCAAACAACAGATAAAGAGAAATTTTTGTAGATGTATATCCATTATATTGAAAATATACCTTCTTTTTTTTTCTGAGAGGTCTTTAATAATTTTAAATACATTACTTGGATTATGGCATTAGAATGGAGTAATTAAAAATAGGTCCATGTAGAAACATCAATCTTGCGACTAGTACATAAAATTGATAATTCTTTCTATCTAAAAATTAGTTTCAGATCTCTTCCTTACAGCAACTACTGACTGTGAGGTTGAGTAGAAAGGTATTAACTGGAGTGAAAATACAGCTTGAATTATAATGATTGATTTGGTTTCTTTCTCTGTGGTGTGTTTCAGGCTAACCGGGATGCTGTACTGAGCAGAATACCAGAGCACAAGAATGATCGCATCATCAGTTTGCAAAGTGCATCTGTAGTCTACGATTTACTTACGATAGCCTTGGGAAGAAGAGGCCAATATGAAATGCTTTCAGAGGTTTGTGATAATAGTGAATATTCATCTGCATAATTTTTGCTGTTTTCTATTAATCATGTAAATTGTGGTAGTAAGAAAAGGCTGAAACAAATATAGGATACTGTTACTCTCACCATTTTATAAATACACGAGATAATTTCCACCCCAAAATGTTTACTGTCTAAATTTATACAAGTGACTTGAGGTGACCAAACAAGAAAAGTTTTGTGGAAGGTGTGGTAAATGTTTAATGCCCCAGAAATGCACAATTTTTAGGTGGGGATGCATGGATCTCCTTATAAGGGTGCACATTTAATGGAGAGAGCAAGAAGGAATGGCAAAAAATGAAAGCCATTCCGGATATAGAAATGATAAATATCATTTCCTAAAAAAATATTTGTAACAAATGAAATAAGTTTTCAGAAGAAAACTTTCTTTTACACTTGTTAATATTTGAGGTGATCCATAGTTCTTACAGTTTATAATAAAAAGGAAATAAAGTTAATTAAAAAAAAATTTCAGGTCTTTGGGAAATGTGTTACTTACCTCAATGTCTGCTTCATTATGAAGCATGCTTGTGTTTGTTAGATTGTGGCAACTTCTTCAGGAAACTGCCAAGTATTGGTAACCGTTTTATACCTGTGAAACCGCTACAACTCTTTGGGCAGAGCAGATCTTTCTGCTGCTCAGACAGTGCTCACTCAGCAGCAGGGTACTGTTGCTGACCACAATTTATTATTAGTCTCCAGAAAGAATAGGAAGGCATACCCAGGAATTGCTTTGTTGAGAAATGGTTTCTCTCTACCATAATAGAGGACTTCTGTTAAGAAAAAGATGCAAAAAAAGCGCTCTAGTTTTTCTCTGGTATGTGTTGATGGTCACCCATTTATCTGCATCTCATGTGATGTTAAACCCTCAGTTTGGGTATTCTTTTTCTTGAAAGTACTTCATAGCTGCCAGCTGGGATGCAAATCAGTTTAAATCAGTACAATGGAAGGTGTTTCACAGAACAAAGGAGTACAAAGGTCACACAGGACCAGCCCTACAACATAATCTAATCAGGAATATTTCCATTTACTTGTCACTACAGACACAATCACCTTCATGTAGTTTTAGGTGGTTGCAACAAAGGTGCAAGAGGTGGCCATCCAGATATTTCAGTCTAGAACTTCTGAAACAAGAGACATCAACAAGTATTTAAAAAAAAAAAAAAAAAACAAAAAAACAACAAATAAATGAGACCAAAAAACCTTAAAAACTTTGATTTATTTTTTTCTCTAAGTGACTGGCAACTTTTCAGTTTTGTATAGTAGATTAACAACTAGGCAGGGATAGAGCAGCCTTGGGTTCCAAATCTGATTCTTACATTTTGTCTGGTGTCATGATGGTTTTGTTGTGGATTTTTGGTCTTTTTTAGAATGTTTAAGAATCATTATATTTATGGGAACATTGCAGGTTTAGTGAGTAGAAGATATTTGCCCTCAAATCCTGCTGCTGATAGTCTGTAACTTTCATAATTTGAAGTATTGTAATAAACACATATTCAGAAATGTTAAAACATTCTGTTCAGTTATATAATAGGCATTGATTTATTTTTTTTTTTTTAGGGCTTCATTCTCTTTGAGCTGATTTTCATTGCTCTGGTGGAGTTGTTGTAGATTAAATCAGAAGTTGGGAAATTATTCTAACTGTGAAAATGGTATTCACCCACCAGTTCCAATATCTTATTGCTGCCTTCTGGTTTAGCTATGGCTGAATACTTACAGAAGTAATTGGTTGTTATATAAGAATATTAAATGATCAAAAATCTGTCTTATCATTGTTAAACTGTTCTAATGCCAAGTCACGTTCTTATCTGAAAAGGGCTCATGTTTTTATTGAGTTTGTATATAATGGGCTTTCAATTTCTTAGGGTAGTGTCAACTAGATGAAGGAACTTTATCCTTTCAATTCTTTCCTAGACAAAAGTACTCTGGTTATAATCAGGTTTGTTTTTAAGCTTTGTAGGATGCATAATATTGAGTTTTTAAGTGTCCTACAAGAGGAGATGTCTTCCAGACCAGAAATTTTCCTACATTTTCATGATTTCATCTTTCAGATCTCTAACTTCAAGCATATACTTTCCAGGAAATCATACTGATAAACAACCAAATTCAGTAATGTGTTCTGCATAGCCTGTTCATATAGTGATTTGTGGTTGTTTACAAGGGTGTATCAACAATGGCATTTTTTATAGGAGAGGGATTGTGCTTAAAGTATTTTCAAGTAGTAAAGTCAGTTGCCATTATCCTGAGCATTATCTTAACTTGTAGCCTGCCTGGTGACTGTTGTTTGTTAGTTATTTCTTGGCAGAGCCTGTAGGTCTTCGAAATTCCTTGTTGTGACTTTGTCAGAAGAACCCAGTTTAAGAGGTGTTCATGTTGTTGTGCAGATCACAAACACATCCCATCCATCCGTTCATCCCTTACCCCCACGCACCCTAACGGCCAGTTCTGTATCTTACAAAGAAAAGACAAATCATGTAACTTGTCACTTTTCTTACTGAGCAGGGCCAAGGAAATAGAACTTAAAGTTAAGCAAAAGAAATGGTAGATATATTATTAGTATGTTGAAACTCAAGGCTTTTAGGATAATCCACAGTTGTGTCCTGTGCCCTTATATTTGTAAAATTATAAAATCCTGAAGTATCAATTTCTTAAACCTCATTTTCTGAAGTTAGAATTCATAAATAATTTTTAATTGAGCAAGGCCTAGAAAAGAAATTTTACGTTTTTTACAGTACAGTGAGCCTTATGTATGCATCTATCTAAAATAATAGTATCTATTATTTTACATAAGTATCTAAAATAATAGAAGCAATCGCACGTAACTTAGTTGTTTCTTTCTGTGCTCTTTTTGTTTCCACTTATGCAAAGTCCAATGGGAAAATAAATTCTGTGTTGTTTTTCATAGCAGACATTTAATTACCTTACTGCACGTGCAATCTGATGGTGAACCTTTAACAACAATATGAGAAAGTATTTCTAAAATAATGTGCAATCAGAAAGAAAATAATTTCCTTATAATAATGTAATAAAAATTCTATTAGATAATATTCTTGATACTGGACATTGTGCAGTAGGATAAATTCTATCATACATTAAAAGAATGCACTTCTGTTTTCTCTCCTCTTCAGGGCTGTTCTTTGCTTCAGATTCTGGTGCAGTGTGGAAACATACTGCACACCTGGTTGTGCTTTCTGTAGTGTTAAGGCTGAGTTTGGATGGGAAAAATAATTCATGCTTTCACAGTTTAGCATATACACTGTAGCTGTCAGAGCAGAAAGCTGCTGGACTCTGCAGACTAGAAAATGAATTCCTAAATCAGTTTATTCCAGAAAAGTGTTTCACCTTTCTACTGTATAGAACTGGCCTGATTAGTTAAAATTAACGTAGCAAAATGAAATAATTCTTATTGACAACAGCAGATATGAAACATTCAAAATTAGTGTATAATGCTAATTTCATTATTTAATCTCAGTGTATTAATAATGAATTTTCTTTTGGCATTCAGTTAGTTCACTTAAAATCTCAGCAAAATATGGAATGTGAAGTTAAATTTTTTACAAGTAGAAATAATACTTCAAGGTGAATCTTTAGATACCGCCCCTCATTTTAATTGTAAGTGCTTGTGGTACCACTGCTTATTAAGTATTCACAAATTAGGAAGAGAGTGTGTACAATTTTCCTTTTCATTTAAGACTTATCTCCTACTTTTTACAGGTGGTATCTTCAGTAAGCTGATATTCATAATTCCTTCTTTCATACTACATAATACAGTATCTGCATGAGTATTTAAACAAACACACTAAATGGGAAATCAGTTTTTTGTTGCATTCTTTTCCATATAGAATCTGGCAGCTATTTTCATGTATTTGAAAAATTTAATTTTGTTATTACATGTATGTTGGATAAAAGTCTAAAAAAATCTCACTACTAGTGTATCCTCTCAATAATTGAAAAACATGAGCTAAAATAAAAATTCCCCCCCATATTTAGTGTTTAGAAAGAGCCATGAAGTTTGCATTTGAAGAGTTCCATCTCTGGTATCAGTTTGCATTGTCCTTAATGGCCTCAGGAAAAGTAAGTATAAATTTTTTCATATAATTTCTGTATTGTTGGCATTTGATAACAATGTCTAGCACTTCCATAATTTTCATCTGTAGTGTTTTTGAAAATAAGTCTAATAATTGAATTTACTAACTACGTCATACTCCTGAATTTATTCCCAGTGCTGTACAAAGAATGTTGTTATTTGTATAGTTTCTAATTTAGGTGATGATAACAACTATCTTGCCAATAATCTTAAAATAAGCTGATTGAGTACAAGTAGTGAATTATACCAGATCCTATTATCCTGTAAAACTTGTTTAAGTGTACTTTTGATGACTTAATTTATTTTATACTTAGGTAACAATTAATGCTGATTCGTGATGCTCTTCTTTTTTTTTTTCCCCTTTGGAAATGCCTGACTTTATCTTCTTTAATATTGCTGCCTTTGAGACTGTGTATTCTGTGCAACTAATGGATTTTAAAAAAAAATTTATAAACCAGGAACTTTAGCTTTTAGATGCAATTCTGTTTTAAGTTCTTTTTGCTTTTTGCTGTCATATTACATGAATACATTCATCATATAATGTAAAGAGAATACATTCATCATATAATGTAAAGAACTAATTTTCTAAAATATAATTTTCAATCGGGATATTTTGCTTATTTTCAGAATGGGCAAAAGGAATGTATTTTCCTTAGAAAATATTTTAGTGGCACATGGGTTCTGAAGAGACTTGATTTTTCTTCCAGCTCTATTTATTTTGAGTTGTCTTCCAAACTGTGATTGGATGGAGCCAAATAAGTTAAAAAAAAAAGAGGAGCAGTGCCATTCTATCTTATATCAGACCTATTCCTGTGTGCTGTTTTAACTCACAAAGAACACCAAAATATTGCTTGTTTGGAAAACTCTGTCCCATTCCTTCTCTTTCATTTGTCTGGCTCAATTGCTGTGAGTTTACAGGCCTAGCAAAGTTTTAGATGCATCTCAAAACTGTTTTCTGAATTGTATACCATTGGAATTACAGTCTTCTTGGGATGCTTAAAGAAAGTTTAAATAGGAATTAAATAACAATGGCAGTGCCTAAAGACTTGTCTTTCACTGGCTTGAGGAGCTCTGACCAATTGTCGACAAAATGTGTAGTAACATCTCCTTCACAAAAGAAAAATAAAGTAAATGGTGGAAATAGGATTCTTCTGTCTGTGAAACATATTTATGTTTTTAGTAATTTAAATGGAAAATGTTTTAAACAGTCTGCTCGAGCTGTTAAAGTGTTGAAGGAATGTATACGTTTGAAACCAGATGATGCAACGATTCCACTCCTTGCTGCAAAGCTCTGCATGGGATCTCTGCACTGGGTAAGCTTTGCCCCCTGTCTTCTCAGCAGGACCTGTACTAAAATCTTGATTTAGAAATGTAGTGAATACTTTTGCACAGTGACTGCACACACTTGGGCTTATCTAAAAACACAGCATGGAATGTACATGCAATGTACATCCCTGTTTGAATGGCTAATTTGAAATACATGACAGAGGTTATGTTTATCAAGGCAGCATATTCTACTACTGGTCTAAGACATAGCTTAAAATATATGGAAATTGGAACATCAGAGGACGGATCATAAATGCAACTTAGACTTTGGTTATTTTCTGGAAGAGGAAAATAACTTTCTGGAAAATTATGAGGCAAATCTCTTATAAACAAGAGATTCTTCTGGTGGTACCATCTTTGCAGGTAGCTGTGGTTTATGAATTTATAATTAGGACAGTTGAGTATTTTAGATAAACTTGAAATGGGTATATCTGTACAAAAACATTAAAGTGATCAAAGATCATCATGTTGTTTTCAAGATACTTGTGTAATTTTTACAAGAATGAGTATATTTGAAAAAGAAGGAAAAGAGAAGGGAAAGGTTACGTATAGAAATTGAGAAAATGGTGTAGTAGCACAAATGTGACTTGTTGAGGCTGACAAAATGCAGCCTTAATTAAAGTATATCCTAGTTCACTAAATTGTTCCCTATGGATTGAATCTGTAGTAGCTTACTGTACTCAGTATTTACAGTTACTGGAATAGATTCAGATGGGCTTTTTTTCTTTCTAGATTATGAAATAATGTGCTAGCATGGCAGCTAAAAGTTGATTTTTGCATGTTTCTCTGTTTATGAGTTTGCATACATTCAGCAATGCAGTATTCAAAGCAGGGTTCTGCATGGTATACTGGTTCTTTTACAGAGTTAGAGCCATAGTTCTTGTGATTGATTTCCCTAAATAAATGGTTCATAGGTCAAGAACTCTATTTATAAAGTGCAAAAATGGTAGATGGCGTATATGGACCAGAAATACCTTTTTTATTTAAAAAAAAAAGAAGAAAAAAAGAAGAAAAAAGGCTAAAACGCAGTGAGTGTGCTTTGTGCCAGATTTCTCTTAATCATAGAAATAGGTGTTTCCGCTTAAAATCTCTGGTTTTTACTCAGTGTTTAGTAAGAAAATGATGTCTAATGAAAAATGAAATAGTCCTTCAAAGCAATCATGGCTGAGATTTTAACAGGTTAAATGTGCATAATATACATTCTGAGTAGTCTGAGAATTCTTATCATTATAATGTAAGATTTAGCTAGTTTTAGACTTATGTGGATGTTTTGTAATATTTTCAGTTGGAAGAAGCTGAAAGGTTTGCCACAGCAGTTGTTGATCTCGGGGACAAAACATCAGAGTTCAAAGCAAAAGGCTACTTGGCACTGGGATTGACTTACAGTCTGCAGGCTACTGATGGTAAGATGGGCATAAACATTCCCACTTGGAAATTCCCATGCTGCCTAAAGAAGGATACCTGGCAGAATGATAGACATTAAATCTTCTGTGTGCAACCATTTTTTCAGTCAGTGTATTAAAGCTTCTTCAATTAGTGTGTGGAATGAAACCTCATCGTCGTTCGTATCACTGATTAAATATATCCTTTTTAGCATCTTTGCGAGGAATGCAAGAGGTCTTGCAGAGAAAGGCTCTTCTTGCATTTCAGAGGTAAGTGGGTGTTGATCTTTCCATTTTGTTCTGCTATATGTAGTACAAAAGTTTTATTATGTTCTAAAAAGAGAGACTTGTAAAAATGGTATAATGACAACTTCACCTCTGGGAGTCTCCCATCATGAGAACAGAATGTATTTCTTTAGCATTTATTTCCATCATTTTCTGCCAGCATTACCTAAATTGATTTTTAAGGATTTCCCTTTATTTAAAGATGTTTGTGTTGCTCTCTAGTATAAAATACTTGTTCAGACATTCTCATCTAGTACGAAAAACCACACAATGTAAGGTTTTGAGTCATGGTTCAATGAGACAGCGTTTCTAAGAGTGCTGTCCGTTGATCAGATTGTATAGGAGGCCCTTGCAATTATCTCTGTAGAAGCAGAGCAATAATTGAGGCCGTGCTGCTGGGGTTGAGGGGTTAAGTGCAGATTTTGAGGTAGTAAGCTAGGGGAAATTAAAATTCTATCTGGAAACATAACAGTGTAGGCAATGGCAGTGCAGACGTCATCTTCCAAGTGTGTTACCTGGAAGCAGTGCCATTGGGGATGACAGTAGTTCATTCTCATGGACTCTGCAAATGAAATGACAGCAGGTGAATGAGGACATTTCTACCCTAATTACAGAGGAAACAAAACTTGATGGCAAAGCTGGCAAAAGTGCTGCAGCATCTAAATATGTCTTTTATATTTATATACCCTTGAAAACCCTTCTTTGATGAGATAAGCCTAAATGTAGGGAAACAGCTTTGTGCATTAATGTTTAAATGAAGCCCTGGCTTTTTGGTGGTGATTTTGTATCTGAGGGGATAGGGTTGAAAAAGTGTTTTGCAGGTAACTTTAGAGCGAGGCTGGTATGTGTTGGTGCTTATTGAAACTGAACTTTCTACCTCCTGGATTATACCTCAGTTCCTCACTTATCCCTCTTACCTCTACTGACTTAATCATCACAGTTTCAAAAATAGTATGCTAACTATTTTTCACCAATTCTGTGCATTCACTAATTTTTGAGACTCTAACAGTGAATTGCTTTCTTTTGAGGGTTCTTTGAAACAGCAAGGGATGAAATGGACCATAGTGTGAAGCTAACCCATTCCAGTTTCTGCTGACCCTATTCTCCAGTTCAGAATAGTGATTCTCAAAATTCTGAGAGTCAACTTTTTGGATGGCTCAAAGGTCCCTTCAGCCTGGCTTTGAACACTGCCAGGGATCGGGCATCCACAACTTCTCTGGATGTGTTCTGGTGCCTCACCATCCTCATAGTGAAGAATTTCTCCTAATATCTAATCTAAATCTATTCTCTTCCAGTTTGAAGATGCTACTCCTCTTCCTATCCATATATACCTTTGTAGAAACCTCCTCTCCAGCTCTCCTGTAGGACCCTTTTAGGTACTGCAAGGTGCTTTAATATCTTCCTGGGCATTCTTTTCTCCAGGCTGAACAATCACAACTCTCTCAGCTTGTCTCTAAAGGAGAGGTGCTTTAGCCCTCTTGTCATTTTGGTGGCCCTTCTCTAGACTTACTCTGATAGATCCACATCCTCCCTATGCTGGGGACCCCACACCTGGACACAGCACTCCAGGTGGGTTCTCATGATCATGGAGTAGAAGGGGAGAATCTCCTCCCTTGCTCTGTGGTCAGACTTCTTTTGACACAGCCCAACACATGGTTGGCTTTCTGGCTGGTAAAAGCACATTGCCAGGTCATGCCAAAATTCAGCTCCTTATCACTGTGAAATTATTCTTTCTCAATCTCTGTTCTGATGTTGTTGCTTGGTTGTGTGTTATGTTGTCTTTCACCCAGCACACTAGTCATGTTTATTTTCTCTTACCACATCTGAAAAATAAAAGTTTTCCAGGAGATGGGAGTTAAATTCTCTGTAATCTACCAGTTTATAAAGCAAGCAGCCTGTACTGGACTCGATATTTTGATGTACCTTTTTTTTTTCCTAATAAATTTTTTTGTGGATTTTTAAAATCACCTACCTAGAGAGCCAATTCCTGAAGAAATAGTGGTCCTGAAGAAATACAGTTACATTTTGGACCCTTGCCTGAGTCAGATTTCAAGGCTTACCAATTTATGTTGGTGGTCGTTCAAGAAGGTTCTTGTTGCTCTCTTCACGCAGTACTGAGGGGATGTTTGTTTCACTAACTTTTTTTTTGTTAAACTTTGGAAGAATTTCAATGCTTTTCCTGTAGTTGGTGTAAACTCAAGTTTCACAGAACTCACCACACATGGTAGATAGACAGTAGTAGCTTCATTCTTTCACTATCTGAAGCTTGGGTGACTGAAGAAGTACTCTCTAAGTAAAAATCTCTTGTTCTTGTTTAGCATTGCTTAATTTGTGAATTTAAATTTAAAAAAGGACTGGTCCTGGACCCTGTTAGGCTTTACCTGTTCATCTAGTCTCCAATTTACAGGTGAAGTTACCAAAATATGGAGCTGTCCTTTAATAACTTTAAACCTCTTAGAGGCATGTTGGGTGTACTTACTAAGCTAATGGGCCTTTGCAGCTGCTGGGACTCGAGAAGGCAGAAATGCACAGGTCAGAAGCAGAAGGTTCTCTGCGGTTTTGGTGGTTTAAAGGTCAGTTTTGATGCTTCCTCCCAATGGAAGCGACTCACTAGATGTTCCAAAGATGATTATTAGAAAATAGAATTCTAAATGAGACTCCGTTAAAAGAATGCAACAAATGTAAATAAAAAATAGTCCCAGGCTTCCTGCCCAGTATTTACTACAGATCATTTGGGGTACAGCCATAATATTTTTTTTGTCCTTATGCTCAAGCATCCCCTTGCTAAAAGGCTCTTATCTTGCAGCAGAAAGATTTTATTACAGGCAAAAATAGTAGAGTGTATTACAAGAAGAATTTCTGTAGGATAGTAAAATGATTAAAACACAGAGTGTGCATTTGAACAAAATATTAAAGATAACGAACATATTTTTTTAAAAGGTGGAAAAAAGTTGATATAATTAATCTCCTTAAAGACATGGTGTTCTGGGGAATTCATTTTTGGATTCCCCCCCCCCTTTTTTTCAGTAAGAAAATTTAATTTAATTAATTTTTCTTATAAATATTCTAAGTAATGACATCTAGTGTTTGTTTAGGAGTATAATTTATTTGAAGAAGAATTTTGTATTAAAGATTTATTTTAAAATTTAAGCAGAAATTACATCATTATTTTCTATTAAAAATGACTTTTCATGTCCCAAGGTGCTTCCTTTAGATCAAGGATGATTGAGAAGCAGAAGAAAAGTTGCTGAAATGAACACCACTTATATCAAAATTTGAGTATACATGTAGTGAAGAGACCTGAATATGAATAAATGAATATATATGCATTTATGGATATGTCTAACCTGTCTGAACAGGGGTAAAATTCATTTTTTGTTTTGTTTCTTTGTTTTTAAGGGCTCACAGTTTGTCTCCAACAGATCATTTGGCAGCGTTTTACTTGGCACTGCAGCTTGCCATTTCCAGACAGGTCAGTTATGTTTTAAAAGTGCAACATTGTGCTGTCATACAAAGGTAAGAATTTGTATCTGTTGATGAATAGAGATGAAGATTTCTTCAATAAAAACCTGGTTTTCCTTGTGCACATATTCATACATTTGGAAATAACCCTGAAATACTCTTTCCAAGCACCTTCAGTCTTATGCAGTTCTCCAGAATTCTGTCATTATTTCCAGCTTTAGGATCAGAAATAAGACAGAAGTCATTCCACTTATTTCAGCATTTATGTTGCTAGACAGGGAGAAAAAAAGTCAGTTTTTAAGGTGGTTTTAACTATTATGTGTAATCTCTGCTCAGATCCTAGAGAGGGAAGCTCTTGAATCTAGTCTTTAACGATCTTTACAGTGCTTAAATCTTGAGTACCTGCTAATATCTGTACCCACCCTGCATACCTCTGTGAGGCTTGGTTATTGTGAACTAAATTACAAAAAAGTATTTAAGAAAACTGGAAAATATTTTGTCACTATAAAAGAGATCAGACCTTAGTCCAACTTGTACAGCTGTTAGGTTTAAGCCATTCTACCATACATCAGATGAATATGGATAATATGGAACTGCTTTCTGTATATCATGGTCAATCTCTTTCTATGTCATGTTTATTTCACAAAGTAGCCTTGAGCGCAGTTGTTTACATTCTCTAGTGACTACTTTTCATTGCTAATGAGTAGCACAGAACTTGGACTGTGTTGTGTTAGAGTGGAATGGATTGTCACTTTACTAGCACAAAATATTTTTGAGGAGCAGGCTATGACTGTGTACATTCTGAATTCCAAAATACTTGTGTTGCTTAATTGAATTTCTTGGTTTTAACACTTACTGTACTTACTTTAAACAAAAACACAGGCAGCTGAGGAGACAGTGAAATTCTACATAAAGAAAAGTTACTGTTGCTGTACATTTCAGTTAAGCATTGCAATTAAAATATTTTCAAAATCCTAGTTGTATAGAAATACAACAGGATTCAAAAGAGAATATTTTAAGGGGCTGAAGGTAACTTTTATAAAAACATATCTTACTTTCTAGGGTTAATATATTATTTAATTTTATATATTATAATAGATAAATATAGATAATATTTATATTATTTTATTATATCTTTGTTTCCAGGATTTATGTATTAATTTAATTTTCAGTATTCACTGTAGAGTGTCACATACATTTTAAACTTCTGAGTAGTGTCTTACAGGAGTGTATAGAATTCTACATGTTACCTGAGTGAGCATTTTGAAAATTTTATGGATGTCAATCAAGGGAAAGGCAATACTTCTAATAGTGGTGCTTTCTTTTTCTGCCTTTTTTTTTTTTTTTTTTTTTTTTTAAATTAGATACCAGAAGCTTTGGGTTATGTTCGTCAGGCTCTGCAGCTACAAGGAGATGATGCCAACTCTCTTCATCTCCTTGCACTCTTGCTATCAGCCCAGAAACACTATCATGATGCTTTGAATATCATGGATATGGCCTTGAGTGAATATCCAGAAAATTTTATGTGAGTCAATGTCATGTTTCCTTTCTACACTTTCTCTCGTATTTATTTTTCCTGAATTCTCATCTCATTCATTTCAAGAGGGGATGGATTTGAAGATGGGCCTATTTTTTTTTCCAGCAGTCTTCTTTCCCACCCATTTATTTCACATCTGCTTATTAAAGGCTTGTTAAGCAGTGATGAAGTATTTGTTTTGGAAGGGAGGTTAGAACTGGATAGTTGATCTTACTTTGTTTTTTTCTACACCATCTGTGTAAATAAATTCTCCCTGTTGCATGTTTCGTACTATGTTTGTGTATTCTATTTTTATGAAATATTGCAAGAAGGATAAACAGGAGTTTACTATCAGCTAGGATAGATTTATCCCATCGTACAGATAACTCTACGGATATTGTATGGAATCTATTTTGTAAAACACCTCATAAAACAGAGAATCTCCTCATTTGGTTATGTAATAACAGTCATCTGAAGTTGGCTGATGGACAACTACATGAGTGAGCAGGGAAGAAGCATGTTTGCTAAATGTTCTGTTGTTTAAGAAAGAAATAATTCTTTCTGTTTATTTTTCATGTTAAGTACATCTTAACATACATTTGGATTTTATACTTTTGTAAGGGGTTTCTTGTTGGTTTTTTTTTTTGGTTGATTGGTTTTTTTAAAATTTATTTTCTTATAAAAATCTAATAGAATTCTTTATAGGAAAATATCTCAGGGACAGCTTCCATTAACTCATAAACTTCCAGTCTTTCACTTTGGTGCTTTACTAGCTGTCACTAAGGTTGTAATCCATATATCCTATATGCTTATTTGGACAAATTTTTTTAATTACCTCATTCTTAACTTCTAAATGACCAGCCTATATCATAAGTTATTTTATCAGCCTACCAGCAAAATATGATTTCTTTAAGTATTATTAATTTGAAAATAGAAACTATAGTTGTTTCTTTTCCTGTTCATTGACGTTTCAAGTCTCCATTTGACTGTCTCTATAAGGTACTGTTGCCTTTTCCATCACAAATCTGACCAGGACCTCTGTAGGTATCACCTCTTGTCAGAACTTCTGTGGCTTGCAGTCAGTTCTGTGCAATGGCTTTTGTTGCCATTTGCTGTATCTCACTTCCTAGGTTATCTGCACACCTATGACTTGTTTCCATTCTTATCGGAGGCTTCTATACATGTTTCACAATTTCAGAACTATGTAGCAGTTTCTCTTTCAAAGCTGTTTGTGCTTTCCTCAGGACCAAGGGACTTGTCAGTAAGTCCAGGTTTAAAAGGCAATTGAAGTATCAGCTTCCTAATTTTATACCCTATTATTGTTAAAGACAAATATGTTCAAAGCACTTTGACTGTCATCTCCTGTCTGTTCTTGTTTCATCTTGTGCCACTTAGTGGCAATGTAAATAATGTAGCTGTAACTGCTATGTGTCTCAGAGTAGTAATAGCCCAAAGTATTTCTGAGACTATACTTTCAGAATTCCCTATTGTTATAAGAGAATTCCCAATTATATTAATCTCTATTGTAATGGGAGAACAAGGATCCATTCAGTAAAATGGTTAAAAATACGCTTGTGAGCATTCAGAAAGTATTCATGGCTTTTCCAGAGTAGTTTATACTGCAGCTTTGGTTAAACATGTTGTCCGAGTTGTTCATTACAGTACTGATGTTTGTATTAATGTATGTATGTATGTATATTAATCATACAGGTCATAGCAGTGATTCTAAATTGTTGCACCTGTGGTATAATATGGACTCTGTGGTGATACAGTGTACTGCTACAGATCTGGGAATTTCAGAGGAATATCTTGACAGTAGGAATCACCATCAGATGCAGTAACAAATGCTGATGAATCCAAGGTGAAACAGTTAAATGTATCTCTAGAAAGTCTGTTTTTAGAGAGACTCTAAGAGACTCTAGAGAGTCTTGTTTTTAGCGCTGTCAATTTCCCAAAGAAATCAAAAATATGATTGAGATTTCTTGTCAGCTCTCTGCAATTGATACTGACAGCCAGACAGACACATCTGGTCAATAATATAAATTTGAATTGATTCTATCATGTAACTGGGTTACTTTTGCAAGGATTTATCAGCTTTTGATATGTAGTGCTTTGGAAATGGTTGGCAACGTGTACGTGCGTATATATAAAATACGACCTCTTAGTGTATTGCTGAATCTGTGTTATTATTTTGCAACTTCTATAAACAATATAATCTCATGTAGATTGGAAAGGGATCCTCTTCTCTTCCTCTACAGGTTGCTAATTTTTAGATACACTGAAACATTTCACTATTTGGCTATGGTGCTTTTGTAAACACTTCAGGTGTCTTTATTCTTTATCTTTCAGTTATGTCTGCAATCCTGTAAGCTGAATACTACAAGAATTCTCTTGGTATTCTCAGTGTTTCTGTCAGGATGCTTTACCACAGCTTTATGCAAATTGATTATGTGATGGCTTTGCAGAGTAATAAATCCCTATATTTGGAAATATTAAAGCATAGTGCTTGTGGTTTATGTTATTCCTTATTTCTCTTATTTCTTGTGCATTATTCCTATCTACATTCCTCCGTATGCTGTCATTGCATTGCTGCACTGAGTGCTGTCTTCACAGCTGTATGTTATTTTTCTTTTGCATTGCTTTAAAAAGAATCTACATTTTCACAAGTTTAATACTGCATCTTTGTAAAATGCCAGAGGTTGCAAGGAACTCATAGGATACACCATTAATAATGCAGAGAAGTGGCTACTTTCCAGCACTCTTCTGTTGTAATCAATTAGTAAATATGTTGTCTGTCAGTTTTTGATATTTGAAAACCCGGTGCATTCCTGGAGTTAGAGTTCAATATTTGAAGCACACAGCAAGCATACCTTTGAATCTGTAATTAATATTAACCTTCCTGCACTATAAAGCTAGAGAGTTGGCCAATCAGATAATGATTTTGCCCTGGGCATCTTAGATCAATAAGTAGAAAGAATTCCTCAGAGCCAAAGAGTTCTGTGCAGTCATTATCTAAAGGAATGGAAGGAATGAGCAAACACCCTGGGCTGTTAGTAGCAAGGTATAGCTTTTTCTTTGAATAGAGAGTTGATTATTCTTCCTGTATTCATTATATTGGCAGCATAAATGTGCCCTTTGCTCCGAGATCTGAATAAGTACTGGGAAAACTATTGGCAAAAATCTAAGAAACCTGTAAAAGTGAAGTAGATATATAGTAATTTTTTTTTCAGAGATACAAAAAGGAAAGTTATTTGCTGAATATTTATAGCACTGTTTTTTCAATCTTCTCATAGGCTTAAATTGCTAGGTTGTAGCCACTCTATTTATAAAGAAATCAGCTGTGTGAATACAGTCAGTCTCCTTTTAAATGCTGGCTAATCTTTGAAGCCTCCTGCAATCCGAGTATGCTTTAATCTAGGGACAAAAAGATCTCTAGACAAAAGATTACTGAACAGGTTAAGATACGGAAGAGTTTGAATGCTGCACTCAGTATCAATACTGAGATGGGTGGGAATAAGATGCCAGCACTAGTAAATCTGAATAGGAAATCCCATTCAGGTGCTACTTTCTTTGAATTCATTGAAAGTTAAGGGTTTTCTCCTTTCATTAGAGAGCTTGTCCCAGTAGTAGAAATATGAAGTTCAGTTCTTTTCCAGCTTGACAGGATTTTAGCCCACAAATGATGCAGCTCAGAGTCCTAACCATCAAACTATGTGGGAAGCTGAATGAGATGATCCATTTCTCCTCCTGAAACAGAAGCAAGGAAGGACGTGCTGCCCTGAATGCTAGGATAGGCAGCAAGGAGTGACAAAATATCCGAAACTGCTAAAGTACTTAGCCATGGGCGGGGCTTCAGGTCTTAGTTGCTTGGGTTTTCCTTGAGTGTTGTTTCTCTTAATCCAGTGATTTCCCACTCTGAATGTGTAAGTAGTCCCAGAGGTGTGCATTCCAGTCTGAGGGTGTATTCAGGGTGATGCAAAGTAGTGGTGGTTGCATTGCATTGGTTCATACTGGGCTTGTCTATGTTGTACAATATATATTGTACATGTCCAATTACTTGAACAGCCTTATTTGCAGTAGTCCCTCTTTTTTTTTTTAATCTGCTTGTTACAAGGAATTTATATCTTGGTGGTGTATTGAATGATGTGAAATCTTGAAACAGCACTTCTGTCTGTTTTTAATTCATAATTAGTCAAGAGTAGGTTCTCAGTCAAGGGAGATGGAGTCAGGTTTCTTAGTGAAGTACTTGGGATATTGTTTTCTTAATCTTAACTGTTTGGGGTTCCCTTTATTTCAAATGCTGGAGCACTTTAATACAAATATAATGCCTACAATTAGTGTAATTAGGCAAAATAAGTAGTAAATTGCTAATTTTATGCTAAGAATTGGAACTGCAATGGATAGCAGCTGACAAGCTTTTAAAGTAGCAGAAGCAGGGAACAGCAGATGGGTTATTTGAGGAGTGCAAGCATGTTATTTTAATGTTAAGTACACTCAAAAAGGAAAGACATATGGTAACAGGTTTGAAGACAACTCAAGACTTAGTTCACAGTTTAAACATTTACATTTCTTGAAGTGTGATGGAAATTTTTTTTCTTCCAAGAATATTTCACAGAAGCATCAGGCCAATATGTCATTCCTCTGAAAACTATTAAATCTTTTCCTTCCTGACCCTCAAGGGCATTTTTGAGCTACATTAGATTTCCCAGAATCACAGAGCATTTTAATATTCCTCTCAGTTCAGTGAATAAAAAACTTGTTTTCTTCTTGGAGATGTGCAGGTGGGCATAGGAAAGAATTGGTTGGTACAGGCAGAGTTGGATATACACTGCTGTTTTGTGGGACAGGAAGATATTTATCAACTGAAGGAAACAGACTACCCTATTCTGCATTCCCAGGTCAGTTGTAGTTGCACTGCAGTGTATGGTGCTGGTAAAACTTACGCTTTTGTGAGTTTTTTCCCTTGATAAATAGAGCACTGGGAATTATTTGAGGAAAGGATGATACTATAAGATTGGACAAGAAGTAGTGATGTTCTGTGCTTGCCAAAATCATGTCTTTCAGATTTGTGTATGCATTCTTGTCAATATTTGACAACATGAATTTTCAAATTCATTCAATTTTGTTTATACTGGGAGTTAAATGAATTAGTTCTCAGGAATGATTTTTCTATAAGTCATGAAACACAGTATCATTTGCTTGTGTTTTTTCTTTTTATCCTCGGCTCTTCTATCTTACTTCCCCATCCCTCTTCCCCTTTGGTTGTTGTTATATGCTTTTACTGAATGGTCCATTAAAAAAGACACTGTTGATAGGTAGATAATGCTTTATATAACAAATTGGTCACTGGCCTCAGGGTCTTACCCCTGAATTATGTTTGCTAGGCTGTAGATTCTTTGAAACTTGATTGAAAGAGTTCCAGTTTGGGTCATGAGCTGGCTGCTGGCAAGGCAGGCAAACAAAAAGTTTTCGAGTATAACTAATTTGTTCTGGCTTTAGTCAGAAACTATCTTCATTATAGTTTAGAGATCTACATTTTCCAAGGACATCGGGTTCATAATGTGGAATACAGTATACATACACTGCACCAAAAATCACAGGTCTGACTCCTTTGAGAACAAATATATGGGGAATAATAGGGTGTGTAAGAAGGGCATCCAATGGATACCAAATATACCTATTCATGATTTTCCACAAAATTTTGTTATTTTGGGGCTTGAGGGCTGGTTTTGTTGCTTCTTATGCTTTTTTGAAAGTCATGCTTCAAATAGCAATCTGAGCAGCCTATTTTTACTTTATCCATGTTTCTGTGTATATATGGGCTTCCCAGTACTTGGGATCTGTGCGGCTGTTGTTGGAGAAGGTTTGGTGATTGACTGAGTTTAGGACATTTGTTTTTTATTGAGCTAAATGCTTTCCTGGAGATTTTAAAAACTAGATTTGTTTGCTTGACTTTCTGTTGCCAGTGTTGGGCATTTAGTGATTTCAAGGTACTTACAAATGATGATTTTTCATGTTTTATAATGAACTCTTTATATTTATGTCTTTCCACATAATAGAACTTTCCTTCAATACTCAACATGGAGTAGACTGACTGTGCAGCATCTCACTTTGCAATTGCAGAAGACACCTCTATAAGTTTCTTTCTGTACTTTGATTATCATGGTTGCATCTAAGATCATTAATGCATAAATACATTCTTTATAAATGTATATGTCTTTCATAGTCTGTCCAGTTTTGTTGTCATTCTCCCTGTAGGTTAAATTTTTACAATTGTGTAATTTTGTGTTTTGGTGACGAGGCAGGTATTTGGGAGTTGAGTAATGTGAAGCTAGCTGTAAGCTTTCTACAGCAAGTGTTAAAGGGACAGTTATCAAAACTGGATGCTTGAATTAATAGTTTGAGACAAGGAGGATCAAATCTCAAATCCCCTGACTGTCTATATTTTAGAAGTTCCTACATTTACTTTACTTTTTATATTAATATAGGTTTAGCTAAAGCATCCTTTCCAGAGGACTTCAATCTTGATCAGAACACATCAAAATCTGGAGAAACCATAGTGGCATGTGGTAGCTTGTTTCAGTGTTGGAGTTGCACTCTTCATTAAGACTGCATTTTTATTTTTAATTTCAATTGATCCCTTATTGGTTTCTTTCCAGCCGATGATTTTTATATCATAGTTTGCTAATCCCTCTGCAATCCTGGTGTATATCATAGTTTGCTAATCCCTCTGCAATCCTGGTGACTCCATTCTCTTGATGGTAGCTTTTGTAGTAAGACCACCTCCCAGCATCCTTTCTGATAAGAACTTCATGGTACTTGCTGGCAGTAAGGGCATGTTCTCCTGCCTTTCAGTTATTCCTTGCACTGTAGCCAGTTTTCATCACGTGTGAGCCAGAACTGCACAAAATATTTCAATAACATTTATTACATCATTATACAGAGAAGCATGTGCATCACATCTCTTGGAAAGGGTTATCCTAATTACTTCGAGCATAATTGCTTCACTGGGGACTTTGATTCAACTACCTGTGCTGGCATTCTTATTTGCTCATGGTTAGTTATTTTTATGATGTGTTCCCACATATAGATTGCACAGGCTGTATTTGTTCCAATGCCTATATATTTCATTTCTAAAAAGAAATTTGACCTGACAGCTATTAAGCCATGCTGCTGAACAGTTTCTTCATGAAGTTTCCTACTGTATTTTATAAGGATCTTTTCATTAGGGGCGTATATTACATGTAAATTAGAGTCCTGTTGGATTCAATTGAAATTCTCAAGTGAAGAATTTTAAGGCAGTCAGCTCTACCTTCTCCTTCTAAAAGAAACTATCAACTTGCAGAAGTAAACTATTGTCAAAATCTGGATTGTGAATAAGATAAACACTGGGAACTTCAGGATTTTCTTCTAATTTTAAGTTTTTTCTTCCAAGCTCTTTATTTATGAGTAATTACAAGGATTTTAGAAGGGCACTTTCTCACAGCATGTACTGACACAGAGAAAACTGACCATGCCAAAGTTTGGCTTCCTGCCTACTTCCTCATTTGTTATGTTTCCTGTCAATAATCAGAACTTTTCCGATGAATGTAATTGTTGAGTACAAGGAGCAACTTAGCAACTTTCTAACACTTTATCTAGAAAGGTCAATAGATTTATATTCTTGCAAATAATCCATTTTGAATAATATTTGTTGCACCTTAATTTTGTCTGTTCTGTTTACTGCTTCCCCACTGCAATTATTCTCTGGGGTCTCATAGTTAACCTGCTTTAATTTGCACAAGTAGTTGACACTATCACAGTTTGTTACAGAAGTTACATCAAACTGTATGAAGTATGCAGATGAATGTAAGTTCTACATCACCATATTTATTTTTTTCCCTTGAATTCAGATAATCTGAAGTCTACGTTGTCTGTTAAAAATGAGTTTATATTCAGAGTTCAGTATCTTCAGTGTTACATTCTGCATCATCCTTTTTTGACTTTTTCAGTGCAGAATTATTGTCAAACTAGTTAGTCTAAGATTTTGGAAGTCATAACATTAGACTTGGTGAGGATTTTTGTGGGGGGCTGGAGGTGTTGTTTGTTTGATAGTTTTTGTGGGGGTTGTTTTTTTTTTTGGGGGGGGGGGGCGGTTTCTTTGCTTTTTTGATGTAGTGCTTGGTTTTAAAACCAGAGCAACTTCTTTTGAATTATTCCAACATTTGAGGATTTGAAGTTGTGGGATACATCAAATAAGCACTTAAAAGTGAAAAATGAAGTATTATAGAACTCCACACAGAACTGATATTTACCACCTTTCTTTTATGGTCTCATAAGTAACAGGCTATATATCAGAATTGATTCTATATAAAGTTTATTATTCTAGTTAAGCTATTGTAGAAATTGATGTGGTTGTCTGGGAGATCAGGCTGTTGTTTGATACATTGTGTGGATTTTTTGTTGCTTGGATCCATATTTATGGGACTGCCAGTATATTAATTATTTCCTAACATTTTAAATAATTTATTGTAATGTAAAAAATACTGTTAGCTAAAATTACTCTTAGAAAGCTCTTAAATTATTTTAAAAGGTTCTCTTAAAACTTAGTAAGTTTACTTCAAGTAGGTTAAACATAAACCAAATTGGTTGCATTTTTAATCCTGCATTCTAATCAATCAGATTTGATGCATCCTTTTAAATTTTATTTTCCTAGGGTGGGTCTTGTGTTTCTCAGCAAGGCTTTTGGTGCTTTACACTATAATTTTCAATGCACATACTTTTAAGTGTTATGTACAGCCCTTCCTTATTTTCTTCAAGCTCTGAACAATGTAAATAATCTGTATAATAAGAGAATAATAATGAAATTTGCTTCCAACACTAGCTGCAAGTAGAGCATTCTGATCAGTTTTGATCAGGATATGGGGATATGGACCCTTCAGAAGAAGTCTGAAGGGAACTGTAAGTTTCCTGTAGGATGTTGCTTAATCTGAGGGACTTTAGGGAGGTTCCTGATTACTGCTGCATTGAGTGACAGTACTGTAAACAGGCTGGTCTGGGGGAAGCATCACAGTGTGTCATGTTGCTTGATTTGAAGAAAGGATCACAAAATGTAAGGCAGGTCTCACCCATGCGGTAGTGTATTAAATACAGATATCCAACTGTGGCTGATCCGAGCCATTGTGCTCTTAGACTGCACAGCAACTTGTGGAAATTGCTGACTTGATCCCAAAAGCAAAACAGCTGGTTTTAAAATGATGCTTGAGGTAAGCAGTATCTGTTCACTGAAGCAACTAAGAGTTCTCGGTATTAGTAGTGTTACTTGTCACATAGCAGAGCTCAATATTCCATAGTTCAATTTTTTGCTTCACTCAACAGAATAGAAATACCTTCAATAGCTTAAGCCAGTATTGGACCAATTAACTCCTCTTGATCTCCTGACATTGTAAGAGAGTTGCTATAGAAGAAAATTGATGGTTGCAGCATCTTCAAAAAGTGAAACAGGCTGGATGAGAATTAGGACAATAATTGCATTTTGGAGATTCTTAAGTTCTTTGCTACAAATTACACTGGCTGGTAAAGAAGGCTTCAGATCATTAATTAATAGATTAGTTTTCACTGATTAGGAATAAAGCAGTAGCATGAATCTTTGATGGCACAAGGTCCCATTATTATAGTGGTCCTATCTGTAATTCTTTTCATGAACTGACCAGTTGTATTTTAAGAAGTTAGGTTATTTGCACCACCTCTTCTGTGGTGAAAACAGAACAAACTGTGAGGAAGCAGTCTTTTCTACAACCTAATTAATAATTAGGAGACCTAATTCCCACCCTTAGTGTTTTAATAGTCTGAATGGCCTTTAGATATAGTTGTTTTTGTGGAAACAATTTCCTCTAGATAAATCGTTCTTTTCTCTTCCTGCTGCTTGTCTCATCTATATTTATAGAAGGAATTTGTACTTTTTCTTGGCTTTTTTTTCTGCTATACTAACTCAATGAAGTATTTTTTGTACTCTGTAGTTTCCAGATTATCCTTACAGCCTTTCTGTGCAGCTGCTCCAATTGGAAATTCCTCAAGTGTGTGGGTTTTTTAGCTGGTACAAGGAGAATTACATATAACATTCCAGGTGTGGTCTCACTGGGATGTTGTACAATGCCACTGTGTCTTTCTCTTCTGTTCCAGTGAATACTCCCTGAATTGCATCTGGCCTCTTCACAGCTGTCTTACCTCGATGAGCCCACTGTTAGGCAGCTCTGGTTTGGAATAATGGCTACACAGGTTGTTTCATGCTCCTTCCCTCCTGACAGAATCATTGGCAATATAGATGCTGTTCTCCACTCACTCCAGAAGTGATATTTTCTTTGAAGTTTTATGTTAGAAAGGAAAATCCTATGTGTCATTGTTTCCATAATTCTGAGAAATTGATTTTTTTTGACTGCCTGAACTTTAATCATTCTTAAAGTGTTCCTATTTGCATTTGTCATAGTTTTCATAGCTCAGACAACATACATAAAGATTATGGTGAAGGCTGGGGATTCATTCCTGAATATTCTTCGTTTTTTTCCCTTTTATTAAACACATTTTCCCTTTTTTCCTACTTTGATACAGAAAAGACCTAAAAGACTATAATTTTAGTGTATAATAATCTGTTCAGGTGTAGTTTAGCTTTGCTTTTTACTAATGTACATAAGATGCAGCTTTTGGTATTGCTCTTTCATCCCCTGCCTGACCCCTGCTGTTCTTGATAGTATCTCTGCACATTTCTGATATCTTACTTGCACATCTTCTCAATGATTGGCTTGTCACACATGGAGTTTTACCCATTCAACTTGATATACAGATCCTTAAATGTTTGAGCATCCTTATGTTAAACACCAGGCTTCTGCTGCATCTTGGATGTCTTTGCTAACTTTCGCTATCAAGTTATTTGTCACTGACATTCAAAGACCTAGTTATAAACCTGTTTGGGATTTTTCATCTTTTATTTAAATAAAAATCCAGTAATATATGGATTAGGTTATGAGTAGCTGTTTTATAATGTCCTCATTAGTTAGTGAGAACAGTCTTGAAGTAATGGAGTCATTTGCTGCTTCAGTAGCTATTTCATAAATTTATTAGCCATTAGCTCCAAGAATAACTAAGTCGTTCCACTTAAGAGTTTGATTTGTTCTTCATTTTGTGTCTGAGTAATTAGTCACCTGAAATGATACAGTTCACTTTATTTTTAGCGATGTTAAAGATCTGCATCCATAGAAAACACTGTTGCTGGAACAAATTCTCTATTAGTCTGTCTGTGAAAGAACCTGTTTTACCTGCTCCCTTCTCCAAAGAATGTGACCCAAACAGATTTCTGTTCTTACCTGTTGTATTTATTCTACATCTCTGACACACATTGTTCTACTCTTAATTTATTTTTCTTCAGTACTTCTATTCTTAATAGACTGCTGTTCCACCATGTTAAGGGTACTCTGGCACCATGTGCTAGTAATTTAAACTTCTGACTGTCAGACAGAAACAGGTAGTTACTGATGTTCATAAAATATACACCTTAATTTTCCTCTACATATCACTTGGTAGTTTTTATCTATTCTTCATAATTTTAGTAGTGTATCAAAACTTCTTGTAAGATTCAAAATTCTCTGTGTCTATAATGCAGGCTGTGTCCCAGAAAAGCTGTTTTCACAGATGAGTGAAGTTGACCTTTTAGAAAATCTTTTTTCAGATAACCTTACCTCTTGGTTTCTAAAACCTTCCTGGTAATACTTGTCCCTGAGCTGCTTATACCTTCAGCCGTGTTTCAAGGGAACTTGATAGAATTAAGGTAATATGTGAGACCTCTTTGTCACATGGTGTTCCTCCTTTCTGTTGCCTCCTTCATCTTCCCTTCCTTCCCCCATTTGTAAAGTATGCATAGTTGGCAGGTTTTCATTGTTATTAACATCATGTTTCAGTTTTCTGAGGTGTCTTAGTTCTTTTAAGATTTATAGTCCAAGTATTAATTGGTTCCAGGGAAGCTGCTTGATGTGGCTTTATAAATGCAACCTTTTATACTCCCAAGATTATTTTTGCTATAGTGTGGGTAATCCTACACTGGTTACTTTATTTATTAGTACACTGGTGTACTTTATTTATTAGATACAATGTCTTAGCCTTTTTGTATTAGAATTGTGAATATTTTTCCATCATATACTTCGTTTGTTTTTTTTATTTTGGAAAATATGTGAACACACTGTCCTGCTGACTGCCATAATGCACAAGAAACAGGAATGATATTGCAACATGTACTAACTGCATCCAAAAGCACCAAACTGATGTATTGCTTTCATTCTTACAAGTATATTTGTCTTCCGCTGTCTTGATGTTGAATCCTACACTAGTAGCCCAGGTTCCAACATTTTTGTTGCACTGATTCCTATTATGTTGTACATATGTTTTTAAGTAATTTCTTAATAACCAAATCTCCTCCCTTTCTATCACCTGCTCAATTTTTCCTTTTAAAATTTGCTTGTTGAATCTTAGCGTTTTGCTGACCCTGTGCCTTCCCTCTGCTAAAAAATCCCTAAAACTCTTAAATGCTTGAATACTGTTAATGGAAATTCAGTCTATCTGTAAACTGTACATAATAAAGTATATATTATGATTATTGACTCTAGAATGACTTGCAAATTCAGTGCTTCTGAATTGATTATGTTCCATAAATTTTGTAAAATGCTTTACAATCATAAATTTTAAGAAATTGAGCTTCTATAAGCTCTTCAAATTGTCAAATGTACCATCTTACAGAGAAGCAGGAAAGGGATTGTATGAGACAGATTCTTGTGATTTTGGTTTCAGATTTGATGCCTAGGTCTTGCTCTTTGGGTGAGGTTCGCATGTGCATGTGTTAAGGGTAGTTGAGGGGAGTGTGAAGGAAGGAGGATGTTATTTGTCATATTTCCTTTTTTCTTCAGTAAAATCATGGACAGACCTAGACATGTTCTTCTTTCAGGGATACAGTTACTGTTAAATGAGTATCTGGAGAGAACATCTCTGCCAAATGAAATGCATCTTTAAATGATCCATGTAGTTCCCTTTATACTCAAATCCAATTTACTGATAGGAAGAAACGGCTCTATGTTACAGAGTGATTACACTGCTCTAGATTCTTACAAGATTTCAAGAGACTTCATATGACCTTACGTACCTGGCAGGTGCTCTTAAACTATTTTCTTAAACTAACATAGCAAACTGCCTTTGGTTTCTTCCTCAGTCCCACAATGCACACATTGTACATTTAAGGTTGTGTGATTCATGTGTGGATTTACATGCTGGGTAGTTTCTGCCAAGGATGTTCAGTGCAATGCTGAAGATTTAGCTACTATAACTTCATGTAATTTCTTATTCTTGAGAAAACTCTCTGCACTTTTCAGTTACTATTAGCAGCCTCCAAGTTTGTATTTGGGATAAGAAACTTCTGAGCTTTCACACATTCCCCCCTTCTCTACACCCTTCTCAGTCTTCCCACGCAAACCATATGAGCAATCATATAAATTTTTCACTTAGTATGATTAAGGTTGCAGTGGAATAAAATGCCGAAGTACACCTGGGTTTTAAAACAGAAAGTAGGCTGACAGTTTTATGTGCATGCTCTCCTCCTGCTTTGTGCTCTTTAATCTGTGATTTTGCTAAAAATTGCTTTTAAATTAGTATTTTTCTAGTGTATTATCTGTTCCTTGGTGTTGTGACTCCTAAAATGTGCCTACCAATGGATTAGCTCCTTTATTGTCACATTGTATTTATATTCTTTAAATAACAAGGCAGCTGTCTAGGTTAATCTTGGTGGAGAACTTACATGATACAGCGTGTGGAATCTTAAAATATCTTTTGACTTCTTTTTCCTTTTCACTAGATTACTGTTCACAAAAGTCAAACTGGAGTCCCTGTGCAGAGGCCCAGATGAAGCACTCCTTACCTGTAAACATATGCTCCAGATTTGGAAATCCTGCTACAATCTAACTAACCCAAGGTAAGATGCTGTAGAGTGTTGGGCTGCTCACTTCCTTGCTTAGTAGCTTTTCAAGGCAATATTAGGTCAAAAGTCCTGCATTTACTTGTTTTGGTATTTCATATAAACAAATTTATCCTCTGGAAAACTAGAGACTGATGTTCAGAGACACCAGTTGATGGTCATGTGGAATTACCTAGGGGTCTATGAAGTCAACGCCCAAAGCTCCTAAATGCTGCAATGATGAAGACTGGTTACACAGATTGGGTAACTTGAATGAGTTAACCAATTCTCAGTGTACTGGTATGGTCTTGTTTTGTTTCCTGATCAGGGTTTTAGTCTTATATATTGGCTAGTGGAGAGATTGCTTAGTTCAAGGGTTTTCACTGAATAATATGAAGTAGGACAAGACATTAATTAAAAGCATGGAAGCATCAGGGTCACATGGATATAAATGATGTGTTTGCAGAGTCAGCATGGCTGGTTTTTTAAACAGAGGTCTTGCTTATGAACCTATTTGGGTTCTTCGAAGGGATTAACAAGTATATGAATATAAGTTGTTATAGTCCTGTTTGGGTTTCCAAAATGCTTTTGTGGAGGTCTTTTGCCATATATATTTAGATAAGCTGTGAAACAAATGAGAAGGCAACTTAGCAGAAATCCATGCTGGTACTATTCAATATGTTTATCAAATACCTGGAGTAGGAGACAAGCAGAATTTCCTGCTGTCTGGTTGTTTAAAGGGTTGACAGCCTCTGGAGAAGAGATGCTACATCAGAAGAACTTTGTACCAGGTAGCATTAGATACCTTTGTAGCAGTATGATGGACGTTCAGTTTTTCCTGTACTTTGGTTCCAGTCATGTAAACACATTAATCTCTTTAAGAAGATTGAGAGAGTTAACCTAATGGCAGAAGAGGGAAAACTGCTTCCCTGATTGTGGAGGTAGTGAGCATTCAGAGCAGCAAAGTTTGGGGGGTGTGGCAGGAAAAGCCTGGGAGGGCGCCTGAGTCAGTCACAGCATATTGAGGGACCCTGACACTGCATTGTGGAGCAGGGAGCATCACTCAGGTTACAGAAAGCAAGTATGTCAGCAACCAGAAAGGTTTGAGCTGAATCTTTTCAATTCAAAGTGACTGAACGAGGAGTAGGGGCCAGGGAGAAAATTTCTCTTCTAACCTAGTGGGTGGTGCTGTATTTTAGTTAGCTGGTTGTGTGTGTGGGCAGGCAGGGTTAAGAGTTTAGTACCAGAATACTGCACTTTGCAGAATAGCTGCAGTTTTTATGCAAGCCTAATTTCAGACTGGCTTTGCATGTACTCCAACACAACTTTTCACCTTCCATCTCTGCTGTTATATCCTTTACACATATCGGGGCTCTAATCATAACTTGTCATTACTGCGTTGTTGTTCTTGTTCTTGTGCTAAGAGCTACGGTGCAATGTTAAACACACTTTAAGTAATGCCTCCTTCAGACATCAGCAGTGACTGTGAAAACTTACTCTTGGCTGTGTCAGCTTCAAACAGCAGTGGTTGATAACTCTCCTTGGCACCATTCTCCTTCAAGAACATCTAAGTGGAAGAATCAGTGAGGACTATTTTAATCTGATTTTTTTTTTTCATACTGATTTTTTTATCTTGACATCTTAAGTCCTTTCTTGAAGTTATGGTAGTGCATTAAAATCCAATTCAGAATGGAATGAACAGGAACTGTGGATAAGTGTCATGATGGAAGGAGGGAGGTTTCCCAAATCACACATTCAGAGTTACATCAAGCAGTGAATAAGGACACTGAGCTGTAGTCTTCCTTTGGCTGGTCTGTGTGAAATACAAGGACTGAGCACCTACATATTGTATCATGGTAATCCAGATCCATCCAACTCTTATGCAGGGGTAACAGTTATCACTCAGACCTGAAATGTGACTGGGAAATTCTGTTCACCTAGCTGCACTCCTCTTATACTGAAGAATGATGATGTACGACTGTTGTGAAAGCTTTAATTTTTCAACCTTTTAACACAAACTTCATTTTGCTGCAAAGCACCACTTGAAAATTATGTCTCCCACTGGAAATAATGGAAGATGTTTTAAAAAAAGTTCTTTAACCCAGTAATAAAAGGTCTTTTAATAATTTGAAACCTTTTTATAATGTTGTTCTTCAAAGATTTAAATATATTTTATTCTTATTTGAAATACCTGTTTCTGTTATGATTTAGACTGAAAACTAATTTGGTGTATCTTCTCCCAGTGAGATAAGAATTTACTTTTTTGATAAGCTGTGGTTTATATTAAATATTTCTTCTGCAATGAATCAGATTTAGTGGGAACATGGGTTCAGTGTCCTTAATAATATTTAAATAATAAAAATAAATCACAAATACCCAGACATACTTTAAAAAGGGCTAAATGCAATACTGTGAATTACCTTTTTTCAGTCAATATAGAACTTTTGCCTTAATTGACATACAAACTTTTTTCTCATGAGATAGTTAATATGAATTTTAAAATTATTTTGTGGTGCAAGGCTTGGAGGTTTTAAGTGTTTTCCTTTAGCCTGCTGCTTAAAATGCATTAGAAAATAGTTGAATTCTTTTCCACTTTATGGTTTTCATTTGAAAAAGGAACAAACCACAGTTCCAGTGCTGTGCTTAGAAGATATTGACAGTAGGTCTGGCTCTACTTGTCAGCAACATCTGGCATGTGGTTGCATGTGGACTGAGGAAGTAATTACCACAGAAAATTGACACCAGGTGATGTAACAGCCATAGCTGATAGTGCATGGCCCAGAAAGTTCCCCTCTGTTTCCTGTGGATTTCTATAATGATGTCATTTTGTAAGGAAATATTGCAATAATGTCAGAGTAATGCAAAATTTTAATTCTACCATTTTAGCTCTAAAAAGAGGGAATGTTGTTTCACTGACTTTGGCAACTATTAAGAACTGTTGGGAAACTTCCAAATTCAGAAGGAGGCAGTTCTAAAATTAAGACAAATGGAGAGATGTGCTGAATTCCAGACTTGCAGTTTAAATTAAAGTTTCTCAGGCTTTACTTTAAACTAGGAATTTCGTACAGTTCTTTCTCTTCAGGGAGAATTAGATAAAAGATTGCATTCTGCTAAGTTGGGCTAACAGTTCAGCTGCTTTAAATCTTAATTACTTTTAAGTTTGTGGGGTGGTTTGGTTTTCCAATTAGGTTTTAAAGAAAATATTTCTTGATAATGAATAGTACCAGACTTAACAATCCTAAAAATGAAATTACTCTATTAACCATAGAATGTTAAAGAAGGAATGCTCATATGTGCTTCCTTACACGTTGCTGACAATGTATCTCAATGCTTGCCTCATCTGAAGGAGAAAAAACACTTAGTTCTTCAGTCCCTGTTCTTCTGCTGAATTTTTAATAGTAGTTCTAGGAGCAGTAAGTTTTCCAGCAAGCATATCTACAAGAAGCCTGCGGGGCAGATACTGATTTACTAGTAGTTCTAGGAGCAGTAAGTTTTCCAGCAAGCATATCTACAAGAAGCCTGCGGGGCAGATACTGATTTACTGCTAAAGTAGAAGTTAAGTGTGTTTGCCCACAGGTGCAATCACTCGTACTGCTTATGCTCCTGAGATGTTGGAAGTGTTCAAAAGGTTTTATGCTATGCTGTTAGAGTCAAATTGAACATTAGACAGTTAATATGTATATGTGCATATATTAAGAAACCCTGAAAACACAAAATTAAACCAGCCCTTTATAACGTCTTTTCCTAAAATTAGATGTCCTGGTTTTAGTGTTTCTATTGACTCTGGAGAAAGTTGGATTTTCAAACTTACACCTGCCCTCTTGGCTTTCTGTGAAACCTGTACCCCATATCATATAAATATAATACAATAGATTCTCTCTGTAGAGCTGTTAGTTATCAATTGAATTAAAAGCCACTATTCCCTTTTTGGTTGTATTAATTATGAAAACAGAATTGCTGAAGTAAATAAGGATTTAATTTTGCTCAGCTTAATTCTGTTTTAATGCAACTGGCTTAATTCACTGTGAGTGGTTAGTGGTGCTTGGTACTAAATTTGGTCATAGCAGTAACTTTTATAGCAAGAACCTTTGTGGGAGTAGGGCAGCATGCAACTTGTATATCAGTATATAATTTTGTATTTTAATAGCTTACAATTTCTGTACTTCATTACAGTGATTCTGGACGTGGGAGCAGCTTGTTAGACAGAGCAATTGCTGATAGACGACAGCTCAATACAATTACATTGCCAGATTTCAGTGATCCTGAAACAGGTAAGAACTGCATATGAACAATAAAATAGGTTAAATGATCTGGCCATAGCTAGATTTCCCATTAGTTATTTTTTTGATTTTGCAAAATGAAGTTATATTTTTGTTGTTGTCATATAATTGGAAATAGACATTGTGTGATATAAGGTTTCTTTTTCTTCTTTTTAATTTATGAAGTACTTGCTGACCATGTTCTCTGTAAGTTAAAATATCTGTGGTGTGGATCTGGCTGAGTTTAGCAGTATTTCCTTATGCGAGGGCTAAAAATTAGTATGCTGAACTAGCCTACTTGCCAAAGTCCTGTGCTTTTTCGTTCGTTCAGTATTTTCACATTTTTGTTTAAAAAATACATTTAAAAAATTTAGAGACCTTTGAATCTCAAAAGAATAAAAGACATAATTTTGAATTAATTAAAATCTCAAATATATATTAAAATATAATTACATGGGTGGCTAGGCTTACTGTGGACGTATTTTGGCATTATAAACAAAATTTATTTGTTGTAAATCATACATACTGTGGTATTTTTATATACATATAAAAATTATGCTGCGCAGGTATGCTACATAAAAGCTAAAATTGTTACATGTCAGTAAATACTGACAATATATTATTTGCCTGTATGAATATATTCTGTTATCCCAATGCAACTAATATACCTTAGAAGTTATCTATTCAAAAAGTACATGAGCCATGCATTCTGCCAAGATTTTAGAAGGAATTACCATGATATGCTAATTCCAAAAACTTTTGCTGTTTCTTACTTGTGTTCTAAATATTGAATTTTTTTTTTTTCTGGGTTTTAAAACCAACAGAATGCTTTTTCTGGGACCTTTCGTGGGGTTATTTCTGCTCAATCACTATTTGACACAAACAGCTTATGGGAAAATTTGCCAGCATATGAATTTGCCAGTATTCTTGACCTATAAATTAAGACACATTGAAATGTGTACTGTATGTCTAGTATCACAATGGTGCAGTAGAGAAAAATCCAATTTAGGTATTTAACTTCTGAAAATTAAAATTGGATTGAATGTTCAATTTTCAGTGTAGTGTTCTGTGCTTGCTATAGTGCACACAGTTTTAATTGCAAAGATCAGGTCACTTGGTTTCAAGAATAGCAATATGATATGGTGTAATTAACATGGAATCTTCTGTCTTCTTGTATTCATATAATTAAAAGGGGTAAGATAACATATCATGCTGTGGTGATCATTCTGTATTCTAGTCTAGCTGATTGTTTCATTTTTAAGAGCATAACTAGGTTTTATAGGTTTCATATATATAGATAGATATAACTATAGATAAAGTTTTATGCGTTGTTGGGGATGGTTGTTGTGAAAGGTTTTTTGTGGTTAGTGGTGGTTTTGTTTGTTTCTTTTTCAGTGGGGGCATGCAGCTCTTGATTTATACCTTCAGGGTGTCCCATTTTATGTCTGCCATACTTGAGAGCACAGTGAATTGGTGCACTTTAAAGACTGCATATTCCTCAATGCTTTTAAGTAAAGATGAACCCTCATTCAAAACAGTAAGCTTTTCAAGCAGCTTGCCCCAAATTCAAATCCTGCAGCCAATATCCTGATCTAAATAGGATCTCTGCATACATTCTGATTTTTCTAGCAGGTCCAAATTGTATTTTTTCTGAATCTTAGCTGTGTTATTAGAACTTAACTCTTTTGTTAAGGAGAACAAGATGGAAAATTAAAAATATGGGATCCGTTTTTGATTATTTATCTTATAAAAGATAATTGTGGAGGATCAGTTGGTAGATGTCCCTTATGGTGGTTTTGTTTGTTTGTTTGTTTTTGGGGTTTTTTTGGGGTTTTTTTGAGGGGAGTTGGAGTTGATTTTGGTTGTTGTTGGGGTTTTTTAATTGTTAATTGATAATTTTAGCAGAAGAAACCATGTTGCAATACCAGTACTTAATTTCTGGCAAGGATTAGAACTTTGTTATCTACTGAATCTATGTAATTATATATATAAAAAAGCTCCAGATCCAGAATTCTTCATCAGAATATTATATAAACATTTTGTACGACTTAAAAGAAGATGGTACTACAGGAATAAAAACAGTCAAGCTTGTCATAGTATTTGAGAAAGCTTAATAGACTTTCAGACTGTCAATAAAATATTATTCACAACAGATAGATGATAGAAACAATAGATAGTCAAGATGTTAGACCTTTGTAGGGCTGAAAGGGTTCACTTGCAAAATCTGTGGATCCACAGTGTTTAGAAATGCAGAAGGAATTCGGCAAATAAGTAAAAAAATGTTAAAATGCAAGAAAGTTCTGGCTGAAAATCCTCTCAGGATGGAAATGTGTGTCCCCCTCCTTGCTAAACTACCTCATGTAATGCTACTTTGTAGAACACATTTCTATGTCTGGATATGTGTGAACATTTGGAAATTTTTCCCTTCATAACTTTGTTTGCCATCTGTGATGATGATGATGATCCCCTTTGCCTGTCTAGTCTGAATTCAGTCATTTAAGTACCAAGAAATGAGAGCTAAAATTCAAATTTGAAGTTTATGTAAAATCCTTACAAAAAATCCAGGTACAATGGGTGTAAATTCTTCTTATTTTTACATTTATCAATTTAGCAGAAGCTGACCTTTTAAAAAAAGATTGAAAACTTGCTTTATATGGAGCTCTTTCCAATCCTATAATAATTAAATGATTGAAGTTTAAATTTGTGTAGCCTTTAAAGTATCAAAAGAGCATTGTGATTTTCTTACAAGGCTAGACTGTTGATTCTAATGTCCTGATCAATAACTGTGTCGAATTTACTTTAAGCTTGTCTGTTTCAGTTGGCTTGCCATGAGTGGCATGCAGTTATATTTGTCTATATCAATGAAGGAAAAAAATGTAGAGGAAAAAAAAAAAAGCTTTGCTGAATCAATCAATCAATCTTACAGGGAGACAGACACATTTCACATCCAAGGACATACAGAAATATGCAAATCTCTACAGGCTAACTGGCTATTTAATTAATATAAATTGCAATCAATCTTTTTAAAAACTTTTTGTCCTGTTTGCTTTCAGTCCACCAAGTTTATCATACGAAGAAACAATATAACCTGAGTTTTAGATTTTGACTTTTTTTTCACTATCAATATATATATTTTTTAATTTATGCCTTGGAACATAAGGGGGAAAAAATATTTGCTTTTTAAATCTAACTTAGTAGGAAAGGAGAGCACAAATAAAGAGGTATTTTTGTTATTTTTGCTTTCAAATGTGATATTTATTTTATGTAGGAGCCTTCGATCTTACTGAATAGTGAAACAAATGCTTTGCGTTTTTGGCATCCATGAGTCCATCAAACCCAGTTGTATCTTTTTTCTTTCCTGTCCCTCTCCATGCCCCCTTACCATTCTCTTTGTTTCACTTTTTAGCCTCTGATACTTCCTCATCTTCTCTCTCAAGAACAGAGTCTCCTCTCCAACTGTTTGTATCTTCTCATCTTCCTCATCCTAAGCCAGACACCTTTGTCTGGCCCCATGCAGCCTCTCCATACTGTGACCAAGTTCCTGAGCCCTGTTCACCTACTCGCTGTAAATTGGCTTTCTATTCCTGATGAGCTTGTTTGTGCTGTATTTTTCTGATAATCTTCATAGCTGATAAACCGTGGTTGAATAGATTATGTTTCAACAGTGTCAGTGAAATCTGGCCTTTCAGCTGTTTTTCATTAAATACTGCATGGGTTTTAAGAGTTTCATCAGAGAAGACTGTTTTATTCATCCCAAAAGATGTAAAGCTACAGACGTTTAATACTCTGCTCTCATGAGTGTTACAGAGAATTATAGGTGTTCAGTGAAAGAGATGATTGGCCAAGGCTGCTTTGTAGCATTTACTGATGTAAGTTATTTCCAGTGCTTGCATCTTTTGCCTTCCCTGCCACAGAATGTCCTCTTATTTGAATAGTTTTTAATAACTTAATTTCAGAAAGCCTTTAACTAATTACAACCAAAACATTCCCTGAAAATTCACTCAAAGGAAACCATTGCCTGAATATCAGTGTGTATCATGATGCAAGTAGGGCATATTGGATTGATTTGGAGGAGGCATAAAGAGCAGTGAAAATCAGCATTCTGCTGTTTCAAGTCAAGAGTCTTTCTGTTAATTGAAATGATGCCAGTTTAAACCAGCTATAAGATCGGTCTCCATGGTGTTTAAATACAAAATGTACACTAATGCTGCCAGGGTAGTTCAGGTGACAGGGTAAAATCAATGTAGTTTTTCAGCCATTTCCTTTTAACTCCTTTTAATTTCTTTTAAATTGTACTTCACTCATACCTTTATACATAGCACTTTTTTGTCACTGAATTCACTATAGTCTGATTTTAAGAAATTATTTTTGACACCTAGTCTTTAGACTGGTTTCATGTCAAATATATATATTCCAAGCAAAATGTAGCAAATAAATCTTAGTGTATTAGCAAAATTCACTTGTTAAATAGCTGACATAAGACCAGGGTTTTGAAAACACTAGCTCATATGTAAGCCTGTAACTGGAACTGCCAGGAAATCTGTGTCCTACAGAACTTTGAGTCTGACTTCCTTGAAGCATTTGAATAGCTGATTAGCAGCTATTACAGGTTTGGCTGTCATTGAGTTGAACTTCTTCAGACCTATACTATAAACAGTACATCCCAGTTAACATTAAATTACTTGTTCTTTGCAAAGCTAAGTTAGTAAGAACCTACTCAAGAATGAAAGCAAACTAAAAGAATCATGAAGTCAAAGCACAGATTCCATTATGTAGAGCCCAAGTTTTCCATTTCCAAGCTACTGTATCCTCAGGGAAAGGAGCTTCTACCATTTGTATGAAAAGTAGCAGAACCATGAAAAAGAAGAAAAAAAGATATTGGAGTCCTTTGTATGGTGTCAATAATTAATGAAAGTTAAATTAATGAAAGTTAAAGTTGTCTCAGTAAGGAACAGTTTCCCTGGATGCCTGTGTTAATATAATTTCAGGGGCTGAAAATCTCATGTTCTGTATCTTGCTCAATTCAATTTTTTTTCTAGTGAAAGAAGCCAAGGGCATTTTGTATTACTGACTTGACTTCCAATTTCTGTTGAACAGGAACATGATTTTAGAGGTGTACCATCTTACTTAATTTTTTTATCTTTTGAAATCCTGTAAACCTGATTTACAGTTTGAAGGTTATCAGAAATCCTTTCGCTCTTTTGAATTTCTGGCTTATATATCTCTATATAACATTTTTTTTTCTTCTTACTTTGGATTGTAATTTGTGGTTTGATCTATCCAAAGGCAAGCCATCAGATGCTTACTTTCATGGGGTTTACTCCCTTTTTTCAGTTTGTAAGTAGTATTGACTGTGCAGTTCTATTAATTTCTGAAGGACTAAAATCACCATTTCCTTTAGCACAAGACGTACATGTTTTGTCCATCAGTAGTCGAAGCTTGATGTGTAAAGCAAGGCTGATGCTCTTTGCCCATTCAGTCACCCTAAGGGCTGTAATCTTACGAGACCTGAATGCACTCAACTAACACTTGGATTTAATAATTAAAGAGGCAGTATTCATTTCTAGAGGACTGCAAATAAAGATATATTAGGCTGGTCTTGTGTAACACAATGGCCAATTGCCAGTACATTGTATTATACCACTGCTGTTCTAAAGAAGTACACTGATCCAGAACTCAATATTGCAGCTACTGTCATGACTCATAATAAGCCATTTCTTTTGTGGTACGAGTTTTGCTTGTAAAATAAATGAAGAGTACACTTTGAAATGATGAAATTATGAAAGCAGACTAAATAAGAAAGAATTTAGAATATAGATCAATAAAAATAACTGCTGTTTTAATCAGGATGTGAATTAATATTCTTTTTCTCTAACCAATTACCTTGTAAAGCTGTGTTCATAGCATTCAATTATATTTTTCATTGTTTACTTTACCTTTGCATAATTTTTTTTGGGTAGTACAGGAGATCAATTTGGTGAAGGAGAGACAAGTAAGAAGATGCATAAGCCAACGTATTTGACACTGACTAAGCACAGAAAGTCTTTTCCAAAGAGCTGAGAGGATGCTCTGTGAATAATGCTATCCTTGCCTGACTACTATCATCTCCATGCACAACTTTGTAGTAAAATATAAGATAGTTTTGTAATTTGTGATTGTGCAAGGTATCTCAGACTCTTAATGAATTTTAAATGAAAAAAAAAAAGTGAATTTTGGCTAAATTTGCCAATCTGTCTTATCAAATGCATCACTTTAGGGAAGTCTTAGTCCTGAAGAAGGTGCTGCCTCTTTGTGTTATGTAATTGCTTTTCTTACAATTCTCTGTGTGTCACACCACTAATGTTCTTATTTCCAGCTCTTTGTGTGCATGTAAAGTTGAGTCATGGGGGTTTTTATCTTTTCTCGTGCATGAGCATTGCAGTTAAAGCATTTTTTTCTTTTTGTAAATATTGAAATGTTTAAAATGGGATGAATGTAAAACTATTGAATAACATTCTCTGTTATGGCATAAAAAGAAATCCTTCCATACTCATTTTGTGAGTTGATATGATCATGTTCCATGAAGGATTACAATCCATTCTATTACTCATTTTCAGAAGGGAAATTGATGTACATAGCAAAGTGATTTTGTTTTTCTCAAAGCTGTCATGCCATCTAGGTACTGATAGAGTCCAGTTTATGTCCATTACACTGCATTGTGAAGAATTTATGTGGAAATGACCAAGGAAAGAACTGAAGAAGTCATAACACACTCATTTACATAGGGTGTGTGGTGTTTACAAATGGTATTTAATGGGTGAGTTCATGTGAACTCTCATGTAACATTTATGAAAGGCCCAAAGAGAATAAATTGAATACTTTATTCACAAAAGTTTAACTGTAGGTGTGACTTGGAAAAGAAAGGTTTCTGTGACGTGACTTAACTTCTTGGGTAAATTGTTTTTGTTCAAGGTTCTTGGTAGGTTTTCTATTTGAGATTGAGTTGAAACATTGAATCTGCAACATGGTTGTTGCAGATAGGATGTTAGTATGATGAGAAGAAACTAGGTTCTGGGCTAGTGCCATTATAGGAAACTTGAGTGGCAGGTTATACCTTTTTGATTTAGGAACATTTTGTCAAGTTAAGACCTCCTGTCACACTTTGCAATGTGATCGTGATTCCAGATGTTAAACAATTTAGCTGGTGAATTCTAGGTCTTGCAAAGACAGTCCCTATTTCACACTTAGCCTTTTTTGTATAAACAAGCTTCAGAACAAAGCTAAACAAATGAAAGTGAGTAGCCAGGATCTATTTTGGTGATATTTTAATTTTCCATGCCTCATGATTCCATTTCAAAATAAATACTCTTTGCTGCTTGTGTTATTTGTGAGTCTTAAATGTTGTGCTATAACAGCAGGTATAGAAATTATCAGGAGGAGCAAAGGTATTTTTGTGCATGAAAGATTAGTAAAATTTTAAATAAGAAATTGCTGCAACTCTATCTGAGCATTTGAAGGAACCTACAACAGAGTGAATTGTAAGTGAAAGTGAGGATATGTTTGTGTTTGTCTGTGGGTCCTGACCTCAGATCAAAGAAAGACAAATGCAGATAAGACAAAAAGAGAGAGCAGAGCTGGTGACAAAATGAACAGGGAACCTCCAAAGAAACTAGCTACATAGGATCTATAAAGCTTCAAGGAGACTCTAAGACACACTTGTTACCCTCAGTTTCTCACAAGCCACTTTGTGTCTTTACCAGTTGTAGCTGAAATTGCTGTATGTTTTAGAATTGTCATGTGAATATCAAAATCTGAACCTGTTATTTCAGGACATCTTGGGTTAAGGCAAGGGTACAGATAAGTTAGCACTAATATGAATATACTTGACTAAAATTTTAAGGAAGGTAGGAAAAAACTTCTTAGTACACAAGATCTTTAAATTATGTTTAGTTTATGAAGTGAAAAGTTTACTGAATGTGTTTTAACAAAAAGAGCCAGAAATGAGTCAGATGACACCTAATTGTGAGAGTACTAAAGAAGTATTTAGGTCTTTATGGGTTAGAGGGTTAGCATGAGTGCAATGACCCTGAAAGATGCCTGATTGACCATTGCTTTGTATATGTGTTTTCTTCAGAGAACTAATTGCTGCAATATGTTAAGGGATGCCTTTTTCCTAAGGAGGAAATATAAACAATTTGGATAATACAACTTCAAAGAGAAATTTTAGCAATACTTTCAAACTTTTTTTCATCTTTTTATGCCACTCCTTATAAAGTCCAGGGTAGGAAGCACTCAATATTCACTCTGTTTAATTTTAATACAGATGGCACAGAAACTCATAAGAATCTTGTCACAGTATAGTTATTTTTTATAAATAAATTGATGTAAAAAAAGTTTTAATCATACATTATCATATGTGCTTTATGGTTAAATACTGGAGACTTAAAATTCAGCAGCACATTTTCTATATGAAATTACCTGTGACCTGGCTAGCAGTCAGAATCCTGACTTTAAATAATAGAAAATATAGGCCCTTTTTAACATTAAATTGTATAGTTACTTTTCCAAAGGAAGAGATTAGATGATCTCTGTTATGGCAGTGAATTGGACCTTTTCTTTACAAATTGTGCTGGAGAGAAGAAGGTGCTTTCACTATTAGTCCCTGGAAGGCTAACAAGTGCTTCACAGAAATGGCTGTCAGACAAGGAGAGAGTTACTCATGACTCGTGCTTATTTTTGGTGCACTTGCTAGTATTTTTCTTATAACACACTTCATGTGCTTCTTGCTTAGACTTCCCTTTTAAATTTCTTCAGAATTTAAGCTTTAAAATGGGAGACAAAATAACTGTAGCGAATGTTCAACTGTGCAGGCCGGACTTGGAATTGTTTCATCAGTGAGTAAAAAGGAAAGCAAACTCTACTGCCAGGCACTGTTTCACATATCCAGGGCAATTCCTTGTTCATAATGACATGAAATGCTGATTATGTCCTGTGCTGCTTTTCCTTTGTTTCTTTCAATTCAGGGAACTATGATGCATACTTTCAGACTAACTTCCTCTTCCTACTGATCTGTGTACTAGGAGTTTCTGGTGCTTTCTGGTTTGCTGATTTATCTTGTCACACTTAAAAATTTATATTTCATATGACAGATCTCTTCTCATTAAAATACTTAGAAAACCTGTGATATTCAGAGTGAAGGTTTTATTTATTTATTAACTTGTAATGATGAGGACAAGCTTTTGGGGTGCAGTTCAACTTGTACAGGATTCAATACTTTCTTTTGGAGTATCTGCCATTGTTGATCATTATGGATATGGTGATGGAGTTAGACAATTTCTCATCTGATCCATTATGGAATATTTTACTGCCTTTATTTTTTAATCAGGCCTAATCAGTATGAGATTTTGTAATTTGTAATTATAAAACAACTAGAGATATACCAAGGCTTAGATGACAAGAAGGAGTGTGGTTTAAAACATTCATGGTCTTGATTTAAAAAAAAAGTCATGACTAAATATGCTGGCAGTAATTGACTATCCAAAGTACAGTTGCCATTAGATATTCTCTAGTCATAGAAGCTTTTTAATTCCAGTACTTTGAAAAGGTTATTTTTTGCCGATGAGATTCTAATCTGACTTGGAAATGATACATTTTATGAGAATTATCCTTAGTATGCTCTGGGAATGTTTTCTATGCAAAAAAAAAACTTTGTGGACTTTTTAGCCACAAGGTACTTTAACTCAGCCTTCTTGATTAGGCAAGTTTTACATTCAGTGCAGTTTAATGGTGTATTTGTGATGGTGTGTGTCGTGATCCCTGTGTGCATTTTAGTTCTCTTTTTTTTGTTCTGTTATTAGTTGTAAAATAATCCTCTAATTGCACTCTGTGGAAAGACATAGTTAATACTAACATCAAAGTGAATGCAGCAACCTGAAAACTATAGTGTGTCATACCATCACAAACCTTTTTTGGATTGCACATTCCTAGAAAGGAGGTGTCAAGTTTAATAGAGAATATTCATAGTAGCAACCCAAAAAAATGAAAAAATATCAGGTACAGTTACCAAAGTTTAGTGTGTGTTTTGTATAGACCTTCAGACCAATATGAAAGCTTTCATAAGAAAATTGGTCTAGCATTTTAAAAAATTCTCCAGGATGGTAAATATAAATTAAATATTGAGTTTGGGATGCAGCCTCTTACGGAAAGGGTTGCAATTATTAAATCTTTTATGCAATGTATATGGCCTTCATTATTCTGTGCTGATAAATTCTTTTTATTGCTTCTACAGGTTCAGTCCATGCCACATCAATAGCAGCTTCCAGAGTGGAGCAAGCATTGTCTGAGGTTGCTTCTTCCCTGCAAAGCAGTGCTCCTAAACAAGGTCCCATGTATCCTTGGATGACTCTGGCTCAAATATGGCTTCATGCAGGTATTGTGATAGTAAAATTTATTTTTTATGCCCTTTCCTTTATTGCTAGCTTAAGGACTTACCAAAATCTGTTTCATTCAGAATCTGTTATCACTTATAAGATAATAATTTTTCCACGTGTGTGGCACTGAAACAAGCCAAAAAATAAAAAGCACACTGGAGTTGCTCTGTGTGTAAGATCATTTATGAAAGATAAGCAGTAGTTTTAGAATGTAGCTGTTACCAGTGGAGTCATATCTTTTGTAGAGCAAATACAGTACTCTCTCCCTTATCCCTGAAGAATTTAGTTTCTGAAGTTTCTAGAATATCTTAGTGCTTGGAAATCTAGGTGTCCTTGCAGAATCACAGACTATTCTGATTTGAAAGGCACTCACAAGGATCATCAAGTGCAATTCTCAAGTGAATGATCCATGAGGGGATGGAACCTGTGACTTTGGCATTACTAGCACCATGCTCCAGCCAACTGAGCTAATCCCAGGTCATTAATGAATCCATTGAATGGAAAAAGATGTTTGTAAGATTTTCCTGTAACTACAAAATTTTATAATAGGAAAGAAATAACTGCATATGCAGGGAAAGAAACAGTAGTAGTACTATTGAGCAACCTGTCCCTTGCAGCTGTGATAATGAGCCCGAATTCCATTCTTTTCCTTCTGGTTTTGTTAATGTAAAAGACTCAGGATTTTTTGTCTAAATGTAGAGTCATCTTGAGTGGATATAGTATTATGCTGATGCCTCAAGCTAACTGCAGTATCACAAGTGGCTGTTACATAAAATTTTAACCAGAAAATTATGATCCAGTGTATTTTTATATAGTTAAAAATGTACAGCATGGAATTGTTTTTATTGATAGCTGGATCAGAAAGATGTAATTTAGAAATCAGCCAGCAATTGTTATGCCTTGTTCTGCTTTCAGAATCACTTTTTCAGTGACATATTTTTTTTTCTTTCATGTTTTCAACAAAACTGTGCTTTATTTAGCATTTATGTAGCATTTTAATTTACCTATTTACATCTACAGTTTTATGGTGTGAAAGTCGCGGCAGGGTAATGGCTCCCAGTTATAAATGGTTTGATGGTTTAGAGAAAAAGCCCAGAAGATTGGAAAGAAAGCAATTACAGTGATTAATAATAGTGATCTCATTTGGGCTATTCAAAAGCAACACAGATTAGAATAGGGCGAGGTCCAACAGGGTGTAGTAAAGTTGCCTGCTCTGCATTGTGGCATCATTGACTTTAAATATTTATAAACTGCCACAGATGGCCATCTACAGTAACTCTCAGCATCTATAATGCTGGTAATTTCTCAGCCTTCTGTGGCAGCTTGTTCCACTACTTATTTTCTCTTTGGTGGGTTTTTTTTTGTTTTTTTTTTAAATTTTTTGTGGGTTGTAGTGGTTTTGATTTGCCAATCTGAGTTTCTTCTTTCCCGGCCAATGCACCAATTAATGGAGTGGGTTTAGTGCTGGCTGAATGCCAGTGTACTCACTAAAATTATTTACTCATTTCCTGCTGTGAGATAAGGATTAGGAGGAGGGCAAAACAGGCTCAAAACCTTAAAGGGTATAAAGGAAACTTTATTAACAGAATTAAAAGATAAAATAATAAGAAAACCAGAAGAAACCTTCAGAACTCTTCTACTCCTCCCACATTATCTTTATTTTCTCACAACGTAAAGAGGCAAAACCTGGGACTTTCAGTCAGTTTTACCACCTCTGAAATAGTCTTTCTTCAGTTCTCTTAGGGAGAGGAGTCTCTCTTGCCATGCCATGGAGACTTCTCCACAAGAAGAAAAAAAATCCAAGAATTAAGATAAAAATAGCAAACTGGAAAAGAGTATTTTGGGGTTTCAAGCAGCCATTTAGAAGTTCTATGTCCTGATACACTTAGAAAAACAACTTTCCTGAAAAAAAATAATGCATTTAAAATAATTTAGGTAATAATTTCTCTTTTAAGATGCAAATTTTTTTAGGAAAATAGTCTTTATCTGAAGTGAAAGTATTTACCAATAAAGCACATGTGACAACATCTAGTCATGGTATGATGAAGCAAGAATCATTAATTGGTCGTGACATTCCTTCCACAGCTGAAGTCTACATAGGAATTGGGAAGCCTGCTGAGGCCACAGCATGTACTCAGGAAGCAGCTAATCTCTTTCCAGTGTCACATTATGTTTTCTACATGAGGGGGCAGGTGGCTGAACTTCGTGGAAATACTGATGAAGCCAAACGCTGGTATGAAGAGGCCTTATCCATTAATCCTACCCACGTGAAAAGCATGCAGAGGCTGGTAAGTCTTGAGCCCATGTTCATAAGCAGTGTCCTCTCAAGTGGTGATACTGTACTGTGAAGTCTTGACTTGGTGTAGGTAACCTGTAACTTGTGAGTTTGGGATCTATATTCCTATTACAGAATGCTTTGGAAACAGCCTTTCCTGGTATTTATTCTGTCTTTTATGTGTTGGGACATAAAAAGGATTTACAGGCCATAAGAGTATTTCAATCCTAATAGAAACCATAGAACAAGAAGCAAATTGCAGCTGCCTAATATTCATGCTATTGGGAAATGAAGGTGGCTTATGGTAAGAGAAGACTTGGATACTGTAGCTGGATACTGTACAGGAAAGACCAGTCATTTTTGTATTCTGAAGTAAAAGTTAAATTCATAAAATTATAGAATATTCTAAGTTGGAAGAGACCTACAAGGATCATCAAGTTCAACTCCTGGCTCTGCACAGGCCATTCCAAGAGTCACACCCTGTGTCTGAGAGCCTTGTCCAAACACTTCTTGAACTCTCTCAGGCTGGTGCTGTGACCACTGCCCTGGGAAAGCTGTTCCAGTGCCCAGCCACCCTCTGGTTTTTCCTGATATCCAATCTAAACCTCTCCTGACACAACTTCAGGCCATTCCCTCAGTCCTGTCACTGGTCACAAGAGAGAAGAGATCAGTATCTGCCCCTCCTTTTCCTCTCACAGGAAACTCTAACTGCAGTGGGGTCTCCCCTCAGTCTCCCCCAGGCTGACCAGACCAAGTGACCTCAGCCGCTCCTCACACGGCCTCCCCTCAGGGCCCTTCACCATCCTCATTGCCCTCCTTTGGATGCCTTCCAGTACCTTTATATCCTTCTTACATTGTGGTGCCCAGAACTGCACACAGCACTCGAGGCCACACCAGTGCAGAGTACAGCTGTTTTCTGCATTCTGCATGTTTGTTGATTACCTTTGCGCTATGTGATTTATTGGGTTTTTGAAAGGTAGAGAATCAGTCTTGCCCCCAAATGAATGTATAGGTCTAAGTACAAAGGTACCTTCCCCAGTATAACATATGTTTGTTTATATACTTCATAGATACATACATGTATATATTGTGTGCTTACCATGTTAGGAAAATTACTTTTAATCCTGTTTTCTTCCAGATAGAGGAGAATAGAACAGCTGAAATCAGCTTCTTACCCAATCTTTTTGTTCAGAAATAGAAGCCGGTTTCTGCCTAGGTACTTTTGAATTATTCAGAGAAATTTCTTGTGCTTCCCTGAGGGAAACATATGAGACAAAAGATCAGATAGGAAGGCAGCACAGAGAAAGTTTTTCGTTTCACCTTTTTCAGCATTTCAGGATATTTGAGCCTGCTGACAAATGCCAAAAGATTCCCTTTCCCGAAGAAGCAGGCAGTCAATCTAAAGCGGTGCAACTCAGTGAAAATGAAAGCTCATGTTTTGCTGGGTGTCTTTTTGCCCCTCCTCTGAATGCACCTTTGAATAAATAGGCTGTAAACACACTGTGCTCTTCAGAATGACTGAGAATTAGCTGCCTAAGAGACACGTGAGATGAAAATTATTTGGCTTCCAATCCAGGTTTCCTTTTTATGAGATTTTCCATTTGAGTCCTATCTTGAAGGTAACTTCTCATTTCATTGGATTGGACAGTCCTTTTTAAGGATTCTTATAATTTAAAATTTTGTTTCTGTGAGCTTTTTCAACTGTTTCACACCTTTTCTGCAGTAGGATGTTGTTTTGAGTAGATTCTGAGAGATTTATGCTGCTTAAATACAAATATTCAAGATGTATGCTATAAAAATACTTGTCTGTGTAATTTCATGTAGGAGAAAGTACAAGCCTCTCTATCCTTCTTGACCTTTTGACTATAGCAAAAACTATTTTAATGAGGAAGCTTGCAGTGTTTACACTTGCCTATGTCTACAGATGAGTATCTGTACATCCCAACACTTTGTGTATATTTACCTATTTATTATAAAGAAATATGATCTCAGTGGCAAGTGATCTATTGCAACAGCAGTGTGGAGGTACCAGCCTCTATGACAACAGCTGAAACATTAACTTCTAATATTTGTATTCACAATTCTAAACTGACAGTTGGTTTATGAATGAAAGTTCTGTGCAAAAACTGTTATTTTCTGTAATTAATTTGAAATTTTAAAAATATTTGATATGGCTTTCTAGCAATGTTTAGAAAGTAATATCAAATGCAACTGTTTCCATATAAAAGTTACCTTAGAGCCTATATTTATTTAATAAGTTTTGGTGAATTTCCTTTTGTGGGGCAAGTACTGAGTATAAATCATAGTAGCTTTATGCATAAAATGCAGCAAACCGAGTAAGATTTAAAGATGGCATGAATTCTAGCATGTGGCATCTTAGTATCTGTATCCAGGCCTTTCACTTTTCCAAGTGAAATTACTTAAAATATTTGAACCTGAAATCAGTTTGCAAGGACTTTTGTTTGTTTTTATTGAAATTTTAGAATGAGTGACATCTATTGAGTGACACTCAATAAAATTTCCTGATGCTAATGGTTTGGAAATATGAATCTTTGATTTTAGAATCTTTGTAGTTGTCCAGAGTGGGGAAAAAAGCAAAATAAAATGTATGTTTCAATTTGTATTAACAACAATAGCATATTGGGAATAGGAGTTTTTTCCTTTTATAATCCATCCTTTTAATGATGTTACATCACTCTGGTAAGAAGGATTAAAACCTAAACTTAGAAAAATTTGCTATTTTTCATATAACATTTCATACAATATTTTCACCATAAGTCTCTCCAAGTACCTATTCCTGAATATGATCTACAGTTTCTACACAGAAGCAATGTTAATTTAAATTACTGTGTAAGTAAAGACCAGAAAGGTTAGTTTGTGGCTTCAGAAGTGTTTTACTTCTTCCAGTGAGTTACAGCATGTGCTGTGCTTTGGAGTTTCTGCCAAAAGACTGTTGCATTTGTCTCTCATGCAGACTCCACATTCTATTAGTGTGACCATGAAGACTCTGCAGAAGTCTAGTGTATTATCTGAATTAAATGACTTTCTATTGGCTGGCATCATCATTTTTACAAAATTGCAATATTTTTAAAGAAACAGTTTCTTACTCATTTTGCTGCTGTCTCTAAAGTCTTCACAGATTTACTCCTGTTTCAAGAAAGATACTAAAATGAAAACCAAGAGATCTTGATGATGATGTGGAAACTGGAGAAGTTAAGAGTGATGAAAGAGATCTGTTTGCCAACAAAATGATAATCATAAATGGGAGGGTTTGATGGGGAAGGTTTTTACCTTACTAATGAAATGCCTAAGGCAATGTAACACCAAATGCTGGAGTCTTAATGCATGAGGAAATGAAAAATGGTTTAGCTGTATTCTGCTCAATTAAACTAGGAAAATGGAGCTGCTTGGGCCATACTGTTGAATTACCTATGATGGGAGCTATTCCAAAGGAGAGCTGGCTGCAGGGGCAGCATGTTCATGTTCCTGCTCACTGCTATTTCCACCCCTTCCAAGATGTTTGGGGGCTTATTAATTAAATCAGCCCAACAACAAAACTAGCTTTTTTTCAATAAGAAATGCTGTTTAAATTCTCTGCAGTTCCTTGTGGAACAAAATTATTATTTCCTGTACAGTTAATGTTTTAATTCATACATTCATTCACTTTATTTTGTTGAGCAATGCTCATTTTAAACTCTGCCTTGTTCTCAGGTGCTATTTTTTACTGTTTGTCACTAACTGAAATTTTCTCCAAGCCAGAGGTTATACCAACTTGCTATTTGGCTAGCTCTGACTGTTCACAAGATGTCAAAAGGGAAGCAATAACATGTCAGTATTAATTAGGTGTTCTTTACAGAATGCAGCAGCAATTCTTTTGAACAAATGTAGTGTCCTTTCTTCTTTTTAAGGTTTGTATAGTGCACTCAATAAAAACAACATGAACTTGTGTTCTAAAGGTTTGAAATGCTTTGGCTTGTTTTCTGTATTTCAAATAATTTTTTCTCACACCGAATGAAATTTAAAATTTTCTTCAATTACTTAATTTTAAAAAGATGAATTACACTTTAGTGTCATATACCTATGGTTATCACCTTCCTGATTTTGGTCAGAATAGATTTATTTATACAACTTTCTCCATCTCACTACTCTTTATCACTACCTCTAGATTTCTGCATTATTGCTGCCTTCCTGCTTTTTTCATTGTTTTCCTCCCCTGGGAAAAAAGGAATAAACATTCTTTTATCTTCTGCAGTCAGAGTGCTGTTGTGGAAAGTAGCCCTTACTGCTGACGTCAGGAAACTCTTGAAACAGGGCATCATTCAGTAATGCCTGAAATGGCAACGAATATTTCAATCCACTGTCCAGGAAACAAATCTATGTATTCTCTCTCAGGATGAAATTTTCCTACTTAAATGTAGCTTTGAGATGAAATAGGTATCCAGCATTTTCATGCTGTTATAATCCCAGAAGACTGTAGTATTTTCTGAATATCAAAAAAACCCCAAAAAACCAAAAAAAAACCCACCACCAAAACAAAACCATAGCACTTGCCAGTTAATGTTATTAGTAACTTAGATTCTAAGAGCAGAAAACTAAAAGAGAAAGTGAGAAATTACTTAACAATTTGCTCATGTAGAAATTAGTTTTCAGAAAGCCATATCTTAGGGACTTACATTTCCTACTTCACACTGTGAGATACCTGTTATTTTCCTATATATGCATAGCTAAACCAGATCTCATAAGGCTTAGATTAACTACTATGTGTGCTTTAACTCTCAGTTATAAATACAGTTACTTATTTCTTATTGTACTATACTGTCTTCTTATATGTTTTTTTCAACTCAAAGGCACTGCCAGAAAGAAGTCTGACAGTGTATACGGGTTGTGTGTGCTTGTGAGCCTGTCACAGATGTTGAGTTGACTGAAAAAAAGGAAAAACAGAGAAGACTTTAAAACATGAATTCAGAACCTGTGTAGAAGGGGTCATGGGAGTTAAGGAAGAGAAACACAGTCACCCAACTAACTTTTTTCTTTCAGTAATTCAGTGTTGTCATCTGGAGAACATTCAGTAATTCATTTTATTTTCATCCTCAGGCCCCTGCACAGTAAAATTGTTGGTTTAGGCTGCACAGATTTGTCCTAGGCACATTATGCTGGTTTTCATGGGGGGTTTGGGTTGTAACTGATTACTACAGAGCTAAATGCTGATGCCAAATCTCAGTGCTCATCTGACTCACTCTCTAAGTGCATCCTTATGCACAGGGTGGTTGAAGAAGAATGGAGAAATAAAGGTCATTGGTTTTGTTAGATTTGTGTGTAAAATGTTGTGGGTTTGTCCTTCAGAAACTTCAAGATCATTCCACAAAAAGTAGAGAAAGCAAGATACACATTTGGCCAAAACCTCATTGCTCCATACAGAAGGCATTTTACTGTGATTTGACCACATTAACCATCTAAATATTTCACGTGAATGTGTTCTGTACCCTGAGAATACAATGGCCATTCTGCTTGCATTATAAGCTGGAAACCATTGAGTTCAAGTGACCCAAGGACCATTTCGATACATTTTAAATAGTTCATCTGTTGTGAGTCACTCACAGGCTATATTCTCTTCTGTCATGAAAATATTATTTCCCCTTTTAGCCTTACAAGAGAAAACCATCAGTGCTTTATGCAGTAAAAAATTGCATAAAATCAACTTGCATGGCCACTAGTGCTTGAAGGATATTACAGTGGAAATCAAGGTGAAAAATTAGGGAAGTTTTTTTCCCTGTTTGTTTCAAAGTTACTTTATTTTATTTGTTAATGTTGAGATCAAATACAGCAGTTAACTACTTCATACTGACTTGGAGACAGATTAGTAGAATTTCTTAAGTCCTAAATGCTTTATCTGAATTTCACAGTACTCTTTTAAAGTAGATCTATAGATGTTCAGTATTTGACAACAATAACTACTACAAATCTAAGTTTAAACTAGAACCTAGTTGCTCTTTTGGAAACAGAAAGTGACTGTAGGAATTTACAGCACTAATTTTGTTTATAGCTTGAAGTGCTGAGCTCTCATTTACTCAGGCAAGACTGTGTTGATTCCCTGAGAACTGTTGTTCTGTAAGTGGAATTATGGGGCTGATGGTATTATAGGTCTTGCTTCATAACCAACTTTCTTTTTACAGTACTCTGTATTTATTCCAGATGGCTTAAAGCAGCTGTGACAGGAGCAGATCTTTCAACAAGAAAATACTTCCATTCTTGGATGCTTTTCACCCTGTGAGAGCGAGCTCTCTAAGGTCTCTTCAACTCCTGGGTGCTGTCCTCAGCTGTCAGCTGTCAGTACAAGTGGAATTCTGCAGCTTGCTTAAATGGTTGTTTGGTTTAGACAATCTGAGTAGCAGAAGATGCAAAAGGCAATCTGATTTTGTGCAGCACGCACAGTGGTTGCATTGAAAGGAACTGGACTCATATGGAGAAGTGAAGCTGTTGAGGTGTACTATTTTTTGAGAATCTAGTAGCAATGGTTAAGGCAGCTTTCTGAATACAGAGGGAAACTCTGTGAAATAGAAATCCCAAGAAAGTTAATTTAAAAGTAGACCAAAAAAAAAAAAAAACCCAAAAAAAAACCCACCACCCTGAAATACTTAAAGACTCAGAAAGCTGGGTTGGGTGTTTTTTTTTTTTAAACTTTGGGGGAGTGTTTGTTTGGGGTTTTTTGTTTTTTCTCTTTTTTTGATTGCTGGGTTTTTTTAGCATAAGGATTTTTGCCCACAATCTTAGCTTTAAATTTCTGTTTTCATGTTATCTGTGTGATAGATTTTTCCACAGTTTATCTATTCAGGCACAGCTTGCCAGAAACCATTTTATCACTTCTGTTTGTTCCCATTTTAAAAAGTGGAAAATTAATTAGTGGCAGATGCTGGCAGAAGGAAGGGATGCTTTGGCTAGAGTTACTGCTCTTTATTTGGCAGGTCACGAATAATTCCACTGTTTTTATTGTATTGTGTGGAACTGATAAAATTTCACCCATCAGATAATTCATGACAATTTGCTGCTGAAGCAGGTCAATCTGCAATGTGCAGTATTACTCCAAAGTTCCTTGTCTTTGCTTGGAGGATTTTAAGAATCTTTGTTTCCAGTTTTTGAAATACAAGTAGTGTTCATCTCAAGCTTTGATTCACATCTTATAGGATAAAGTCTTTGAATTGGGTTCTGTTATCAAAACTGAGGTATTATTAATTCACTTAGTATACAGCAACTATGAATCAAATATTATAATTTGGGAAGTAGCAACCAAGTATAGTTTCAAGTTAAGGGAAAAATCCAAGGATCACGATGGCCCAGTCTGGAACAGGGCTTTGGTTTTCTACACATCATAATAAAGCATCTGAGGCAGGATTCCGTGCCCTACACTGTTTCAAGTAATTGACAGGAACAGGAGCATGATGAGATAGCATTTGTGTAATAGTGACAGTATTTCAGAGGCACATGTGAGATGTGTCCACTTGCCAAGAGTTTGTGGGGGTCTCACATCCTTGGAGATGCTCAAAATCTGACAGCCCTTAGCAATCCACTGTAGGTAACTCTGTTTCAAGTTTGGCTGTAGAGAATCTTAAGTACCCTTCCTACTTCTGTCATCCTGTGGTTCTAGAAATGCAAGCAAGGCAAGCTTTGTAGATAGAGGTAATGATTTGTATTAGGAAAGATGACAGGAACACTTGTCTGTGGACAAAGTCTTGTTACATTTTACTGTTATGCAAGACTTACTTTATTTTTACCAGTGGTAAAAATCTATAAAGCACAAATTTTTCTTTCTTCTCTTGTTTCCATGGTACATTACCCATAGCAATCAAAGAAGGAAGGTGCAAGAGGTGAATACCTTTCTCAACTGATGTCACTCATCTTAACTATGTGCATATAAAATATAACATGTATGTATCTGTACATATATTCTGTCCTACAAATCTGCGTTAGTATTTTGGATACATCTTAATGTCTTTGCATACAAAAGTGTCAGTAGCAAAACAGTGCAATTGAAAAGCCTCAGTTGGGACCTCCAGAAATTAGGTTTTTGGGCTTCTGTCTCTCTGTTTTTCTTAAAGGTTCAAGTATACCTTAATGATCTGCACTGAGGCTCCTACAGACAGGCACGTGTCTAATATTATTTAAAGAAAACAAAATATTTATTACTCTTTACTGTTATTTACATGGGAAGTATCTCTTTTGTAGTACTAGGTAGAGATGATAAAGAGTCAGCAAAATTGTAAAAGCATCTGATCACAGCATAATGAAAATTTTCCTTTGTCAGGCTTTTTTTTTTTTTTTTTTTTTTTTTTTTTTGGGTAGGGTTTAGAAAGGGTAATTCCTATTAAAAGTCTTTCCAGAGTCTTTCCATCTTCTTATGCCTTTTACCCTCTAAAGGGCCAACTACATTGACAGCTGTGTTTTGTTGACATCCCTTTTCCTCTGTGCCTTTTTTCTGGGTAACTGGCTGCCTAAAATAGAATGTAAAACATACAGATCTATACTGATCAAAATAATATTAACAAGGATGATTAATTTAACATAAGGAAAATGTCAGTAGTCTTAGTAATTCAGGAAATGGCCAGGAGGCCTTGTGTCAGTAAAGTGCTAATAGTTGTTCTTGATATTTAAGTTCTCCTTATTTTCAAAAAAAAAGGGCAAAAAGGAAAAGAGAGAAGGCATGGAAAAAATTGAAAATGTGTGCTCTTCACTGCTATCCTCTGTAGTCTTTTACATCCCTTTTCATGGATACTTGCTGGTGCTTTTTTTGCATGGATCTCAAAAGTTCTATCTTTATTTTGCTCTGTGTAATTGCCTTTCAATATGAGAATTGCTTTGCAAAACACTTTTTAAATTAGGTCATTCTGCTGAACTATGCACTGAGCTAATTATGATTATTTTGCTTCCCTGGACATTTTTGTGCTCATTGAATTTATTAAAGTATAGCTGGGGCTGAGAACTTACACAGCAATAAAAGCTATGTAGCACCTGGTATGCTTTGCTTGTAGGTAGCATCTGGCATCTAATCACTTACAATTGAATTTCATATAATTAATAAAGAAATAATTTTAAGAATTGGGGTGGAGGGGTGTAAATATAAAGAATGTGAAAAAGGCTTTGAGAGAGTAGCCATCCTCATCTTTAAATGAACAAGAGAGATTTTATTTTCCTTCTCCCAAGAAAGGTTCTGTTGTAGAATTCTGCAGGTGAGAACTCTTAAGCTACAGAACATTTGAAGTCTGCAATCATCTACACATTCTCTTTTTTTTTTCCCTTTTCTTTTCTTGTGCTGCATAGCTTTGTAAATTGGTGAAATACAAGTAAATGCTACCATCAACAGCAATCTGAATGAGATAAACCATTCCATGTGGCTTAGTTGAGGTGGTGAATAAATGTGCATGAGAAGCTTGCAGCACCATTGCCAGGTGTCTGAGCCCTGACTCTTCTTTCTCAGTCTCTCTTAGAAAAGCCTATTATTATAAAATGGTTCAGGAGTTATCAGTGCATGTATTTTGCTATAAATCTCATGCAGTTTTCAGGTCCATTTCTATGCACTGGTTAAATAATCTTTTGCTTTTTGCTTTGTATTTGTCACAGGGGAGCTTTACTTATTTTGGCAGAAGATATTTCCTGCTCTTGAGAGGACCAGAAGTTGCCTAATCAATTATAATTCTTTTTTTCTGACTAGGAACTATAAACAATTTGTTCTTGAAAACTGTGCTTTATCTTATCCTTATCATGCAAAAGGTAGCTTACCTTAATGCAAAACTAGAGATCTGGAAGCAATTGTCCCCCATGAAATGATTTTAATCCTCATTTTTGCAGAGTTACGTCAAGCAGCTGTATTCCCCAGATAAGTTGTCTACTCTTAGACAACTGAACTCTTGTTCAGAGTTTTTTCTGCAAATCCCCAGTCTGGAGCAGTCTTATGTCTCTCTCTCTTCCTCTTCAGCTCATCTCCTTTTAAATTTTATTTGAACACCTCTTTTCCATTTGCTGAAGCTTAGCTTCTCTGCTAGCCAGTGTTACACTTGGCAGTAATTCCCCTGCTCATGAGTCTACTGTTTAAAGATGACTTGCACCTTGCACTTCGGAAGAATTCAACCAACTTACTATATGTGAACAGTGTAATATATTTTCTCCAAGATTAGATTTCTTTTAAAATAGACTGTGTTTTCTGTTTTTTTCATCTAACTTGTGTTAGATGGAGTTAGGGAATTGGCTGTAAGGTTAGTGATGGGCTATTTTTTATGTCAAGTTATTTGTTTAATCTAGATTAACAAATTAATTACAGAGAAAGCAGTTATTTCAGGGAGCTTTAATTTCTGGGAAAATCTGCAGTGGGTTTTGTGCATCTCTGAAAACTGTTTATTTTGAAGGTGTGATGATTATTTTCCCATTATTAATCCTATTAGAGTATATTTTCTTCAACAAGTATCAATAAATGGCATGAAGAAAATTCAGAAAGCTGCCATCTCTTGATTTCTCTCTGGCCACTTTGTGTACTTCATCTCACTGGAAAAGGGCAGTGTCTTCTGAATAAAAGTGACTGCAGATTTAGAGTTATTAATGCTTTTAATGCTACTTCTGTCATGGTAAACAACCTAGTTAATCTGAGGTGGTTGGAAAAATACATCATGAATGAGACTAAGTAATGATAAACTTGAAAAGAGGAAGCTGTTTTCATCTTTCATCTCTTTTTCAGTCAGCAGTACAGTGTTAATCTGCACCTTTTACATTTCGATACTAATATGTGTGGAACTTATAGAGAGCCAAGAGGTAACAGTTTCACCAGTTAATCATTACTCTAGTCTGTATGTTTTGTTAAAACAGTAGCTTTGCAAAAAACTCTTGGCATTTCACAAAAAAATACCATTAGTTACAGTTATTATATTTTCAGGCATGACTATTTAAGCATCTGAGGAAATTTGGAAGAATAAAAAGTAACTGGCTAACCGAGCATCTAGAAGTGTTGTGGCAACTAAGAGTTGGTGTGTCAGAGAGTAAGACAATAACTCCAGGCTTTTTTACTCTTTTTCTAAATCAAATATTTAGATATTTTAAAAAGGTTATAGTATTTTTTTCATTGTAATTTTGAGTGCTCAGCGTGTTCAGATTCAAATATGTGTGGCCCTGAAGCATGTATTCCCACTAAGAAATGAGGAAACTGAAGTATAGGTGCTGTGACATACCTGGCTTTAAATACAGTAAAAACCTCCTGATTTCTCATTCTGAGCATCACATTCATGGAACTCACATTTAATTCCTGTGATTATTCTTTCCAGTGCCTTTACAATGTGAAGAAAATAATTTTCCCCATAGGCATCTCCAATGTCAATCTTGTATCAGTATTCCCCCTGCCTGTTGAAAGGAGCCTGTGGAGTGTCTTGTGGGTTTTGATTTGCAAATGATTGGCAGACTTTAGGAGGACTTTCCCTTATGATGTTTAAATTTAGTACTCTCACTGATGAACCTCCTATTAAAATGTAGATTATTAAATCAGTTCTATCATTGTAAATTCATGATCAGTGAAAATTATATATTTGATAGTTCTTGCCTTTGCATGCAGTTTAAGTGAAGGGATCTGTGGCAGTTCCTTGATAGTCATTCAGCTCAGCCATGTAAAATGAAGCCCTTGTGTATATCATTCACTTTCAGTACTCTTAAATAATATATCACCTCACTTACCTACATCTCTCTTTCTCCCAGTTCCCTTCCTTTATGGAAGATTTGTCAATGTTGGATTTGCTCAATGAATATATTACTTCCCAAGTCATTGCAGCTGAGATGCTTGGTGCAGGAGATGTCTGCTTGGATAGCAAACAGATTCATAAGTACCTGAGGCATCAGTACTTGTACTGATTGTGATCATGTTTCTGTGATTAATTTTTGCTCTGGTTTTGAGAGCTCAGTTAAACATTGCACTGTTTTTTAGTAACATACTTTTATAGGTGATAAAGGTAAACTACTTCCATAAATCTTTGTTTCTTATCTTACATTTTTACTTGGTAGTAAGATAAAATTGAAGAAAAGTTAACTTCAAACCAGAACTAAATATTAAGTATGTGGATATAGAAATCTAAAGGAGAAAGGATTGCTGCTTTTATACAATTGTTTTTTATTATATAATGGTTAGTTTTTCTTAGATGTTCTGTTCAGATCTATGCCTTGGTGCATCTTCCTACAAGTGAGAATCATACCTGGGTTTGAACAAAAAATGCTTAAGTCTTGTTTATGTCCTTGGAGAAATTGAAGACTATTATAATCCGTAACTTGAACTGGTGAGCACAAATGTAACTCTGGAATGTTTATTTGTGTGTAACCAGAGTTAGTTTTCTCTGTTATATTGTTTGTGTGCTTATGTAATTACCATTATATGCAATAAATACTGCTTTGAGTAAGACTTCTCAGGCCAGCTTTTCCCTGAACAGGGATAATACCCTCTGGGGAAGATCAGTCTGGTAAGAAATGGCAAACCATAACTCTGTGCTCCTGTTCTGTGATTGCTTGGGGTAAACAAAAGAGGGCTGCTTAATACCTTGAAGTGTGTCACAATGGTTGTAAGCATATACTACTGCCCAGATGTTGAGGTTGATTGTAGTTTTGTACTAAGATGCCCTTATTGGAGTCTTGGGAAATTGAGAACACTTTCTGCTTCACATTGCATTACAACTTCTTTCTGCTAATCTCTGATGTGTAGTTTATACATGTGTGTTTTTTTCACACGAGTTTGAGAAATCGTGTGTTGTGGTAGATGCTGGTGTGATGCTTCAAGGAAGGCTTCTGATGCTTCTGGCTTTTAAGAAATAGCCCTTAAATTAGATTTGAAGTTGATTTTAGGAACAGCTTTTCTTTCTTAAGAGGTGGTACAGAATTGAAGTCAAAAGAAATATTAGGAAAACACTGAGTTAAAATGGAGGGCTCATATTCAAGAGCCACGTATTTATACATAAAGCATTTGACCTGGAAGAAATCTTCAGTCTTTTAGTACTGCTCAGCTGAACAAAGCAAAGCAATTCATTTGCAAAGCACTTATTTGGCAGAAATATGAAAACATGCACATTGTTCACACTGTTGAAAGCTAAGCCCTGCAAGGAAAGACACTATCCAGAACCACTTGAGCTTTAGTAGGTCCATTGGGATGCAGCTATTTTATTATTTCTAACTTTTTTCTAACTACTTTGATGAAAAATCACGAAGTTTTTAAATGCTTTCCTGTTTTTCCAGAACTAAACTTTTTAAGTGAATTTACAAATGCTTCTTTTATGGGTGTGTCTGAAATTAACTTGTGAGTTCCATTTTTTTTTCTGGATTCTAATTAAATAGTCTTTAATCAGTGATGATGAAATGATCTGTTGCAACTCACTGTGTTCAGTCTTCCTCAGCCACTACTAATTGTAATGTAAACTGCACTGTTTATGTCTCACACATTGTACTTACTACTTACGACCAATATCCTTAGAAAATCATGCATACAAAATCATTCTTTAACACTTTTGTTTCATCTGGACAGAAGAGGGAATGATGAAAAAAAAAAAAAGGCTTGTGCAAATATTACAAAAATAGAGGCAGGAGGAAAGACTACCAAGACTTTTTCACTATTTCAGATTTTTATTAGGTATCAGCAAACACACAAGAGTGAGTGTGTGTAAATTCTCTTCTGCAGCAAAGTAAGACACAGTCATTAGAAACCCAAACGAGGCTTAACTGCAGTCAGTGCTGTTAAAAGTTGATGTTTTAAAATTATTCCAGAACATAACATAGTGTATTGGGCTACATTAGCTTATTTAGCTGTATTCCTGCGTTGCATAGTATGTTTAGATGAAATAGTGAATTATGTGTGATGTAAAGACCTTATCTGTAAAGGGCTATAGAAATAACAAAACATAATGTGGATTCAACATTTCTTCTGTATAAGATGCAGTGTGAAAATGGCTTCAAAGCTCTAAATCTACATGGACAAAGGTGGTGTTAGGTAGCACTTTGGAAGAATGCTTGCCATCTAAGAATACTTGGCATCCATCAGAAGTGATCTGACCCACTAAAAGAATGGATTTTGCCCTGGCTTCTGAATTAAAATGTCTCTGATAGTAAGTGGGTTTTGCTAACTTAAAATAAGTATTTTAAAGTAAAGACACAGTTTTAGAAGTACATCCTCTCATTAAAAAAAAAACAAAACCAAAACAAACAAACAAAAACCCAAACAAAAACAAACAAACAAAACCCAAACAAAAACAAACAAACAAACAAAAAAGAAACCAAACAAAAGCAAAACCTTATTTTCTAAATGGGTGCAAGTAATAAATTAAAGCAGATATTGTCATATGTTTACAAATCTTCAAAAGATGAGCAGGCGAACCTCTATCAACTGCAAAGCCATTTCAATTTCCATTTTTTCATGGTCCTTGTTACAGTTTGTCCTGACAGCTGACAATAGCTTCTCTGGGATTCTGTCTGTTTTTAAATTTATGGCCATTTGAAAAGGTGATAGCCACACTAGCATTGGAACAGATGGCATTGTGAGGGTCATGGACCCAAAGATTTAGCAGAGGGCTATGAAATGCTATGACACAAAGACAGTCTGTGATGATGCTTTGCTATAGTAATTGAATGACTAGCCACAAGCTGGTAGGTTACAGTTACCAGAAATAACTGGTTCTGATTTAAAGTATGAAATGCTGTCAGATCTATTAAAGTAATTGACACATCAAACTTAATTCCCTTTAAAATTGTGATATGATAGTATGAGCAGCTGGTGATCTCTGGAAAATAAATGAGGTAGTTTTAGTTTGGCCATCCAAACTCACCTCATTTGCTGCAGAATTAAAGCCTAAGCTTCAAAAATTTAGGGATGTGTTATGAGTAGGTGTGGTCTTTCTGCAGTGTGGATCACATTTGAGTTCATATAAGATTTATATCTGAATATTTTTGTGAAGATAAATCCATGGATGTTTAACACAATAGCTGGTAGGAAATGTTTGTATCTCACCTCAGACTCAGCAGCTCATTTAAGTTCCAGAATTCCCACCTTCCCCACCAAACCCTTGCTGTAGTTCTTATGCTATGAAAATCCCTTCCTTGAAAAGGGGAAGCTGCTACTCTGCATTTCAGCTCTTTACTCAGAAAGCATTAACTTCCCAGACTGCTTTCTCTGATCAAATCCTAGCTTTGTGGGGGAGTGCCTTTTCTGTCATTCTTGTTCTTCCTGCCAATTCTGCTCCAGTGAACTAGAAAAGTGACTAAATGGACAAGGCTCTTACACTTGGGGAAGCAGGGCTCCAGTTTATTCCAGCTGCCTGTCAGCTGACAGTAGTAAACCAAAGGGGAGGACTGAGGAAGAAACTGCATTTGAAATTACATTTTCTCTGGAGATTCTAACCTTGTGCACTAATTTATTATACAGTCTGAAAAATGTATTTCAAGAGCCATAAACCAACCACGGATTCTTATCTAACATGCAGTGTCAATCAGAACAGTGATGGATATCCACTTATAAAAAGTCCATAACTGCAATATTTTGCCTCAGTCTTCAATGGGAATGTGATATTTATCATAGATGGCAAAGGTAAAATTAGCAGTGGAAATGAAAGTATGGAAATCCTGGGAAGTACTTGCTGGTGGAAGAGTATAGAAGTGTTGACCAGAATTCTGGAAGACCTAGTTGATGAAGTGACTGAGGCTTCACTGAATATTACTGGATTTGTTAACAGATTTTGCAATAGTTCATGCAGTACCTCTACTCAGTGAGAAGAGTTGTGTGACAAAGGCAAAGTTGGATTGAAAGTGAGACTTGGAGACCCTTCAGTGAAAGAAATAATTCTCAGAAATGCAAGAGCAAGATTGAGTATGGAAATGACTGGGGAGGACAAAGAGCTGGAGTAGTACTTGATCAGAGCTGCATCTCAGTTGTGCATAAGTTGGCTGGGCACAACATGAGGCATCATCTTGTCCCCATTAGCAGCATCATCATCTTGTCAAGAGTGTAGTCTCACCTTTAGTTTTGTAAGCCTACAGATTCTCCTTCCCTTGTGGAATGGTGGTGTTTGTGCTTTATGTACCCAGAACAGAGGCTGCCATGCCCAGTGAAAGCAGCTGGGGCTGGTCAGCAGGGCAGGTGAAGCCTCTATGTGCACTAAGGCAGAGGTTTCACTTTGGTTCCTCACAGGCTGGGGCTGTGATTCTCTTGTAATCCTGAGAAATGTGCCTGGATGGCAAACCCAGCATGTGGCTTGGTCAGTGCCAAGATGACTGCACAGCAGTATGGTGCTGGAAATCTCTGCAGCGCTTTCTGGGAGGAGTAAGAAACTTAAATAATTATATATGATCCTTGTAGACATGAGAGGAATATGCATAATCTAAATAAGGCTAAGGGTCATTGGCACTGGAGCAAACAAAAACAAACTAGCTAGGGAAAAATTTTGGAAGATGATGTGAAGAAGATTCCTAGCATTTACAGGCTAAACATTGTGGAGCAAGAAATCTTGTCATAAGGTTATCTGTAACAACAGGAGGTAGAAAGGAGTGACCTAAGAGTACTCTTCTGATCTGATGTTAATTAAATGGAAAATACCTTACCTTTGCAAGTTTTAGATAAAAATAATAACAACAATTAATCCACAAAAAAATATTTGAGAGAAAATGTGATAGGCTTATATGGAATTTAATTATAAAACTTAGGTGATGCTTCAGTTATAGTACTATATTTGCTTCCAGGTCAGTACTAGCAAAAGCTGCTTTGTTGAGGTAGATTGATGTTATTCTTAGCTCTTTAATAATATTTCCCCAAAATACTGCTGTTTGGGCTTCTCTCTTTAGTTGTCAGAAGCTTTTTTCTGTAGTTTTCAGTATGTTCAGCTTCTTCCAATTTTGTGCAGGATAATTCAGTAATGTTTGTTTTATTTTTCTGGAAGTGCTAGAAGCCCTTTCTTAGCCAATGGTTAGGCTCTGGCTCTTCTGACCTGTGCCTGATGGTGCACAGATGGGAGGGTGTGGGCCCTCCTTTCACACTGAAAATAGCTGTCCCTTAAAGAAGGATCTGCTGGCAGCTGTCCTGGCAGACTGGCAGGTTAACAGCTACCTACAGCTTCTGCCTTGCCTTTCAGAATCCGGGGAGGGAAGGGGTGCATTCCCCCTCCTGCCAGGAGGTTTTGCACACTGCCATGAGGATGGCCCTTCCAGAGAGTGCTGAGCCCGAGCAGCAGATGGCAGTTCACATCTGTTTCTTGGGGATGCTATAAAAATATATATTTATTAATGCTGTATTAAAAATAACCTCTTTTCTTAGAGGTTACTGCAGTGCCAGTGTAGTAAGTACTGCTGTGGTGTCATAACACTTTTGAAACAGTGACATTAGTCATAGTTATAACATATGTATGTATTTTTATATGCAGAAGTCTCTTTGGCTAAGGGGAAAAGGAATAAAAAAATGAATTATGTGCTTTAATCTGTGAATCTCTGTTTTATTTTAGTAATGAAAAGATTGGTCATCTTTTATCTAATACTGCAGTTCTGACTTTGAATATTTAATACAGCATTTTTCAGAATATTTGAGAGAAATGCACATGCATAAATGCAAAAAGGTACTTCAGAAGAATATCATTCACTTCTGATTCCTTTTCCACAGTCTCAAAAGTTCAGAAAAGTAAGTGCTAGTTTCTGTAGTACTGAGTGTGTACAAGCATGGACTACAAGTGCTGGATTTCAATACAGTGGCAATCTAGCTAAAGATCTCCAAAGCTCGATTTAGACCCTGACAGTTCTACTAATTATAAATTTTACTCACAGAGCCTAGTACTGGATCTGCAATTCTGGTTTTCCTTTGATACACAAACTATTCCCCTGACTTCAGATTGATTTCTTCATTAAAACATTTGATCAATTTTTCTAATTACCATTTCCAGAAGCCACATACAGTGCAGTGCATTTAATGTGGTTGTATAGAACTGTCACTGATGAAAAACAGCTTCTTAAAAAGTCACTGCTTGCTGTTTCTAATTATTTGTTCTTTAATTCTATCTGTACTTGACTGATGGACAGAAAACCATTAATTTCTTGACATTATAATAGTTTGCATGGAGCATCAGCTTTCAAAACAGAAACCTTCAGGTGTTCTAAACTAGAACCTAGCTTTAGGCAGTGGAGTAAGGACCCTGAATTCCTGGTATCCTCAGTTCTTGTGAAAAATCCAGCTTCTGCTCAGATAATTGCTGACTTTGAGGTTCCTCACTTCAAAAAACTTGGTCTATTTATCCTGTTTGGCACATGGATAATTTTTGGAGGAATTGGGTTTGGTTTTTTTTTTCCCCCTCTTTTGGATATTGAAACTTCTATGTTACTCCTAGGTTTTGAATAACAGAAATACAGTTTCCTATACTTCTGACCCTTTCACTCAATACTGGAAAAATAATTGCATTAATAACAAACAGTGCTTTGGAGTCTCTGTATGGAGCACAGTGATCCAGTGGTAAACTTGGCCTTGCTTTGAACCCAGGCAGTGTTGAAATACAGCTAGAGATTAGGCTGATAAAGTGGCAGGATTTCTGTAGGGAGTGCACTGTGATGTGTTGATATCTATGAGCTGTCTACATAGGGGAAGAGGTGAGGGCATGAATCACAAAAGACAAGAACATACCAAATTACAGAAATGACTATAGGCCCATTTCATAAACAGCACTGTGTGAAGCTGTGATTTCCTGCACCTATTTTCATCACAGGTACATGTATTTTATACTTCTGGGAAATCCTCATTTCTGGCTTGTGGGAAAGATGAGAAGACAATGATGTGGCTTCAGTGTGGGAGGGGAGGAAGGGAAGATGCAGTGGTGCCAAGCTTCCAGATAAGGGAGGTGATCCAGAGACCTACCTACACTTCAGTGTCACCTCATGGTGTCACACCTGGGGCAAAATGTAAAACATTTGCACCAGATGACAAATACTCCAAGTTTAGGACTGGCCATAATCTTAGGGCTAAGGCTATGCTTAATTATTCCCTGATGCCCATGGTGATGCAGTACTAGCCACAGCTGCAGCCATCTGACTTCTGAAGGGAGAACCATTATGGGGTTACTATGTTGGTAGCCACAGTGTATAAAATAAGGCCCTCAATGTAATTTTCAGATTGAGATAAAAAGTTAAATAAGCTCTGGAGTCACTAGCTGCTTCGTTTTATCATAAGGTGTTTTGTTGTTTCCAGTGTGCATGCTATAGTCAAATTAGTTCTTGCAATGTAGCCTGGTAGTCATGCTATTTTTTAAAAGCGGATAGGACATTCACATAAAGTGCAAATCAAAATTACAGCAGATTATTGCAAGAATATGTTGTCTTAGTAGGAAAAGAAGTCCCCCAAGGGCTTCCATCTAACTGGAATGCTACAATCAGCAGTTTTTAAAAACAACCTTCAATTTTGAACCTTTCTGCATTCTGGGCTGTGAGCAGTAGGGAACTAAAATGCAAGCACATCCTTGTGGGAAGGGGTCAGTCACTTCCAAGGGAGTTATAAGTACAGAGATGCACTCCCGACCACATGGGTTCATTGTTTCATGCTGGTGATGTGGAGTTCAGTGAGTAACAAAGCCAAAGTTGTTGTTTTAAAAATCTGTTGCCAAGCAGTAGGTTTTCTCCTAGCAACAAGTGTTTTGCAGCAGGGGAAGCAATTGGATACCTTAGAGGGTATGTTAGCACTGGGGGAAGGGCAGAGAAATAACAAACTGGGGCTCCAGCAGGGCCACAGAGCACACAGAGGGTGGGCTGGGCATGGAGGGAGGGGCGAGGCAGAGAGGGACATGTGGCACAGGTGATGAGCTGGGATAGACTCTGAACAAAAGGGTTGGCTCAAGGCACAGGCTCCTATGTGTTCATCAGCTGCTTTGTTTGGTTTAGTGAGTGATGAAATGTAGTATTAGTAGCTGTTTGTTCTCATTTAAAAAAGAAAATCCATACTGAGGTTCTAGGAAGTTTTATCTAGACAATATTTGAAGAAATGTGCTTTTTATTTTTCAAAAGAGAAAATAAGATAAGTAGTTTTAGAGAAAATAAATAGTTTTTATTCTGCATTTTGGTAAACAAATTATATGCAAGTTGCAGTTTCTTTTCTGATTTAAAAATAATATGTATTCATTATCACGTTTACTTGTAAGGTGAGTGTAGTGTTGCCAGTCCAGTTGGTTTTAAACCTTATAATGTGGTCACCCTTCAAAATCTGCATTAAAATGCAACCTGTGTCTGCAGATACAGAACTATGTCTATTCATCATTTTTCTGATGGAATGGTTTATTTCTAACTGATGTACTGTGTCACAATCTTTTCATACTTGCAGAAAATAATTATGCACAATGACTCAACATGCATGTGCCTTTGAAAGGAGTTTATAAACGATTTCTTATGCAAAGTCATACTTTGACTAGATGGACATGTTTTAGCACAAAGTCATCAGCTAGAATGAAAATAGGAGAGCACAGTATATAAATAATGTTCTGTTTCACTCTATGTAAGTGTAAAATATTGATTATAGACTACATTTAAAATGCATATTTTTATCACAGAGGTTGGAAAGCATCAGCTGTAGAATTTTACTTATTTTTCCATATATCATGGCAAAGTCTTCTCATTTTGCCTCACTAACACTTCTGTTTCATTATTATAGCATAACACTGTCAAGTCTCTGGTAAACCTTCAAGTTTGATAGATTTGTTTAAAAATAGCAGCCACCTTAACACTTGCAAAATAGGCTGAAAAAGCAGCATGTAACAAGGGGCAGTTTTTTGATGCTAAAATTACACTGCATATGGATTTGCAATGCATACATTGCACATTGAGTTTTGTAGCTATTTATGGTCATAATCCCTGATTTTTAAGTTTTTAGATAGGATGGGGATGTTTCTAGTGTGTCCTTCTGCTATCACAGTTTAGAGTTGATTATCTCTTAGGCTGGGACCCACTTTAAAACAGTAAGATAGTGAACTGGGAAAATTATTGTGAAGTTGGATATAGTGAATTCTTTAAATCTTTTGTAGCTTTTAAAAATCATTATTTTCCACATCTGAATAGCTCTGTCTGCTTTTACATTATCAGCTGTTAGCTTACTGGGCTTCAGCAGATCATCAGCAAAACAGGCCACTGTTCTTCTGTCTCCCTGCTCTTATCATTAAAAGCAAAATCAGTCCATTTTTTATTTTCCTATGCTTATAATGTTTTCTTGTAGCTGTTGTTTCTACAAGACAAACTTTTAGCTCTGAGGGCTATTTTTTAGCTAAATAAGATTTGTATCATACAAGTATAGGAAGCTTTTCAGCAAACAAGTCATGTAACAGACCTGCCAGGAATAAATTAATATGAATATCATATCTGGTACTACTCAAATCTCCATAGTTTAGACTTCTGTAGGTCAACAGACTGTGTTTCTTAAACATGGTGAGAATCTCTGGCACTTTTTTGTGTGTTAAATCAGCCACATTTCTTGTTCTTATTCTGTCCATTTCTCCCATTTCCCAGGTTCCTTCTCTGCAGAGAGAAAGTTCAGCACCCTCCCCGAAAAAGGCAAGAGTGCAAACAGAATCATAGTCACAGTCCCCTTTTTCTCACTTTTCTCAAAAGTAATGAAATTTATTTACCATCTCCCACTTCTAGTCTATATTTTTCTCAGAGAAAATGGAAAGATTCCTCTTGATATCAAGTGAATAAAGGTAAACATCTGAAGTGGTGCTTCTCTTGAGGCTGAGTGAAGGCACAGTAGAGAAGTAGTCAGAACAGTTAAACCTTAAGGAAATATCCTGCTCTCTTGAGACAAAATTTTTTGTTACACTGAAGAAACCACAGTGATCTTTGTATCTTTGTTACCTTTCTACCCTTTATTTTCTAGTTAATGCAAATATAGTTTAGCACTTTATGATAAAGCTCTGGGTTGATGAGACATATGATGGGCAATAACTATGACTGTAATTTTTTCAAAGTTAGTTCCACAGAAAAAAAAATAATGTTAGCTTCTCATTTGCCTAGAAGCAAGGAAAAAAGTGACCTTACTAGACTACTGTAAATGGCTGGTGTAAATAATTTTTAAATAGCTGTTTTTCAAAATTAAAAATTAATTATTTACAGAATTTTAGTCCTATGTTTATTTGTTTAGATACGTGTTTTGCATTGACTGTTTGGTTAATCATTATGACAGGTTAATTTGGAAAGCGAGAAAGCCCTTCTGCAGAAAAAAAGATACCTTTGCAGTGAAGACTACACTGCAGGCTTATTTAAGCAATTATGGCTTTATACAATTGCTTATTACAGGATGTTGTTCAGGTTCTGAGTCATTATATTTTATTGATTAATAATAGTGCATTTTTTAACTGGAAATTTTATTTCAAGACTGTAGTGCTCCGTTTGAAAATCCAAATTCATCTGAATGTTTTCCTTTTAAAAGATGCTTACATTTGTCTAATGAACAAATGGGCCTTGTTTCACTGAGCATTGTGAAAAACAGTCCTTGGAGAGATGTTTGGGTAGAATAAGCAAAGAATAGCAGTTTTGTACGTGAGGCAATGTAAAATGAAGTGTAAAGTGAATGACTGAGGGAGGAAACACATGTAAAATCATTGCCCAACAAGCAGGAGACTTTGTGACTCCAGACTGGGTGAGGAAAGATTTGGCAAGATCTTGAAAATAACCTGTGGCAAAAGTTGGAAACCCTTTCTTCCCCATTTTGATTAATTCCTAGAGGGTTTTGTTCTGTTAGGATGTGAAGTATGCACAGAATCTGTCTGTGGTGACAGCAGTACCTCCCCATTGAAGGCGGCACACAGTGTTACACAGTGTTGCTCTTTTAGAAAGCCCCTTCCAAGAGCCCCTGGAGGCTCTCAGAATTGCAAAATCCCTTTTACTCCCAGCTCTGGCTGGGCACTGTAAAGGGCTGTTGACCTTTCCTTGAGCATCTCAACTCCACAGATCTTTGAGTACTGCTGATTATTCAAAGTGACTGGTATAAATATCAGTGGACTGGAGTCATGAGGCACTGGCTTCATTGGTTGTGATGATGGCATAAAAAAGTCTCTTTGTTTCTTCAGAGATTCTCTTCACTTTCTGCCTGTGCCATTTCTCATTAGAGTTTTCTCTTGGAGTTTTTTGAGTTACAAAATCCACCCCTACAATGTAGAACTGGCTAAAAGAAAAACAAGGTTTGCCTAGAGAATTTACAACATACAGACATCCTAACCAGAGAGAAAGTGAAAGCCTTAACGCACTGAGGGGAGATCAGTGATTTGACAGGAAAAAAAATCAACCTCAAAGGAGCAACCAAATTCTCAGCAAACCAAACATGGAGTAAAGTAATAAGCACATTTGTACCGAGCTGCAAAATGAAGAGGTCTGCTCACATTAGAGGTTTTTTAACTGTGTTAGAAGCAAATGTCATACATTTATTGTTCTTTCATGTGAAAGAGATGCAATAGCAAAAAAGATTCTGCTTTCTCCTGCAGATGCCAACAGTTGTCTTAACACCTCTGTCAAGTACTGCAGCATTCTAAAATGTACAAAGATCAAATAGGTTGCTTTAGGAACTTACTGGTTTTATTGTATTTTGTCAAATTGATCTTCTTATTTACACAAATTATTATATAGCACTTTTTCTAATTGATTCAGGTTCCAGAAGCCTTCTTATATTTTATCTTTTTAAAGATTTATAGAGAGGATATACAGAAAAGGCATTCTGCTTAGGTTTTAAGGTAGCATGCCAAGTCCTAAGGTGTGAACCATATGTCACTTAGGTACCCCTCTGTGTTTCTGCAGAGCTGATGTGTTTTTCAGGCCCATCTCCAGCCATAAAGCAAAAGACTTAACATTATTGTGCAAATAAATGTTGTCTGTACATCTGCTGCTAAACAGGTGAAGGCCAGAACTGATAGCTTTGAGATTTTGTTTCCAGTTAGAAAGCAGAAGAATATACACAGTGAAGGACTGGGATGATTTGTACTGATTTCTGGGACGTCTTAGAGGAGTTTTGGGTTGGGAAGGGGGTTAGATGGGTGGGTTTTGTTGTTGGTTTTAGTGGTGTAGGTTTTTTCCTGAAGCGTTAATGCAGAAAGCAAGTGTGTGCTGACAGCTGGTAAACTGAAGTTAGTTTTCTTGGATGAGTTTTGGTGTGAGGTCACCAAAGGATATTGCTGTGTGATAGACATGCCTGCTCCTTCTGCTGTGGTGTGTAATGCTTAATAGAGCAAATCAGGCAAGGACTGCAAACAATTTGAAATGCTCTGTGCCTCAGAATTTTAATGAGTCATCCGGGAAGGGGATTTACAAACTGGACACTTACACTGTCTGACATCTGACCATCATTCCAAGAGAGTTCCTGAATCAGAGGGTATTTTGTGTTCTTTCTCTAGATCACTTATTTGAGTTCAGCCCACAGCTACAGTGATCAACTGTCACTATCCTTTTAATGCTCTGCATGAAACAAGTCTAATTTTCTATTGGTTCTTTGGAAGCAAAGCTTGTTGTTCCAGGGCTACTACCTGAGGCAGAAGACTTCATACCATCCCAGGCTGAGACACCAGTGAAAGACTGACTTTCAGCAGGCACTCCCTTGAGAAAGCTGTGTCCCCAGCACATGAGGGGACAGGATGCAGCCTCATTGCACATGCAAGAGTGGTTCCTTCACTACTGCCAAATGCTAATTTCAACACTAATGCTTGTATTCTTAGGAAAGTATAAAAGCAGACAAAGCAGCCAGTGTTTGCTCTAGTTCTATCACCTGGAAAAATCTCAGCAATCCTTTTTGCCATACAGAATAGGGCAGATGTGATGTAATATGTGTCACTTACTATGAACAGGCTTATATCTGCAAAATTTGGTTTTTCTTTGGTCTTGAAGAGAACAACTTGTATCCTTAGCAAGCAGGGAAAATGGTCTGGCATATTTAAGAAAAAAAGTATTAGCAATATTCAAATAATTCACATGTTTAATCAGTATAAAATTAATTAATCTGCACCCCAAAAAAAGAAAGGCTTATGAAAATAGAGACTCTTAATCTTGAAAAATAATAACACTTAATTTTTATTAAGGTTAGGTGCATTGCAGCAACATCAGCTCTGTGTATTCCATCTCCTTGCTTCATTTTTTTGTAGTTTCACATCTGATACCTACCAGTCACTGACAATCACTTCACTGCAGGGGAAAAAAGCACTGACCCTGAGAGTTGCCCAGTTTTTATATTGGAAGTACTATTCACTTGCTCTGAAAATGCTGACTCAATTGACAGCTCAGAAAAAGTCCAAGCCCAGAAAAGCCCTCTAGCATCTTTATGTGAGAACACCTGCAGGCTGATATAAGTTAGCTTGCATTGCATTTATTTATTCACTTGCCAATAATGTGCAGCACTCTTTATGTTGTTCTACAGAGCAGGGTGTGCTCAGTTGTTCTGTAGGATGGAGTTTACAGTCTACCCAAGCTGAAAGTCAGCCAGGTGGGCACAATTCCGGAAATGTATGGTGGATAATTCAGGGGCTATATAGAATGTCAGTACTTTCTAATCAGCGGTGCTTAGGTTAATAAGGATTTGAGGGACAGATGTACAGAGAGATAAAAGAAACTGTGGTCCAAGGAGTGGGGGCTGGGAGGGCAGGAGGCACAAGGCCTCTGTAAGCATGTAACTGGGACACCTCTCTGCAAAACAAAGATTTGTGGTCCATATGTGTTTTGCAATACAGAATCACAATGTAAAAATGCATAATATCGTTAGGATTATTATAATCCCAAAATAAAGCTGTTTTACTGGGTCATTCCATGACTTTTCTGGCACAGCAACATAGCTGAATGTGATGGATGGAGATTTCCATGGCCTCATTCAGCCCATATCCTAGTGGGTTTGGATGTGCTCTGGATCGTGTAGCGTCGAATTGGATCCCATCTCTCAGAGGAAGATAGAGGAAGTATGCTCATGAGGAAGTTCTGTGCCTGCTGTTCCTTTGTGCATTACTGGGGCAATATCAGTCCCTGCTCCTGTTCCACTGATAAAGTCAAGGACCATGGTGTTGCCCATTGAGCTGAATTCAGTCTTCTTACAGCTGCCTCCAAGTGCTGCTGGTGCTGTGTGTGGTCTCGGGTGTTACAGGGCATGAGCTGGGTGCTGAGATGCACAGGGAGGGTGTGAAAACTTCAGGGCACACACCTTAGGACTTCAGATAACAGGAGCTTGCTCAAAAGCCCTGGCACTTCCTGCTTCTTGGCATATAGGTGGAGTTTTTGTTATTTAGTCTTGTTTCCTGTCCAAAGCTGCTTGACTTTGTTGGTGTGGAGTAGCTTGCTCCAGTCCTTGATCAGGTAGTTTATTTTCTTAAACTTAAAAAATAAATTAAAATTACGTAGTCTAACACTTTGAGTCTAAGAGCTGCTTACCCTTATTTCACTGCAGTGACCTTGTTTGAGCTTCAGGAAAGCCCTACTGGCCATTCTCAGCCATTTTCCCTTTGTTTTCTTGCAGGCTCTGATACTTCACCAGCTTGGGCGCTATAGCTTGGCAGAGAAGATCCTCAGAGATGCTGTCCAGGTGAACTCCACAGCCCACGAGGTCTGGAACAGCCTGGGAGAGGTGCTGCAGGCTCAAGGCAATGATGATGCCGCGGCCGAATGCTTCCTGACGGCCCTGGAGCTTGAGGCCAGCAGTCCCGTGGTCCCTTTCACCATCATCCCCAGGGTCCTGTGAGAGGGCATCTCCATCAACCGCTTTTTGGTCTTGACTTCTGGGTGAGCAAACCCACTGTGTGAGACTGTCTGGTAACTGGTTAGTTTGAGAAACTTCAGAGCTACAGGTTACAACTCCACTCTTTTGTGGGAAAGTGGCCAGAGCAGGGAGGTGCCACCATATGTTAATGCCAGGCTGAGAGGACAGAGTGGTGAGCCACAGCCAAATCAGTCATATTGCCTGCAGTTTTTCCCTGGTAGTTTTAAAACATCGTTACATTGTTCATGGATGATGTGCCATATTTTGTTAGTGAAACTTGAGTGTTACATAAAATTATAATGGAATAAACTACCAATTGTAGAATAAGTTAAGATTCAGTGGCAGAGCAGACTATTTTTAACAAGGCTGTTAATAAACTGTTCTCTTCCTGCCTCTCAACCTCTTTTGGCCCAAAGTCAAAATGTGAATTTTCTGTTTCCATCTCTATTTTAGTCCAGGCCAGAAAATCAGTTGAGTTCTTGTTTTTAGTTGTTAATAACTGTGATGTGTGGCTAACTGTTATCTAGAGCAAAGGCTGAGTACAAGAATATTTATATTTTACCAATGTATGCCTGTTACAAAAAAATATATTAGTTATTTAAGTTTAACTTTTTTATGTGAATTCAGAGTTTATTTATCAATGGAAATATGTAAAAAGAAGCCTCAAATGGAATATTTACCGACATTCCTTATACATGAACCCAGACTTGGCTAAATGGGAAGATTATGTTAATAATAAAATGATTTTTAAATGGAACCTTTCCTGTGTCCTGGTTAAGAATCTGGGGGAAATAGATGGCTTGTGAACACATTTTTATGAGGTGGCTGGCTGGCCTTGGAAGATGAGTAACACCAAAATCATATATTCAGAGGCCAGTCTAGAGAAAAGAAATTGCTATACTCTTTGCCAATGGTACTCTTATCTTAGATTTCAGGTTTCCTTAAATCTTCACAACTCCTTTTTTATTCCTTTCACTCCAGCTCTTGATGAAGCCAGATTACACTGCCTCTACATAATACATGGACATTTACATACACCTTGGTAGTGTGTGGGAAAAGCGTGTTAAATATTTATACAATATTCTTTGGGGTTTTTTACTGCCTTCATAGTTCTTTCTCAACATCTCCTGCCCTTTGTGTCCCTTGAAAGAAAAGTTGGCTGGTTTAGTAGACAGATACTTGCCAGAGATTCTCTGGGATGTGTGGAGAAGAGTCATTGTTGCAGTGATGTTCAGGTGCGTGAGCTGGGGTAGTGGTGTCCACTCATTTACAGCGTTGGGCACATTTGGAGTCTTGGAAGAATTCCAGGTTCCCCATTAGACTGGGTGCTCCTTGATACTTGGCTGGTTGTCATAAGAAGTGGTTGTAAAGTGCTTAGCACAGGATAGCAGATGATTCAGGAAAATAACAGCAAATGTTGTTCTTTGTCCCTCACCAGAGCTTACACACTTCAAACACATGGAGGATCCTCACTGTGGCAGTGTGGGTTCCCAGTGAGCATCTTCAAATGGCAGAAGACTCAAACCTGGAGGGCTCTTCAGTTTTCCCCCTGGCATTTCAAATGCCTGTTAGTCTGAGGCTACTTTGAAATTGTATCTGCTTGGTATTTGGACCATATGTTCTCTGCAAAATGGACCAAAACCCTGTAATAGGTAGTGTTTTCAAATCTATTTTAAAGGCAGTAGAAATTATGTCATCTTGCTCACTGCGAAAAACATCAGTTTTGTTTCCCCATTTAAAGTCCCTGTTTGGCATTTTTTCTTCCTACTGCCCTTGGCTTCCTTTTTCTCTTTTCTATTTGCCATTTGTAATCTTTTCTAGTCCCAGTTCGTAATTTGTGTTCTGGCCCTTCTGTCTTTTGGCACCCATTACATGATACCAAAAAATAGTGCAAAAACTTTATTTGTTTAATTCCGTTCCTCCTGAGCACATTTCCTGTCCTAGTTCCATTAGTTGTGATACCTTTCACAGGAGTGCTCCTTCACGTATTGACTCATCTTTTACTATAATATCAAAGCTATTCTATCAAGTCAATTTGCACCTAGATCTGAGGCAGGAGGTCTTTTTCAACAGAGCTTCAGACAAAAGTAGAGAATAGGAGAATTCTGTAACAGAATTCAGTTTCCATTCTTCTCATTCCATTTCAAGTCCTGGCCTCTTTTGATAAACTCCCAGTGTAGAAAGGTTAGCAATCTAATTGTGTCATGTCTTTTATTAGTGGAGAAGTTGTCACTGGTGTTGTGCATATCAGGTGAACCTGAATATCTGTTTCCTTTTTTTTGCACTGGAATCAGTTTCACTGTAAATCCACAAGCTTCTACCTCTTGGGAATAGCCTCAGCTACCAATTTTTAAAAATGGATTATCTCTGTAAGGCTGTATGTTTAGGAATTTTCAGGCAGAAGTGGAAATCCTTGCAGCATATGAATTAAACAGCACTGCTTGTTTAAACACAGTTTTCAAGTTAAAACAACAAGTTCCTAGGTTTTATGGCTGCATTCTTTTTTTTTTTAATTGAGTAAGAAGGCGAAGATATTTTTATATCTGTTTAGCTGCTATACGAGAAATCTGCCTTTTGCAATCTGCTCTCAGACCACCATAGCTTCTCAGTCACTGGAGTGAAGGAAACAATGCCCATGTGCACAGCCAGTCCTGGGGAAGTGTTCCCTTGGTGCCTATGGGTTGGTGTCATCCTCATGAGGGCTGCTCCTGGACTTTGTGGCTGGCAAAATCTCCATGTGGCCACACAATCTGTGTGTGCTCTTGCTCCCCCAGCCTGTGGCAGGAATAAGACCCATTGAAATGATCAGTGAGGTAAGTCAGGGGCTGAAAACATGCCTACACCTTGCTCCCTTGTCTCAAGGTTTTACTAACCTTTGGGTGGGAGCTAAGTCAAATAAAATGGTTATTAAAGTGCATTGTCGAGCACTCATATTGATATAGGGACAAGTTGTACAAGCCTGAGATCTTCATCCTTTCAGGGATTACATACACTTCTCTGAAATTCCAGTCTTAAAGATGGGAATAGTGGAGGAGGAGAGGAGGAGGAGACTCCCCTTATTCTGCAGTGTGCTTGTGCTACTCAAAGTGATTAACATTTGATTTACTAAGCGTATGCTAAAGTGTAGCAGCAGTCTCTATTGCACTTGATGAAAGGTCTGACTCTGCAGTGCCTGCAATAAGAAAATTTACCATTCAAGTAGTTGGTAAAATTTCATCTCTAATTTTGGTGTAGATAACCATTTTTACTTCACAATTTATTTCATTTCTACTTTTGCTTTCATGATTGATAGAGAATCAATGATGAAAGCAAAAGTATAGAATAGGATAGGAGCAAGAGAAACAATCCAAGCAGAACTAATCCAACTCTATCTTGGAAAACTTTTGTCATTAATTATATGCATTTTAAACATCAAAGCTATTTTTTAAATTGCTTTAATTTTCTTTGAAAATCTGTTTTTTCCTGAGTAGACTGTACTACTGTGAAATGATAGCAGAAACTTGGTATATTAGAGTTCCAGCTTTACCTTGCTAATTCTTTGTTTGTTCAGTTCTGAGTTGTAACAATATTTTTCTCACAATCATACTTTCTCTCCTATAGCATCAAGTTAAAAAGCTTGTATGCTAAAATATGCTTTGAACAAGTACACTTTGCCAGCATTTCATCTATTTAACCTCATTACTTCCAAACTACCTTTTTCTGATCTCACTGATGGCCTGTGCTGGACTGTGTTACACTTCCACATGCATCCACATTATCACAAAGACTATTTGGTAAGGATTCTGCTCATGGACAACAGGAAAGATGAAGAATATTCAGCTTTTGTCCTGTGTAGCTGTCATTGCTGATTGTGTGAAATCTGATGGGAGTCTCAGACTTGCCAAGCCAGCAGGCAGGCTCAAAGAAATGGGACAGTGAAGTTAAACCTAAGGAAAATCAGAATGCTGTTTTGGAAAGAGGAATGTGTGTGGAGTGAGTGTTGGTCAGATTTTGCTCTTCCCCATTGCAGGGACGCATGGTACTGATATGCTGGTTTGTCACCACCTTGGTCACCTGGCCTTGCCAGTTCTCAATTTAAAGCACCTTTTTAGCCCAGGTGTATTGTCCCTCCAGTTACTATTTGAAAGAGCAAAAACTGTACCTATTGATTTCTAAGCCCTTTGAAAAGATGTAACTACTCTGTCTGGCTCCTGTTCCAAGCCTTGTCATGGGACAGAAGAGAACCAGGAGCCACCGCCCTGGCACCGCTTCGGACATTCCCGGAGTGCCACAGCTGCCAGGTGTGCTCTGTTGCACTGCAGGAGCAAACAGCAAAGCTCCTGAAGGCAGGAGGGAGAGCGCTTTGGCCTTTCTAAATATGGCTTAGAAAACTTCCTTGGAGGGACTGAGTGTAAAAACCTATTTTAGACATTAAGGGGTTAATGAAATGTGTCATTGCTGTGCTGAATTATTTTCCTTTGTGTCCTTACATGAGGCAGGGATCTCTGTAGGAGAGATGACCCTTGTCTGCTTCATCCAGGTATAAAACTGTACAATCTGTTCCCCCTATCCTCACTGAGAGCAGCATGACTGGCTCTTGGCTCCTTCTCTGCCTCTAGAATTGCCTCCCCAAGGATGTGACACTCCTCAGTATGAAATTACTGAAGGCGCCCTATCTGGCTTGAAAAAATAGACAATTAAATAAGGATATTTACTGGTTTTTACCAAGTGATGTGGCTTTAAAAGCATCCAGGGTTTTCCTGTTTGTTTCTATAGCTGAGCCCCCTCCTCTGTAAAGACAGTAAAAGCTGGAAGTCCCTCTGGTGGGTACAGCTGATGAATAAGTATCTGATCAGCATGTGAGCCCCTGGGTTGGCTCCCAAAGAGAAAAGTAGACCTGCTTACCAATTTTTAGGTGGATGTTTTTTCTACAGACATGCATAGATATGCTCACCATTACAGAGAGCCATGCCACAGGTGTGTCTTATATCTATGGCAGAGTTTTGGGAGGAAGTCCACTTTAGCTCCTGTAGTACAAGTTCACTTTAGCTGCTGTAAAGCTGTCTCCTCTATAAACAGGCTTTGGTTTTTTTGACAGATAGTTGGTTGTGCCAGAAAAGGAAATTCTGACCCAAATTTTCACTTCCAGTGCATGTCAGGTGTATATCAAAAGACAAGCCTGAGACATTATTATTAGTGCAGGCTTTCCTAAGATTGTTGTTTTCCAAACAGCACCAACTACTAATGTAGGACTGGAGGGGGCAACAGAGGCCATAAAACATGACAAGTTGCTTTCCTTTTGACTGTCTTGCAAAAATAACTCTTTATTGGAAGTAAAACAGCAATCTTCTGACTGAAAAAAAAAATTTTGAGGGTCCCTTCAAAAATGGGTTTTTGCCTTTCTTCTTTTTAATACTGCAGTCATTTAGTATAACTAACTCCTGTGAGCTGGAATGAGAACCCTGCAATCTTCAGGGCAGGTCCTGTGGCCAAAGGACCCAGCAAATGCCTTCGTTGACAGAGGACCTACATGCTCTTAGGTTAAAATCTCTTCTTCCCAGATGTGTCCTTCAGGAGTAGGTCCCACTTGATGATCCCATTGCCCCAGTGCTGCAGTGGTTGCCCACACTGGTGGCCAGCCTGCAGGAAGCCCCGATTCCAGGACAGGTTCTCCTGGCCACTGCCTTGCCTCACCTCTCAGGGGTGCATGGGGTGAGAGCACCACATGGAGCAGGAAATCACATTGCACTGCTTTGGAAGCAGTCGTTTCATGGTGTGTGCTGAGTCAGCCACACTCAGCCAAAAAGTGAAAGAAGTAGGCACAAGCTCCTCTGGCTTATGAAAAGCCCCCAGGAGGGCCCAGCAGCAGATGCAAACAAACCTTTGTACAGCTTCCATCTTGTGCTCATCAGAGAACTCTGGCATGTTCTTTGTTGTTTGTTTTAGGTTAGAGGCTTCATGTGGAGGACCACGCACTGCAAGGCTGAGCTTCAGCAACAGCAAGGGTTAATCAATATTTTTTTTTGTATGCCAGTTTATGGTGGCATCCAAACTCATGCACACATATGGTGGCAACTTCATCTCATGCCTGACCCAAACCAAGCATCTTCTGTTGAACAGGAAACCTTGTTCTTGTGCTTGCTTTGCTCCTGTTATGTCTGGTTAGTGTGAGGCTACAGGGCAAGCCAGACCAGCCCACAGTGCTCGTGGCCTTTACTTTTTGGGTTGTTTTCTCACTGCAGAGGAGGCAGTGGAAGTGAGGAGGCAATGTGAGCCCATTTCAGAAACAGATAGCAGTTAGGTGGGTTGGATTATGCCTATTGAGAACCCGCACTCTTGTTTTCCTCAGTGGTTTCATCAAAACAAAGGCTGAAGTAGGGTGGCAGTTCCCAGCTGGGTCTCACCCACATGGAAAGTAGTTTTCTCATCCTGGCCACAGAGCACCACACTTGCCCTAAGAAACACAATAGGAAAGAACATGGGAGGTTTCTGTTCCCAGCAGAGATGCCTTTGCTGTGAGTAGTAGCCTGATGTATTATGCTAATGATGTCTCTTGTTACATTACAGTTTGAAAAATAGAGACTGGGTGATATTAGAGATGATCAGGAAAGTTAAAATGCATTCATTACAACTGTGATGCTAATAATCTGTATGATAAAAATATACTGCATGCTTATGTGGATGTTTCTTGTTCAGAAATAATGTGGACTTTGCTCACTGTAGCTTACAGATGAACTATGAGAATTTGTAAATTGGTGTCTAACAGTAGCCTAGACTCATAGCTCCCAGCCTTGCCAGAATGGCCAGAGGAAAGGAGGCACAGATCATATAGGTCACAGCTGAAAACAACTCTCATGGCCAACATACCTCAGAACATATCAGCTTCACCCTGTATTTCTTATCTAGGAGTCTTATCAGACCTTGATTCCCTCTCTGTAGAGGATTTGAATGGGAAGTGATGCTATTGCCCAACTATTTCCTTTCCTGGCCCCAAAATGGACTTAAGTTGTAATTCTTGGCCATTATCGCCACCAAACATTCAGTGCTGTGTATAGTGGGTTGCAGTTTTTGAATCATTCTCTTGCCCTAGGCCCAAATTAGGCCAATGTTAGCACAGGGCTCTGGCACAGAGGAGAGACTGTCCCATCAGTCTGGCTGTGCTTGTGAGACAGCTCTGTCAGCATTCAGCCTTCACAGACATTTCTAAATAGGATTTTCACTGGGAATGATATTCTGTGATACTGGAAATTCAGCCTTAGCTACATTTTACTTCCCAGTATGTTGATATTGATGCTCTTCTCATGTTCTGTTGCTTCAGCCTCCTTTCTGTGCAAAGCCCACTCTGGATCCCTGTCAAGAGCTGCCTCCATCCTGCTCTCTGCCCTCGATTTCCCATTTCTCTGGGACATGCTGAACAATACGCTCCAGGAGCTTTTGTGCCCTGATTCCTGGAAGAAAGCATCCTCTCAGAGCTGCTCACTCGGCTTGAGACGCTCAGGCACAGCGACAGCTGCAGCCTACATGAAGCAGGGGTGTATAAATAGCTTGCAAGAAGAGAGGCAGGAAAAATTACATGGTATGGCACTATGGCCAGAGCTGCAGTATTCAGGTTCAGCCTGGTTTTGCAATAAGCTTTGCTTGAGCCAGCATCAGAATTATACTGGGGGAGATCTAAAATTTCCACTTTTCCTCAAAATTCATGTTTTTAAGTAGTTTGCAGAAATTTTACAGTGGTATCTGTGACTGTGAGTATTTGAGCTTTATCTTAGTGACTGACTTAGAAAAAGAAAAAAAGCCTATGTATTCTGCAAGTCAGGAACCCTGGGCTTGCCCAGCTTCGCTCATTAGGCTCTAGAAAGGGCCTTACTCCGTGTACCATGTAGCTTTTGGGAACCCATCTTTCTCTTTGCAGGACAGCTTCAACAGGGGGATGTTTTCTCCCCAGCTCCCCTCCTTACCCTGCTGATTGAGTGCCAGTCTTTGTGCTGAGGGAGCTGTACATCCAAACACTCCCAGCCCAGATGAGACAAGACAAGACCTGAACTATCTTATCAACTGGATGGAGGCTGTAATTTCTGGGCTGTTGTAGCTTAGCTGGCAGGACTTGGGCACATTTGCACACCAAGCCTGAGGAGACTGCAGCAAAATAGTGCTGAAGTTTTTGGGACAGGAACCATGTGTCTAACAGACCCAATGTGAGCATCTCCAGCTGTATGTGGTGCTTGGTTTATAGGACACACAAAGTCCCCTACTGACCAGGAGATGCTCAGTGATTTTTAGTACTTCAAGCCTGGTAACACCCTGGAAGTGCAGGTTGCACTCATGAATAGTAACCTACATTTGCTGGGTTTTCCTGGTGGATTCAGCTGGGTGCCACTGATGCCTGCAAATTACCATCCAGGAGAGATGAAAATTTGTTAACTAAACCCTAAACCTTGGGCAGGGAGTAGAAGTGGCACTGAATTTCACTGTTTACATGAAACAAATCCACAGGCTGGCAGACTTGAGAGGTTTCATAAGTTGATGTTTGGATGTGAACAATAGTAACCCTCACCCATCACCTCAGCATGGAAATCACAGCAAATGCTTGGCTGAGGCCTCCCTTGTGCCCCCAAAGGGAGGCACCTGCCAGGCTGAGCCACCTCACTCACCATGACCAGCTCACTGCTCCACAGCCAGACGCAGACAAGCTGCTGAAGGGCTGCAACCCAGAGCTGGTGACAACTTGTGCCTGTCACTGCTCTGCACCGATCACTGTGTCAGGGAGACACACAGCTTTTAGAGCCATAACTATGCTGAGGCCATCCCTTAGCAACAAAGCTCTTACAGTGCTTTTAGTGCTGCAAATGCTGGAGATTGGGCACCTTCTCCACCACCAGACTGCAAAGGGGTGCAAGGCAAAGCTGTCCCACAGAGGGTGCCTGCAGCAAGGCACCCTCTGTGTGCTGCTTAATGAGAGTGCTGCTTAATGTGAGAAAGAATTCTCTGGATGTCCCTCTGTACATACACTGATCATTGAATAATGCTCTACAGGACACTGTGCCCTTCTTGGCTGGCAGGGCATGGCTGCTGGCTGACTGCTGCCTTGGAAATACAACCTTGACAGCTGAAGCTGAATCCTAAGAAGCACAATAAATAGCATCCTATAGAAACCAGTGGGACACAGCAAAGCCCATCCACCAACTAGATTGGAGGAATTAAACACCAGAGAATGAATATAATCTCAGGCAAGAATAAACAGCTCAGCTATTGCCCAGGTCTTAGCTGAAAGGCCCAGCAATACTGGCTGTGTTGAACAACTGTGTGAAGGCCATGTTATGATGGTTCCAGTAATTGCCTTCTGATAGTTTCAGATGTGCTCAAGTCTGGAGCAGCCTGAAGGAATGCCACCACAATGATTCCAGTTATTATATGGCATGGCACTATGGCCAGAGCTCCTGAGAGGAGCAGGACTGAGAAAGTCTTCACCCACGAGATGCCACCACCATCTGGAGTTATATACTGACAACATACATGGTCCAGGTTGCTTAGCACCGTTTACTCCAACATTACAGGCCTCCACCACATGGTGAAACACAAACCAGGAAGCATGAGGAAATTTTTAAAAATGACAAATATGGTACTTCAGCTATATCAACTGTTCCTTGCACACACACAAAGTCCTGTTGCACTGCTATTAGCAGAGCACTTAGGCCTTTATATGCTCCATATTTACAGTTTTCATGGCTCTAACTAGAAGCTTTATAGGATAAGATGGAAGACCACCTTTGACCACATTTGTATATCCATGGACAGCTACCTGAGGGAGATAATGCACAGTATCCAGGCTAATATCCCCATGTGCTCCCTTCCTGTGGGTAGAGGATTACCTGGAATCACTGAACAAGGAACATGCAAGTGAATTAAGCCACCTTCTAGAAAAAAAGCTTAAATTTCATTAGCCCTTTAGGTTGCAAGTATGCCACACTCGGCACACTGTAAACTCTCCATCTAGCTGGGTAGTGAAAAGTGTCTCTGAGTGGAGATCAGAGCAATAAGCCTGCCTAATAAATGGAGTGAGATTACATAGACCTGCAAGGGAGCTTCTCACTGGCACAGCATGTGCTGAGGTGCATTACCAGCCCTGCCCAGCATTTCAAACAGCTTTCTGCAATGGCAGAAAAGGCCCTCAACAGCATGTTCCACTCTTTGCTGACAGCTGAGTACCCAAAGTAGTGAAATGCAGAACATCTGCCAAAGGAGCAAGCCCTCCTGAATAAATTAGCATCCACCTGGGATATGGGCTTGGATCCCTTGACTGGCTGAGACCAGCTAAGGAATCAGCAAGAGTACACAGGAGCATCCACAGGTCACTGTGCAAGTCTGCAGAGGGAAGGGAAGGGAAGCTGTGTAGTGGTTTCCATCACCCTAGGCTGGGAAGCAATTCCTCCTGCACATCATAGAAAGCTCCCAGGTATTAGCAGGCATGCTGGGGGAAGCAGCCTTTCTGCATGCCCTCACATGCAGATGCCACACTCTTCTGCATCACTGGAGGATGGGAATGACAGAAAAACAAGCACCCCATACCCAAGGTCTGTGTGAAGAGCTGAGCAACATCTTCTGGCCTCACAGTGATCAGCAGTAGCCCTTATGCACACAATGAAGGTGTTCCAGGAGAGTATAGGCAGGATCAGCAGAGACATGGCTGCCTCTTTTTCAGGCTGTCATCTCTCGGATTTGGGAGCCTGCCAGGAGAGACCTCGAGGTATTGCATCCTTTTTGTCCATTGTGGGGCAGCACTGCCTTTGCCTTGATGATATAATGCAGCGGAGTCCTCTGAGCATCAAACTCTGCAGCCCTTTCAAGGAAAACAATCCTTCCCACAGGTTTGCATGTTCCTTTGCAGAATTCATTGCTCAGCCTGTGCTTCAGATCATGACCATGGCTGGTGCTGCCTCCACTGGCTTGGTGGGAATGCTCACTGCCAGAGAGGGGAAGGAGCTCGCTAAATTTTAATCACATTTTGGCTACCAGTGCTATGGCCAGGAAAATACTTGTTTATGTGATTAGAAAAAAAATGTGTTACATATATATAGTCTCATCAGCAGTTAGTACCTGAGTATTGCAGACAATAACCTCCTGGATGAACACAAGACAAATCTCTTGGTTATGATCTCCTGGAGTGCCTTTACCTCTAGGATCCTGATGTTCCCAGAGCTTGCAGGAGGGAAAGGCACCTCAGCCCAGTTCCTGATGTACTGGGGAGCTAACAAGCCCTTGGCAGTAAATGGAGCTGGGAGGAAGAGGGAGCCTGGATGCACCAGGAATAGCTGTGTTTAGTGAGGGGGAGCTTTGTGTATTCATCACGAGCAACTCAGTGGGAGTCAGCAAGCCACAGTGGTTCACAGGAAAGCAAAACTGATCTTTGGATCTGTGCAATAGTCAGAGAAAAGGGACTCAAGACAGCCACAAGATGAGGTTAAATCACTGTTCCCCTTCAAGGATGCCAGAGCTGAAATGAAGGTGGGAGCTCAGTGAAAGCCTGGGGATTGCTCTCTGAGGAGCTCAGGCTGCAGCTCTTTGATGGTGAGGCCAGAGAGCAGAGCAGTGCTCAGTGGGGTCAGGAAAGGAGCTGGTCCTGGACAATGCTTTTACCTGGCTGCCTGTAACATGGGCAAACCATCAGAGTCCTGCTGCCAAATGCCCACCAGATCCGTGGGGATCTCTGCAAAGCATACAGTGCAACCTCCCTCTTACGGGAGAGTTTGGAAATGCAAAATGCCCATACAGCTGTGGCCCAATTCAGTAATTTCTGAGAGCTACACAACCTGTGACCCCATCTGCAGAACCACATGTGCTGGGTCCCTGTCCCAGTCTCTGTGTCTCTCTTAAACATTAGGGAGCTTTTACTAGACAAATCTTTAATGCAGCCATCTAAAACCAGCGTCCCTTGACAACCTTGCCTGTTTAAGTATCTATTGCTGCTTTTCATCTGTCACAAGAGATACAGTACCTTTGGGTTTTTCTACTGCAAGAACTAGCAACACACTCTGCTTCCTAAATCTTCCAAAATAAGTTGCATGCATTCCAGATAACTTGCAGAAAAGCTAAAAATAGGAAAAGCTAACCTCTCAATTTAATTTTTTGATTTTCGTTTTTCTTCTTGGATGTGCTCCCTGGTTTGAGCAGTTGTACTTCCTGTTAGATCAGGCACTAGACAATAGTTTTCCAGGAGCCTGGAGATTAGAGGAACTCATAAAACAATTCCACATCCAGCAGCACAGAACTGCTGGCACTCACTGAAAGGTCTGCCCTGGAAGTGGCCTGGGTTGTCTCTCTCCTGTCTGCCTTCCTTACACTGATATTTCTCTTCCAAAAAAATCTTCTAAGCTGTCTGCTTTTATCTGCTCCTGCTACTTACTGAACCTCCCTGGTTTTCTCAGGCTGTGCATCCCTCAGTGTCTTGCTCCCACTCACTGTTGAGATTAATGATGCATAATATTCCAGAGCTATCGCATTCTGGTACTCGGAGCTCACTTCGTTCTTTCTCAAATTCAAATTTAACTTAAATTTAAAAAGCCCCACACAATTGAAAGCCTGTGTCTCTAAGTGGATACCAGATCCAGGAGCAAGTAGTGGCTGGGGGTGATGAAGGGGAGGCCATGTCAGATAAAATGGGTGGTCTTTTTGATGTGAAGTAGGTTCTTCAGTTTATTTAGGTGTAGGTATGCAATGCTCCCTAGCGTGCAGTGAAAAGCCTGCCTAATTTGGAGCACCCAGGGACTTTGATTGTCCTTTGCAGGTTTCCTGACCAGGTCAGCAACAGGGCAGGGACTACCCCAGCCCAGAGTCTGAAGGATGTTAGGAGGCAGACAGGAAGAACCATCCTGCTTCACGGACTTTATGTTGGCAAAGAGTGATCAGCTGAGGGCAACTGGCTGCAGGACTGTGGTGCTGTGATTCACCCCCTCTGGCTGGGAGCCAGCTAGGAAACATTCAGGAAATCAGATTTTCACACTTCTCAGGACACAGGCAGGAGGTGGGTGAGAAACTGGGCAAATCTCAGCAGTACAGAGTCAACTGCAGAGTCTCTTGACCTATCTGTCTCCAGCACTGGCAGAGCCATGCTGGAAAATGGGCACCCTGCTCATGTCTGTTTGCAGAGGGGCTGGATCTGCCCTTCCTGTGCCCCACAGATGAACTGGAACCTCTCACCTCCCTCTGCCCAAGCCAAGGGCCACCTTCAGAGCGCAGCAGCTGGCTTCACCACACACACATGGAAGAGGCATTTCCACCCACACTTGCACCCCTCTTTGAAACCAATGAGGTTTACCTTTCAACTGGATAAATGCCATGAAGCACTTCAATGGTAGTTAAAAATGCACTCACATGCTACATCATGGAGGAGTGGGCTAACAAGGTAATGGTGACTAACTCCAGGGTTTCAAAGTGGCGGAACTGAGTTCCCTGAAAGGGTGAGTGAGGTGGCCTGCTGCTATTGAAATTTGCTACATCAGCCTGCTTGGGTCCATGGCAGACAGATCTCCTAACCTACAGAAAAAAATGCAGATTTATGTGGTGCAGAATGATGTTTTTCCTCTTAGGGCAGTCTCTGTGAGCTGAAGCTGATGAAATCTGCTCTGCTTCATACGTTCTGTGGGATGTGCTTGCCTGAACAAAGCCTCACTGCTGTGCCTTTCTGGAAAAGGAATCAGCCATCTTATTCCTGCGCGCATTGAACTCAGCTGCCAGCTGCTTTCAGTTTGTTGCAAGAAACTCTGGATGGAGTAAAGTCCAACAGCAACAAGGTCAAAAAGGAGAGAATCATTCTGCGCCTTGAAGAGAGCTGGGATATTTGCCAAGATCAAGCACATTTTTTCTCTAGCCAGTCAAGGGACACAGAGGCTTTTCCAGATGCTCTTGTCCAATTCAGAGTAGTCTGGCCAAAAGCTATATTCTGGAGGAATCCACTCTGGGCTGAATTTGGACATTATTTTTAGACAAACATTGTGTCCTTCTTTACAAGGAGAAAACCAGTGTGCAATCTATATCCAGGCACCCACAAATACAATGCTTTGAGACATAATTCAGTATGAGCAACTCCACCACCGATTCTCCTTCATGCTGGAGTACAGTCATGGTGTCCTTCGTCAACTTGATGGTGTCCAATCCATTCCAGGGTACAGAAACATCAATGTTCTGTCGGGGGGCTCACTCCACAGCTTTCCTTCCCCAATCCTGGCTACTGCAGGAGGTCTTTCTTGTGCCACCAGGGCTTTGGTCAAGAGAGGACAACTACAAGCAGCATGCCTTACCCTTTGTGGTGATGGTTCATATGCCCAGCCTGGACCATTGGCTCCAGGCTTCTCTGCAGAAGCACCTCCTGCTTGTTGTGGTGAGCAGTTTTGCACTGAGGCCCCACCATCCATTACACATTGCAGTCACTTCTGCTGCATGCTTCTGATTAATTTCTCCATAGTGGTGAAAACAGTGAATGGCTCAGAGAAACAGTAAGAGGAAAGCAGAAACACCTCTAGTTTTCTGTGTGAAGTCTTCTGGGCCATGTCACATCATCCTAATGAAACCCAGGACACCCTGGTGGCCAAGGATTTACAGCAATGCAACAACACATCCTGGCACCGATCCTGCCCCATTTCCACCTGCACCCACAAATTCAGTCTTTCTTCTTCCTCCCTGCTGCCCACAATGCCCTGCTTAAGACACAGTTAGGAAAATCATCTGCTGGCTGACAGCACTGCCTGGCTGCCCAAGGCTGCCCTGAAAGACTGGTGTGTTAGGCCATCTCAGTGTCATTTGGCAAAATAATGAGGTCTCCTCAGAAATGCATTTCAAAAGATTACCTGGGCTCACAGATGAGCTGCCCTCTGGTCACAAACTAATCCTGCTTGGACAAAATAGGGCACAATAGCAGCGAGAAGGGATAGTTCTGATTAAAACTACAGCAAAACCTGGTCTGAGAATTCTGTCTTTTACACCTGCATACCAGATTGCTAATTGCTTACTGATTATAGAAGATCCTACCACATGTAAACAACACAGAGAATGGCAAACTTTTTGTAATCCACTTGCAGACATCCAGCTGCCAGAGGCAGAGCAGCCGCTGTCTGCACTCAGTGATGCTCAGTGGCAGCTCTCTGTGCCCATTGCTCTGCACATGGTGTCCCACTTGGTAGATCAGACCACACAGAAATGAAAAAAAAAAAAAAAAAAAAAAAAAAAGAAGTTTCAAGTTTCAGAGGAAGAACTGCAAGTGTCCCCTGGATTTTTTGCCCAAAACCTAGGGTACACCCAGCCCTTCAGAATGCAAAAGAGACACAGTTGATAACAATTTTAATTTTCCTTCAAAATAAGAATTTAGAGCCTCCTCTCCTAATAATATATTCACCACACTTATAGACATTTGCAGACAATAACAGTGCTTCTACTTTTCTTTTTCAATGCAATAGAATAACATGTTTAGCTAGGAGAAGAGTTGACTTATCCATGTAAAAGCTGTCACAGTGAAAATAAAAATGAATCCAGCAAACAGCACAACTGAACAAGCCCACACTGCCTCTGATGCAGTGGGTTGAGCTGCTTCACTGTGATGACATTTGGGCACCAGTGCCTCTGTGCAGGCAAACTGTTGGGAGCAGCCACAATGAGCCCAGAGGTTGCTCTGCTGCCATGTGCACAGCAAGGGGCTGCCAGCATTGCCCAGAACCACTCAATCCTCACAGCTGTCTGTTGTCCATGCTGTGCCTGAGAGGCTGGAGCACCAGCGCTGTCAGCTCACCACGTGTGGGGCTCAGCAGGACAGCAGGCACAAAGCCACCTCTAACTAAGTAAGAATGAAGAGCTGCAGTTAGTGTTATCAAAGCTCCCTGCTAGCCTTGGGCAAACATGTCCTGCAAATACAAAAAGGAAAATCCAGTTTTGTTCCCTTCTCACATCAGTTTAAAGAACCAGTGGTATTTCAGTGTGTAAAAGATTAACATGTTTTAAATTATTTCATATATATATACTTATATATAAAATCATATGAAGCTCATTCCTTATTATCTACATATTTCTGGAAGGCACCAGTTCACCACTTTAGTCAAGGACTGCAGACAGTTTTGGGAACCTTGTATGAAGGGTAATACACAAGGAATTGAGTCTGAAAACCAAAAAATTCAGTCAGGGACACATTACCACTTTCAAGGCAATGAGGACATATGTTTACAAAGTGGTGTGTGCAGGTGTCCTCTAAATCAACCAGAAAGCTCCACCTCCTGTCTTTCCACCCCACCTTGACTGGGTAGTGCAGTCCAGCAGTGGCTTTGTTGTTACCATGGCAGCTAAGCCTTTTCTCTCTGTTCAGGGTCTCTCCTTAGCCAGACACAACATCCAAGCTGCAAGGACCTCTCTCTGCTGGCTCAGTGGCAGCAACCACTGGAAACTGCCTTGGCACAGCTGCTGGCCTCGCTGCAGTGACACGTGGAGTCACATCCTCCCTGCAGCTCATAAACCAGCACTACCTTCCACCCTGTGTTAACAGCATGGAGCATCTTCCCTCCATGTGCTGGAGAGAGGAAGCGCTGCCTGCAGTGCTGTTCATGTGGTGGTAGGATGCTTTTTCCTCCCTGGTAACCTTTTTTTGCCACAACCCTCAGTGGTGTCACTTACAGGAACAGGCCTAAACTTTTCTCATTTGCAAAATGGAATTAAATCTTAGTTCCCTGTGTTATGTATCAATTTATGAAGCAGTAAACACTCAACTTGCAGCAAACCCAATAATAATTAAAGGTGGTCAAGTGGCCATTGTTCAGACCTGGTGGCCCAGTAGGAAGAGGTGCTAATGGCAGGGCAGAGCTGTGGACAGCTCCACACCACCCTCTGGGCTCTCAGCCCAGCCTCCCACAGCTGAGAGCACTTTATTTCTCACCTCTCCAGGAGCCATGACACACAGAGCAAGGGATGGGTGAGGCTGAGTATCCAAGATTTCACAAAAGTCTTGGTGATACCCTGTAGCTTCACCAGAAGATGCAGCCAGTGGGGTTTGGGAGAGGCCATTTCAGGGAGTGTTTCACAGGCTCCCAAGGGAGCAGGTTTCAGTCCCCAGTGACAGAAAGACTGGAGGAGATGATTACCAAACTCTTCTGGAAAGAGGAAGGAAGTGGGAGTGCAACTTCCTACTCAGGACAGTGAGACTTGACCCCTGTTCAATTTTCCTGTGACTCAAATGGTATTTCTTAAAGCAGCCCTCCTTCCCATTACTTAAAAATAGCAGCTACTGAAGCAGAGGAGACTGCTGACTAATGTTGTACTAGAGGATATATCCTTCTCTGGAGAATAAGTTGGTACAAGTACCAGTTTTTGGATGAGCTCAGCCTGACTGCCAGGGTTAGCCTGTGACAGCTGACCTACGGTACCCATACAGACTATCTTCTAAAATATAGAAAAGATGAATAAACAGGTCAACTTCAATAAAGCAATGTCAGTAGCATCTGTATTACAATATACATAAATGACATTTGTAAGGCATCTACATTTTCAGTGGCAAAAATGTATGGAGTTCTCAGATGAAAAGGACATGAAAACTACCACTAGAGACCAGAGGCCTTCCTCAAATCAACTCCAAGAGAACATGGGCATAGCATTTGAAAAAAGAATGTATCATGTGCCCAGTGACACACAACCTTTGGCAAGTCATGGCAAGGAGAGGTTCCCCGACTGTGAAAAACCTGGACTTTATTTCCAGGCTGAATTTGTTGAGATGGACCTTCCCTGCTTTTGCTACTCCCGTGCTCTCACCTGCCAGACTGAGAAGCCCTACAATGGTGTGTTCCTGATGGGAGCACCTGTCAGAGAAAGCTTGATTTAAGCAGAGGCAAAGCTCCCACAGTGGGCCAGGGCTTCCAGCTCAGTTGCCAAGCAGAAGTTTTCTGTTGTGCTCATCTTACCAAGCAGCCTTAGATGCACTGTGTCAGTAAGCAAATATCCTCTTTCTTCATCAGGTTCCAACTTCTATATTGCCTGCAGATGTGATCAGCAAAGGGTCACGTTGGTGTCCTTCAGACTATTGCTAAAAGCCATTGAAGATGTGGGATCAAGGAACAGCCCCTGTAGACAGATGCAAACCCACAGAAAAAGAGATGCACACACACACATGCACACACACACACACACACACACACACACACAAAACAACACATGCCACAGTTAATGCAGGAGGTGAGGCAAGATTCCTCCTCCTGCAGATGACCCAACTGGAAACAGGCCTGCCGGAACAACAATTCCCTAGTTATGATTACACAGGAGCTTTGTGAGTCACTTTCCAACCCACTGAACATGTTCCACTTTGAATTATGTATAATTTTGTGTTTTTTAATCAAAACATTGTGTTTTCTCAAAGAAAATGCCTGGCTCAAAACTAAATTTAAACAGACAAGTCTTTTTACCTTTAAGAACCAAACATTATCTCAGCAAAGAAAGAGACTCCAGTTACTGTGACAATGTTTGACATTTACTAACCATCTCTTCCTTAATTTTTAATAAATAATTCCATTCAGCTCTTCCATTACTTTGCCTGGACCCAAAAGTCATGGAAGGACATCTCATAAATATATTTTAAGTATTAGTACATCACCTTTCCTCCACTTTTCTGTCATAGCCCTAGTGCTCCTAGCAACACTGCAAATCAACATCTTCAGTAATCTCTGCTCAAAAGGCTTTTGAATGACTTTTACACAAAAATCCCAAACAACAATTTCCTTGTTGTCATGCAACATTTTCATCTTTATCTAGCTTTCTCTACAGTCCTTGCCCTGAGTATTGGGCTAGTACGATTGATGTAACTAGTTTTGTCTTGAAAAAGGTTTTTTAAAACAAAACAAAACAAAACAAAAAGCCTTATTTTTCTGTACTTGGGTCTTACAGAATCACAGAATCATTTCAGTTGGAAAAGATCCTTAAGGTCCGGCAGTTAACTGCCAAGTCCACCAATAAATCATGTCCCTAAGTGCCACACCTACACCTCTTTTAAATACCTCCAGGAATGACAATTATACCACTTTCCTGGGCAGCCTGTTCCAGTGCTTGACAACCCTTTCTGGGAAGAAATTTTTCCTAATATCCAAGGTAAATTTCCCCCGGCAGAACTTGAGGCCATTTCCTCTTGTCCTGTCTCTTGTTACTTGGGAGAAGAGACCGACCCCCACCAGACCACAATCTCCTTTCAGGCAGTTGTAGAGAACAATAAGGTTTCCCCTCAGCATCCTTTTCTCCAGAGTGATGGAATAATAGAATTGTGGTTCAGACTATTTTATCTCTTTTGAGTTTCCTTATTTGCCACCTTGCTGCTGTTACAGGATGCATCTGTCACATTTCGGGTGTTGCAGGAGACTCCTAGGTTGCCATCCATGCATTGGTTTCTTTCCCAAGCAGTGCCCATCAACACTTCAGAGATCAACAGGGATGTCTGCACTGGGATCTTCCCAGAAAAGGGAGAAGCCCAGAGTAAGAAAGAATCTGACTGAGTCAGCATTCCTCTGTGGAAAAACTCTCTTCTGGTTAAAAAGCTTCTGGTGGGAAGCAGCTCTTCCTAGGGAGAGCAAATTAGCAACCCATATCTGACACTGTTTGTCTTTCTCCTGATGGATGAGCCATTTTTTCTTCTCTTTCAGAGTAATACTTGGCTATATTTGTCTCTTAATGAGCTTTTGGACCAAAGCTCAAAATGGATCAAAGCCACTGGAGGGGGAGGTGGGGAAACACATGACCCAAACCTTTGCCTTTTCTCTCTTTTTCTTCACAAACAGAAGTTGCACCTTTCACTATTGAGGTTAATGTCAACAAAGCGGCTTGGTGCTTTGGTTCTGGAGCAGCAGACCCATGACCCATCTGCCAGTTTGCCACTGATGGAGCAGGAGGCTGAACAAGCAGGAGGCTCTTGCTGCAACCCCATGGGGAGAAAGAGCCCTCCAGAGAGGGGCAGAGAGAGGGTGTTCACTGCCAACAGGCAGCACTTGCCTTTCTAAGCAAACGCATCCCTGCCTGGGCAAGCACAGCAGCTCCTGGGGGGAAAAACGGAAGGAGGATTAATGGATGGTTTTCTACTTCTTGTGTGACACAAGGGCTCTAGTCTCAAGGTGGTGATGAATTGCAGCTGTTGGGAGAGACAGGAGCAAGGCAGGGCAGGCAGGAGATCATGTCACATCTCTCTTCTTCCTTCCCCGTGTCCCAGAGTGCAATTAGTGAGTCTATGACTCTCAGCAGACAACTTTGAGATGACTGGGTGGAAAGCACCCCCAGTTCCAGGACCTGTTGCTGATCTGACAGCCCAGTAAAAAGCTAAAAATGGGAGAAAAATAGTACTGCATGCTTACAGCCTTTTAGGGCTTGGCTGCACTTTTGGAGCCATTTTTCACCTTTTCCAATAGAGAGCTTTTCCAGGAGTCAGGAAATTTGCATTGCATGCCTACATGTGCCTGCCATAACCCGTATCACCCAGCAGAAGCAAAAAACATCAGCAGCTGTAAAGAGCCTGCAGATGACCCCTACACCCCACCAAAAGCCTTGTGGCTGCTGAAGAGTGGGAGAGCAATCTGGGCCCTCTGATGCTTGGATGAGAGGCATGGCCCCCGTTCCACAGAGGTGAGGGAACACCACAGGGCTCTCCAGATGAGCTGCTGGGGCTCTGCCAGAGGCTCTGGGCCAGCACACAGGGTGCCAGGGGGTGCCAGGATGCTGCTGTCTGAAATGAGCAGTAGAAGAGACGGTGTGTGATGGGAGCAATGTGCACTGTGGGTGGGTCACAGGGCCCCCAGCTGCCGTATGGCCTTGGCCTTCATTCCTAGCCCAGTGGGGACCAAACATCCTCTCACTGGATTTCAGCAATTTTTGCTTCTTGTTGATATTTCTCCTGCTCTCTGAAAGGCTTCAGGCATAGGGTGCCAGTGGTGCCCCAGGATGGCTGTGGGCCACCCCACTCCCACACTCTGTGAGGGAAATACTGCTGATACAAGTCAGGCTTTTATTTCCAGGAGACCTCTCCCAAGGGGTGGCTGCCCTTCACTGGGTACATTTTGTGTGTTAGGCTGCAAGTGTGGCTGAGCAAGAACAGCCCGTGGCTGCTGGCAGGCCCTGGCTGCCCTGCCTGGCTTGTGGCAGGCTTGCAACACCTCTGCTGCACAGACCTGCTTGTGGCATATTCCAGATGGCAACTCAGGACACGGGGATTAGCTGCATGGAACACACTCCTACAGACAGTGAAGATGCTGCCAGGCTGATTTGTTGGTGATTGTGTGCAGAACTCTGGAGCACACACACTTTGTGCTCCCTGTTTCCCACCTTTGCAATGCCCCTTCCCAGCAGGAGACAGCATTCGTGCCTTGTTTGTTTTCAGTGCTCCTGTTGGAGGGGGCAGGGAGCTGCACAGACTCGTACATAATTCTCTTCCTCTTCATTTAGTTTTCTTTTTCTTAGGGCAAAATAAGAGCCATTTGAGCTGGAAGCGTGGAACTGCTTCTCATTTGCAAATCTCCTTCCTCTACCCCAAAATACAGCAATGTAAGGAATTAAAAAAAAAAAAAAAGTTAAAACCTTGCATCTGTCCTCCTCAAATATTAGCTATGTTGAGCATCTAAATAGAAAAGAAACATAATGAGGTTCCCTAGGATTCAGAGTGTGAAGCACACCCAAGAGAAACCCATCACACACTAATGGGCATTCCCCAGAGTTTCTGACTCATGAATGTCTTTGGCACTATTTCTGTAGGGCAAGCAGCAAGAAGGGGGAGACAGCCACTAGCAGAGGTGTCTGCAAGCTGACTGCAGAAGTCAGTAATGCCAGAAGACTGGAGAGTGGCTAATGAAGCATCTCATTTCAGAAACGACAAGGGGAGGCTTCAGGGAAGTGCAGTAGTGACCTATATAGAGCAGAAGGATACAACAGAAAGGCCTGGAGAGGTGAGGACAGCCAGGAGGAGGCAGAGGAATTGTCAGGGCAACACAGGAAGACTGTATAAAATAAGATGGAATGCAGCAAAGGAAAATATTATTTCTACTGTGAAATAAACAACCAATATGCACTGTGAGATGTGCTTAATAACTGATGTTTTGATTCTTTCACATTAGAAAAATAATAAAATTGAATCTATGTTGTAAATTCAAGTCAATCACAATCAAATAACACAGACATTTTGTGCAATCCGAAATGTGGGGGAATTTTTTTATCAATTCAGAGTAGCAGAAAAATGACTAGAATATTTTGTTTGAGCCTCCAAAACAGTAAGGAAAATTTCTAAATGAAATATTGCTGCTAATTAAACGAATATTTGAAAGCATCACAAGAAAATACTTCTGTGATTTAAAGGACTTTCCCAGGATTCCTGCTCAGAAAAGAAATGTAGTAAAATTGAGATTCAGTTGCAAAATCTGCTGCTTTACCTTACTCCACGTACACCAGTGGAGAGGGGAATGAAAAAAATTAATTCAGCTGCAGCCAACAGCTGTTCCTGGAGTTGCCATTGCCTATTGTAGTTCCTTAATAAAAAAAAACCCAAACATATCTTGTCTCCCTTGAGTTAGCTATAGTGAAAAACAAAACCAAAAAAGTCACTTATTTCTCATCAAAGACCACATCTGCATATGTGGTGGTTTCCTGGTGAGCACAGAAAGTGGAAGGGAGATCTTATGGCAGACTAAGCACTTGTGCTGTGGCAGGGACGGAAGGAGTGGCCCCGTGTCAGTGTGACCACTGGCTCAACTTTCAGTGCTGGCTTAAGCTGATGAGGGGAATGAGGAGCAAGTCACTTAAGGTGGAAGCAGCTACTTATTGGTTTCCACTATAAAACAGCAAGTCTCAAAAGAGAGGGAGCTGCAGATGGTAAAGTCTTCAATTGCCATGGCAAGTTTTGCTGCAGATAGAGCCTGCGGTCCCCTCAGGGCTTGCCCTGCCCAGCTCCTGAGCCTACTCATCTAGTCAGCAGGGCTGACAGGGGGAAAGAGAGGAGCTGGGTGGAAACATTTGATATGGCTCTAGACAGGCAGACTGATTTGCAAATTCAAAGCACAGGAAAGGCTGAGAGCTATTGCAATGGATTACAAATGAGCTTGGAAACACAGGCGTGAGGAACGAGGAGGGAATGTGGCTGGAGCTGAGTGGGTGAATAGCCTGACGAGTTTTCCAACTGTCTCTGCCCCTTTGCCCTACCTTTCCCTTTGCCAAGAAGATTTCTCATTTCTGAAAACCATATTTACTTGGCAAGAATGGAGCTGGGAAAGCCAGGGACTGAGAGAACTTCTGAAGGAAAGGTCTCAACTGCTACAACAACCAGTAAAGGGAAGTGTGGGTGGATAGGCCAGCAGCAAAAGGGAACGCAAGGAAACTATCTTTTCACTGCTTGGAAATCCCTGCAATATTGTTACAAAACACAGCAGTGTAGAGAGAAATCACTGTGAAATGTGACCCACGTGGTTTAGCTGTGAGGCCGTGCAGAAAACACAGCATGATCTTTGTTACAGTGGCAAAACACGAGTCACACGCTTGGCTTCAGACTTCCTGCTGCTGCTACCATGAATTTCTGCCCAGGCTCTCAGGACTGTACCACTATGGACACACTTACCATCATGGGTGGTAAACCCAGCACATAACTATAGACAAGGTCTGTAGAGTACAGGTCTAGCTACAATCTGTCCCTTCCAGGCTCCAGCAGCTGCCAGGAGAGGATGCTCAGGAAGGAGCAAAATGAGGTGTGGACAGAACGATCCCGCTGCAGCAGCAGCCTCCAGTCCTCAGTGGGGAGCAGGGAACTTTTTGAGCTTCAGGCTGCTGCCAGGGTTTAATACCTGATAGGCCCTGACAGACCTACCCTTCCTGAAGTTGTCTTACCACTTTCTGAACTTTTGCCCTCCACAACCCTTCACAACAATGAATCTCATGGGTTTAATGTTGGAACTCTTGTTGTGAATAATCATTTCCCACTCACTTTCTCTTTTAATATGATCACCTGTGACCATACTAAATCTGTCAACTCTACCCCAGTCGTCTCTGCTGTAAAACAGTGAACCAGGGGCTGTTGGATTCTCTGTGCAAAGACCTGCTTCTCATGTATCATCACCCCAGTTACCCTTCTGGATCCCATCATTCCCCTTGCCAGGTTGAAGGACCACAGCTGCAAGTAGATGCTACTCCAGACATAGCACCTATGAATTTGTGCAAAGAGTATTGAGATGCAGTTTCAAGAGAAATAATAAGTGTGACCCAAAGATCCCTTTTCCTGTCCTAACTCCATATCAAAATATAGCTTAGGCCAATGGCTGAAAGGCATCACTGTTGGTTGTGAAATTAGTTGCTTTTTTTAGTCCACTTCAAACCTCCCATTAGTCCAGCTAAGACTGTGCCAAAGTCCTCAAAAAAAACGCCAGTAATTGAACAGGCAGAGAGAAGAAATTGTCCCTGCCATGCTAAGATTAAATCTCTGAATAAAGGAACTTTGAGGCTGGGACACTGCATGCATGCTGCATCTGCTCTCTTTGTGGCTAATGGGACAACACCCTCTAATTCCTACACCTTTTCATAGGTGACTTATCCACCAAAACCCATGAAGAGTAGAGTTAAGGTCCCTGAGTATCATACAGTTGGTCCTAAATCCCAGCAACCCACTTTTTTTTCACGAAGTCATGGGCCGCTTCAAAAATTAAGTTTTTTCTTTGAAAAATCAAGCCATCATCTTCCTAGGTATTAATACTAAGCTCACATTTTCCTCTCAGCTCTGTCCCAGCAGGAATAACATAATCTTCATTGGTTTGCAAATTGCAAACAGCTCTTCTGCACCTATTCGAGCTTCTCAGTTCTGTTTTTCATGCTGAAACTCTTCTGGGGAAAGGATGGCGGGGGGACTTGTTTCCCTTGAAGAAAAATAAGGAAATGTTTGCATGATAAAGCTGATGCCGGTTGCCTGGTGGTTTAAACAAAAGAACCCTACTGTGGACATTTTCTTCTGTAGTGCAGAGCAGTTTGGAAAGCTGTATAATGTGTCTTGACAGCAGTACAAATCACTAAAGGTCAAGGGCTTGGGGATTAACCACATCCCTATATAATAGGCTGATATAGAAAGGGCAGGACCATAAGGGCTCAGATTTAGAATGAAAGGTTTTGAATACAGCTGATGAAAAAAGATTTCTGGAGAGGGGGGACTACTCACACCCTTCCAGCCCTCAGGCATGCTAATAAGATCTCAGTGCGGAGGCAAATATGGCGCTGTCCCCATTCTTTGTTAATGCAGCCAACATCTGGCTACAGGCACCCCAGTGCTGAGATACCTTTTTCCTTTCTGCTCAAAATTTCTTCAGCTGCAGGTGCCTATCAGTCCAGCCACCCTGCTCAAGATCAGCTATTGCAGGGAGCTCAGGACTGCATGCATTGGTTTTGAGTCTCTCCCCAGATAAACGACCCACAACCTCTCTGAGCAACCTGCGCCACTGCTTGACCATCCTTACAGCAAAAAAAAACCTGTTTTCTTGTGTTTTGAACATTTTAGGCATTTCCATTTGTGCCCACTGCCTCTTGAACTGTCAGTGGGCAGTACTGAAAAGATTCTTCATTCCCTTGCATCAGGTACATATCTATACATACTGGTAAGATTCCCATAAGCCTTCTTTAAGGCTAAACATGAGTTTAAGGAAGAACTTGTATTTTAAAATATGGATTAAGATAAACTGTTGGACTGGAACACTCAAAGCTTCAGATCTGGATCTGAAAGGTATACAAAATTGTGCCTCCATGGTCACATTAATATTTAGGAGGTTTCAAAAGGGAGATTTTTTAGTTCTTTTACTTCAGCTATGTGATTGTGACATGTGTTGACTGCATGGTCTGAGTTTTCTCCAGTGTGTGTGCAGAGTGGTCCCAGTACACCACAGTTCAAGCCTTTCCTCTTCTATATGAAGAGAAAACAGCAGAGATTGTCTCCTGTATTCGAGATTAACTGAAAAGAGTTTGCACCAGAAAAGCCTATTGAAATTACTGTTCCCCCTCCCACTGATGGAAGTATTTTCCCCTGGAATCAGCAGTGATGACATTATTGAGCATCATCGGAGCATGGAAGGGACAATGAAGCTTTCAGAGGACACTCTTTTTAAAGCTGCACTCACTGGATAATGGATAAGTTAGTGTTCTTTGCCAAAGGGCAGAGCAATTTTTTGCAGCTCTCATTTCAGTATTCTGCTATGATACTTATACTCTTAAAAAAAAAAAAAAAAGGGAAAAAAAAAAAAGGAAAAAATCCCTGCAAGACAAGTAAAAGTACTATAGGCTACATAAGCCTGATGGGGAAAAATGACAGGAAAGATGTCACTGAATGCCACAATTTATTAGCAGAATGGCTCCATGAAAGAATTATTGTGTAGTATTTTTGTTCACTAATTATGTGCTAAATTACATTAAATTATCACAGTAGTGCCTCATAATTACAGTTATTATGACAAATGCCAAACAAATGAGTAAAGGAGTGACCTCTTTCATTTGAAAACAGCAACAGAAGTCTCTCACAAATGCCAGCTTTCTGTATATGCAGCATTAGTGTCAATTTTCATTTCTGAGTTGCAATTGGAAGGACTTTTTGATTAGCTTTGTAAAGACCAATGCCCAGTGAAGGTCTCCCCTGTTTAGCTTAGACAGGAGTAGATAAAACTCTTCCCACTGGCTGTCAGGCATTTTTCCCTCTTCCAAGGCCTCCTCCTGCCAATAAAGTCCAAGGTGCAGCACTCAACAAGCATCCTGGAGACATCTCTCGGCATATGAAATGCAAAATCCATATAAAAGTTCATATTATACACAAACACACACATACACACACACACATTTAAAAATATGTATTTATAGTTGATATTAAGTGTAAACAAAATACTAAACTGTGTGCAAAAGGTAAAGTTAGGACCACTGTAGATTTTTTAATTAAATAACTTACTACTGCAAATCCAGATTATAATTAAGCTCCTGTTTTCTTACAGTGCCTTTCTGCCCTCTTCACCTCTATATATATATAGAGGTGTATATATATATACACCTCTATACATGCCTGATTCATGTGTTTGTCAAAAATAGGATAGTAGCTTAGAAGGACTGAAAATATAATCCGTTTTGGTAATTTTCAACTTCCTCTCTTCCTTCAGAACATGTCAACAAAGTTCTCTCATTCCATACCTCATTCACAGAAGAGTTGACAAGTCACACATAAAAAATCAAGGAGGAACTAATCATCACTTCTGCACAACTCCCAACGTGGGCTTGCTGGTCACACACAAAGCACTTTCCATTTCCATTCCACTCAGTGACTGTTACTAACACAAGGCACAGTTTACTGGCAGATTTATTTCAGGGAATTGTGAAATTCCAGTTAGTAAAACAAGTATTTGTTCTTTCAAACAGCCAAACACGTACATTGAAATGGCAGTTCTTACATATTCATTCCGTGCAGGCAAAGAATTGCTATTGTTTCATTGACCATTATTAACAAACACTTTCAACTTCAGCTCTCCAGACAGTCATCACTGGTTGACTAAGAATATAACCTGAAGAAACACACTCAGCACATGCTAACAAAGAGGTGACCTAAACTCATCAGATGACATTTCTTAGGAAAGATTTTGCAGAAAGAATCAACTTGACAAAAATCTAGCCAGATTGAGTGATATACTTGAAAATAATATGTAACATATATGGCAGGTCTATTTTGTGTATCAGCTGAGGTTTTTCTGAGAATCAAAAAATTGGATATCCTGTTATGGCTCCTTTGGGATTTTGAAATAAGTGATACTGTTCCTAGCATGGAAGTTTTACTGTCTACTATTTATTAGTCTGTCTCAGCTATTTATTTTAGCTGAAACAGACTAATATTTTATCATCCTCACTCAATCCCTGTTGCTACATGTTACATTCCTATGACAAAAAGGTATTTTGCCCTTTTAAGGGCAAAGACAAGGGAATCAGACTTGCAAATAACAGCTCAAAGAGTACACTTCACAGGTATATTGTAAGGTAGTGCACATTAATGTTAGGTACTTACAAATAGTTTTCAGCTTATGAATAGGGCCTCAATGCTCTGAACTTGGCACACCAAACCACTTCTCCTTCCAGAGACAGTCACTGTAATTTTCTATTCAGAGTAATGCATTTAAAGAGATGTCATTCTTGTAATGAAAGATGCTACTGAAAACACACCTGATATTTCATTCTCATAATCATGTTATGACCCAGTCATAACCCCTCTAAACTCCACCTGACTCATCACTTCAGTAATTGGTGTCATCTAGTCCAGTGCTATTATCAACCACTTTTATGAAGCATGGGTCAGAGCTGCCATGTCTCTCAACACTGTATTGCTACAGTATCCTGATGTGAACATGAACAGGTTCATTCTTCATGGCTTCATCCACATATGTGGTTATTTTCAGGTCATAACCAGATTACTCCAATGTGCTGTACTGCATAACTTCTTCCAGACTGGAGACCTGGGTAGCTAACTGTTACTTGGAAGAACTTTATACAGGGCTTGTTCTAGAGGATTTATAATTTTTACTTGCAGGTTAGTAGAACATTATGAATTGGAAAAAATTCACCCAAACCTGTATCTTTTCAGCTTGCTGCTGCCTACATCAATGTATCTGCTCAACTTGTGGAAATAAGAGGCTCCGAAACCTTTCTGAGCAGTTCCTTTTCTACATCATCTGGAGTTGTTTTTTTTTTTTCTGGTAGTCTACCTTAGGCCATTCTGTTTGCTCTCAGATATTTTCTAAATTCTTCCTTTTGGCCTCATACTTCATTGACAGGTAAGGATAGCATGTACTGCATTTGTCCACATGTAGTAACTTGTCAAATTTTGTTGTAATATTGTCAAATATTTATTTGCTAAGAATCACCCATCACTACTACCATAAAGAAAGTGGTTTGTTATTTGAAACATGGCCAGGAATGTATTTTTGATAATCCATTTTGCAAAGCCCCCAAAAGACACAACAGCAGCCAAGAGGCAGATCCATTGGCGCTTGGTAGCTGCAGAATCCCAGCAAGGGGAACCCAGCTGTCTCATGCAGCAGAAGCAACCCCATCAAGTGACCCAACAGGCTGTGCCACACCCACTGCTGAACCTGGAAGCGCCTCAAGGCAGGTTTGCTAACAGCGTCAAAGTCTGACCTTGCTGTAATGCTCTGGTTGCTGCTCAAGCCCAGAGATTGTTTGCTGCAGGGAGGAGCTGACACATGCCCCAGAGATGAGCAGGGAAACTCACGGGTGTCTTGCTGCCCTGTACTGCAGGTACACAGCTCCTTTCTGTCATTTGCTGTCTTTCAGAAGGGTTGCCTGCTCTTGTTTCTTAGCTGTTAGCCACCCCAGCAGATATTTTAGAATAAAAGAACTCATTTGAGCTTACTGAAGAAAGACAAACTTCTATGCACCAGGAACCCTCAAGCAAATGATTCAGAATAGACATAATCAATTCCCAGTGATTTTATGAGAAACATGTAAATACTAATATATACATGTGACTTTTATATATAACTGTGCAGTCAAGGCCAACTGGAAGCTCAAAAAGTGAGGGTATTGTCTGAAAGTAGTGCACTGACAGCTTGTCAGCTGAAGCATGCTGGCGTGTCTGTACTTGTGGACTGACTGATGTTTTCATAGCAGAAATGACTGGCAGAGCCTGTCCACAGCTTCAGGCCTCCCAAATGCAGCATCTGTTCCAACTGCTTAACTAGGCTGTTAAAATCCCTCTCTCTGAGGGAGACACAATATGCATTTATCTAGCAGGTTTTAGGCTACTATTATGCTATATTCAGGATTGTTTGGGCTTTTTAAAATCAATAGTCAAAAATTCAATGGCTTGGAAATTTTCCGTCATTCTTATAAATAATGCCAATGCATGAAGTAAGAAAACATCATTAAAGAAAAAAACCTTAAAAGCCCTTGAGAACTAGACTGTTGGGTAGATATTTAATTTCCACTTTCCTGCTAAAAGCCCAAAGCAGGTTGAGGGTAACCTCCCTACCCACAGACAAATGGTGGATGAATTACACAGTAATTAGATGTATTTAAGATTTGGACACCATTTGTTCTGGAACACCTCTGTGGACAATAAAACACACAGAAAATTACTGTTACAGTTTAGGGTAGGCAATTAAAATAAAGGAAAAAGCTTTCTTCCAATAGAAACTGGTAGGAAGGGTAGTCAGGAAACAAAATAAAGCCATTCTCAAATTGTCTGGGACACGAGACCTATTGATTTTGTAGCTGTGAATGTGCAAAGTGAGAACCTAGCAGGAACAAGCAGTCAGCCCTCTGTGCATGTGTGTGTGCACTCCTTATTTTAAGTATCACGTCCCAAAGGCAGTAGAGTCCTACAGTGTGAGGCCCTACAAACTCCATACACTACGGTCCCATAGGGCAACCTCAAAGCATGGCTGCTAAGGGTTTAAGGATTTTTACTGTCCTTTCTTCCAGCCCTGTTATCACGTTCCCCTCTGCCTTTACCCTTGGATTTTCATTTGTAATCGTGCAAACTGGAGCTCTCACACACTGCAGGAGAGATTTATATTCCTTCACAGCCTAAGTGGAAGCAGGGGTGCTGAGCAAAGGAACTGGCAGCTCAGGTGCTGAGTTAGAAGCATGCTGACACACTGAGGGCTGAGGGTTTGGGGAGGGGAGGGTGCAGCAAGAGATTTGGACTCATTTTGTGCAGCCTCTACCTATTTCATATCTTCTTACAAAGATCAGTTCACCTTTGGTCTTGCACTGAATGCCGGGGCACCATAGTGCAATGTAAAGCACTAAGAGCGACACCCAGCTCTGGCACATCCTGACTGGCCTGTGGAGGAAGCAGGGGTTTGGACATGACGTACAGGGGATTACTCCTCATATATTAATAGTCAGTATTTCTCACTAGTTCTTGTCCCTTCATTCTTGCAGGTCTTTTTCCTCCTGTGTTCTGTAGCTTATTCTCACTCAGTTCAACCGATTCCCAAGGAGTGGCCTTTCTGCAGTGTTGTTACAGATCTGAAGTGTTAGTCACCATTTTATCAGTGTTAAAACATTCTCAAGACAATCCTTGTGAGAGAACTGTCACTCAACACACTCTCTAGTAATTCTCTCTGTTGCAACAAATCAGAAGAATAAATAAGACCTTCCATTCATGTTACTTATCTCACCTTGTTCTGTACCCAGGCCTGGAGTGAGTCTGAGGGAACATGGCCCAGTTGTAATATGTTTGTGTTTACACTGCACAGTTCAGTAAATCTGTTCTTTGTTTGGGGTTCTTTTACAACTCTCTGAATAATGCTCAAAGCACCCTGCAGAGACATATTTAAAAGATTCAGTTCTGATTTAACTGATGCCATTGTAAATCAAGAATAGCTCCACTGAGTTAATTTTATGTAATATCTACATCACATTTGCATGTAGTATTGATAGGAGCCTTATGAGTACTTAGAGAGAGGAATTAAGACACATGAAAAGGTCCTATACAAATATGATAATTAATTTATTTGAGATGGTGATGGCCAAGCTATCTTGACTAAACTGAGTATTCCAGATTAGTCCTTGAAATCTCTATGGATATGCCATCAACACAACCAGCTCAGGATTTCACAGCATGTATATTTACTAGGGATTGCTTGCTAAGAGAATTCACATGTGTTTTAAATCATTCTGCAGTGGTGAATAATTAATACCCAGAAAAGGTTCAGCATCTCTTTCTGTCTGTCAGAAGCCTACTGGATTTGAAGATACTGCTCAAATATGAATAATCTCCTGTTGCAGCAGCAATTCCTACACCTGCAACAGCAGAATGCACACTCCCTCTTTCCTTCCTTGCTTTTGCGGTATCCTTACTGTGAAAGAGTTTATACTTTATAGTGCCACTGACAATGGGAGTTGCGGATACCATATCTTTCTCTACCAGAGGCTGCTGCTGTCAGAGTGGAAGCTGGAGACAGAATGGAGGTGACGAGATCCTGCACTGCCCCACAGAATGTAGATGCCAAGAGGGAATTTTTATCTGGGACAGTTTTTCAAAGAGAGAGGCATGAGAAATGAGAAAGGCAAAGAATAGCAGCACTTGAGAGAGACAGGAGAATACATTAAATTCAAGCTAAATCTCCAGTAAATACTTTGCATTTGTAACTGTTTTACCCATATCTGCTTTGTCTGTCCTAGAGATATTGTGTGAGTGAGAGGAGAGCTAAACAGCATGACTATGAGCAGAGGCAAGCTGTAATATTGCCAGCTCAGATGAGTTTTGTCTTCTGAAACAGAGTAGGGAACCCTTCCTTCAATGAGGAATCTGTTTTAATTAGCCCCTCTCTTTTACACTATTGGCAGTTTAGCTTCGATTCTTCAGGTTCAGGAGTAACATCTAAAGCTTCTCATTAATCTGCAGAGTTAAACACACTGAAAACATGGTAAAAACTCCAGGAGAAGAGTAAAAGTCATTAACTGAGTTTTCATATGACCAGAGTGTGCATTTGTAGACAGCCAACGCGTGATCCATGCCACATGCCACACTGTCTTTTAACTGAGGGATGCCTCACCAGGCTCTTACCCTGTAATGAAGCATCTTTTAATTGATATCTGTGTCTTGTTCAAGGCATTGCCTTCCGATATGTTGTACAATACACAGCAATGTGATAGTCCTTTTGATACAGTTCACTGATTTGAGATATATGCTTTCAAGATATCCAGTGGCTTTGCTTCTACTTGTGGATCAAACAGAGCACCAACTTGAATATTTTTAAAAAGCAAACATTTTATGTTTGTGTTTAATGGCATGGGAAACTAATTACATGTGAGAAGACAGAAATGACAGCCTGTCATGGAAATCTCTTTACGGCTGTTGAAAATGGCAGTGCAGCACAAAATATTAGTAAACTTTCAGTGTGACAGTTCAATAGTGGATAAATGGTCATGAATGTGCCAGAGCTGGCTCACCCTGATAAACTAGATTGTTTGAATACTGAATTAGGTGAGTGACAGAGGTATGTGCTTGTGGGAGGGACATTTTCCAGTTGCAGAAAGAACATAAATCAGTTTGAATAGCAACAAGAAAAATAGTGAATTAAGTCATCTATTAGTTTAATGGGATATTGTGAATATAAAATTACCAAAATATTTTTGCCTGTCAAATCACAAGATATCAGACTATTAAAATGGAATATACATATTTCTTCACACAGAAGTATCATATATTGTCCTTTAAATACCCTAGATCTCAATCACTAGATTTAAACATCAAATTTACTTTGAATGCTTTTAGATCATAAATTCTGCAGGACACAGGTTTGCATATGTTTGATAGTTTACCTTAACAAAATTAGCTATATATATTGTTTGCCTGCTTGCTTTAATCTGTTTTTGTTATGCTTAAACCACAAAACTAAACTACCCACTTCCTCCTCCTTGCTCTCACTTGTTACTGTGCAGTCATTGTTCAAGCTGACAATACTCCAGACATTTAAAAAGCTGCAAAACCAGATTTGATCATTGTCCATCTAGCTGGAAACTGGGACAGCCTGAAGCGTTTGATACCACCCAGGACCCTCTTGCCCAGTATGCCTTGCATTACCTTTGCAGGTCCAGGAGGATTTGCTGAGACAGCAAGGCTTTGGGACACAGTGAGCTGCCCCCTTAGTGCTACAAGCAGTCTGATTGGCAACGAACAAGTCTTCAAGCAAGGAAATGTTAATTTAGTTTCAGCTTAAAGATTCTTAATGAAATCTGAATGATTAATACATTCCCACCCTCCCTGTGGTACATATTTTACAATTAAAAAGAAAAAAACTGTATCAAAGCAAAATTGGAAACCTAGAAAAGAAAGAGGCAAAGTGAAATATGAAGGAGTTTAGTTTATGTGCTCCACAGCATTAAACTATAGTTAAAACTCTGCAGGGAACAGTAACTAACAGAACTATATTTTTTAATTATTAGATGCACTGCATTCTGACTTCATGAGTCTCAAGTGTACTCAGCTTGCCCTGGCTGTTTGGAGTTCAGTGCAGATTCAGTGAGAAAAATGAGGTGTTTCTTTCTGAAGCAGGTGATAAAGCTCTAGTAAATTTAGATCTTTCTGTACATAAGGTGAGAGCAAACTCTAAGAAAAAAGGAGCAAAGTATAATGCTAAATTTGGCCAAACTCTGCAATGGGAACTCAGCACAATGATAGAGAAGCATATTATGCCCCAGGTAAGTAACAGTCAGTGGTTAAAAAATTTAAAAGTCATTATTCAGACTCAAGTAATGACTGCCTCCAAAATCACTACAGTTATGCCAGTTCTATGTGACTACATTTTGGGTAGGATTTGTCTTCTGAATGCTTTGCCTAGACCCCTTGTGCCCTTGACTCTCAAGTTACTTAGTCAAGTAATTTAGCAGGTATCAACTTCCAGCCTTGCAAATCCCTCAGATCCCCACTCATCCCTGCCCAGACCTCAGCTCTTGCTCTGTTCCCCTTTCTGCCTCTTCAGCAAGAAGCCCTGAGGGCTTTTTCACTGTGTTGTCCAAGCAAGTAAGGGCTCACTCTGCACACACATCCATAGCATCCTTCCCTAGCAAGGGGAATATATGGCACAGGGAACCTGGAATCACAGATATACCTGTCAAACAAGTCAAGCATTTGGGGTGATGCACTGCTAAAAAGGCAGTGCTGGGCATGCTGAGGTTCACTGCTCAAGCTTGCCAGACAAACATCAGAGGCAGCACTAATGCCCCTTGGGAAAATGGGGCAGAGAATGAAAAAGGACACACATTGCCCTATTTCTTGGCAATTCTTCTACAGAGACCAAATCCTCACCTGATCCTATGCAGAAACAGGGCAGAGAGGGGAGTGACAAATGTTCCTCAGATGGAAAAAAATAACTGATTACTAGTGCAAATGGTCACAAGGGCATGCAAAATGAATTTTAGTGGTAATTTAAATATGAACTGACATATTTGCATGGTGTTTCAGAGACTCCCACAGAAGTGTCAAACCAGTAGGGTCTGAGTACCCCAAATTCAATTTGCTCTAAAGGGGATTCCATGAACACAGTATCTCCTACTGTTTGGAGATATCAGCAACATCTGGGAAGCATGATGCAGTGAGTTAGGCCAAAGTAATTTCTTTTTTCTATAATATATATTTTTTTTCTTAATTTGTTAAATTCTTCACTTATTCTGCCACCCGACTTTGCTGAAATTTTAGCTAAATTCCAGTTGAGGAATTCTGTTTCGTGTTTCTGATTTCTTCTTCTGCAAACTGAAACAGCTGCAGATTTCTACTAGGTAGAAACCTACAATAGTGAGAATGTATCTCAGAGGTGTTGTAAGGAAATTACATTTGTAAAGTTGAAAAATATCAGGGAAAAAATTTAAAAGGTATACAAGTTCTTTTTTATTAAGCTTAAATGTATCTCACTTTTGTGGTCTTGATTACTGTTGTCACAACACCAACTACTTTCTTTCCTACATTATGGTGTGATTTTAGTGTCTTTCAAACCTACAAGTAGTCCATAGTCCTCTGTTAGTTTACTTGGAACTGCTCTACTGAGACATATTAAATGACAAAAAATTATGACCCACGTCAAAGGTGAATATTGTCAAATAGAAATTGCAAGAGTTGGTATTGATTTCAGGGCCAGAAAGTCTGGGGAGCTTTCTTTCAGTAAAATTCTGACAAGTTCAACAGGATGCTCTTGGTTTATGCTGGAATAATTGGAAAATTATTCACATCTCCAATTTATCACCAGGACAAAGGCAAAATAAACCATCTTAGAATTCACAATTCACTGTATTCTGGATCAGAGAAATCCTTGGAGCAATCTAGTGTAAAGCAAAGCTGAACAGCACAGCATTACAAAAGGGAAACTATCCCTTCACTGCAGACCAGCTATTACTCCAGGGTCTCCTTCCTGCTGAAGCACAACTTGCATTGCTATTGCAGGGTCACTTGTATATGTGACTGCTGTTATATAAAGATCTTTCAGGAAAAGAATTAACAAGAAAAACTACAAGATCTCACTATATTAATTCTTCAAAAGCAAGTTAAAGGGATGCATAAGTTGTAAACATGAATACTTTATATACAGTTGCCTGTAGCCAATGTCTTGGAGAAAGTCACTATTAGTGCTTTGGCCTCACTGTGGTGAGATGTGTCTCCTTTTGACAGCTGAAAGCTCCCTGGCCCTATGAGCATTGCAAGGCCAAGCACAAGGGCTGTGGGATGTCAAGCTGTCCTGCATTTCACCTCTTGTTTGCACAGGGTCCTTTGCTGCTCGTGGTTAGGGAGCTGCTGGGAGCTCCATGGAGACCCCTTCAGCCTGGGGCTGCCTTCTCACCACCAGTGTGGTGCTGGGCATTGGGATTCTTCCATGCTTGCTGCACAGCTGGCAGCAGTGGAAAGAACTAAATGCTGCATTGTATTGAATGGTGAATGTTGGAGTGGGTGTTTTTTTCCAAAATTAGGATTTCCCCGACGTAAACTGCCTTCTTGATTTTCTGGTTCATATAAATCGTTAACTTACTTCCTCAAACAGGTTCTGTAAGGGCTTTCTAGCAGCAAAGTGTGTATATGTGTATTTATATACACACACACACATCTATATATATAGATACACAGTTATAGTGAGAGTGTGTGGAGCGGGGCTGACATTCACCCACGCCTTGGCCGCTCCCTTCAGACACTGCTGCCAGGAGCCCGAAACGGCGCCTGCTTCCCCATCACCATGGAAACCTGGAGTGGGAAGCAGCATTTCCTACCAGGCGTTGCACTGGAGCTCTGTGGGATGCTGCCAGGCTGCGGGTGACCCGGAGCAGGAGCAGTGCACAGCGTGTGCTGGCAGCACCCCCAGCCCCCCACACTGTCCTGCTCGCCGGCCACTGCCCCTGTGACCTGTCCCTGGGCTCCTGGGCTCCGGCACTCGCAGGTGCCCCAGGCCTGCCCCGGCGTGGGGCTGCTGGAAAGTGTGGCACCTGCCTGAGAAGGCTGCTGGGGATGGAGGGGCTGGAGGGAGGGACCTCAAGCAGCTCTCCTGCTGCCTCCTACCTGCACTGCCTTCACCCTGACCCACCTCAAGGGGCTTTATGGTATAGGGAACAGTACCTGAAAAAACTCCAAGTGAATACAAAAACTCTAATCATGGCAAGCTTGTGTCCCCACATTCCCAATTTGAGCAAGACTGGACTTCCTCTGAAATAATTGGTTTCCTTGCTGAAACTCTGGCAGGCAAGACTAGCTGTAAGTAAGCCATACCTGACCAGTCCGGTGGCCTTTTATGATGGAATGACTTCAACAGTCAGCAAGGGAAGACTGACTCAGGTCATCAACCCCGACTTCTGTGAGGTCTTTGAAACATTCCCACAGGACATCCTTATGTCCTAATTGGAACTATATGGATTTGATGGCTGGAGTATTCAGGGATAAGGAATTGGTGAGATGGATGCAGATAGAGCTGTGGCCAGTGGCTCTTTGTCCAAGGGCAGGCTGGTGATGAGCCTCCTCCTGGTGTCTCTTAGGGCTCTGTCTTGGGACTGGTGCTCTAATATCTTTATCAGTATCACAGACAGTGAGATTGGGCACACCCTTAACAAGTTTACAGATGACATGAAGCTGAGCAGTGTGAATGACACAACAGGAGAATGGCATACCATCCAGGAGGACCTGGATAATTCTCAAATAATCATGGACCCACAAGAATCTCAGGATGTTCAATAAGTCTAAGTGCAAGATGCACCTGGTCAGAGAAATCCCAGACATGAGCACAGACTGAGAGACAATCTCATTGAGAGCAGTCCTGTGGAAAAGATTTTCGGGGTCCTGGGGGCTAAAAAGCTGGACACAAGTCAGCAATGTGCATTTCCAGTTGAGAAAGCCAGAAACATCCTGGACTGCATCCAAGGCAGCCTGAGCAGCAGTCAAGGGAGATGATTCTGCTCCTCTACTCTGCTGTTGTGAGAGCCCACCTGGAGTGCTGCATCCAGCCCTGGGGTCCCCAAGATAAGAAAGGTGTGGATTGTTGAACTGAGTCCAGAGGAGTGCCACAAAGATGATCAGAGGACTTGCTCAGCCTGCAGAAGAGAAGGCTCCAAAGAGACCTTAGAGCAGCTTCCACCCCTTGCAGAGGATCTATAGAAAGCTGGAGAGAAACTCTGCATAGGCTGATAGTGATAGGACAAGGGGGAATGGTTTTAAACTAAGGAGAGGGGATTTACACTAGATATTAGAAGGAAATTCTTTACTCTGTAAGGCCCTGGCACAGGTTGCCCAGAGAAGCTGGGGATGCCCCATCCTTGAAGTGTTCAAGGCCAGTTGGGATGGTGGAAGGTATTCTTGCACATGGCAGGGGAATTGGAACTAGATGATCTTTAAGGTCCCTTCTGATCCAAATAATTCTAGGATTGTGTGGTGCTAGGATAATGCATTCTAAGTAGTATGTAGGTTCACTGAAGTTATTTTTTGCTTCCTCCTCTTACTTCTGATTAACATCTAACCATAGTAATGGAAATTTAAAACTTTATATTTGCTTTGAAAAATGTGCACAAGTCTAAAATCTGGGTAAACAATTTAAAAAAACTCATCTACTCTCTCTTTATTATACCAACCCATATCTGTAGCCTTGAGAGTCTCATGATTACTGTAACTGCATAAGTTTGAAACTCAGTGTGACTAGGTATAAATAGCTTTTTTAAAATTTAGATATTTCTTTCTTGTGTGATTATGTCTCTGTGTGTATGATCTGGTATTAGTGGGCAAAATGAGTGGTAAAGTGAGAAAATGCATTCTCACAGCTACCTTAGGCACCATTGTAAAGAAAGTCTGTATAACTTAAATTGTGGTCTGCAGAAAAATGTCCAAGCCATCCAGTGACTCAATAGAAATTAAATGCTCAAAGAAAACCAACACCAGTGCACTACCTGTTCCTATCAATCCCCTTCTAAACCTTGTTAGTTTTCCCACAGAGGAGTGCTGAAACTAGCTCAGCCCTTGCTCAGACACTGTGAATCCACCCAGGAAAGAGATGCTGTGAATTCCCAGCTGCTGGAAAAAATGTTGGTTATCAGGTTGTACTGGAAAATTTGGTACGAGGGAATTCAGCTGAAGAACATGGATTGAAAGGATTTCATTAACTCTGTCGCTGGGCAGAATATTTGTTTCTTTCCTCGGGCCTCTGTATTTATTCCTTATTTCATTAAAGTGACTACCTCAATTTTATGCCTCTCCTTCTCCATACTCTCCAGTCTCTTTTTGGCAAGGTCCTTCAACATGGTCCTGACACCCCTGCAGACCAAGCTCTCATCTCCCCTGGGGTTCTTGCCAGTGGAACATCATGCTCTATTTACAAGAGCAATTACTCTCTCCTCAAGCACAACTCTGCAAACATTATGTGGAACAACTCCTTAGTTAGAGGAGAACACTACTGTGGTCTTTGATTTACTACTCAAAACTAAGAGGAATTCTAGAAAACAAAAACTAAAGAAATAATTTCCTAGGGATTTGTGCCTTATGGTTGATGTAAGTCCTGCCTCATAGGCACAAATTCTGAGCAAAGCTGGCTCCAGTTGCAGGAAATTCATGGTTGCTTTTTCCTGTGTTAATTCTCTGGTGTATAAATTGGGGATTTCACAATGCATTCCTTCTTCTGAGTAGAGACATTACCATTGTCTCTCCCCGCTACTTGTATGACAAATCACATAAAGAATTCATTATATTTAAATTCTATGTCACCCATGTCATACTGACTTCAGTTAGAGTGGATTAAAAAGCTAGACAAGGTGAATAAAAGACAGACACCTACCTGTCTCAACCTTCTTTTAGTTAGGAAATCCAGCTGATATCTAAGTTTGTCAGCTTGCCTAATGCATCCTATAATAGCAAAATCAAAACCTACTGGAGGTTGATTAGGGGGCTGGAGTAATGGCACTCATGTTAAATTTCACTGATGCCAGAATTTTTAACCTCCCACCAAAACTTTAGCTATATTGCTCCCAGCCATTATGATATTCCTTAGAAAAAGATACAAAAGTATGGTTTGCAAAAGTGCAAAGGGCACCAAAATCATCACAATAATTTTCTGGTCCAAATGATCAACATTCAGTTCCTCAAGCTATATTTTTATTGGGTTTGCATGGCCAGGTTTGGGTAGCAATCAGAGCTACAGGGGAAGCTCTGAGAGGAGGTGCTGCAGCTTCCCCACATCCAACAGAGCCATTGGCAGCTCCAGCACGGGCCCACTGCCAGCCAGGGCTGGGCCCATCAGAGTGGTGGAAACACCACTCTGATAACATATGAAGGAAAAAAGTTAACTTCAAAGGGGAGAGAGGAACTAATCATGAATTAGGCTCACAATTCGCCTAAATCCATTAAATTCAACAAATAATACCAGTATTTTTGTTATTTCCTGGGTTCTGAGACTTCAGGTTTCAGCCTTTTTTTTTTTTCCATTTTCCCCTCTATAATTATGAAAGCTGAATCTTTGTCTTTAAAAAAGAAATTCAGCAATATTTAATTCCCAAGAACCTCTTGGATGGTTTTGCCATTATATATGAAAAGATCATCCTCTTAGAAGTCTAGATACAGCAGAAGGCTCAAGAATCAGAAAGTGATTTGCTGATCAAATGCTTCAGCCATTTCTGAAAACGATGTCTTATAAACTGTCCTTTGGCAACCAAATTAACTTTCAATTTCTTTCTCAAGCTGGGTAGAAAGATAAGAACTGACTTTTTAGTAATCTTAGGAAACCTAAGTTTTAAATATTTCATCTTTGTCTTGCTATCAGAGAAGATTTGGTCTCACAAATCAGATTTTGGCTTCAGCAAGTCCTAATCATCCCCTGCCACTGCCACTTTACAGATGTATTTCCATTTTTTTTGAAAATGGAAAATGGAGTCCTCTTTGGAGGACTTTTTTTGGTTGTATATTTACAATGTATATTTCATTTCATTAAGTCCATATTCGTTTCATTGTAAATTTAAGTCCATTAAGTCTTTCTCAAACAGAGAAGTTCAGGATGTACAGAGTCTGAGTAACTCTTTCATTGCAAAAGGTTTTTGCACCTTTTGTTTTGGATGTAAAATACCATTAAACCTAAACAAGAACCACTGACAACCATATTTCACCAAGGTATCTGTGATGTAAATACCAAATGCATACAGAGAGATATTTTTCCTTAACCTGAGGATTGCTTGCATTTTTTCTTTAAAAAATCCTGAAACTTCAAAATGATAGATCCAAATTCTTGGCATTAGAAAAAAGTTTAATACTGTTTATCACATCTTAACAACAGCCAAACCACAACAGCTTCAGTGAATAGTATCTTTTTCCTGGTTTCTACCTCAGTCCATCGCGTTTCAACTATTTTCATGAGAGAACAAAAAAGCCAAAATAGAATATTTAAAGGCAGCGAACTGTCTGGTAATGGCTGCTGGCTACTTCTCAGGCAGAAGAACAACACTGGCATGCAGCTGGGCACTCATTTGGCTGCCATGTCTTACACAAGGCTCATCACAGAAACCACACTTAGAAGGAATCACAACATTCCTTAAGGACAATGAGATTATTAGAGCTATATAAACTTGTCTCCTGACCAGCACACATGATGCAATTCCATCCAGGCTGCAGTCAGATTAGTAGCGCATGGCTACATGATGTTAAAAACACATCAGGTCATCACTGGGAATCTCTTATTCAAGCACATTTACCATCTTTAGTAATATCCTGATTCTTCTGAAAAATCACAGATTCCAACCTGGGCTCTCATTGGAGGCCACACTCAGAACAAACTGCCCCACTGTTCAGATCTCTCCCTTTGTGTGCTGTGGTTATGCTTTTTGCCTTATGCTCTTTGTAGGAAACCACTTTTATTTGGGTATCAGTGATGACACCCAAGGGCCATTTAATAACCAGAGGTCAGGTTTCAATCCTTCTCTTTCTAATCAAGGCAAAAGACACGAGAGCAGTTGCAGATTATACTTGCCTGCTGACACCTTTGGATGTTGAGGGTAATCCTTTGCATCCCAATAAAAGTCCACATTTGTCTAAGCTACAAAAACAATCAGTTATATCTGTTAAAAGTCTTTGCTTGTATAAACAGGATTCCTATCTTCCTCCATGCAATATTGAGAAGCATTGATAAAATAACAGTAGTTAGAATAATACAGACCAATGAAAAAAGTATCAGAAATCTACTTGATTTTGTTGGTTTATTGTAAAAGCAGACTCTCAAACAGATTTCACTGTAAGGCCGTCATCCCACTTTCAAGTAACTGTTTCCTTTCAGATGCCCCAATGAAAAGAATCTATGTTTAAAGGGAGGAACTGTTGTGAAAGGGATTTGCTGGAAAGGGATTGTGCAAGCAGGCCAGTCCAGCAGGTCCAACAAGGGAAAAACACACTTGTTATTCTTTCAAATAAGGCCCCACTTGTAGAATTGACTACAGGTGATTTAAAGCAACCTCTGGGGACGGAAGAACCATCACTGTGGCCTTACCATATTCCAACATCCACAGCTCATGTGGCAACACAGCTGGAATAGCACAGTGACCTGCTGCAATGGCTTCAGTCTGTGCTGCCTTCTGGGCACAAACAAGCAAAGCTGGTGATACTGAAGTTTCACACCCCTTCTCCTTCTTCTCCTCTGCTGCAGAGCCCTCATAACCAGGACCCAGGCCAAAAGAAAGTCATCTGAATTCAGCAGTAACAAGGGCAAACCTTGTCTCCTTTTGCTGACACAGAGTGTGACCGAGAACAGCAGTGAGCGTAAGAAAAATCCCCATGAAAGCTACATAAATTCAAGCAGAAAAATGAAGAGCATTTTTCATCTAACATTCATTCAGCTTCAACACTGATGCGTTGTCAAGAGCATGGCAGCTTCTCTGTAGAGATACTTGAGTAAGCTGAATCAGTAAATTTTATTTAACTTGCAGCACTGTATCAAAGCAAAATAAAAGGCTTCATCCTCACGTGACTCTCAAATAATGGCTGCTGGGGTACTTTGGGCAGGCAGAACCCGAGACAGAGTTTGGAGGAACACAAACAAAATTAGTAGCACATCAATGATGTCTGATTTTCAGAAAGAGCTGAGAACATCCTAAGAAAGTAAAGTTCCTCCATGGAGCTGGGCAGGAACAATCGATGGCAGCAATTTCTGCAGTTTTTCAGTCTGGAAGTTTGCATGCTGTCAAGTGAATTCCAAATATTTGAATTTGGTCTTTGAGACCTATGAGACTTTCATATTTTATATATCAGTTTACTCAGTCTAAACTTGTTTTCTGAGCAACCCATTGAGACTTTCTGCTTCAAAACAAAATACAGGACAGTGCTAGTCCTCCATATCCTCTAGCAGGTTATCCTGCTGAGAGGTACAAAAACAGGCTGCAAAGTTGCACCAGCACTTGAATCTATTTCTGGTGATTTATTTATAGGCCAAAAGGCAGGAAAACTGTACTCTTAGCTCCATTCAAAAATACCAATTGGCTATAAATGTTCCCAGCTTTCCATCAAGGGATTGTTTTTTCTTCTCTCCTCCCAGCTGCTTGCAGTTAGTACAATCTTGTAATGTCTCTCCCTAGATGTACCCATTGGAAGTGTGTGTTGTCAACAATGAAGAAAGCAAACACTCTGACAAGTTGTTCTCCACCCCTTTCATTTATTAGGAGAGAAATGCTGCTTAGACTCGGGTTAATTGTTACATTCAGTGTTATCCTTTGGGGAAGCAATGATAAATTACTACCAAGCTTGTTATGGCAGATGAACCTTTAGGACTCTTCCCCTTACCCTACAGACAGAAGTCCTAGAGCAGCTCCCTCCTGAGCAGACTTTCTAAAGACATTTTCAGACATAAATGCCTTCATTTTGGTGGAATCCTTTTCTTGCTGGACAGAAAAGATTTGAGTTTGCCTCAGTTTGTTTTCTGTGTTTAGCTGTTTTATGCCTCTGAACTGATGGCTTGCAACACCCAGTGCCGTTCTTGAGATTAGACTCACATGATGCTTTTCTTCTGAATTTCTGAGCAGTTGTTCATGCTTACAAGTTATTCCTCTTCAGCCAAAAAATAAAGTAATTCATCCCACAAATCTGCAATTTTTTATATACATGAGACACAGAGTTAATCTTGGCATGTTTCAGCATCTGGATATGAGTAACTTGTCTGCCTCAGAGGTTTCTTGAGGTAGAGCAATATTACCAGTATTAAAATCCATTTTAACTTATATTGTCTCCAGCTCATTCAGGCAGCCTGTCATCATAACTTAACTATTCAGCTACATTTTTTTCTTGCCTCCTGCTCCATCTTTGTAAGTAATCTCTGGAAGATGGTTTTGGAGAAGAAGAAAAGCTAAGAATTTAAATAAATTTTAAGTGTCCATACGTTAATCTGACACAGGTTCAGTAGCATTTTCCTTAAGACTGACCCAGAAATATGTGATTATATAGAGAATAATTTATTACTTATAATCAAATGTTTTTATTACACTTTCCTCAAGCACATATTGGGCATATGTGTAGTGGCTGTTGTGGTTCTGGTGCCCTGCACTGTGCCAGCGTGCCACACCATTCTGTCACCCTGGGCAGGTCCAGACTTGGCAAGCTTTTTTAGCTAGATCAGAAAATGCTTTTCCTCCTTCCTCCATTTGCTGTTTCAGCCCAGGCAATAGCTCAGCCCGCAGGGCAGACAGCCCCTCCAGACAGACTCCATAGCCATGGCTACTGACCTCCCACTCCAGGCTCTCATGTCTTAACTCCTCTGTCATCTTTTGTCATCTTTTTTTTTTTTTTTTAATGTATCACCTAATATCAGATTTTTAACACCTACCTGTGTTTTCTGACAAGAACTATCATGCCTTTTGGTTGTGTGTTGTCCGTGGAAACTGAGTTTTACAGATCCCTCTTTGGTTACAAAAGATATCCACAAAATGCACCATCACAGCACATTTTAATAAAAAATCAGTTTTCTTAGTTTCTTGCACAAACAGCTTCTGCATGGTCCTGGCTTTCTGCCAGAGGTAACCATTAATTTGAGTTTTTCTGTGTATAGTGGATACACTTGCTCACAGAAATCAAATACTTAGTAATGTTTTGCCCTTAGCCACTGCTTTGGGCAATTGTTGCAGCTGCTTAAATCATTTTACTCAACAAGGTGGCTTTGATGACAAACATTGGGCAAGAGCACAGAGGATGAGATTATAGAAAAACTTTAGGTTCTTGTGGATATGCAACAGCATCAAGCAGAATTTCAAAGAGAAAATGATTAGACAGGAGCCTTTTTCGTCCATGTAGAAAGCTCAAGCACTTTGGTGGGACACAGAGGTCCAGTGGATGGTCTTTCTATCCTGCTAGACTAAATAAAATTATTAAAGAAATGTTTCTGATGTGAGTTTGACAGCTACAAATAGGAAATTCACTTCTGTGAATATGCTGCATCATTTAATTAAAGCAAGCTATTTTTGTGAACATTTTTGTCCATGAACCCTTTTCTTGAATATTCATTGATGATGGGAATGAACAGAATTTTTGGGAATTAATTTAAAATCTGAATGACTATGCTTGTGAATTTTTATGATATTCATTACCTATTTGTTATATATTTTTATTTCTAAAGTTGGTTTGAATACCTAAAGATAGGAACAGATGTGCAGCCACTTGCACAGCGTAACAATTGCTCAATTATTGCTGTAAATAATTATTCATATTACATGAAATTCCTCTAGATTTTTTTTATAGTGAGTTTGTATTATTGATTTGAAAATAATTGGAAATCCAGCTGAACAGGGGCAGAATCTGCCCTCAATCTAGTTGTGGTGTACATTTCTAAAGGCATATGTGGGCCAGAGCTGAGTAACTAAGAGACAAGAACAATCCCTGCTGTGCTTGCAATCCTGATTCCTTATGAGGTCTAGAAAAGATGGCAGGGATGAAAGACAAAGCACTAAGAACAGAAAATATTATGTAGCATGTGCTGCTCTGGAGGCTGTGGGCTGATTTAGGCTGTGGAAGCTACTCTGATGTATGCCAGTAGCTTTTCTGGTTCCTGTAATACAGCTTGAAATCCTAAGGCACAATGATGCCTTCAGCTTCCCCCAAATCCCTAGGCAATGAAATGATTACCCTAAAGGTTCTTTGCCTCTGGAGATGAAGCATGGTCCCAGCTCATGGTCTCTGCTTCTCTTATAGCACTGGAATAATGCTCAAAAGAACTAAGCAAAAGTGCCAGGGCATTTAAGCAGATCCTAGAGGACTCAGACATCAAGTCAGGACAAAGACAAAGTTTTCTGATCTTCTCACTCTATCAAACTGCACTGTTTCAGAGCCTGAAATAGCAAAGCAATGCCTAAGGGCATCATGGTGAGGCCTCTATTGGTATTGCAATGCATCAGCTATTTCAATATTTCTAAAAATATTTAAAAGAAGACCAATTTCAACACAGCTTGGTATAAAAGACAGGGGGAAGAATAAAAAGAGGAAACATTTATAGATGTGCTTTTATATTATATTATATTTTCATATTGAATTTATCATTATACAGATTGTCTGTTTTTCACTTGTTTCCTTATCTGGAGAGAAGATTATTTAGGCCTGGTTACATGAGCCTCAGATCTGGGTTGGTATGAAACATAGTCCAAGGGTACTGCTGTGAGGAATTGAGTGCTGTGAGTCTTCCTGCATTGCATTAGCAATAGCAGTAGCAAAAGGGAGTCCAGCTTGACCTTTGTTCATTTACTTAACTTCCAGGAAAGACTCTTCCTTACAGAACAAGAATTCAATACAAAACTAATAAACCACAGTAAAAAACAGGACTAGATGAGGACTTAATCTGAGAATATCTGTCTCATTGGATCTCTGTCTGTTGGTTTCTTTACCCTGTAAGGTACAGCAGCATCAGCTCCCTCAGTGCTGGGGAGGTGGCCAAATGCTCAAGAGACTGGCATGTGTGTGAGAGAGAAGCCCTGGCAGGGCAGGACATGCTGCAGGCTGCTCCTGCCCTGGTAGCTCAGGGCCGGGGTGTACACATGGGATGGGAAAGGACCAGGAGCCTGGGCCTGTGTCTTTGTCACTGCTTCAATTCCCTTCTAAATTTTGCCACTCCTGGTCCCATTCCCATGCCATGAGTAGTTTTCCTTCCCTGCAGCAAGCAGTCATGCAGTCAAGCTTTGTGCTTTAGTTTCTTAGGGTGGAAAGAAAAGAGCACAACATGGCAAGAATGAGCAGTTGAACAGAGGGCGATGCCCCACGTTTTCTGAAGGACAGGCAGCAGCATTAACAGTAATGCCAGAAGTAGAATTCCATCCTGAAAGGAGAGAGAAGATGAATTACATTCTGATATTAATGACAAAAATATCCATGATTTTACTAGACAAGACTGAAAATGTTTTAAAGGGCAATTTTCCCCCATGTTTTTATCTAGGCTTAATGTTAAACACAGAAGAAACCTCCACTATTAGCAAATTTTTCCATAACCTTTCAATATATATTCCTATGGCTTCCCCTGAGGGAACTGAGCTTTGAATGGGGCAAATCCCAGAATCAGGGTACTGGCTAGCACCAGCTTTGCTGGAGAGTGAAAATCTTTATTCCCAGAATCAAAGGGGATCTCATTACTTATCTACTATTTCTGTCTGTGTTGTTCTGTTCATAAGTCAAACCACCCAGTTTATCAGGCTGGTGGCCACATGGTCACATGGACATATCGGTCACTATTTTAAGACCTACAGTACCCAGGGATGAACTGAACACATTTACCAAGATTAATCGGTCTGACTGCTGTCAGTCCTTCTCTAACATGTTACAGGACTGCAAAAACGCAGAACACATATTTTTATGTAAACTAGTACTCTATACATATGTAAATATATATATACACATTTATTCCCAGGCTCACTAGAGCTTCTCCCAGGTGGAAGCATACAAAGAGCAACACGCAGAAATGTGGAGCAGCCTTGCACAGTTCCTGACTTGCACATCTGCAGCTCTAGGGAGAAAAGAGACTAAACTCTGAGCCTGTTTCTGACATGTAGCCTGTGACAGGAACATCTGGGCACTGAGGAGGAACCTCAGAGCTCCCTAGAAATTGAAGCTTCCAAACTGCAAAGTCACTTTAAAAAATCCTGGCAGGGAAGGAACCAGAAATGCAGAAATACATAAAAGCAATGAATAGACACTATGAGATCCAGCTGCCATACAGAAGTTGTCTGGTTTTGCAAGGCCCTTTTCTGTCAAGATACTCTCCAAAACTACTCTAGTTAGGACAGCTTGCTGTATTCTCAACAAAGTTATGCAGAACACTTTTAATCAGCTCCCTGATTACTTCAGAGTTTGTATGATTAAGCAAACCAAACAAAGCCACCCAAGACCTATGCTTCATCAATACAAAAATATCTGTCTTAAGCGTATATTGTCCACTGCACCACATTGAGTAGTTTGCAATCTTTCATATTCTTATTCTAACAAAACCTTATAAGGGAAACATGTCTTTTAGTAATATATAGTGGTTAAGTAACATATCCAAGGTCACCCGGTTTCATAGCTGGCCAGGAGAATTTTGAGCATCCAAGTTAATGTTTTAATCAATGTGCAGTTTTTGCAAAAAAGCATATAGACTCCTAAGCTGTACAAAATCATATTTACAAAATGCAATAATCTACAAATGCCTCCAGTTGCTGTTCTCTGTCACCAGTAATGAAAGCAGGTAAAGCAGATGTAGATTCCGGCATCTAACTTTCCGCAAAATCTGTTTTAGAATAAATAAGAGCTGTCCAAAAGAAAATGAGACCTATGCAGCTTCTAGGAGCTTCTGGAAGCTAAGCTTTTATGCTTATATTATGTGTTGTTGTATTGTTCCTTCCTATTCAAATTCACCCATCTGCTGAGATCAACAGCACAATAATGGTCATTTTGAATGCTAACCCTTCATCTTTCCATTTTAGAAATAATCAGGTAGTCTAGGCCAGATGTACTGCGTTTGTCATTGTACTAAGGACATACTGAAGGAAAAGGTAAGATACTTTCCTCACAAACATGGTATTTCAAAGCTAGGAAATTTTAGGAAGAGGAGGCAATATCCAACAATCATCAACCACTTACTGGCTCATTCTACCCAGCCAGTCCTTTGGGGTGGTTTCCATTTCTAGGCAACAAAATCTGTATCCTGCTGCAGGGGGGCAATCATGGACGCTCCAAATCTCTGTAGCTGCCTGGCACAGGCAGCATTCTTACTCATCCTGCTTGCATAATGCATTGCTGTAGTGTTGTCATTGAGCACTGTTATAAATGGCAGAAACAGCCTCTGCTTTGCTGAGCTGCTCTGAGGCAAGAAGTTGTCTCCCCAGGCCAGCATGGAGCCATGTGTAGCCAGATCCTCTGACTGCAGGATTTCCACTATGACTTTGATCCTTTTGCTGGCAGTTCTATAATATCTTTTTTTTTTTTTTTTTAATTAGGTCCTGCCTGGGATCTGTGTTTGGCTCTAAGGCCTTTTGACTGATGGGTAGCCCTGCTAAGGGGTATTATTCAGGCACAGTGCTCTTCCTCCTTCATGGTATGCACTTCTCAGTATGGTGAGATGTGGTGCTGGGCTCAGTGCTAATGTGTGTACTCTCCTTTTGTAGTGGAGGTGGGAATATGGCACAAAAGGATTCTACAAAATTTTGCATTGTTCTGGTGAGGATAAACCCTATCATTCCCAAAGTAAGCTGTCCTGGTGGGTAACTATGTCAGTTAAAATACAGAAATTGGCTCACTAAAGAAAATGGTACCTTCAAGAAGTATGGGATAATTAGTAACTGGGAGCTTATAGACCTCGTATGCCTTCTATCTAAAACATCCTAACCTTTTGTGTTCCTTCTGTCTGTGGATAGGTTGAGCCTGGATCTCTCATGAACAGCTTGTATCAACAGGGAGCCTAGCATGGAGTGCTAAGAGAAGTATTTATGTCACTTAGTGGCACTGTGTGTACACTGCCCACGCTCTTTGAAGTTACTGTGTTAGCTGCAGGATGTATTATGTCCTTTTCACTGCTTCTGAAAGACTGGCAGACACCTGGATTCATAAGGATTACATTATTCATGTTATTGTTGGATTTTTCCTAGTGGGATACCCAGTGTTCCCACTAGTCTTGTCATTGGCCAAAAGCTGCAAATATAGGGGTTTTTTTCCCAAGTTTTCCCATGGAGACACCAGGAAGAAATGGCTGCTGCCAATGCACACATGTACAAACTTGTCAGTCCTTGGTACTGCTCCATCTCAGAACTTCCCACCCTTGGGGGCTCATGGATGGGGTCAAGCCCCTGAAGACCACACCTTCTTCAAATAAAAGGTTGTATTTATATGTTTATGTTCCCCACAAATATTTCCATGTCACATTGCCTGCACATTAGTATCTCTGCCCACGGTGGGACTATAACTTCTATGATGAAGAGCAGGAGTTTTTCTGTCAGTGATGAGCATGTCATGCTGTGGGTTGGGACAGAATGTAGCAGTGGAGGTGGGTAAAACTGCCATAGGTAGATTAGATTATTAGCACTTTGAAATGTGACCTGTACACCAAACCCAATTTCTAGACTGAGAAAACTGCATTGGATATTTAATATCCTTGGGTTGTCGTGACCTCTGTTGTGCATTTCATAGCTTATAAGGCTTTACTGCTGCCCAAATGTTCCTTACAACTTTGGGTATTTGATGATAACTGTAAGCTCAGACTCCAGCTACAACTCAGTCTTTCAAGCCACTGTTCACTGTGAATCCCATACAGCAAAGCACATCTTCAACTTCAAGAAGATGAGTAAGAATTAGAGGATCTAGTATTACAATGTTTTACTTAAGTCAATGTGTGGTATGCAAGAGCCAGTTTCCTGGTTTCCACTCCATCATGGATTTCTTATTAGTTTTAGAGGCTATTCAGAGGCTTATTTAGAGGCTTATTAGCCTCTTTTTTGGAGCTTCTTCCCACAAGCCATTTACCTTGCCTGTTGTTAAGAATGAAGTCCACATAGCACAATCTAATATTTCAGGATATTTTAAGTTTAAAAATCCAAGTCGCAAGGACATTTCACTAAAATAAAATAATACAGTACTGTAAGACCCTCTTAATAACTGGGTATATCCCTTTCAACATATTTCTTTCTACTTGTCAGCTGGAAAGGATAAAATACAGCAGGTTTTTTCGTTTGACACACAATAGGCTCTGAGTGATTGTTGCATAAATTATATTTCATTTAAGTTCAACTTTGGAGTAAAGAAAGACTAAGTAACTACCTAAATGAAGAAGGAAATTTGCAGGCTTGTGGGAATACTATTCAATGAATGAGACCATTAATAGAGACACTTTAGTATGGTGCAGGGGCTGATTCAGAAATCTGACCAGAAAGTGTCATGTATTTTTAATTGAAAAACACCAAATTTGGAATGCATCAGGGAAAAAAAGTCTCCTTTCAAAAAATAAGGTCTCAGATCCCACAGTCCAACCACAATAAACTAAGCCAACATCTTTAGAAATATATCTGAGTTTTTCATAAGGCTGTGTTACTAATAGGTTGTTGAGGCAGGCTTTTTCTGAGAAATCCTTCATGAACCTGCTGCACAAGCCTTTTTCAAATAAGAAAGTCTACTTCCCTGAGGACATAGGCATTAGACAGCACTGCAAAACTGTGCATTTTGCTCAGCATTATCCACAGCCCACTAACACATTCCTCCCCCCTTCATATTTGCCTGTTTAACGCCCTTTCCAGGATGTCCATGCTGACACTGGGGGATAAGGGGAGGCAGGCAGAGGCAGGGTGCAGTACATGCTCCAAATTTGCTGGTGTTTCCAGTAAAAATTCACTCAGTGTTTACTGTCAGGTAGTGCTGTGTATGTGAGGCTTTACCATGGAGAGTGGACAAGGCAGAGATTTAGTGCCATTTATCATAACTCATTGATGTCAATGGTGAGACTCTTTCTGACCTCAGTGGAGCCAAGATTTCAATACAGACAGTCTAAGTCTGATCAGAGCACTTCTACATGAGACAATGCCTGAATTATCAGCAGAAACCTGCTATGAATCCTTCTTGAACAGATGAAAGAAATAGTGAAAATATTTGGACCAATGCCTAAAAGGCAAGGGTTTGGTCTTGCACTCTGCAGACAAGGAATTAATTAATTTTCACTGAGTCCTGCGAAAATAATCATTGAGTGGCATTTGATAGATTATTTAACCTCCATCTAATACAAGTTTTTCACCAATAAAGTGGGAATTGTAGAATCTGAGCACATAATTTACAGTTCTGAGGACTAACAACAGGACTTGAACCAGGCCTGATGTTGGGGAAGGGCTACATGGGATTTATTCAAGCCATATCTTTAGTCAGTACCATGCTGTTGAGATGCAACTTTTGCAGATGATATATAGATACCTGCACATTTCAATTTGTAGAGAAGGCAGCGCTGCATATACCCAATACTGGAACAGAATTCAGGCACCATTATGTTAACATCACTACCTAATCTGGTTTTCATTTACCAGTTAATAAAAAGTAATGCTGGAAAGTTCCACTTTTGCTACCATTCCCCTTCAGACTCTTTTTGGTTCATTTTGCCAGCATTGTCAAAATGTTTGAGATTGTGTATGCAGAAAGGAATTGCAGCTGAGAAAATATTAAAAACACCTTGACAAGCCCCGATTCATTATGATTTTTTTTTTTGCTACAGAACTGTCAAAAATAATAATAAAAAAAAGACTAGAAGCTAAAGTTGTGGCTCTAAACACCTGTTTCACTCTTTATTAACATACCAAGTACAGATTTTTGCAAAACAGTGGTCCATGGTCCACTGAAATGAAAGCTTTAAAGGGGTTCAGCTGAAGCCTTAAAGTATGTATTTTCCATGCTTTGCAATGGACACTTGGAGCTCAACATCAGACAGCACTCCTGTCTTCCCAGCTGGTTTTGTATATCCAAAAAGCCCTCCCCTTGACAGTTTAGGAATGACTGCGAATTCCTCAGTCATTTTCCCTGTCATTTGTTTCTTGGTCTGAAATAGGCATTTAATCTGGTATAAAATAGACAGACTCAGTTGTTCCCAGTTACTTACTAGTATAAATTCTCCATATCTCACTGAAGTCCAGGGCATGGGTTTTCCTGCAATTACAACAGTGTGATTTTACTGTGAGCTGTATCTGGATCACCAGCAGACCTGCAACTGTGGAAAAGGGTTTCTCACTGATCTAAATGAAATGCAGAGTCAGATTAACACCACTGGCAACAACTAGGTTATACATGCATAATGACACCCCCGTCAGTCAGTCTGATCTACATCCTATACATAACAATACATCTCTGTCAATTATATATCAGTAATGTATTATGAAAATACTTTCTATAGTATATAAAGCAGGAATTAAAACAGTATGATGTGTAAGGTGATAAAACTTAAAGATTTTAATTAGCTGAATATTATCATGAATAGTCTTGATCCTAGAAAATTATGGAACGGTTCCTTCTTTTTCTCTCAGAGCTTTAAGCCCTCCATCTTACTCCTCTTTTGTCACCAGCAGTGAGTGAGTAGCCAGAAGTAGGTCAGGATTGCTAATATCCAAGAATACCATGTTTCTGTGGTTACCTTAGCGCTCCCTCCCTTTCCTGCCCTCCCTCCCTCTCTGGAACCAAAGCACAGCCCCCATAGCATCACTCCACACCAGCGCTGCATCACCCACTCCAGAACTGCTGCTCCTGAGTCACACCCACGCTCCCACACAGAGTGTGCACCACAGCTCCAGGCTCGCAGCCAAACCTGCAATGCCTGTGGAAAGAGCTGGGAGCTGCAGGGTGCCGAGGCCAGGTGCCACACCGTGTCTGTCAGCCTGGCTGTTCCCGGCCGTGCTGCACCAGCAGCTTCCCCGGGTGATGGGCAGGAGGCGGTGCAAGAGCTGCCAGGGATCGGTACCCGGGATCCATGGCCCAGCTGTGCCCGATGGGTGCTGGCTGGGAATAGGCAGACTGGCAAGCACAAGGACGCCCCATCACCCCACAACACCAGCCAGGGCCAGTCAGAGAAATGAAGTGTGGTTCTTCTGTGTCACTGCAGCCCTGGTGCCCTCACGCGTGACCGACTGAAGGGGATGGTTATCTTCCAGGCATTCCAGATAGGATGACATAAAATAGACTGGGGCAGTGGACATGGAAACAGAGAGGCAAAGCTTAAGGCATAAACACAATGCAAATCAAACTGTGGCAGCTGTGTACAAAATGGACCAGCTCTGTGTTTGAAGGTGTGAGAAAGGAGCAAGCAGGCTGTGCTCCGAAAATCAGGCTTGTGAGATGTGACTTTAGTCATGATTCATCATGGGGTAAATTTGCCAGAAGTGGGGTTAGGCCACAGGAACTTAAGGACTCTGCATAGATTCACATTTGGGCAGGCTTTGTACCAGGCTTTTGTTTGACTGGGATGTTCTTTCCCAGTTTTTTGACAGGACTCATGGAGTGGTAGAAGTAAAACAAGCAGCCTGGCAACTGGGGCTCATTTTCAGCAGTCTTATGAAGTACTATGTCTATTAAACTTTCTGGCTCTAAATTTGGGACATATTTGCCCTTGTTTGCTGTTGACACCAAGGTTCATGCCAACCTGATCTCTTGTCAGATTATTCAGGGAGCACCCTCAGCAATGGGAGACATGCTGGATCAAGCAAACATGTTTGTAGGGTTTGGATCAGAGCTCCTGCTGGTGCATACCTGCACAGCAGCAGATGGTTTAGGACCATATGACTTGAAGCAACTGAATTACTGAATCCAGCCCTAATTGCAGACTTCATGTAATACTTGTTCAATCGAGAAGAGTCCAGACAGCATCTACTCTACACCAAGTGGCTCCCAGCACTATAGCAGCCACACTCTGACTGTACTTGTGTCAGTTTTAACCATTTTAGGTACCGGCTGAGTGCCAGATTTGAGGAACATTCCACACTGACAATTTAACACTTCTGTCCAATTTTCCCTCAACTCATATAACCTTCATATCTGCCTTCCTGTTGTTGTCAGCTCAAAAGAATACCCTTGGAAGTTAGTCTTGATTGAAACTGAGGCTGTAAGCATTTTAAATTTTAATTACAATTACTCACCATGTGAATGGGAGGATCTCCAGGATTTGGGCTAACTGCTCTGCAAATGTGTAGAGATCCATCAGCTTTCTACCTGTGAACTGGTAACAAAGCATGTAATCAGAGAAAGTGGGTGTAATACAAAGCTTTTAGTTCTGGTGGGTACATAAGCTGCTCATGGAATTCTAGGCAACAAAACACCACCAAGTTATAACACAAACCATAAACTCTCACCCAATACCATCAGCAACAAATCAGAAAGATTGTGTTTGACTGAACCTTTATGAAAGGAGTTTAATCATCATCTGACAAACAGAGAGCTGAATTAGAATTTCATTCAGAAATAATTGCTTCTGTTATAAAGAGAATTATTTTTAGTTTCTCTTTTAAATTTTTCTGGTCAGCTGCAGCTTACAACTATTGTTTCTTATGATTTTCTCCACTAAATTAAAGCATTCTTTAGTACCTGGTATTTTCTCACTGTGAAGTTGTACATGCATTAATCAGAACACTTCTTAATTTTCTTTTTGATAAGCATAACGGATTAAGTATTCCAAGTTTTTTAATAGAAAGCATTATGTGAAATTATAATCCAATTTTCTCAAAATCTTTTTGGAACTTTTTTTCCTACAACTTCATAATTTTTACAATATTCTTTTGAAAATGTGGTCACCTGAGCATTATCCAGCAACCTGCTTGAAGTATTGTCAGTATCATTTGCAAAGGAAAAATATGCACTTTCTTGTTTTTCTCTCTACTCATCCAAGAATCACATTCAGACCTCCTTTTGTATTAAGATCTGTTATCTAATGAGTTTCCAAGCCAATTCTTTATGGAGTTTTATGTATAAATTGTCCAGATACAGTGATTTAAATTGATAGCTAAATGACATACACCATTTGGCATCTCCAGCTCTGTAAGTCCAGTAGTCAGTTCAAGGGCTCATTTTTCCATCCATATGCCCATAACACACAGAAATGCAATTGTACATGCCTGTCTGTCTGTCCTCTCTCAGGTCATCCAGTCCATTTTCTTCACCATGCCCCAGAACATTCCATATCTCTGTTTTCCAAATCTGTACATACAATCTGTAGTGCTAATGCAGCTTTTCAGTTTGCATGGTTCTGGCATTACACACAGTCTCTGTGATTCAGCCAAGATTTCCAGAGAGGATGCTATAGGCTGCCCATGCACAGAGTGTGGGGTAATCCTCTGAGCCCAGGAAGACAGGGTGAGCAGGGAAGGAGGCACCCTTCAGACAGAGAAATACTGTGAGGAAACTGGACTGAGAGCAAAAACGTGTAGCAGCAGCAGCAAAAATGGGCAGGGGACAGGCAGACAGGGAGGATTTGCTGTGCTGGTTGCCTTTTTGCTTAAACTTGTCTTTTTTCTCCACCATCAACCTCTGTTCTTCAGCTTGTCACTTACTGTATTACTTTCTCCTCCACCCTACTTTCCCCTACAATGTCCTTTCTTCTGCCGCCTTTTATTCCCAGTTGACTCATTCTGACTTAGATTCACCCTCCCCTGCCAAAGCTCTTCATGGCAACAGCATTCCTCCTGCTGCTTTCACAGCCCGCTTTTGGGTCCTATGTGTCACCCCCTTGTCCCTAGCCATCCTCCTCCAGGGGATTAGAATCTTTCTGGGGCAGGGACTACTTGAAGCTGTGTTCACCCAGTCCCTTGAGCATCTGGGCCCCTGTGCTTGCTAATTTTATTTTAGCTGCTCTCCTAATAAATGTGACTAATCGCAATAGCACTGTGATGTCTAGTAGGAGAGACTGATGAAATAATTGTGTAGTGGGGATGAAGCAGCCAGGCTGATGGTGAAGCAGAGCAGGCATTAGCTGTACCAGCCTTACATAACATTGCAGGCTGAGTGAGAAGCACCCAGAAGGAACTCACTTATCTCACCCCTTCCTCCCCCTTTATTATGAAAAAGAAAAAAAGCAAAGAAAAAAAAATTATATTTCCTTAACTGTTGCCACATGCCTGGGTGCCAGTCCCTGGGCTGGCAGTGGGGCAGCAGGGACAGATGCCACGCTGCGCCAGCTCAGGACTCGCTCCAGCTCTGATCCCACACGGTTTGCTGGGCACAGAGTCAGGTGTCACTGTTAAAAAATGGTTCTCTGCCTTCTGATTCATGATGGCTTTTTTTCCATCTTGCAATGGATGTGAAATATAATTTGAGTTTCAATATATAGCTGGGGGGGTTTTTCTTCTCTTGTTAATTAACTATAACCTTTGCCTGCACTGATGCTTATGTTGCTTTAGGTGGCTGGTGTCTGCTAACCACCTTTCTGAAAGATTACAAAAGCCCCATGAAAAAGAGAATGGGGAGATGGACGATGGATGGACGGATGAGGGATGCCTTCCTATTACAAGGAATGAGCACAGAAAGCTCGGATTAGGGTGAACAGCTGGTGCGGATTCAATAATCAACTGCTCTGAAAGAAAAGCCTGTTTTTTCTCATCTCATGGTATTAGAGAACAGGATACCAGAGCTGCCAACCTTACAATTGAAATCTGCCCACACAGAATAGCAAATTCCCCTTGGCTTGCATTTAAATGCTCCTGGCTCAATTATAACTCCATACAGTCTTTAATACATACATGTGGTCTGCATATTATCCTGCAAACAGAGCACTGCACTGCTTCTCTCAGCATGTCTCTGCCTTCATTGTAACTCCAAAGCGAGGGACGGGGCAGGGGGAGAGAAAGGAGGACAGAGAGCTTAGCGAGTTTACAGCTGCTGCTGAGAACATTGGTTTGATTTTCACTGCAGCTCAGGATTTATTTCCACAACAGGCAGCAGGCTGGGGCGCTGAGTGTTGGTTTAGCAGACTTAGGAGGTCATTCTGGTCATTCTTCAGGACAGCCCTGTGGAAGTAACACTCCTCTCCAAGGAGTCAGCTTGCAGCTGGGAGCCATCCTGCTGAGCTGTGGCGTGTAGAAGGGCTTTGACACTTCCAGCACTCAGTATCAAGACAGGAACAGCAGAGCCAGGGCAGAAGTGTCCATATGAAAAATGAGGAGGCTTGTTGGCTGTTGATTTTCCCAGGTATTTTGGTGATGCTAAACATGGCAGGGTTACCAAGACTTTCTCTGACCCTATTGGCAGCAGCAGTAGCTACAATGCAGTCTTCCTTCCCTTTATCCCAGGCCAGCAGCCAGCCCTGGGAGCCCAACACAGAGCCCCTTGCTTTGTTTCCACAGCACCTGAGCCCTCTGCTCAAGCTGCACACCTGCCCAAGTGCTGGGGCTTCCCTGTGATCTAGAGAGCAGACAGCCACCTGCCCATGATGGTGACAAATGGGGGCAGCAAACAGCTGCCAGGTGGGGCCACTTTTCTCTTCATTCTGTCAGATATGAAGAAGTTGTTAACAGCTCAATACATCACACTTGATCCCATCAGCCAGTCTCTTGTCTTTTCAGAAAAGTGGAAGAAACAGATTTGTTTTAATACCCTCTTTATTTTGAAAGATCAGGATAACAACAGTGACCAGGACTCTTGTTATCACATAGTTTTGATCCATAACAGGATACTGAATATTCAAGGGGAGAGAACCCAAGAGCTTGGGCTGCAGGTTTGCAGCTGACCCTATTAATAGCCACATCAAATTCCTGTTTATTCAGTGGCCTTTTTTTAAGGGAAAACACAGCTCAGCCCTGCTGCCCCAGTTGCAAGGAGAAGACTGGAAGGGGCTGCAGGAAAATGTGTCAGCCTGGGTCCCTCCTGTGCTTCTTGCAGAAAGGAAAGGAAGATATTAATGCAGATGATTTTGTTACATAAATACATGTTGTATCAGGGCCATTTTTAGCGTTTGTGGGGGTGTGAAGAACTTCTTCAAGCTGCGTATCTATTTCATAGGATTCAGCTGAACTGAGGAAAAGGACAGAGAGTTTTAAGGTAAACTATCAAGATACATTTATTTAAGCCCACACAATTCTGTACAGAGCTCTACATGACAGAAACAATATTTCACTAGCATGTCTCTGGCCTCAGTAGTGCTTTTTAGTGCTTTGTAACTCAAAGACCTCTTAATATAATTGGATAAAATTAAGGAAAAAATTGTCATCAAATTTCAAATATGTGTCTGCCATTTCTCTTCAGAGAGTTTCAGTTTCTTTACATTCCAAAGAGCTGCAGCACTTAATTAAAATGAAACTTTAAAATCCAGAAATTTAATTTTTAATTTAATCTCCAAGTAATTTAAACTTCAAACAGATAATTTTCTTGTCATGAAGGAGCCCATTTTTGAACAAAAAATAAAATCTAGGGGTAATTTCACAAATCAATTCCATAAAATACAGAACTCCACTTGATTTCTGAGCAGTTTTCTATCATCTCTTCCACTTCAGCTCCATGTCCCATTCATTCCTGAGAGGTGCACGGGGCTCTCTTCCCCCTTTCAGGTGTGTTCATCCCTACAGAAGGCAGAGAGTGAATCACAGCCCCCAGCAGGGTGGTGCCAGCTGGGAACATCTTACACCCAGCCGAGGAATGGGCCCAGCTTTACTGTGGGTGTAGGCCCCGGGTGCCCGGGGCTGGCGTGGCAAAACCAGATTTTTTCCCCTTCCACACTGGAAGTGTCCAGCTAGCAAAGCAGCAAGGAGCTCCTCTGAGGGGCTTTGGCTGCAAATGTTTCCAAAGAGAATTTTCCCATATTATCTCAGTGTCCATCTGAGAACCTTTTCCTTCTGGAATGCGGTTTTAGGGGACTGTGTTTTACTTCTAGGAAGGCATTGCCAAAGGGAAATTTTCATGGGATTAATTAATGCTAAATTTTTTGTTTGTCATACTCCAAAAGGATCTGGTTGTTCTTAAAGGATTTTTTATCTTTTCTTTTATCTTTTTTTTTTTTTTAAGGGCATAAAAAGCTAACATTTTAAAATCATCTGAGCTTGGTAATTGGGTTAATTTCCACACAGTGCCTACACTTTGTGTTTCTGAGAGCTTGCCACATCTCAGAGTTCTGCAATCCGCATGGCAGATCCCAGATTGGCCACAGGTAGCTACAAGGTGCTCAAAAAGAGAGGAAGGTTAAGGAGGAGAAAGGTTACCTAAATAACTGTAGTTTAATATATTGCACATCCGTGCCAGCCTTGATCCAGAGTGTTTTAAAAACATGGTAAAGAATGCCAGTTTTATTTAATAAAATCAGGCAGAGAGAGGAGTCCATATTTTGGGCACTTCACCATTTTGGAACTCAACTTTTCTGCCACAGAGGTCAAGTTTCTCAAACCAGCATTTTAAATTCATCCTGAATCTGCTGCCACCTGTGAATTACTGCTTTAGAAGATGAATTTAAAGTCACCCTCTGAAGTGGTGTTTTAAGTGGAAAGAAGTCTTGAATTAATTTCACTGGCTACAATAGTTCTTTTTGGTGGTAGACTCAAGGAAGACTCAAACCCCCACTGGGCCTCATATTTACTCCTCAATGCTCCATTTGCTCATTCTGTTGATGACTTTATCTTGGATTTATTTTGAAGACACTAAACTCCAGATGAAAATCTAGCCTGCTGGGAAGGGAAGAAAGGCTTAACATGATTGCTCAGCATTTGTCAAAGACAAGGTAAATGCAATACATCATCATGGTAAGGATTTCTGGGTGAGCCCTTGAACTCTAGAGCACAACTTTGCTACAGTGTTTTAGGAGACTCTTTCTAACACAAAGGCTTCAGAGAGGTCATATTCTGTGGGGAACAATAAAACTGTCCTTTACATAGGCTGACTGCCCAAAGCCATGGCCTTTTTTTCTGGAGCAGGAAATAAAAATATTAGGGATATGCATCTTGAGCAAAGAGTAAAATTCATTTGCAGTAATAATGCCTTCAACATGAAAGAAATAAACCAGCAGAAGTCTCATCATTAGGAACACTTGAACCTGGCTCAAGATAAGATACACACTGGAAAGAGGCATCCAGTACCAGCTACAAGGACATCTGAATGGAGAAAATAATACAGAAACAGAAGCCTTTTGTTTCCATTAGAAACATAGAGTATCCCCAAAATGTTTGTTTAACACAATAATACCACAGAAGCACTTTTCAGTGTGTAACAGCTGAGACTTGAGAGGCTGCAATATCCAAACCTCACAAAACAACTCACTGAGGCATATAGGTCGAAAATTAACAAGACCTGTAAACAACAAAACAAATGAAATCATCCTCTTAGACTGACACTCTGCATTACAAAAGACAAAGTAAGAAAAATACAGACTGGAAGGAAAATGCAGTTCAATACCTGCAGCATGTGGCTAGGGAGCAGGAAGAGATCCACCTGGGATTTTGTGAAGATTTCACTGAATTCAGTATCTGTAGCAGCAGTCCTGGCTCAGACACAATGCCCCTGGGACTGCTGGAAGCCACCACTGTGGTATCACCAGTGCATCAGGTGCCTCACCAAAGCATCCTTCAGCAGTGGTGGGCATTCTGAAGGGTCAATCAACACAGCTAAAATCTGTATATAACTACCTGTAAGTGTACAAATCTGTTCTCTTCCACCTAACTAAGGTGCTGAAGTCAGAGCCTTTGAAGCTTTGGTACCCCTGTCTAAGCAAGAAAGAGAGGTAGGATACTTCAGGAGGTGGCTTTGGCTTTGTTTCCAAGGGGCAATTTTTGCTGGTAGCTAAAGCAATGTAAGTCTTCACCTCCTCTTCTCCCACCCATGCCAGCACAGGTAGGTTGCTCCAGTTGACAGTGGAGCAATGTTGTCAAATGGGTTACAAGAAAACTCAAAAAACCCCAACCAGCCAAATAACACAACAACCAAATAAACTCCACAGAAATCAGATAAGCCTACAGTTTAGTGGATGAAACAAGTAGTGACCTGATAATGAGACCATTTGTTGTCCAGAAACGTGTTCATCCTCATGGGTTTAAGAATACAGAATTAAATTAAGAGTACAGATAAGCACAAGTACCACATTCCACAGGGCCTTTCCTCAGGGACCATGAAATTTTGAATGATTGTATGAACAGATACAAAAGAGGTGAAATGACTTTGCCCATCTTCCTTCATCTCTCATCCTTACAAGGAGAGACAATAAAAGGTTGATTTTACTATGTTATGTTAGTTCTTTTTCAACAGAACCAGTGGGCTGTATTTTGTTCTTGTACAGCTACTGCCAGCCAAGGTGATATTTGGACTAATATGCTGTTTTGTTCACAGCACTGAACAAGAAGTTACATTATAAGGACACAGATACAGTATTTATTCAATCACTGTAATACATTACATTCCTACTTACTGATATTTCAATATACTCACACAGGAGTTTAGAACTGAAAGTTTCCTTAGATAAGTATCTTCCACATTTTCTTCCTCATGTAACTGTATTAGACCAAACCCCTAAACATATATATATATATATATGTATGTATATGTATATGTATATAATGTATAAACATGTATATATATAGATATTATTATGTATATTTTTAATATATATGCATAAACATGTGTTATGCTTTTTTGCTAGTGCTGTACACGGTTGCATTAACACATCTTTGCCTGCCCAAATAGGACCTGCAGCGTAGCTGTATTTGTTCAATCTTGCCTAACTCTACTTGATAAATGCTTCCTTTAAAATCTTTCCTCTATAACATGAAAAGTCAATGCCCTAAAATTAATTCGCCCTTTGAAAGCGAGCCAGTATTCAGATGGATATTGACTCCAAGCCTGCTGGTTGTTCTACAGCAGTGTTTGGAAGGCTGCTGTTCTAATGAATGTGCTAACATTTGATACACACACTAAGAAAATCAATAGCACTATTTTTACTAAGGCATGTGGCTTTACTAAGTACACTGTCACTACCCCGTTGTGCAAAATTTACTAGAAACCTCCCTATATGACTAAATTGCAGCATCTGGTTCATTTCTCTACTTGCCTGCCAGAATGCATAATTCCAGACTTCAAGGACATCCAAAGTCAGGCTCTGAAGCAGAAAAAATATGGTTATTTAAGTTTGAAGTGTATGTGGGAGTCAGTACCTGAAACTCTCACACAAGTGTCAGTTTTTCTTCATTTCTGCCCTGCTGTTTGCACATAAGACACCTAGGGGACCCAAAGGTTTTCAGATCAGAAATTCTGCTTCTGTGGTTTCTGAATGAATTGGTTAACTACGGGCAGAGAATAAAATGTTTCTATAATCACTGTTGAATAAATTAGTCCCTGCTTTTTAGCTCCTTGTCTTCTCTAGGCAAATGCACTGCAAAATTTTTGAATCTCAGATCTGCTCCAGCCCATCTAAGTCACCCTGTTTTCCAAGCAGCTACAGAAAATACCCAGTCCTTGTGAGTGAATAAGCTAAAAACCTGTAAGGGAAAGGAATATTTGTAAGAAGCAAACTCAGATGAAATCCAAATGCAGTATATATTCAAGGACTTCTAGTCACACTGACTTAATTCTAGAACTGCAAATGTGCCTTCTCCTTAAGGAAGTGATTCAATGCTATAGTATGTAGGCATGTATTGAACCAGGACTAAATATAATACCAAATAAGTCAACAGTTAAGGCAAGATAGAAGATCAAACAGGTAAAAATCTAATAGTACATTCAACTATATCTTCAATCTCTGAAAAGTTTCAAAATCTAGTAATATTAAACTATGTAAATCAATCAAAACTAGTTACTTTCATCATTTGACTCTTCAGGGCTAGTTAGTTGCCAAAACATGGCACCAGCCCCATCAGAAGGAATAGAGATTTCTTCATGTGCATTTGTATATGCCTGTAGCAGACATAGGTTAGCTGAGAAAGGAGCCAAGCAGCTTCACCAGAGGAAGAATTCAAATTTTTCATGTGGTCCACATGTGCCAAAAGATGAGCTGGTGACCTTGCTCAAGAGAGCTTTGGCTGAAACTCAGGAAAAAAAGGAAAGTTTATGACTTAGGCCTTTCCTCACTTAAATGATTGTATGAGTTTCTGATTTTAAGTAAAAAAAAATTATTTTTTTCTTCTTGTTTGAGCAAGACATGATCATAATAGAAAATATATCACTTGTTTCTTAAAAAATTACCATATATAATTTCAACGCTAGGGCTCCAAAGGAAAACAAAACACTGAAATATTCATATAGCATATGGTATCCTTCTGAAGTCCTGCAGAACTGATACAGCAAAGAGAATATTCTTAGCAGAGATTCAGAGGATGTTCACCAAATGAACTGTTTGGTAATTCAAAGAATATTTTTCCCCACAATCAATAATTAGACAGGGAAACTCATTGTCACAGACTGTTATGTATAGAATAGAATCAAAGTGCAGATTCAATGGAAGAATAGGTACTTTAATGGGTTACAAATATATCATAAGCACAAATAAAATATAAATCATGTTGCATGCAATATTTCAGCATGGGGGATTAGGAGTGAGGTATTCTTGGTGGAAGATTACTACTGTTGCCCTTTTGTGCTTCTTCTTGCTTTGCCCTCCTAGATGCCTGGTGGGTGTCCTTACCAGACAAAATACCAGGCTATCTAGGTCACAGACACCAAGTGATTGCAGCAGCTCTACCTCTTCAAAACATTCCTCTCTCTTTTGAGAAAGGGATAAAAGCCCAGGAAGTTTTAGCAAGTGGTTCTTGCTTCTCTTACAGGAGCACCGAGAAGCTCTGGGCTACGCTGTTTTGCAGGTGGCCCACAGCACCCCAAAAACAAGCACAACATGTGAGCAAGCCTGGCCACAGCTGCAGCAATGCCTGTGGCACAGACTTGCACACAGCCTGGAGCAGCCAGCACAGCCAGCAGGCACAGCTGTGGGCATCTCAAAAAGCACCAGTGTCAAAGCCTGGGCTGAAATCTGCCTTGCTACCAGTGGTCATGAGGTTAGAGCTGGGAGGGCAATGCCCACTGCTGCAGCAGCCAGCCCTGCCTGCTGTGACCCTACCCATGTAAGTGTCATTGTCCCCAGTTTCAAAAGACACCTAGGATAAAAAAGGAAATGAAGTGAATTACCCAGTTTAGCTGTATATTAGGTGAAGAATTGATCCCAGTGTTCTAAGGCCCCAATGGACTGTTTTAGCTCCACATTCCCTCCTACAGAGACACCACAAAATTAGACTAAAGTGGCCACTATGCATTTATAAATGTCTTGTACTGGGAATGCAGAGAGGAAAAAGACTATTCTGCCCTTTACATTTAAGCAGTATCATGTAAAGAGGAAAGAGTGGGAAGGCAATCTCTGTTACGGCCCTTTCTAATGAAACTGTACTTGTGAAGCTACAATCCAATAAGGAATAGGCAGGAGAGCACAGGAAACCTTCTATAGATCCATGGCTCATTCTGAGCCCACATTATTAAAACTAAAACAGTAACCTTATGCAAGAAGTCCAGAGGCTGGTGACTGAAGAGGCACCACACACTGCAGCCATGTGAGCAATGGTCAGTGAAGTGAGGGGAAGCATGCAGAGGCAGAGCATCCATCAAGCTGATGACAGGATGGAGGAGCAATGAGGTCTGCAGAAAAATATATCTGTAGTTCACTGAGCTACTACATTTGCTGAATTCCTCCCCACACTCTTCTGTCTCATAATATTTAATCTGCCTCATTAAATAAAGTCCTTTACCAAAAAGTCAGGTTATTACAGATTATTCTGTGGTCTGGGCATCACGTAGGGGTAGCTAGCACACAGATATTATGTTAGCTTCTACACAGGTATCCATCAGGTCTAACCTGATAGAATACCAGCTGTTTTTTCTCTTCAGCTGACATGCCTTTCTACATATGAGTGATATAAATGTCCACATTTATGCCAGATCAGTAGGCAGTATCATTTGCACCCAGAGCATGGGCTCTGCTGACTCTTTGAGCTCTTTATGCTCCCGAGGCAGTTCATTCAATCATGGTTAATTTTCAGCAGATGACTTCCACCATGCTGGACAATTTTTCTTTTTTTATTACATGATCCCTCCAACTACAGGGAATGTTTTGGCACCATGCAAAATTTTGTTATGTGCATGGATACATCATGCAGGTTGTAACTATCCCTCTGGATTTATGATAATCAGGGATGTTCCAGAAAGGGAAGAACTTCATTATTTATAGACTCAGAGTTTTATGAGAAGTACATTACTGCTGATAAGTGTTTCTCTAAGATCTGATACTTTACCCATTGCTGCAAGAGAACTAATAATACTGGAAGGCATTAATCTGTTTTACACAAAATCGTTCTGATTACAGCACTAAGAAAATGTCCTTCAGGCTCAGTTAAGACCCTTTGTAGAGTGAAACACCTAATAAACTGTACCTAAAGGAGACCTACAAGAAAGGCAGAGAGAGACTTTTTACAAATGCATATCTTGATAGGACAAGGGGAAATGGTTTTAAAATAAAAAAGGAGAGTTTTAGATTAGGTGTCAGGAGGAAATTCTTTACAGTGAGGGTAGTGAAACACTTGAAAAGGTTGCCCAGAGAAGCTGTGGATGCCACAACCCTAGAAGTGTTCAAGGCCAGGCTGGATGGGGATTTGAGCAACATGTTCTAATGGAAGATGTCCCTGCCCATGGCAGGGGGGTTGGAACTAGATGACCTTTAAGGTCCCTTTCAACCCAAACCATTCTATAATTCTGTGGTATGAGATAGAAGTACCAGCCATCAATGCAATGGGCCAGCCTCTGGACCCAGGGATGGGAGGAGCGAGGGATTCTTTGGTCAAAACCAACACAAGTAAGATGTGTGTTTGTGTGAGGGAAAAAACAGCAAAAACTGCCCAAACAACAATGGGCCGTGTTGCAAGAACATCCCCAAGGAGTCAGCAGGAAGGTCTATGGCCACAGAATACAGGGAAATTGAGGTTGTGGAAATGACTTTGGTGTTTCTTATTTCTATTACAATTAGACAGACAACATTCTGAGGTCATTAGCTGTAAATAAAATGCTTTTTTTAAAGATTGAATCTCATTAGAAACTTTGAAAGAAAAACAAAAACAAACAAAACAAAACCCCAAAAATTTAAATGCTCTGAATATCGCCTAGCCACTCAGAGGTTTTAAGGTGCCAAAAGGACACCTGGTCACATCCTTCTGCCTGTGTTAGAGGTACTTCTAGCTGGCAGTTCTTCCCCAAGGCACTTGGTGGTGAAACAGCTGCCAGTGTAGGATACCAACCTGTTGTGAAGTCCTGTGGGATTACCAGAGCATGGGCTGCATCAGAGTGAGCAGGATGACAGCACACATCTTGCTCCACAGGCTGGTTGTGGAATACAAATCTACAGGAAGAAAAGAAAGGCCCTGGCTTTGCTGTATGTGAGATGTTTTAATTTGCACAAATGCAAGTGACAGACATTTTGCAAGTTTCCACTTTGTATTCTGCTTTCATCTTAATTAGTATTAACTTATTCTTCCAACAAGGGAAAATCCACAGAACACTGATCAAGAGAAGAAAACTGCAATAGTTCTAATAGTCCCCTTCACTCAACTGTTAATACTGTACTTAGAAGGGTTTATTTGTAGTGGCACATCATCTCTAATGATCAGGTTTCACAGAAAGAAGTTAAATTCATTGTTGTGGCAATTAAGAAAAGCTACAGCAGGATCACACACAAGGTGAAATATGCCCAGGATGCCTTAAACCTGTTCCCCATAAATTATGAGAAACACATGGATGTTGGTTCTTCATCAGCCTGAGCCCATCCAACTGCAGAATCCTCAGACTTGGGTGTTCTCTGGCCAGCTCCTGTGAATTTGGACATTCCCCTTTGGCCTGCTAAAATTGAAGGTGAATGTCTTTCTGCTAGTTAGGCATGCTGAAATGCCAGGGCACTGGAGCTGGTTAGTGTTGGAGCTGCTTGGGGAAGGAGGCAGGGTCCCATGGCCAGGATGTAAGGAAGAGCATGACCCTGGCAACTAGCTGACACACAGCTGAGGTGTTTGTCAAACTGCAGTGAAAAACAGTTTGCTTTCTGTGAAAGGAAGGTGCTGATGCCAACTAACAGCGCTGTGGCAACTTCTCAGGTGGCTGCCCATGACCCAAACATCTGCTGCAAAAGTGTGATAGAAGAAAAAAGTGACTCGGTCTAACTTGCATATAAATTACTTTTGTATTAACTGGCCAAACTTCTTGCAAGACATGCTCACATTTTTCAGAAAAACATGTGAAAGACAAGCAGCTCTTGCAAGCTGTAAAATACAGTCACTGCAAGTGGGCACAACTGCAGATGAAGCAGCCAGTGTCAGGAGGCATTATACCCCCTGCCAAAGAGCCCCTCTTCATATTTATTGTATGTTAAAACAAGTAGCTCTCTGCAAGCTCCATTTCAGAACCTAGAGGTAGGTGCAGATTGACTGGCATACTGTGACAGTGCCAGTGGTATGATGCAGGAACCCTGCCACTGTTGTTTTGCCTCAGTCTAGCCCTGCCAAGCAGGGGAGGATTGAATTTCAAAAATAATGGGCACTCACAGCTAGTGCCAATTACAGGTTAAGGTGCAGCTGCCCTGCAGTTCCTGGCACTGCGTCCTGAGGGCATCTCCTTCTTCCCCCCAACAGGTGCTATCTGGTCAGCCTCTCCCTTTCCAATTAAACAGAATATTCTGTTTACAGTGATGTGCACTACAGCTGTACCTGTATTTTGGACCTTTATGCTCCACAGAAACACAGCAGCCATCCCCTAAATGAATCTTACCCCTCAACTGTCTTCTTGGGTAGATACTGTGTTTTCAGCTTTCCCAAGCAGAAAGCTTTCAAGTGCTTTGAAACTGAATGCCCTGCCAAGGCATAGGCGTGTTTGCAGCACAGAGCAAGGGAACCAGCCATGCACCAGGAGGGCAAGGACTCAAGGACTCTGCAGTGTCACCAGGGCATCCTGGCCCCCTACAGCCCCTGCTCCTGTGCCCAAGGGTCTGCCTGCAGTGCCCCACGCTGGCTCTGCCTGCAGACTTCAATAAGACTTCAATAATCCCAGAATGGGATTTGCCTTTGCTTTGTTCTACCAAATGGATATAACAATGACCAAAAAAAAAAAAAAATGTACAGAGAGGATTTTCTGGCTTGTCGTCCAAGTAGGAAAGGAACAGGAAAAAAGAGAAGGAGAAATTAGAGTAACAGAGAGGGTCAAAATAAAAGCAAAAAGGGAAAATAGGGTGGAAATATACCTTTGAGTCTTTGGTCCATATCTCTCACTATTTCAGCAACTGTATTATGTAAATCTCAATCTCAGTCTCGTTTGACTGCTTCTGAACCCTTCTACTCTCATTGGAAAGCTGTTTTGGAATCACACTCCTCTCATGGCTAAAATCCTTTTCATTTCCAGCCTAATTTTATTCATAAATATATGTCCACATCTTCTTGTGGAACTTAAGCTGTAGTCTTAACTACAGTTAAAGTAGTTGTCCCTGGATGTAGACCTCACAGTTCTGGTTTTATGCTTCGTTTAAGCTGTCTCTATGTCTGACCTGCTGCCAAACACCTAGTAACAAATATGTGTACAGATGTGACATTCCCTGGTCAGAAAGGTGTCCCTCTGCCTAGCAGCCGAATCAGACAAACCCCCTCACAGCTCTGATTCAGGACCCTGATCCCAAGAGCTAGAATGGGCCATCTTCTGCCAAAGCTTCCTCTGGATCACATCCACCATGCCTTAACAATGCAACCACCTCCTTCCTTCCCACTCACACCCGGCCTGGTGCAGAGAAGGGTGTGCAAATGTTGTGCAGGGCTTTTTTACAAGACTCAAACTCCCCAGTATATGCTGTGATACCTGGGCTGGAGAGATATACACAGCAAATGTACTGCCCAGTCACACACCACCTGGGCTCCATGTGTGTGCTGAGTCTCACACAAGGAACACCCCAGCCACATGTTCACATGCAGCAAAGCTGCTGAGTCTGTCTGCAAACCCCAGTGAATCATCTGGGGTTTCTGGACATTTCACTCTGGATAGAAAAGAAGTGTTTTCCCTTGGAATATCAGAAATCTTCCTCTTTGCTTAGTTACAGAAATAAGAATTTCATAAGTAAAAAACAGGAAACAAGTAGGAAAGAAATAATACTGTTTTAGAAAACCCTACAAATATGAAATTTACCTAATCCTTAGATTCAAGCCATATTAGGGGACCAGAAGGATATATAAGTGCTCTGCTGCCTGGATTATCTGATGGAGTAACACTCAGAAGTACTGCTTGCCAACTGCACACATAAACCTGGTTTATCGCATTCCCAATAAAGTAGATTATGCTTTTGTGGTGCCCTTATCCACATGTTCAATCAACAGGACTGCATGACCTTCCTCAGTGACCTTCATATTGCTCCTCCAAATTAAACAGCCGTGCATTAGTCTCCAGCTCTAGCTGAGGCACTGGCTGCAGTGCGAGTGGTGTGACCTGGGGAGGAGCTTCATGGTGACACAAGGTCAATTATCTCGGAAGAGAGAAGAAAAGCCCAGCAGAAGAGACCTTCACCTTGAACCTGCCATGTGTGACCAGGAAGGCTCAGCCACTCAAAGAGCTACAAGTGGCAGCAGGCACCAGAGAGAAAGGGAACACAAAAAGCAGACTTTCCCCAGTGCTGCTCTAATTAAGCAGTTAATTAGGTGTGAGCTGAGATGGATGTGTTGCTGCAGTCTGTGGGTTTGAGTGGGTTTCCTAGTCAGAACTAGGGCAAGGGTACAAATTTTGGCTCAGTTGAAATGAAGCTGGAAACTTATGATTTAATCTGGCAAGATTTTCTCCAGTGCTGAAGGACTTTGCCAGTTTCACAGGTGATCTGAACCTGTGTCATAGCAACCCATCTCCTTGTTCTCATTTGGCATTTCAAGCGCTGTCAAGTCTGAGGGACTTCTGTGTTTTAATTCACCTCTCTTTGGCAGCCTGTGGTTTCCCCAAGACAGACTTTAGTTCCTGGACAGCCCCACTCAGAGATCCTTCCTGCTTACCTGAGTCGTGAAGAAATGCCAAGGAGAGAATGTTCTCTATTTTATGATATTTTATCATGTATTAAATAAAGAGGTATATATTTTAACAAAGCCAAAAATATTTAATGTTTAAGTTTGCAATTATTGATAACTATCTTAAGACAGAAATCCCTAGATATTTTAAAACTCTAGCCATATTGTCCCAGCTGTGTTATCCATAGAGAATATGATACAGCTATGTAAAGCTGCTAACACTGCTAAGTGTATTCAATTATCTCTGCTAGTTTTGTCCCCCCTCCCACACTCCCCATTCATTTCAGTGTTCACTAAATATTTTAAGCTTGTTGAGTTCATGCATGCATTACAAAAAAGCACTTTGGGAAAAATTTATGGCTATTTTATCCATCTCAATACATGGGCATGAACGTACCACTAATCTGCACAGAGCTGTGAGACACTGTCCCTTTTCCTCTCACCCTCCCGCTTCAGGAAAGAAAAAACCCAAACTTTGGAAAACAGGTCATGCGAACACAGGGATTTCTATAGGGAGCCCTTGGAACAATGCGTGCATTCGCCAGGCGTAGTGGGCTCCCATTGTCTGGTCTTTCAGCACATAATAGAGGCTTTGCCAGTGGGGAGCCTAAATGGGAAACAAATGGATGGACAGTAAAGATGATGTCGGCAGAAAGTGCAAGAACCTCCTTCTGCTTCTGTTTCTTTCAAAGGCTTGAAAGTGATAGTGTGCATAGTAATTCCTCTCCATTGTGGTGTATGTAACGTTTATATTCATGCTATGCTTGCTAAAGAAATGCTGGCTGTGGTCAGCAGAGAGGCCTGTACACATGCCTTTATCCCAGCAGCCTGCTGGAGTTCAAACAGTATGGAATCCATGTGTGGGGAGCAAAACACCAACTCTCATGTTAATGAAGATTACAGCAGGGATGAAAGCCCAGCTGCTCACCCATTGACAGCGACTGGGGGATTTTCCCTTACAGCAGCAAAGTACCCAACTATAGTTAAGTTTCATCAGAACTTTCTTTACCATCTATTTCAGAGGTTTCACAGCTTGGCTGGAAAATTTACATGGGGATAAACCCATCAGTCAAGCCTCAAGCAAATGTAAAAATGGCTGTTAGCTTTTTGTGAAAGCCCCAGAGATGGAACTACTAAAGCAGTGCAAATACACGTATGAAAATCTACCTTTTTAGAGATGGTACACATACAGAATTGCACAGAATCCAAAGAGTTAACTTATCCCAGCTGATAAGTTAGATTGTGGAAATTAACCCATCTTTCATCTTCAAGCACTTTTAAGCCACATTGTATCATTTTGAAGTGAAATAATTATTTTCTGTTAAATTCTGTGAGATGACTCAAGAAGTCTGTAGAGAGATTATCAATTCCCATTCACTTTCGGAAGACTCTTCCCCCAAGAATTTGAAGTGACAATCAGCAGCAATGGCAGTTCTTCCATCCCTTCCTCCATTGGTCTCCTCCATAAACTTCAAGTTGTAAGATTTTAAACACTGCTATTGCTACAAGTGAAGAAAAAAAAAAAAGACATTACTGCAGTATCACTTTTCAGACCATTCATTAGTCCTCAGTATATTTTTGGCCTGGGAAAAAAATCCACCTACATTAAATCCCTTTTTCCCCTGACCTTTTGTTTCAAAATGTTTGATAACAATATCCATTACAAGATCCATCTCAAGAATCCCTTGAAACCTTTGAAAATCATCTTCCTGTATCTAGAGTTGGACACTAGCAGGAAAATGGAGTGTTTTTAACCTGTGTATCCTCAGTGGCTCCACCCTGAGCTAACAGTGATCTCCTGAGGATGCCATGGTGGCCCTGCATACAGCAGGCTTGTAGCCTTCACCTGTGAATCCACAGATCTGAAAACTGGTTTCACCAAAGGTTTCAGAGGGGCTGGAATATCTCTTTCCTCAGCTGGCCTCTCCAAGACAAAATGGTAGCCCATGGAGAAACTGAGCACTGCCAATGTGCTACCTAATGTGAGCATTAAACCTGTCTTAAATAGAGGAAATTAATACCAAGCACCTCATTTGAATGGCATCTCGTTTGGGATGAAGCCAGGAAATATAAAGGTTGGTTTGCTCTGCTCATCACTCACATGACTGTGCCTTTTGTTTTTCAGCCTGATGAGAGGCAAGGATAGAAAATCAGCCCCAGCTCTGAATTTCCTGGCTTTTGTCAGTTGATGTTACACCCATGATATTATTCGAACAGGGGGTTTTGTGTGTAACAGATAAATGTCGACAAAGCCCTGTCTAATGCCTTTTAGGTTGCTAGGAAACCTGGCTCTGTAGCCACCACAGAAATATCTCTGGCTAGGGGATTAGATAAGCTCTGACTTGTTTTGATTAGGTGAGCTTTATTGCAGAAAAGACAGCAGCATGCTTAACATCGTAAAAATATGACCTGCTTACAAACCCAGGGCACAAGGATCACTTACTGCTCATGATGGCATCCATGGGAGGACACTTCTAATACTTTTCTAACCTGCCAAATCACTTCTCTCCAGAAAAAGCCACACCTCCTAATTAAGGTCTCTTCTGGTCCCCTGGGACATGGGGCTGCTGCTGCTAACAGCATTGTATTAGACCATACTGAGGTGAAAAGTCATTTTCAGTCTAGCTTAATTTCATGTGTCAGGAGAATGGGGGTATTTGTGGTGTGGTGGGCAGCACAGATAACTAAGAACTAGATTACCTGCCCTCTGCTCTCAGCTCTGCAATTTAATGATTGGGCTTTGAAAATAAATTTGAATGAGTTGTACCTGTGGCAGATATTATGCAACCCCACTGATGGAGGAGCTAGAGGGAGTGATCTTCTCTGCTGCTGCTCGTGGTGACCCGAGATCTGCTCAGGGGAGCTGAGTCTCCTCCCCTTTCTGACCCTGCCTGTGCTGATCTATGCCCTGCCTTTGCTGATGGCATGTCCAACAGGCATTTGGGGAAATGGTGGACACTCCATGCCCACCATCTCTCCAGCCCCTTATCTCTTTACTGACGAGAAGTTTTTGCCTTTTTCTAACTGACTGCATTTTAAGAACCTTGCTTCTTGTCTTGCTCACAGCATATATAACAAACAGGTTATCCCTTCCTCTCTGCAGGCCTTTTATATGTTTGAAAACAGTTCTCCTTTCTTCTTCAGTCAGCTTTTCTCTGAACAAAAGAACCTAAATGTTCTCCATCTATTCTCACAAAGTATATTTTCCCTAAGCTCTTTAACTCCATGGTATACTATCTGTGAAAGCAGGGCAGACATTCTGCAAGCTATAAATGAAACCAACAATATTGAGGTGAAAGCACCAGTCTGACCACAGGCTCAGTCATGCTGTACCTGTAAGATATGCAGTTTCTGTCCAGGTTGCTGGCAAGAGTTTGGGATCATATTATCTGCGCTTTAATCAGGAAGGCATTAAGACAGGCATCTGGAACAGTCAAAATTACATGAAAGAGACCCTGGGTTCATGCTGAGGTGTGAGTAGAACTCAGGAGGCCGATTTTGGTCGAAGTTCATGTTTACATATTCACATTTAATAAAGTACACAACTCAGTGTTATACTCTTGTATGACAGATGTACATTGTATCAGTCAGAAGAGAGAACTAGCTGCATTACTAATGCAGTTTAAAAAGGCTCTCCCTCAATTCACACCAATTACACGAGAAGTTTCATTCACAGAGAATGTGTAATCTGTCCATAATCATAGCATTTTAAAATAAATTTCTGCTCATCAATCTATTTCAGGTAAAGCTATTACAGGAGCTAAAATATGATCAAAAGGGTGCAAACAGTCAGGTTCTTTCCAGCTAACTGGGAAAGCAAGTCTCAGAATAATGAATTCTGTGCTGAGAACACTGCAGTTGAAGTGTTTCAGCTGGGAGAGCTCGGTACAAATGGGTACTTTCCAAACCATTCAGTATCTAAGTTATTATTAACATTTGGCATTGCACATTTAACCCAACAGTCTAAGAAGCAATGATCTGGTGTGTGCCCCCCTGCATTCATGGCTGAGCCTTGGGTTTGTGTACTGTGTTCAAGCACACCAGAATGTGCTGTGACACTGCTATGAAGGACACAAAAAGCCCTGTTTACACTGTCATTGCAGCTCACACCTGGAGCAAGCCCTGGCTCCCTGGCAGCCTGTGTCCCTCAGGAGCACACAAACCATGACCACACCGCAGTGCTCTGGGGACAAACCTGGCACCTTATCAACCTCCACTGCAGTCTGTGACTGGAGGTGAGCATCTCCTCACTCTCCCAACACCAGTGTCGGAATGCACTTGCCCCAGGCATGGCAGATGACCACATCAGCATCCTCCTCATGATGTGACCAAGCCAAATAAAGGAGTGCAGAGGCTGCTACAAAAGCACACTGCTTGTTTCTGCTCTGACCACGTCTGCTGCCATTGCTTCCTCAGTACACCATGTCAGTCCTACCACAGGAAACCTCATGCACTGGGGTGCCGACAGAGCCAGCTCAGACTAGGGCCATGGATGGCTACACACAGATGCCTGTTAGAGCCAGTTTTGGCCAGATGGTGTTTGTTGCCCCAATTATATTCCTGACTCTTAACTGTCAGCCAAGCTGTGACATAGCAAGTTGTTACATGAAGTGCTTGCAGGGCTGGATGTCACTGTTGGCAAACAAGGGCAGGATGCTGCTGTTGGAAAAGGCTGCTTGTGTGTATATACATGTTAACAGTACCCAAGGCACAGGCTGAGGTGAGTCTCTTGTCCTGACCCCTGAGCTGCCCACCTCTGCTGGAGAATGGCTGAATCACACGGCATATCTTTCCTAAGCACAGCTGTACGTAAACACATCCTATTGCTCTCATTTCTTCAGTAGGTGTAGCTCAGACATGATACCTACCAGAGCCACAGGCAATGCCAGAAGCACAGCTTCATGCCTAGGGCCCCTCTACTTGTCCTGAGCATGGCAGTGAAGATGGAAGGGGTGAATTAATGCCTTCAGAGAGTCTCATCTGTTGCAAGGCTTGTTAAGTTCCCAGACCTCTCAGACACAGCAAGATGCTCAAGTCCTAGGTGACAGTGCACCATGGAGGTTACTGGTATGGCACACGGGTCCTGAGCTGGTGTATTTCATGATAGATGGAGGCATGTCAGCCAAGCTGCTCCAGTATAATCACTGGCACCACAGCTCTCTACATGCACAGCCTTTGTTTGGATGAATATGAAGTCAATTAAGTACTTTGGCTTACTGCTGCAAGCCAAACCCACATCATGAACTAGCCTCAGTTATGTCATGTGCAGATATCCTGGAAGTGCTGAATATGGCAGCCCTGAAATACTTTTTGCACCCAAAAAGCTTTTAGATTTTTTATTCACAAGGTTGAGTAAAAGTCCCAAGCAGTCAAATAATAAGAGGATTGATACAGAGCTCCCCAGGTTTTCAAGCCAACTGGGAGGCTGGTAAGCACAGCTGAGTGAGATTTGCATGCATAAGTCTAGGGGCACTGGAAAACATTCTTGGGAGGAGGAAGTGAACATGTCCTGGTGTGTGTAGGTAGTGTCTGGGGTGTGCAAATCCCTGAGAACAACCCTCTCAAATGCACTCACTTAACTTTCTTAACAGAAGTAGCTATTTAGCTTGCTTCAGCTGGGCCATTATGGTTGCATGTAGATGACTGGGAGACCAAGGCCAAGTGCCATCTAACTACAGATGGACTACATGGATGCACTCAGAGTTATGGATTGTGTTCACAAGGTCTGAGAGTAACAAGTACAAATTTTGCAGCTGTACTGTGCACATTAGCAGTTTTGGCAACTGTGGACATGCCCTCACAACTCTTCAGATGACAGCAAAACCTGCATCTCGGTGATGCAATGGGCTCTGCTGTATTTGAAAGGAAAACATGAACAACTCTTTGACATATGTCATCCTCCAAGAAAATGCAAACTCCTTGGATTCACAGACAGTCAGAAAATCAGTGTTGCCTGCGTACTGTTGATGTGTTGCTGTCACAGCCTGTCTTGAGACTCACCCAAACAAGATGCCAAGTACTTACTCCCTCATTTTCCTTCCCACTTCTTGCTCCAGGGATGAAGTCAATAATTATGTGAAAAATCATAGGTTGAAATAGGAACAATTTACTGGAAACAGCAATGAGATAAGAAAATGAACAGCAACAATATTAGTAACAAAAGTATGCTAAAAAAGAGGGTGATTTACATGAAAGACGGTCACTAAGCCCAAGCTGACATGACCACCCCACCTCAGCTTCTCTATCTGCCACACTTGCTCCCAGCTGGAACCCACACCCCTTCTTCTCAGAAGTCCATTCTCAGGGAGTCCTTTTCCCCAGCCCATGACATAAGATGGTATCAAATAACACAGTGCCTTGGCCATATCCTCCCACTGATCTGGGCCAGAACCAGGGCAGTTTCTCAGGCTGTTTTTGAATCACCTCACCTAAAGAGCTCAGGCAGCAGAGAGACAGGCTGTCAAGAAGGTCACAGCATTAAGAGGGGATGTCCCGTGCCCACTGTTCAGCTCTCCCTGCCTTGAAGTGAGTACATAAACATGACTCACTAACAGACCACATACCTTCCATACAGTTTTCACAGCTCCTAAAGATGGCATCTGACACTGAGTAAATGGCTGAAGTTCAGCTGGAGTCAGTGAAAAGTTTGCCCAATTTAGAAATGGAGTTCTCCTCAGGAACACCAGGCAGACACATTTGCATTTGTGAAAGCATATCTAATTTGCACACTTTTAGCATGTCTGCTATTACTTTTGCCACGAGGCTGAAGTTTTTAATGAGATTAATGATCCATGGGTCACTGTGACCAGTGATTGATGAGGTTCTCAGCAAAATCAATTTACTGTTTCTTTCCACCAAGGGTTGCTGCCACCCTTCTGCATCCCAAAACAGGTCACAATTAAGACGATGTAGTTTGATCTGGTTTTCCCTGACCAGACACTTCAATTCAGTGCCTGAAGTTTGTTGACTACAGTTTTCCAATAAGCTCAAGGGAGCCTAATGGTAGCAGTGCATTAACCCACCAATGCCAATTTGCAGTATTGGGTATCAGGATATGCAAATGAATTAAATTAGATCCTGTTTTCAAAGGGTATCATAAGGTGTCCCTTGAGCTTTATGTGCTTTTGGACATAATTTGATACATTAACATTTAATTTCTGCCAGGTGGGGTTCACCTTCCTCTGAGGTAAAGAGCTTACAGAGTAACACAGAACTCGTACCTCCCTCCTTCCTTTGCTAATAAGAAATACAAGATCCAGTTTCTGTATCCCTTGCCCCACTGTTTTCCTCCCACAATGTTTTATAAATCTGACAATAATGCAAAAAATACTTCTGTATGGCTCTGTTGTCACTCGGGGACTCCCAGATTATGTTTGCTACCTTGGTGCAGCTGGGAGCAGAGCAGCAGTGCTGATGTTACTGCTCTCCTTCAAGCCCATCCTGCCCTGGGACAGCTGCTTTACCTCAATCCAAACATAAGAACAACTAAGAGAAGATTTTTGCCCAGTCATGGACTTCTGCTGATCACCTGCTGGAATGGGATTTGGGGATACTACCCAGCCCAGTGTGAATTTTTGTCACATGTAGGCCCTCAGGACAGTTCATAACCTTGCAGCTTACCACTCAATTTAATTAATGAAGTTCCAAGCAACAGGGGACATAACAACTGCCAGTATTTAAGATCACAGGTTTTAAAGGTCAGAAGGCACCACTAGCCTTCATTATACCAGAAGCCAAAACATTTAATCCACTAAATCCTGCCTCAAATTCCTATCTTGTTGTCAAGCTGGAGCATATATTTTCAGGAGCTGCTCCAAACTCAGTCTACAGGTTTTATTTTAAAGAGGTATCCCACTGAGTTCTCTGTGCCCCTGTAACCCTCCTTGTGTGCAGCACCATGTGAGATACACATCACCATTCTTACAGTTGAGTTTTGCCTAGAACATGGCTGGTTTTGGTTAGAGCAGCATTATTTGCTGAGGGTTGACAATGTCTCTGCCTTGCTTAAATCATGGTTTTATGATGCAAATTAGACAGATAATACTGTCTGTAAACCATACTGCATGATCAGATGGCAGACTAAGCTTAGTGAGATAGAGATTTCCTTTTTAATTAAAACTGCAACGCTTTTTGTGGTGGATTAACACTGAAAGGGTCACTGGAAGAAGTGAATTAAAGTAGGATCTGAGCAACGAGGAAAAATTGCTCACAAATGGCCATTAACAGCATAACAACTATGTCACTTACCAATGTCTTCCTTGCAGGAATATTATATTATGTTAACCCTTACCATTCCTTAAAGGTAATCAAATGTCATCCTTGTTTTAGTCGTATTAAAATTCTAATGTGGAAGGTTAAAATAATAATGAAACCATATCTGTCTTCTTTTGTCATAACCTTCATCTTGATAATGAGACTTTTTTGCTTTTGGAAGCACCTGGAAGACAGGACTCCCACCAGTTCCTGTGGGAGTCAAGAGATCTTTTTCAACAGCTCCAGAAATCCAGCCCCAGTAGGTCTTTTTAGGTAAATCATGTTTTTCCTTCAGAACATGTGCACTCAGCAGTTAAGCTGCCATACGAACACCGAGCTTTAATTCTCACAATATCCAGTCCTTCTGGCCAGCTTGTCCCAGAAGACTGTCAGCAAGCAGTGCTGCAACAGATGTCACACTTACACAGATATAGCCTGGCTTTTCAGAGGAAAGAAAATTTCCTTTTCCCTAAACCCTACCAAACCACAAATTCTTGATTCAGAATGATGCAAGCCCACCTTCACATGGGCCTGAAGATTAATTTCTCCTCATTAGACTATCTTTGCTGTTCAGATGACATCTTCTAACGAAGCCAAGTGTAATAGATGGTTAACTCCAAATCTAAAACTTGCATTTGAATTTTTTGAATTCTTTTGCTAAATGCTCTGCAATTAGACATAAGCTGAGTAAGGCAGAGACTGCAGTACTGTATCACTAGGAAACATGTAAGGAGAAGAAATCTGAACCATCCTTGTTTCCCAAAAAAAAAAAAAAAGCAAAAAGCAGAGCAGCTGAGATACATATCTGAAAAAATACAAGGGGAACTAAGAAATCCTGAATCAGCTGTTCATAAAGAATAAAATTATTATAATCAAATTTCCACACACATATTTAGAGATTACAAATGCAATGTCTAACAATTGTTAAACAAATACCAGCTTTCTTCCAGAAAAAATTGCCTGTTAAAAACAACAAATCCAGTGTGGTTACACATATTACAAAACAGAGCAGCTATTTGGTATTAAACCTCAAGAAATAATCAAATATTTCTGTGCTATAACAGAAGATATAAAGAAAAGGAAAAAACCTAACCAGGGTGGGGGTAGGAGGGGACAAAGGAAATTAATTGAATCACCTACAATTTCCTCAAAAAGTGACTTAATCCTGCTCAACCTTCTATATGAGACAACCTATAGGAAAACCAAAAAACCTCTAATACTCAGGCTGCCAGGTCCTTGAAAGGCATCAGAATTTAATTTAAATACTTCAACAGCACAACAGCATCCTCAGCCTTAGAGAGGGCCTCTAGGCAGAGGCAAGGTTAGTTTACAGCAATAATAAATAAAATGTTGCTTACCCCTTCAAGTACCTCAAAGGAAATTAATTTTTATGTTTTTAGAATAACTGTAAACAGAAACCACATTAAGCAGTATAGACTACATTTGAGACTTGTACATAGTACAAGCAATGCTATCCAGATATTCAGGAACTGGATAGAGAACCCTAAAAGGCTGTTTTGCTGCCAGCTCTCCTCGTATCCCCTGTTACAGAAATCCAGGAGATTGCAGATGCAGGCGAGCTGAGGGAGGACCCAAGTCTCCACCTGCGATTACCTACCCCCATCACTTTCTGCCAGTAAACTCTGCAATGCAGCAGAGTATTCTGCACTCGGGAAAGTGTTTGCTTGTCTCTCGATGTCTGTGCCAGTGAACGTGTGCAGGCAGCAGGGAGCTTTAATAAAGCAAACTCTGCAGCAGACTGCAGAGCAGGCTGATTAACAGTTTCAGTGGTACTGGGGAGGGTGGCAGAGCACTCTGCCTCCCCTCCTCCACCCAGCCTTAAACCTCATAGATCAAAGCTTTGACCAGCATCAGGTGGTTAAAACACAGTTCATTAACTCGTGGTGCTTTCTGCCTGCTCACCATAGAAAGGCTGCAGGAGTTGCTTAGGATGATCACATACAAACAGTGTTTACTGGAGCTCAAAACAGTTTGTCTCCTTTGTGCCAAGCCCGCCCTTTAAAATGATATTAATTAAGAAAGCAGCTTTAATGCAACAGGGAAATGGCATGTAATCAGTGATTATAGCAGCAGGCAAGGACATGATTTACCAGAGATTCAGTGAGAAGGGGACAAATGCAAAATCTTGTCTTTCCTTATACAGCACCACACAGAGCTTTGACCTGCCCCACTCCCCCTCCCTGCTTTCCAGATCCCACAGGTAGCATCTGCTCGGCACGGATGTCTCTGAGGGACATCTGCGCTAGGGAGAGAAAAACAGTTTTCTTTTTCCTTCTGTAACAAGTCAGCTGGGGAAGGATATGTGATTCCCCAGTCCGGTTTCCAGACCAAGGGCAAACAGGATGATGCAGTGACCAAAGGATGCCGGGTCACAGTCACCCCATCTGCCCCATGGTCTAAAGCGGGAGCTGCTTGGGCTCAGCACCTTGAGGTGAGAGCAAGCCCTGGCAGGGTGGAGATGCTGGGTGCAGGCAGGGCAGCAAGGGGCAGCCTACAGCATGGAGCAGGACCAAGGACCTAGTGCAGGGAAACACTCAGCAGGCAGAGAGTGATCAACAAGCAGATTCACTCAGCTGTAGGTTGTTTATGAGAATGAGATGGAAACCAAGTTAATAAATTGTCCCAAGTGCTATCCCCACACTCCCACTCAATGTATTTGCTCTTCTCCCTTCTGTCTTTGCTCCTGCCCTCCCACATGAAACAGTAGTTATTTGTTTATATTCCTTGCAGTCCTTTGCAATGCCTTATAAAACCACTACCCGAGTTTCTGGGCCAAAACCCCATTTTGCAGCTGTAGAAAATGCAGCTCGGAGAGGCAGAGTGACTCAGTTGGGATTTTATAGCCAGCCCACATTGGAACCAGCTTTCAGTACTCATCTTCTTTGGCTCCTAAAGTGAACCTTCTTCTTCCACCAGCACCAGAACTTTCCACTGCAGCTAAAGTTACCCATCACACTGAATTTGCTATCTTTAGTCCCTCGGTCGGTATTTGTTTCTTTGTTCTTCAGAGTCCTGGATGTTGCAGGATGTAAAGCTGAGTGTGTACTATTGTTCACTTCAGCTTTGTGCTGATAAAAGAACAAGTACAAAGGAAGGAGAGAAGAGGAGAAAAGGGGGCACCTTCTTGTATAAAAAGCTCTGAAATCCCATATGGAAAAACTCTATAGAAGTGAATAAATGTGATTCTAAAAGCCTATTGAATTTAAGAGAGAATGATCTCCTTCCCACATGGTTTTCAAACACCATATAGACTGGTGCAGTCTTTGAGCATCTAGGGAAAAGAGATCAGACTCTTTTCAATGCTATGGATTTATCTATATAAAACTATTGCTTTAATTTCCACTAGGTACCTTATGGGAAAGGTCTAGGGAAAAGAATAAAAGGAGAATTAGGAAAGCAATTTTAGTTGGTTTGCTTTGAATTTTGAAGTGGTTGCAGAATAGCAAGCAATACTATTGCTTTCTTCTGATTCTCATTGATGTTGTATTTGTTTACTTTCTTTATAGTTGGGGATTTTTTGAGGCAATTGCCACTACAGTGTTGGGCAGGGAGTTTTTAAAATACTGTGAATGCTTTCCTAGATGGTTTTTGAAATGTGTGACTTGTCTAAGTCTTTATCTTCACTATATGGAGGAGGCTGTGGTCAGGGGAAGGCAAAGCTGGTGTTCATAATAATTCATCTACTGGATGTAAAAGGAGAAACTGAAACAATGGTATAGATTATATTATTTAATGACCCTTAGGGGACAGAGAGGGCTGCAGAAGGCAGCATTACAAACAGAAGGCCTTTTCCACGTAGCTGTTGTGGGAGGCACAGGCTGCCAGGCTGTCAGTCTGTCACAGAGAGCCACAGCTGTACCAGATGTGTGATGATATGAGCACAATGCAATTCAACATGGCATTGAGGTAGACTAATTTTTCCGCTAAGAATTCATGGAAACTATTCCCAAATTCTCCTGCACATATGTGCATGTGTGTAGGTATGTTACATAAAAGCAGTGTTTATGCTGGATGCCCAGAGGAAACATTAAATGATTGTGTGCACTGCTCATGATGGACACTAGAGAGCCCAAAGGCAACTTTTCTACCATAAATTTATGTCAGTTTTTATATGCTACAACATCTGGGTCCAAAACTGGGGCTAGCAATCTAATAAGACAGTTTGGTTATGAGTAGTCACTCCAATGTCTTGACCCTGATCATCTGCTGTTTTTAGATGATGAAAACTTGGCCCTCTCACTTACAGACTGTACATTTCAGCCAACCCTCAGTCATGCCATCTTGCTAGCAGGGGCAAAGTCCTGAGTCCCTGAAAGTCCTGAGTGCAAAAAATTCCCTGCTGGTGCACGCAAATGATCTGTCAGGTTGCATGTGCCATTTTCTCTGTCCTAGTGATAGGTCCCTTTGCTCCTGGCATGGGTGTGGTGAAACACACAGTTCCATCCCTCTGGGAATGTCTGTGTGTCACAGTGACAGACAGATACACCAGAACTCCCAGGTTCTCTTTTCTGATGGGATAGCTGGGGTAGGAAAGGCTGAGCAAGAGGAAAAGAGGAGGTTTTACGCCCCCTGCCTCTTCCCTTGCCCATTCAGACAAGGCTGGGAGCAGCCAGCCTTTCATCTCCCCAGGACTTTGCTTGTCCAGCCATAAAACATAGATAGCAATCACCTTCCAGAGGGATTGGGAAGCTTTGTTTGGCAATACTTATAAAATGCTGTGACTAAAAGGCAGGGTAGAAGAGCAATGTTTTAATAAATTATTGTTAGTCCTTGAAATGTGTGGAGGGAAAGGGCTACTGCAGGAAGCATAGTGGCATCTTGGTAGTTTATAGGACTGTCTTGGGCTGCTTTGCTCCCATGCACACCAGAAAGCCTTTGTTTTTCCTGTATGCTGGGAAAGCTGTTCCCATACCTTGTGTCACTGCATAGCAGCCAGCACTCAGTAGGAAACCGCTGAATCAGATAACCTACTGAATCATTTGCAGTTTCTCACCATTTGGATGGCATTTTCCCCATGTTTGTGTGTGGTTTCCATCTTATTCCAGGTCTCTGGGTTGATAGAGCCCCGGGCTGCTGGAGCAGGCTGTCCTCCCCTGAGCTGTGGGCCAGGCTGTCATCACAGGCGTGTATGGCTCTATGGGTCCTGCCACCATGGGTCACCTCAACAGACACAGGAGAGGAGTGATGGTTACAGCACTGTAACACAGGTTAGAACATCTTTTGTTTTACATATGGGGCACTTTCTACAGATAACTCTGGGTTTTGGTCAGCTCCCATGTGCAGCTTCTGCTTTCAGGCTGCCCCAGGTTTCCTGATGGCTTTCAGATCTCTTACAGGCAGGGGCAAACACACCAACAGAAGGCATTCTCATTTCGGGCCCATTCCTGTGCCACGGAGGCTGCATAGATCAACAACCTGTTCAATTAGGTGATTAGGGCTCTGTCTCAAGCATCATCATCCACACTGTGAGTCCAATATCCCTGGACTTCAATGAGCCAGTACTGGTTTTTAATTAATGATGGATTTCTAAGGTTATTAATTAACCCTGTTAATTTTGCTGTTTCGTTTCTTAGACAGAAAATCTGAATGAAAGTCTCTGGACGTTTTCCTATCTGCAGTAACAAGCAGCTGTGCCCTTGTGGGGTGGAGTCATGGGTTTGTGCTCTGGCTCTTATCAAAGCAAGCACACCGGTATCCATTGCTTTGGTATTCACCTCTTTTCTTACCTTGACAGGTCTTATGAAAGGCACTGATGAAGCATTTGCCAGCTCCTTTCATGCACTCTGACAGAGTCACTGTGTGTCACAGTGTGAGCTTGTCTTCCCACCTCTTTGCCCCTCTGATGTTTCACTATCTGCCTCCAAAGGCAAGGGTTTTATTCTCAGCATGCATATTACTGTCTCACTCTTGGTAAACTCCAAAGGATGTCTGTGTATCTCATCATACAACCTGACACTTTATCCTTCCCAGACACTGTTTTGTTTCATTAATATGTTTCTCACTACTGCCAGAGCCCAATAGAGTTGTAGGAACAGTGACCAGAGAGTGCAAAAGGCAGTTATGAGATTTATTTTATGTGCGACTTTATGACATTGAATAGCTTTATGTATCATCTCTCTGTAGCACTTCCTCTCAGGCTGCTGCTGGTTGGACATGTTCTGTCTGACTCCTGCATCAACCACACTGTGTCTTGATTTCCACTTAAATCAGTCTAGTACCACTTTAACCCTGGCAGCCTTTGAAATCAGGATTTGGATTTGGAACAATAGGCAGAATTTATACTGCAGTTTTCATCTTCACAGCAATTTTCAAACACAAATGAATCAATCTTTAATGGTCCCTTATGTGGGACGTGACAAAAGACTGCCAGCCCAATTTTACAGACTGGGCTCAGAAAACCTCAGGGATTTGCTGAAAGCCACAGAAAAAATATGGCCCAAACTGCAAAAGAACAAATGAGTTTGTACTACCAATTTTTTACATCCACATCATGTTCCCAGACCTTTAAACTACAAGGCACTTTATTTTCTGGGTCTTGTATTGCATTAACAGCAGAACCAGGATATTTGCAGCCACCTCACTGTGTCAATGATATTCATTGATGTAACATAGTCTGTCCATGGAAAGGGAAATTAATTATTGCAAGTTATAGGGCATATGATGACCCAATGCCTGGCAATGTGGAGTGCCTTGGTGGAGTGCAGGATGTACTCGAGGAGGTACACTGGGAAAGGTCTTTGTGTGGAAAATGATGCCTCAGGCATTGGAAACACATTCTCTTCCTCCCCCACCATTACAAAATGCTACCAAGTGGTTTCCTCGTGATGCTGAACCTGCTGCTCCTTGCTCCTCTGTCTCTCTCCTTCTGTTAACTGAGCTGAATAATTTGTGGTTTCATCACTGAACCACAATGTTTTAAGGTTTCAGTCTAATATTCGCATGTAGCTTTTTCATTGTGCATATCATGGTACGTCAGCACCACACAGATTACTCTGGAGTTTGGATTATCCTTTCCAAACCCTGCCCACATAATTTCCTTACCAGAAGGCCTATCAAGCATTGGAACAGCCTGCCCAGAGAAGTAATGGAGTTACCATCCCTGGAGTTATTTAAATGACACCTAGATGTGGCACTTAGGGACATGATTTAATGGTGGACTTGGTAGAACTGAGTTAAAGGTTGGACGTGATCATCTTGAGGTCTTTTCCAACCCAAATTATTCTATGACTTTTTATATTACTGAGATGAATCTATTGTGCTATGACAGTGGGCAGTGAAAATTTAGTTATGCTAGTAATGTGGTAATACGAGAAATCAGACTGACTAAAAATGGTAAACAAATGTGAATGACTGTTGGAAGTTCTGGAAGGTAAATATAGTTTAAATTCTAGGAAGACACTGAGGGAGCTTATTAACTGCAATTCCAGCTTGGACAACTATATACTTCTTGAGTTTGAATAAAGGGGTTGTTACGCTTTGCTGTAATAAGCTTCTGAAAAATTAGTTAATTTTTCTATGGTTCAAAGGTGGGTTATAAAATGAAATTACTAGCCATGTAGAATATCCTTACCCTGTAAAATGAAAAGCAAATGATTAAAATAAGTAGCTTTCAGGTCATTGAGAATTCCTGCAAAACCAAAACCATCACCCAACGGAACCAGAGCAGGCAGAGGTTTGTAATACAGCTTATGCTTTGTCTTGCACTTGGAGGCAAAAAGGACTCCTACAGAATAATGCAATGGGCTTTTCCTAACCCCCTGTTTCCTGAATACTCCCAAAAGATGAGGGGCCAGGAAGAACAAACAACACTGAGAAACAGCAGGTTCATCATGTTCTGGCATAAGTGGAAATAGTCTGGAAAGGGCTCTGTCAGTACGTCAACAAATGTGACCCCATATTTTCATTTAGGCAAAAGAAATCATTCTAGAGAAAGACTGGGAATTCAACAAATACTTCAGGACAAAATCACATAATTTTCTAGACACTAATGAATCGCATACAACATGTTTCCCTTTATTCTTTTTATTGGTGCCCTGGATGATCCACATGATCCACCTCCCTACAGTTTAATAAAGATCAGGGACCCTGTTTAACCTTCAAAGTCAGGCATATGAGAAAGACCCAACACTGTCAGCAAATCCTAAAAGAAATGTATTGCTTTTCTCCATTTAAATGTTTTAATTTGTTTTTCTTGTTTTTCCTGCTTTCCATCAAAACTGTGGGAGGCAGTGATGCCTTTGGACTATTGCCCTATATCTTTTCATTCCTACTTTAACTTTCCTTTCTGGCCCATTCTGAAACAGGAAAATAATGTGGGTGGCAGAAGGGCAGCTTCCACCACTTCATTAAAACAGCATTTGTTTTTTTTTAATTGAAATGTCTTGTGGCATCTCTCATTATAGCTATTAATACATGACCTAACACCATTCTTAATAATATTTGGATATTATTATTTTAGATTCAAATCCATGCACTTTTGATTTAATACATTAAACTCATCTAATTCCCATATTTATATATATTGCTTCTAGCCAGTCGGGAGCTGTGTAATATATATCTACATCAATGATGTTTTAATGATGCATTGTTCTAATATATCACCAAAAAGATAGTGCTCACATGATAGATTAGTGCCATACATCACACTAGTGAGGTATTTTTTATGATATATTGCCCAAACAATGTCATTGGAAAGGAGAAAGAGACACATAAGAAATGGTAGGTTTTAATTCACTACAGTTTTAAAAACACTTCTAATATTCTTAACACAATAACAGCTGACCTAGTCTGAAGTGGAAGAGGTATGATACTAAAAGAGAGGTCTGAAGCAGAAATCTGAAGTGCAATCCAGTGGGTCAGAAGACGTCACACAGACACTTGAGATAGATACATAAATGTATCTATTTATATCAGCAAACAGAAAGAAAGTGGAATGAGGGGGGAGCCTAATTTGTTTGTTTGTTTGTTTTCAAAAGGATTATACATCTGGTTAGAGAGGTGGGGCCTCTTTGGCTCCAGGCAGGGATACCTTAGTGGTACCAAGTCCAGCTGATCCCAGCTGTGTGGATCCATGAAGCATTCTCTCACTGCAGCTGGGGATGAAAGGAGGTAGAATTTCTAATGGGGTATTTATTTTATTTGTTTTCCTAGTCAAGTAATGCTGATCCACCAGAAAATAAAAAAGTTCAACAGAAATATGGCTGTGTTGATGAGGCGTAAATTCAGGCTAAATGTTGGCTGATTAAAAAGGATGACATTTGGGGGTAAGACTCTGGGCAAAATACATCTGACTTGATTCAACTCTGCTGCTGTTTGGCTTGTCATGACCAGCTCTGCCCTTCATACACTGCTTGCTTTGTGGATGTGGGGCTTCCAGCTATTCACTTTCTTAAGCTCACAGCTGTGATGAGAGACTCAAACCTGTGGTTTGCAGCATGGACCAGTGGTTTAACCTTTGCTGGAGCAGACATTTGCTTGAAGAACTGCACCCTTTGTGTGCTCGTGCAGACACTGGGCAGCTGCAGTGTGCACAGCTCTGTGGCTGGACCAGGGTGAGGCAGTGGCTTCTATGAGGAAAATATTTTAACTTGGATGCTGAAGGCTCTGATAACTAATCACATATAGCAAGAGTAGCATTGGAACAGCAAAAAGATAAAGATGAAAGAGGAAACAAAAATGAGAGAGCTGAGCATCAAGCTGGCACAGACAGCAGTGGAGTGAGCCACCAAGCTGGATGGGGCTCTTGAGCAACCTGGTCTGGTGAAAGGTCTTCCTGCCCACAGCAGAGGGATCAAGATGGTTTTTAGGTCTCTTGAAACCTAAGCCAGTCTATGATTCTGTGATTCTATATGCTGAGTAGGACTTGTGAGATCTGCCCTTACCAAAACATTCCTTTCATCCAGTATCTGCTTACACCTTAGTGCACCAAATGAAGATGTTGCAAGACAAGAAATCCCTAATAAACTACCTAAAAACTAGATCTGGTATGGAAAAAGCATTAATTTCTTCTAGAAAAATACCGCTGCATATGAAACATGAAGTGCATTGAGTTGGCATCAGCTGGAACAGTGAGTGAATAATAAGGAAAAAACAGAACCATTTGTACTAAAGAACAAAATCCCTGTTCACTGTTAATATCGATTTATGTAGTTAACTTGTATCTAATGTAGAAAAAAAGACTAAGCAGACACTGTACTTGAGGCAAAAAATATTACTCTTTAATTAAATGAAGTAAACATCTCATTAAAAGTCTATTTTTATAGACACTAATGAACATTATTGCCAAAGGGGCAACAGAAATAAGACAATTAATATGGTAAAATATATTCCTTTACAATTTTGAGTGGTAAATCTTTCCTGTGATCTAATAAGGTACAATAAGAAATCCTACTATATTAAAATACCTCTAAGGATGTAAGAAAACTGATCTCTGATCAGCTCAGCTAGAAATTACACCACACATTTCCGCTTGGCTTTTTAAACACTCCTACTCTGATTATAATGCACTATTGGAAAAGATAGCATTATTTATTTTAGGATATTTCACACCAGCAGAGCAGACATTTTCAAGGAAACCTTGAAAAAGGTATGGACCTTTAAGCAATACAGATCTCGGGTTTAGATGTTTTCTTTAACTTCTGCTGGCTCTTTTCAGGCAGAGTACCATACCTTTATTCCTGTGTTTTCTCACAGGTTGCATGGTGAGATTTGAACTCATCGTATTCTGTTTGACCTGTGAAAATCAGGGCACAAAGTATTTTTCCCAAAGTCTGCCTCATACAGAACTGGGCCTTTCAAGGCACTGTGTTTCCCCATCAGCTGTGGAATAAGGTGATTCCCTCTTCGTATCTGGTGTCTCCACCAAGTTTGAGAAGGGCTTTGCTACCCACCCAGGCTCTCTCCTGTCTCTTCCTCCGTTCCTAGTTTCCCTTTCCCACCCTTCCTGCTGTCCTGACATGCCATCTGATGAAGAAACTCTCAGAAGCTGCTGGGTAACTCCAATAAGCTTCCCAGCGCTAAGCTTAGGTCTTTATTGGAACAGGGCTCTTTTACAGCTGCTGGCACCTTGTCTCCTGCCCTATCTGCATTTGCCTTTATTTTGCTCCTCAGTTGTAGGGAATGTGGCTTTTGCTTTGCTTATTTTCCCCACATCATACCCAGCACTGTTCTCTGTCAATGATCTGAGAGTTTCCTGGGAATCAGTGACCTCTCTGCAAGCCTGAGGAGCTGCATTTATCCCAGTGCCCTGCTGCAGGCAGCCAGCTCTCCTCTCCCTGGCAGCCTGCAGCACCACCAGTTTCAGCCCTGGGTTTTGACCAGCCATAATATTCCATACAGGAGGGGGCACAGCTTTGTACACGAATCTTGCCTTGCTCATCCAGGAGAGCTTGCCTGTGCGGTCACTGGCTCTGCACAGGAGACCCTGACTTTGTGTCACCCCAGAGGTATTGGATATAAGGCATTTCTGGAGGCAAGATGCTCAGTGTGGGTGACCTAACCCTCTTCACTTCTCCCTTGGAAATCAAGATCTGTTGTGGCTTATGGCCCTGTGAGCCAGATGGTTAGCAGGGCTTGGTGTTCCTATATATAAATCTAACAAAATGGTTTTACCTTCCTACAGCTGGCACATGTGCCTAATAATTTGATCTTTTGCATTTTAAATATTTATTCAGTATTTAATTTACACCCCTGAGACTAATCCTGGTGCTTTAACTTAGCCCTCAGCTAGTTTCACTGAATCATCTCTATGACAATTCAGTGATTTTCAACAAATTGGATTTGTATATGAGCAGGGCCCCATCCTTTCTTATTGGTATTTTGGGGGTATTTTGGAAAGAGCTACTGGTGATTTTTTTAAGTATTACAAGGCATTAAACTGTTGTTTCTGTCTTTGAAATTATAGATGGTCTCCATAGAGACATGAAGTTCTACATTGGTCTCTTGAATTGCCTGAAGAAGTGGCACTTAGAATTACATTTGAAACAATGCTAATTAGCAAATGCTGAATTTTAAGCAAGCTTCACAGCAAGGTTTTTGTTTGATAGAAGCAGCAAACCAGCAATTGACTGACCAAACTGACAAAGCTGAGCTGCAGAAACATGCTATTTAATTATTCATTAGACATTGAACAGGGTTAACTACAATAGGCACCATTCCCTTTTTGAGGAATCACCGAGCCAAGTGCAAGTGCCTTAGAAATCTAGAATAATAAATAGTCAGAAAAAAAACAGCAAAATGAAATCTGCTTCCCAAATTGCAGATTTATTGAGGAGGGGACAGGCATGAACAAACCTCTGCAGCCATTTGATAAGAATGACACAGCATATGCACAGAATGGAAATAACTTGTCAGGAGCCCAATCCTGCAGGCAAAGCTACCATGAAAGGGCTTGGGTGGAGGACAAAACAGACATTCTCAGTCTAGGATTAGGCCTGGATGGAAGACAGGTGAAGGTGAAGGAAGATGGAGCAGAGCTCCCCACAGGGCCCTCAGTCTCCCCTTTCTGCCCAGAACCACGGGTATCTCTGATTCACATATGTGTGTGAAGGGGCATATGCCCCACAAGGGTGCTGGGGGCCCTTCAAGGGCTTCCTGGGAGGTAAAATCAGACAATATTTTGGTCACAGCAGACATTGGAAACTGGCAGCACCTGAACACAGAAGACAGATGTGGCTGGTAGAACTTATTAACCTGTCAAGGTGCAAGTAGGGACAAAAAGAAAGCTTTGGAGAAGGCTTTTATATTAGCTAGAACCTTGTCACTTGCAGAATAAGCCATAGTCAAAAAAATGATTGCAAGAAGGGAGAAGATTTGTGGATCCATGCACAAGCCACAAAGTGTTGGGAGACATACTGGACAGACACTGATCTAAGCTCAGATACACTTAGAAAAACAGAGACTGGAAATAACTGTTTGTTCCACTATTTAGTTTGATCTGTGTATTTCTCACATTAGCTAAGCAAAGTCCATGTCTGCTGCAACAAAACCAGCTAATGAGGACAATGTTGTGCATCTTCCAAGCCAAAGGAAATTGAAGAGGAAACACTGCTCACTCTGAGCAGCACTACCAGAGCTACACCAGGTACTGATTCAGGTGTCTGTAGTTATCTGCAATTAGATGCATTACAGACCAGGTAAATAATTCTGGGCCACACTTTGACAAGGTTTATACTTGGAAGAGGACAGGAGGACTGTTGACATGCTGTGTTGTTTCCCTGGAATTCAGGGCAGCAAGAATTGCCAGCATCACAGGCAGGAAGCTCAGACAGCTTGGTTAGTACATTGGTGTAACGGATGACTACAGAGAGCACTGATCCTCAAACTGAAAAGTATTTGCAAAGAGTATCAACATGATATCTCAGTTTCACTAGTAATATAGTGCAATCATTTACCATCCTCTTTCAGTCTCTGTTGTGATTTTATTACTTAAGCGGGAAACAGTGAGAGAATCATCAACTGGGATTATCTCTGATGGTCTTGATTTGTGGAGCTAAACCATCTTCCCTTAAAGCCTTTAATGTTTCTCTAACTCCCTCAAATGCTTCTCATGCATCAGACATGGCACCACTGTTCATGAAGGACTCAGAAATGAGCAAATCAGTACACCAGACTTCACCTCACAAACACGTCTGTCAGCCCTCCATGCATACGTTCAGCGTTGCAACAGGCATCTACCTACCACCTGCTCTGTGTGGGGAGAAACACAAGTGTAAAACAGGACAACTTCAAAACAGTTCTGCTCCTTCAGCTGGGATGCTGTTTTGTACCAGGTATTTGTATTAGAGGATTATATTTTCTAAGATGAGACAAACAAGTGAGTAGGATGAACTCTCCTATCTAATCAAATGGAATAAAATGTGACTGGTAATGCCATTCCCAGTCATGGTGATACTTCATCCTACTTATTATAGCTACCTACATATGGGCTAAAACTCAGCATAATAAAATCTTTCTATCTAAAGTGGTTCACAGTCTGTAGTCAGTTATTTTCCTGCTACCACTTTGTCATATCAGCAATAACTGCCCTTGCCACAAGCATTTGAATGACCTGTCATAGGAGAGACTTGCCCTGCAAACAATCTCTGTACTCTGCAGTTCTGTTAAATAATGCCTGTACTGAACCTGACTACAAGAATGATTTCACCCTGTGTATTGTTTTCTGTGTAGTATCCACCATGATTAAGACTGCATGTCCTAGATCCCAGAGAAAGGCTCATGTAAGGAAACAATTATTTCCCTTTTCTTTTCAGCATGAATATTTTATTCCTGCTAGTTTTGTCAGCAGCATACAAATGCTGAGTGCTGAAGCCTGCAGATTTCTTGTTCTCTCCTGACACTGAGTCCCACACATATCTCAGTCAGGGAGCAATTGGTCTCCTTTCATGTGTCCACTGTAGGAGTACACATGAGGGAAAGCCTGAAATAGGACCTTTTAATCTGACAAATGGGAAGTACAAAGATGCTGGGTTGCCACTGTTGCTGACTAAGGCGGCCCCTCTCAGCAGCATCTGGGCTGAGTTCAGCATATTCATATAGGTTTGAGCGAGCATGCAGTTTCTCCTAGTCACCAAAAGGTTCACAAATGATCATGCAAAGAGATGAAGAAAAGAACCTGGTGTTTAACTGTACCTTTCTCTCTCCATTGTTTGGTGCCAGCTAGGTAAATACCAGCTCCTTCATGATGTGACTGCTGTCTAATCTCGTGTAAGGTCCTGCCTCAGGAATAGCATCCACAGGTGGATTCGCCTTGCTTGCATGAAAAGATAGTCAGACACTGCAATTGCCCCAAGTCCCCAGAGTCCCAGTACTATTTCTTTTTCACGGAGAAAAAGAAAAGGCCTTGTGGAGGAAGAGTTTGAATGCTGGTATGGGACTACTTGCTGAGCCTGCACTGTGCTTACTTTAAAGCAGCCGTGGTTGGGGTTGTGTTGCCTTGTGAAAGATATCAGCAAAGCAGCCCAAATCCACAGGGAGCAGAGGAATGGCAGGGAATGGAGGAAGGGGTCCCAGGAGGCTGAGAGCAAGCACAGGTGGGGTCTGCCAAAGCCAGGGTCAAGGATTCTCAAGTCCTAAGGATTTTAAGGGTGTAAAACCCCACTGAGACTCAGCTCCTTCCTGCAGTATTTCCCAGTCTAGGAAAGGAGGGTCATGGAGTTGGACCACTTGGCTGAGTGAAATGAATAGAAATGAGAATTAAATGTTTATTGAAGAGTTGTATTCACTTTAATGTGTTTTCCTGTTACGTAGAAACAAATTAGCAATTTCTGCAGATCTGATACCCAAAGAATGCACCTCTGAACTGACCTGACTGCATGAGTTCTGGCTGCACCTTGGTCTGCATGTGGGTTTGAGAGGTTTGGTCTGTGGCCAAAAGCAATCTGAATCCCAACCGTGCTTGTTGTTTTATGAGTGACTCTAATTGCTGAATTAAACAAAAATAAGGGGAAAAAAAGCACACAAAGAATTTTTTAACTGTAATAAAGCCTGTTTGATATTTCCATGCTTAGTATTGAAGTGACCCATCATTTGGATTCAACACTTCAACCTACTTTGCTCCAAGAACTATGAAGAAACAATACTTTTTTTAACAGAAGCTGTACTACAACGCATTAAAAAAAGAGCTCACTCTCTCAGAGATGAAGATGTCTCCTTGGACTAATGTTCAGCTGCTGTATTTTCTGGCTTTTGGTTGATTTATCCATGCAGCCATAATATCATTTTATGTTTCATTTCCTAGCTTTCTAAAGGAAACAAGAAAAATAAAAATGCAATTTAATGCACTCCACAATGACTATTTAGGCATTACATCATCCGAAAGGCTGTCACTAACTAGTAAGTGGTCCCAATGATAAGACAGCATTACCTAGCAACTGCAGAGAAGTTATTAACCCTTTTCTGACAACTGTATTCACCACTGAAGCTGGAAATAGCTTGTAGCAAACAAATGCATAAATCCCAATGCCCGCAAAAAACCCCGAAGCTCCTCCCATCTTGTGATTATGGTGTGAACATTTTTCTCTGTAATTCTGAAAAGATGCCCAATTCAGTTCTGCAAAAGGACATATGAGGCCCACATGGCCGTGCAGGCAGCTTCTGAGAAAAAAGGGAAGCGTGATGAATCATTCTAGTGCTACATGTGCAGACATTGGGTGATACAGGGTTTTTTCACTAGCCTGAGGAATGATGACTGGTTAAAAAATTACCAGGGTTCTCAGGAGGTTTACAGTTATTATTTGAACAGGTCATGAGTCATTGCAGCCCTCCTGAACATTATTCAGTGTTTTAGAGAGCATGTTATGTTCATCCTATATGCTGCAAAGTAGAAAGAGGCAGTTAGCTGTAAGCCTTAAATTTAAGTAAAATCTATGTGAAGAAAGCAAAATTAAACCTAAGCCCTGCTATGATTCACATGGGAATGGACAGATCCTGAGGGATAAAGCACCTGGGTGCTACCTCCTAGGCTCACATCCTCTCCTGATGAATGCTACCAGTCCCTGAGTTGGTGCAACTTCCAGAAAAGTCCTGAGACGGCTTTTACTGCAGGACTGAAATCTGAAATCCACACTGGGAAACAGAGCAAGGACCTCCACTGCAGCTGCAGTACAACTGCATGCCAGGAAACCAGCAGCAGAAGCAAGTGCTATGGACAGGAAGAATGTGGGAGAGGCACCAAGAACCAGGTCTGCACACTGAGGACTAGACAGGCTCCCAGCAGCACAGCATCTCCGTGGACTGTTATCTTCTTAAGATTCAAGAGCATGCCATCTTTTCCTGCGTGGTCTTGCACAAAATGTTCATGTCCAGGAGATTGCCAGACACAGAGGGAGCTCAAACCCTGTTTTCTGTGTGAATAAAGAGTGGAGGAAAAAGTGTGTGTCCTCCTGTTTCCCATGCCTCATTTGACAGGTTTCCAGGTCCTCAGAAAGACCTCTATGGTGATGTCAGCAGACTCTGTCTATCTTCAAAAGCTGTCTTTTTTCTTTTTTGTTTGAATACATATGCATAGCAAAAACATAACAGCCCAAGTTGTAGGTCTTTTCTTAAATTGCAGTAGCCATGAACTAAGCAGGCCAGGAGATCAAGCAAGTGTGAGGAGAGCAAGAGAAATCCAGAAAAGAACAGCAAGAAGAGCAGAGTAATTGCTTTTCATGTCCCACTAAGATGGTCTGGACAAACATCAGTCTAATTGGAGCAATTCTTCAGTATTTTATTCCAAATAAATTAGCCGTCCAACTCTATTATATATGACGTTGTGTATTTGTTCCAATGATCTTTAACTGGGTAATGGGAACTGCACTGCTTTGTGTGTTTTCATTCCAAATTACTAAAACAAGCTTTGCAAAATCTCCCCAGAAAAACATGATGTCCTGTTAAATCACTACTCCAATATGATTATAAAAAAACCTGACTCTTATTACTCTGTTAGTTTCTCATAAGCTGTAATAAAGCAGAGCAATAACTAGCCAGCATGAAAGAGTGAGCATTTCCAGCTAAAGTGCAGAGAAGTAGATAGGACCTAATTTGTGTTCTGCAAAGCCTCAAGCCAGCCAGAGGCTGACAGTCTCCCTCTCGCTGACTTCACTAGAAATCTCTCAGCACCTCACAGGATTGCAGAGCACCTGGTAATATCGACCTCATCAGTGCAGGTCCAAGTACTGAGAGTTCACATCAGCTGTTAACAGAAATTGTAGTTGAGGGGATACAGTATTGGTAAGAGCTAATCCAAACACTAGTGAACACCTTCAATATTTCACTGGGTCAGAAAGGGTGCACTTATTTAGCCATCCATGCAAGTATCATATCACAGCTATGCAGATCAAGCCATGTAAAATGATTTTGCAGTATTTCCATATCATAAAATATGTACATACATTGAATCCACTGATCTTGTTGCCTACAAATACTGCTGATGCCTAGGAATTTCCTAAGCCATCCACAGAGCTTTTTGGACTGTCTTTAGGGTCTGAGCCAAACCCCAGATCCTGTGCCTTCTTTGATGCTAGGATTGTTTTCATAGCACCAATTACAGTTATTTCTCTTATTTTAGTTTACCAATTTCTTAATAGCGACAAGGCCCTCGCTGGACACGTGCATTTTACTGTGAGGAGATTATTGCACAGTATATTTTTGAAGTTCATTTGGTCTGTGACCTTGCATCCTGTAACATCATCCAAATAGGCACTGGATTTACAGAATAGCAATGCATTGAAAGGAGGACAGATTTTTTTTACAGAATAGTTGCCATTATGCAGTTTCTGTTCTCTTTTCAGCTGAGATATTACTGACTTTGAAAAGCTGGTCCCCGGATAGTCTGCAAGATATGAGTTAAACTAGAGAAATTATTTTATATAACTTTATATTAACCCTAGTGTTGCACAATGAGGTGATTAGAAGCTTCTCTTTGACATATCCTGGAACTTGTCCACTTAAACATTTTGCATTTAATTTCTTTGTTAATTTTCTTTCTAAAGAGAAAAAAAAAAAAAAAACAAAACACAAAAAACACTTATGGGTGATGGCATAAAGGTGATAGTCAATCTCCTCCATAATATTAATCTTGAAGAGTGACCAACCCAAATATGTTTGCTCCAAAATTGATGTTTCTCTTTTCATTTTATTTTCTAAGTTAGAAAGGGGTGAAAAAAGGAGATAGTAATGTAAGCTGGGTTTCATTCTTGACCACAGCAGGTACTGGGAAGATCTCACAATGATTTATGTGCATATATCTTATATTTAATTTCCTTATCTTTTTAAATGGGTTGTGAATAATTCAGGCAATGACTGTTTGGATAACAGAGTTTGTGCACCCCTGAAGATTGAAATCTTCTAATTACCCCATAAAAGATACAGCCTGGAACTCATAACACCAGGTTTCCTTATCCCACCTACCCACAGCCCAGGGCTCATCCCTATGCATGAGTCCTTTGCTATCCAGCTCCCAATTAGGTCTCAGCTTGTCCTTCAAGACATCCAACAAGGCTGACAGTGAAGATAACATCCATAAGAGGCCACTTGCCCTGGGGGAAGTCAACTGTCACTATCAAACTTGTTCCAGCAAAAAATTAAATATTTGGCATATGATAATAGCATACCTGTCACTATTGCCTCAGATCAGCCTTCAACCTCACCAGACAGAGGGTCATAAATCCTTACTGAGCTCTTCTTTTCATTTCCCAGTAAGTCCTCCTCTTTGAGTGTTAGTTCTTGAGCTCATTGACCTGAGTACACACTTAAGAAACTCTGCTAGTTATCTAAAAAAAGACAAAATGAATACAGGCAGAAGCTGAGTTAATCACTTGGACATATGGAAATAATGTGACAATGCTGTTTATATGCAGGCAGGCAGTTCCCTAATAGCATCACTGCAAAACACTCAGGGTGTTTTAACTGGGAAAAAAAACCTCCAAAACAAAGCAAGGGAGCTGCATAAGACAGTCAGAATTTGATGGATTTTATTGAAAGCTCTTCTTCTGCTTAGTTTGCTGTGGGCATAATAAACATGATCTGTAATTGCTACATAATATTTAAAATCTACAGCAAAATTCAAGCCAAAATATGAGACAACTTTTCAGTTAGGAAAGGGAGACTGGCTGGATAAAGGAAAAACTATTTTGCCATAAATCGTTGCCATTGTTCCAATGCCAGGAAAACTTTGATTTCCAAGGTAGGTTTACCCTGGGACCCTCCTACCCATTTGTCCTTTTAGAATTATCCCCTTATTTAAATGACCATTCTTTTCTGGCATTTGTTTTCTTGATAATTTTTATAGAGACCCATCATAAAAGTACTAAAGATGTTCATATTGACCCAGAAAGGAAAAAAACAGTGAACTGTGTGACTGATATGATAGAAACAGCTGGGAGATGGGGAAGTTTAAAGGTGTAACATTTCCTTCTGCACATGAATATCAGATATACTGTATTTGAGGATCAGAGGGAGATAGAGGTGTTTCATTTAATTAACAAGAGAGAGGCCACTAATAAAGTTTAAACCTGAATTTGCAAGTTGTTTCTGATGGTTCAGCTGCCAATGTTCCATTCACAAACCTGCATGCAGCCAGTATCCAGCTGTAAGATGTGTCCTTCTCTGTGTTTATATCCCAGGTGGCAGCACTGGGAGTTGCTGAACAGAGACCAGTTTCCTCCAGCCCTCGCACCTGCCAACATGCAAATGTGCTGTCCCATTTCCCTGGGCCAGGCAGGAGCTGCAGGTGCCAGGTTGGGGGCAGCAGGCAGTGGCCACAGGATCCGGCGCAGTGGCTGCTCCGCTCCTGTGGGCACAGGGAAGTTTTGGCTGGGCAGGAAGGAACCGGCTCCATGGCTGATTTCCTTGTGAAGGACAATAAAAGCAGAGAGTGGGGACCTCGCACCAGCCTGTTTGCTCCAATAATGATATCAACAACAATAAATCCCTTTTTCCAGCCCACTCCTGTGGAGCAGCCAGAAGGGACTTTAAGTAATTCCCAGCAGCAGGAGCATTGTGTGGGGCTCTCGTGGCTGGTTTAGGCTGGGCTCCTCAGCGGCCTGTGTTGATGGGAACAGCAGAGTGCTTGGCACAGGCTGCAAAACCTGCCCAGGAAGTGACTGGGACCTAGCAGGTACCTGAGCCCAAGTCTCCAGCAGGCCAGCATGTGTGTCACCACAGCAGTGAGTCCCTGCCCCTCCATAAAGGGTGACAATCAGAACACTCGGCCAAACCTCGCTGCCCGAGCAGCCCCTGGTCACCACTGCAACGCATGGAGCCTTGGGCTCTGTTCGCAGGGTGGCCTGCAGAGCCACATCGTTTACAGTCACTGCTGTGTGCCCTTAGCCTGCTGAAAACAAGGACATCTCTTTAGCAGCTGGAGTAACACTGGACTGGGAGACAGTAGGTCCCCTGCCACAGCAACATCTGGGAAAGGGAAATAGGCAACCATGGGTAAGGTAACTTGACAAGGAGGTCTCTGCAGACTGAGAGCAGACATTTGCTGGCAGTAACTCAACTTGCAAGCCACATCTGAACCAATGAACTTGGGCTGGATGTTTCTGCACCATATTCTTTTTTCTAGACCATTTCCTAAACTATTCAAAATGGGGAAGATGCTTACATTTGATTTTGACACTAAGTATTCATTTGGGACCTGCTATACCTTCTTTGTAGTCTCTGTTTTACTAGTTTTAAAACTGGAATGAAATAGAAAAATAGGGCTAGAGGTTAAAAAAGAAACTAGAAAATATAGTTATGTCTTTTAAACCACTCATAAGTGTTCCATATATGCTTTAAGTCCTCATTTGACAGTTTTCAAACAACTAGCTCATAATCAAGCTTAGTCCCTTGTAAGATAAGTCATAAACTCTGGTCTGCTAATATTTTAAAAATTGAGGAGAACTGCATGTAAGCAATAACTGGATATAGAGCAAACACCCTAAAAAAGTAGTACCCAGCTTGGAAACATGGATTGCAGCACAGGAGATAGAGTCAGCTTTGAAGACTAGGCAGAAAGCCAAGCCATCCCTAGTCATAGCTGGAACTGGAAACACAAAGGATTGCATCCCACTCCTCCCAAGTCACTGTTCCCTAAACCCTTGCTCAGCTTAACACAGGCTGTGGCAGCTTTGCCTCTGCAGTAGGGCTGCTATCATTTGTAGTAGGTTGCATTCCCAAGGCCATTTGCATGTTTCACATTTTTTATCTATTTTAGATCTTCCCTCACACACTTCTGCCCCCTCTTGCCTCTATTCTCTGCAGGGATTCTCCCAGAGCTGGCTCTACAGAAATCTGTCATCATCCTTAGCAGAGCTCTTCTTTGTGAGTGCTTTGCCAAACACACTCATCTTTTATTCCTCCTTAAGTCCATCAGTCAGGCTTTTCTACCTTTGTTTATATCAGTAACACCTTTTTCCTTGTAAACCTTTCTTCTCTTTTTATAATTAAAAAAATTAAGTTAAACCACAAAGCCTCATTTTGTAAAACTTTGTCTGACCTAGATTGCTAGAATCAAAGAAATTCTGAGCTAATGATGAATCTGCCTTGTTCAGCTAATCATGCCTAATTGCCAGAGTTCATGGGCACTGAGCTGTCAGTGCAGGAACAGAATGAAATGATCACAGAGTGGTGCTTTCATTGATTTTTGCTGAAAAGAGTGATGAAGTTTTATTATTTGGAAACATAAAATTGAGATAAAATTTGCTGGAAGGTGATAAATTTGCAAAATAGGTCAAATCCCAGACTGAAATATTTAACAGCAACCTATCCACTCAGCAAGAAGTACCAAATTCATTAGAAAATCTGCAGGTAAGAAGACTTTGCCAATCTAATACAGTAAAACTGAAGAGATGAAATAAATTCCCAAATTAGCAGTCAACAGTGTGCAGCCAGCAATAGACCTAAAAAAATGGTTCAATTTTCTCACCAATTCAGCGGTGTGACCTAATGCTGGTTCCAATTGTTATTGCATTAACTGTTCATATTAAGTTAATCTCGAATTTGGTCAAGACAATACCTGGCATGTTGTAAATCACTAAAAATACCTACATTGTCATACAAGTAAAGTATATGACCTCTGGGTAGTATCTTAGGAACTAAAGCTGCATATGAGGTTCAGTATTGTTCTAGTAATTAAAAATTTGCAAACAGATATCTTCATATTTCACCCTTGAACTAATAACATCATTTGACTGGCTGTGTGAAGTAGCTTGCATGTGATGGGCATTAATTATAAAGAAGAATCTGAATTTTCCCCTATCCTATTAAAAAGAGAAACACTAAATTACATTCCATTATTTCATAGCAAGCTATGTACTACAAAAGTCTGAAAAAGGTACCTAGCTATATATATTTTATTTGATACTACCTTTTCATTTATACATACTCACTAGTGGCAACAGCTTTGCTACAAAAAGGCTTTTTGCCACATCAGAGAAGGAAGGTTATTTTCCCCCAAATAGCAACTACCTACTGCATGGAATCAGGCCTAATGTGTTTAAGTACAGAGTACTAAAATGACATTATTATAAATATGGCTTCATAAAATTTTAAACTACCACAATAATTTAATATCAGTGCAATCAAACTTTATATGACTTTTTGTGTGGGCAGACTTCTGCAATTCAGAGTTTCTTGCTTGTACTTTTTCTGTGTGGGTATTCCTGCAGTAGTTCAGCAAATAGTAACTGATGTCCTAATCTAAAGCTGCCTATTAGCAGAGTTACATTCAATGAGGTGGGATTTGTAGAATAGGAAAAGTGTGTCATGACATATAAGAAGAGATGGAGATTAGGTAAGAAGGGAAGACAAAAGAGAGAGGAGAGTTGGTAGGAGAAGAGGGCTGGGAGGGCTCTCTGTGTTGGTATAACTTTCCTCCCTGTCTCAGACTTATTCTGCACCACATTATAGCCCTAAGTTTAAAAGGTAATGCATTGATAGCTGTTGGGAGCAACCCACGTGCAAAGACTGTTTCTTATAAATCTGCTGCATTTTAGATTCAAGATGGCTGAATATCCTTGGTGGAGAAGTGACTGCTTAAACTTGCATCTAGTATGAGTCTGCTCAAAAATGGACAGCAAAGATCTTCGTGACTGCAAGAAGGTATGAGAGTAGTGTAGAAGATATGAGTGGTGCACTCCTTGTTTACAAAAGCAGTAACTTCTGAGACAAAAGCAATGTTTCAGGAAAGCAGTGAGGCAGAGCAGCGGACCCTCACAGGCAGCACTGATGGCCAAGGTGGATTTCCAACAGCTGCCTCACCCTAGACTAAGTATCTCCAGCTTGAAGCTTGGGGCAGCCTGTACTGTATCTTTTCTTTTTTGCCACCAAAACTCTCTCCTGCTGTAAGTCAAGCAAGTCAGGCAGGGCTCAGATCCACACCTGCAACCTGGGGTCTGAGCAGAGCACAGGAAAACTTTAGTCACCGAAGTGATCACCCTGACTTAGGCAACATAGAGAATAAAGTTGTTTGGTGAGAAATCAACTAATTAGGACCAAAAGTTGTGGGAATGGAGATCTGGAAGAAGATATATCATTGGCAACCCTCATTAGTGAGAGAAATAGATGGGTACTGGTTTAGGCTGGGGTAGAATTTATTTTCTTCATAGTTGCTCATATGGTGCTCGGTTTTGGATTTGTGACATAAAAAATGTTGATAACAAAGGGATATTTTAGCTATCACTGAGCAGTGTGCTTGCACACCATCAAGACTTTTTCTTGGGCCTCTCACCCCACCCCACCAGCAAGCAGGCCAGGGATGCACAGACAGAGGGAATGCAGCCAGGTGAGCCGACTTCAGCTGTCCCAAGGGAACTGCCCAGAGAAGCTGTGGATGCCCCATCCCTGGCAGTGTCCAAGGCCAGGCTGGATGGGGCATTGAGCAACCCAGTCCAGAGGAAGAGGGGTTGGAACTTTTAGACTTAAAATGATCTTTTAGGTCTCTTCCAACCCAAACCATTCTATGATATTTCATACCAGATGGTATCATGCTCAGCAATAATGTCTGGAGGAAGAAGAAGGAAGGGGAATGTTATTGGAGTTATTGTGTTTGTTTTCTCAAATAATCATTAAATGGGATGGAGCCTGCTTTCCTAGGGATGGCTGAGAACCTGCCTGCCCATGGGGCATAGTGAATTAATCCCTTGTTTTGCTTTATTTGTACATATGCATGATCTTTCCTGATCAAATTCTCTAAATCTCAATCCATGAATTTTCTCACTTTTATTCTTCTGATTCTCTCCCTCATCCCACTGGGGAGGGGAGCAAGCCAGTGGCTGGTGGGGCTGAGTTCCCAATTGGAGTTATCCCAGGACTGCAGAAATGAAAAAAGAATAAGGACTGTGGGACAAGGAAACCTAGAAAAGTCTGAGAGGTACAAGCTGGGCATGACATGGCTAGAGAGTAAAATGGAGAGGAAGGGAGCAGGCAGGACAGGAAGAGAACAGAAGGTATGGGGTCATGGTTAGAGGGGATGGGTGGAAAAGCTTAGGACCATTAAAAGCACAGCTTCCTGCAGAGCCCTGAGCTGCTCCCACAGTCCTGAATCCAACTTTCCCCTGCAAATCTTAAGGCAAAGCACTCCCTCCCCATGTTGGGTTGGCTGAGGAAGCTTGCTGTTCCTCTGCTACCTCAAGAGGTCACAGAAGTCTGTGCAGAACCCAATGGCAGCAGGTCCGATGATGACTCACTGGGGTGTCACCATGATGCCACACAACCGAGTTTCCTGTGCTGGGGGTGTAGTTCTGCTTTCCCTTTTGTGGTAATACATTACAGGACTGAAATAGCAATGAAAGTACAAGGTTATGCTGGAAAGCACAAAGTGCTGCAATTGAGGGGGTTTGCCACATTTATTCCCCTATTTTCCTTTCACAAATTATCAGTTCCACCAGCACCCCCCTGTTTTGTGGTCCTAGCATGAAATTATCATATTTTCTTCAGTTTGTTCTCTTCCCTGCTGCTCTGGGCATGAATTGGTGTGGTGCAATGAAAGAAACGCTGCATAGTTGATGTATTTTCTTCTTTTGCATGAACAAGGCAACACATAGTGAATGATATGGGGGCTGAAAGAAGGCAGCTGATCTGCTGGGCAATGCAGGCCACAGCTGCCCTGGAAAACAAGTGCTCTTGGTCTTTGCATGGAGCCCTGTGTGGGGTGGGATCAATCACTCAGACTCATCTGTCTACAGGCAGTCGCTTCTTCCAAGAATGTTGGACAAGAACGGCCTGACCCAGAGGCTCAGACGGGTTTTCAGACTTGAAAGATGCTCTTACTGACAAGGTGTCTTTGTACCACACATAAGGCATGATTATGATTCTGACAAATGAAAATGTCTCAGATTGAACTCTCAGAAATACTGCTTTGGACTTCAGTGCACCTCAGCTCCTTTTGTTTGGGGAGGATAAAGCATGTCCTCAATTCACTGTGTGTCCTTAAAAGAACGCAGCATTTGTGAAGCACTCAGACACCTAAGAGCCATGGGAGAATAATAATTCTGACTTCGGAGCAAAGTCCAAAGCACTACCCACTGCATAGTGGGTAGTGACTAGGGTATGGATAGAATGATGCATTCAAAAGAAAGTTGCAATGCAATGCTTTTTAATAGCACGGATGGAAAGATGCTGAGGTTAGTATAGAATGAGGTAAGACAGTGTCACGATGTTTTGCAATCACATTTGCAATAGGCCAGTCTCAAGTTTCATGGATAACCTAAATTGGGGTTTTTTTGAGTACTTAATTTTGTAGCTCTAAGACCATTTTTCTTGAATAGTATTTTCCACGTATGCAAGTGTTTAATACAGAAAAGAATAATGACCTGAGCTGCTTAAGAAATTACCTTCCTCTACAAATTAAGTTGATGGAAAATAGATCAGCAAGGCTATTTTCACACTTTAGCTATGCTTTTGTAACTGTAAGATAGTGCAAAATGTCTTCTTTGATACTAAAAATCTGTTTTACTTACTGACTTAATTTACTGATTAAATCTTCTTGTCTTTAATTCGGCTATGTAGGGTGGACAGCATCATACACACTGTCAGGGCACCTTGTATATTTGTGCAGGAATTTTTATATATCTAAAGAAACAAATTTGTTATTAGGAAATAGCTATCAAATTTTAAGTCAAAACCCTTGAGAAATTTTGTTGATACAGCACAGAGATGCCTAGACAGCTAAATACTCTGGGCTAAAATTTCTCTCCACAATATAGTCAGTAAAACTTGTATGAAATCATGGTCGTATTTTGTCTCCTAACAGACTACCTGCAGGAAATTATTCTTTTAAATATATTCTTTTAAAAAGCTGAGAAAAAGCAGAGGACATTTGGCAAGTTCTGAACAGCAGCAGGCTGACCTTTTCCATGTTGTATATTTTCAGGTAAATATGAAATTAGCATGGAGCAGGGTGGAGCTATGGGGAGCCAGAACAACTGGACAAACAGAGTACCAGCACCACTGCTAAAAAATTCAGGGAGTCCACAATTAAATATTTACAGCCTTATGGACAACAAAAACTTGGCAGGACAAGACTATAAAGCAGTCCCATGGACAGGTATTCTTTTTACTCTCCCTCCATCCATTTCTTTCACCATACCCCTTTTCAGAATGCTTGCTATACTGACAGCAATATTATTGCCAATCCCACTGCAAACTGGTAAAATGGGGAATGCTTTTTAATGCCTTTTTATGGCTTTCTCAGTTGATTCAGTTGGTTCCTGTTCACATATTGTGTTCATTTTAAATGCCGCAAATTTTAGAGCAAGCATGACTTTGCTGAAGAAACTGTTTTTGAAATCGATCATATTTAGAGATCTGGAAATAAATAATATTCAGAAATAATTTTGATTAATTTTTAGATTATTAGAACAGTTTTCATATTGTACTTCAACCACTATTTTAGGAATATTTTTTGTCAGGAAAATGCTGCACTATGAATAATTCTTTCTGTATTTCTGTGGATGCTGACTTCTAAGGCAACTGAAACGAAAGAAGCTCCTGAGGAGGTCTGTGCAAGATTTTCCAGTCAATGAAACTTCTATGAAGGATCAAAACAAGAAAACACCACAAATGAGGCTGTGGTACCCACTGCCAGGCACATCTAGCTTTGTCCCTCACCTACAGGCATGCTGGAAAGGACAACTTGCAACTTCTTTTTGAGGGTCACTGGTGGTAATGCTGGGAGATTTGCTTCTCAACTTTCTTTAGCATTGCTCCACAGTGCTGGTCTCCACAGGGATATGGGAGAAATTTAACCCTGTGATACAATTTTTTTTTTTTTTTGTATTAAATGTTTGCAGGTTTTTCTCCTGGAGTTTAATAGTTTGAAGGCCAAAAGGGCCGTGCTGTGCTTTGAAGTGTGCACTGCTCCTGGTTACAGTCATCAGTCGGATAGGGAGCAACACACTAATTTACTGCTAGATAACAACTGTGCCTAATCATCTATGAGACTGTAAGAGGTTTTCTTGCTGTCTACCTAATCAGCAGGTCTGCCATTTATTGGGATACTTGTTCACTTCAGTTCAAAACCCAATTTATTACTATTAAAGAAATTACCAACTCTTTTAAATAAATATCCTTTGACTGCTACCCTAGGATAACTCACTGCTTGGGGTTCTTAGAAAACATAAAATCCACTAAATACTTGAGCCTTCATGCAAAGTTTCTATAGTCAACAACATCAAGAATCTTTGGAATCCCAGTTCTTTACAAAATTCATCATGTAATTCATTAATTCACAATCTTGTATTTTGATTTTTAAAAATACCCAACATCATTAATATTTTGGAATTGCAATGCTCTTAGGAAAAAATCCCCACACAACCTGGTATGTTTGTATTGCTGATTTTAAAGATCCATCCACTCTACTTGAATATAAAATATTTAGTTTCCTAAATGTCAGTCAGGAGAACCAGGGCATCAGCCTTCACTGCTTATGTTCACTTGACAGTTCTGTTTGTGTATCAGAAGAACATGTGGTTCTACCACAGTCCCATGTCAGATTTCACTTAGCAAATTGAGGAAAAAAAAAAAACTGAACAAGAAAACACCATAACCCAAACCAACCAAGCATCACCCCCCCTCCCCCATGAACAAACCAACCAACCAAACCAAAAAAACCCAAACTAAAACAACACTATGAAATAAAAAGAACTGAAACCCAAATGGGATTGCAGCAAAACGAGTGTTCCAGTTAGTCTCATGGCAGGGGATAAGCAAGCTGTATTAACTCTGGTATTTCTAAACCCCAAGACTGTGGTTTTAGTCTAGGATGTTGTCATCTGGGAACAAGAATCTGCATTCACATCACACACGTGCTGCAATCCAGGGCCCAGGACACAGCCCCACGCTGCCCTGGGCAGGGCGCAGGGCCTGGCAGCCCCAGCACTGTCCCCTGCCCAGCCCCACCCCCACATGTGCATCTAAGGCATCACTAAGGTACAGGGCCCTTTGTTAAAGTTTCTTATAATGTCTGTGCTTCTGAAGCTGTGCAAGTGTGACAAATGGTTGGGGATTAAGAATATCCTATATCAGTAACCCTCCCCACCCCTCACTCCAGCCCATCCCAGCAAACAGAACAAATGCCCCATACCTGGAGATGTTTCGATACCTGAATTATTAATAAAATAAGCATGATAATGAATAATCTATGTTAGGCATTTTCTTACCCTTTATTTTTTCATTATGATCAGAAGAGGAATATGATTAACAGCAGTTTAAACTTTAGCAGTACAATTTCAGTATTAAATATAAAACTACACTGCAAGTTGATGTGTTTTAAAAATGGTTATGTATACTCTAGCCTTAAATTTATGTATCAAATACAAGTAACTCAACTGTTTCTTGCCTTGACAATTAACATATCTAACAGGTTTCAACAAGCCAGACATCCATCTTTTCCATTAAAAAAAATAAGCAAGCACACCAACTCTTATTCATAGCAAGAGGGGTAAAGACTCAACACTTTCCTGAGTGTTGTGCAAATAATAACAGGTTCAAGAAAGTCAGTTAAATAAATGTAATGATAAACCTAAACCTAAGCTGGAGGACCTTTTGATTAACTTCATATTTCATATATTATTTGCATCAGTTGAGAGCAACATGAGTTACAGAACTTCCATGAAAACAAGCCACTTACAAGCAGGTGTTTAAGCTTGATCAGTTTATTAAAAGGATTATATGACACGGTTGCCTGCAATAGCAGGGGACTGGATCTGATGACCCAGGAAGTTCTTTCCAGTCCCATGTTTCTAAGCCATGCACCAAGTGTATCCAGCCCACACTTTCACATTTGGAAAAAGCCAAAGCCACACACACACACTCACAGGAAAAAAAAAATTTAAAAAAATTTTAAAATACCTTGATGACACCATTTCATTTTTCTAGTTATTCACTATGCAGAAGGGAACAGAGCTTAAGTCCTGTACAGAGGATACATTTACTCGAGGTTGATGTGGTACTGAAGTCAGTTAATAATTAGATACCTCCAGGCAGATTCAGTTACAGGGCATACCAACACTGCACACTGCCAGACAATTTCTAATCAAGCCAAGAACCTCTTGCAGGATGAGGTCTCTGCTAGCAAGCACAGAGCACACTGAGTAAGCTAAAAACAGCTGTTCTTAGGTGAACTACCCTACCAACCATGAGTGAATGACAGGTAGATGGTAAGAAGCATTTACCTACTAGACAAGATCTCTGCACACCCAGGCAGAAGTAATTAGTTCAGAGCTGCAACCATTGTTCCTGCCTTGCTGGTCTCTTGAGTACGTTCTCTTTAAAAGCTGGTCTACACAATCAGTGCAGCCATTCTCAAGCACTACTTTAGTATTTTGCAGTTGCTATGCAAGACTCTACTTTCAAATGGTAGTCAGACATTCCCATCGTAGAGGCCAGTTTGCTAGGACAGCATTCACAGCCACAGTATTAAGCCTTTGCAACAAATAGATATCTAAGCAATTGCCTACATTCAGCCCATCTAACTTTTAGGCACTTGGTTAAGGTGTCTGGGTCCCTTGTCACCCAGAACTCCCCCCACCCCCCAGGGGAAAAAAAGTAAAAATCACTGAAGGCAGGTAGTCTCAATTGCCTTCTGGAGGTGATTCTTGACACCCCCCCCCCCACCACTGAGCAAACCAAGTTCTTAACACACGCACCTCAGTTAGACAGGATGAATGGAGACTTGTATTTCTTTCTAGAGATGATATCAATACTCTCCAGAACCAAATGCAATCAAACAACTATGGTTTTCAACCCATTACATTTGGAAACAAAAACTTACAGTCAGTAATTATGCTGTAGTCCCTCCCTCCCAAGCATAAAAGCCTTCCACATGGAGGCTCTGCTTAAAAGAAAAAAAAAAAAAAAGAAAAAAAGAGAAGAAGCATTCTTCTTTCAGACAAAGAAGAGTGCACACGGCTGCTTTGCCACTCATTCATGGGGAAGCTGAAGGATCAGAGAACACTTATTCAGAGAACTGGAATGACTAAGCACTGCTAGTGCATGCAAAGCAGAAGTAACAAGATCGTTTTTAAATTAACCCTAGTCCTCTTCTCCACCCCACAAAATTCATGCAAGTGTTTGAGAAGTCAAGACATAATAGCCCCAGTTTCCAAAAAAGCTTAATTTGGTTTTTTAAAATACATATTGTAAAATGTCCTTCTGACTTCTTTCTGTGGGCAGATAAATGCATTTTTGGCATGTTTGAGAATCACAGATATCTATGAAGTCCATGCTGTTTAAATTCTCCCACTAGTTTTTATAACCTGTCAAAAAAACATAAGCAACCTATACATGTTTCCCCAGTACTGACATGCATGCTCAGAGCTCTCCACTGTAGTGAAATGAGGTGTTACTTCTGTGCTGATAGTTGACGAGTCAGCATTACACGACTTTGAGACCAACTAAATTAACATTGTCGTAATATGAAAGGCAAGCACAAGTTCATTTATTTATAGCAAAGGTCTTGGGTTACAGGAGGTCAGTTCTTGCCATCTTGAAAAGATAGGGGATAACTTATTGCATACATGTGCATTATAATTTAGCAGCAAGTCATTCATAGAAACACTTCCTTCCTACTGCTTTTTTGGTTTATTATCTCAATTATATATATATATTTTAACTTTACAAAGCATTTAACACCACCTTTAAGTTAATGGTCTTTTATTGGAAAAAAAAGACTAGCATTTACAACTTGGAATGGACATAAACTGTAATATCTTGAACAGCAATGTTGATAGTTGTGCTGAAGTCCACAGGCTACTCCGCCAGCTCCAAGTCATGGTACAGAAGGTTTTAAAAATATGAGAGTCCAAAGATGCTCCCTTGGTGAAGGTTTCTTTTAAAAATTTTGTGAACGGTAACAGCCTGACACCCGTTTCACTATAGTGCAATGCAGACAACGTTAAACCAGTATTTTAACACAGACATGCCATCCATAGTTAAGATCATCCTATTTTTGGAGCACACTGCTACGTACAGGAGAACCATTCAACCTTTAGGGCATTTTCTTTAAGTTTTGCATCCTTCAACCATTTTGCTGCATACCATCCTGAGGTATAAACCAATTTTAAAGTAAACCAGCTATGACAATTTATACTACAAATTGAACAGAATCCACTGTTGAACAAGAAAGTGGATCCTTTAGGTTTTTTTTCCTTTTAATACACATGTCTGACTGTGCTCAATTGTCAAGCTGCATGCATGAAAAACTGGCCAGCCCAAACAGTGTAATAGTCATTAGCAAATGGAACTTTCGAGTTCACTAAGTGCTTCCTTTTTTTTTTTATTTTCAAGGTAGTACAATTATTTATATTGTAAAACTGATGTTTAACTTTATCTTTTAGGGACAGGACCACCAACCATTACATGCAGTTTGTGGACAGAAGGTAATTTGACATTCAGTTTTGCTATACAGAAACAGAATGAATAAATGAACATTTTTTTTTTTGCAAGAGGTAAGTAAAAGATTCAATTTGATTCTTCTAGAGGAAAAAAGGTGTAAAGGAGGTCTCTTCACTTTGCAGTCATCATCTGTACGAATTCTGAAAAGATAAAGAGTCACTGTGATTTACTGTCTCCAGTGTACTTCAAATCAAAAGTGTCTAAAACACAGCTGGCATTAAAAAAAGCACCTTTCACTGCATCTAAGGTTTTGTCCACAGAAGCGGACAAGCAAATAAACTAGTGTCTCAAGTATTAAAAATTAATGCTCTATGCAACAGCCTTTCCTCTGTCTGAATAATGGTTTTGAGTCAAGACAAGCATCTTTTTACCTTCATAGTTGACTTGCCCATCTCCATCAATGTCTGCTTCTCTGATCATTTCATCTACTTCTTCATCTGTTAGCTTTTCTCCTAAGTTTGTCATAACATGGCGTAGTTCTGCTGCACTGATGTAGCCGTTGCCATCCTAGGAGAAAAGAGTTGCACAAGACCATGAACAACAATCCCGACATTGACTAACATGGAAACTACACCTAGCTTTCCAGTAACTGCTTCTGGAGCAGCCTTACAGCACCTGGGACAGATGTACAGACCTGGCACACTGTACAAATTGCAGTATGTATTAGTTCCCCCGCCTTCTGAGGCATGCATGACACCATATCCTTCCATACAATCATTGTGCTGTAATAACAACTGCATGCCTGACTTGTAGTTGTGATAAGGTATTTTTAATGTTTTTAAAGAGCTTTCAAAAATAAACACAGAAACAAAACAAAAAAAGTTTTTGTTTAGTCTCTGCTGCCTAAGCAAGGTCAAAAAGAGACCCGCTTCCCCACCAGCAAGAATGAAGTCAGCTTTCTCTTCTGTGGTAACACTGCCTCAAAAACCAGACTGCAATTATGTTAGACTTCTTGGATAAGGTGATAAAGAACAAATCAAACAAAGCATTTAAATTGTACTCATAAGGAGTTTTGAGAAGTTTTATGGCAAAATTAAAGAGAAATAGATACTTCTAAGCCAGTGTCCCCATTTGCAACATCCAAACCTAAAGTTCACTCTGAGCCACTTCAGAAATTCCATATGCTGGAAGAATACACTATCTAGTAGATAACCTACCTCAGTGGCTTTAAACACTAATCTTGTCTGCAGAAATACCCCCACATTTTCAGCAAAGTACTAGAGACAGACACTTTTTTCTATAAGAAGTAGTAGTGAAGTCTTCTTCCACACATGTATGTGCATGAGCTTTACAGCGGCACCAGCCACTACTCCACACAATTCTTGTATAAAATCTGTCATGTTCAAACAACCTGAAGAGGTGAACTCCTGTTCTAGAAAACTGACACATGCCCAGGTATTCTTAAACAAGGCCAAGGGAGCTGAGCTCTTAAGTTTTCATGAAAGCAACCTCAAACTTCACATTTTGAAAAGAGACCATGCAATACTTTGTGTCCCTCCAAATACCGATGACATAATCCTAACTTCAAAAGCTTCCATAGGTTAGTACAAAACCATGTGCATCCATGCAAATGTTTCTCCTTTCCCCCCTAAAGTCAAAAGGTAGAGAAAAATCCCCCTTCTCTACCCACATGTCTCAACCCCCCCCCCCACTCCCTGCCCCACACCAAGCATTAAGTCCCACTAATCTCTGCTTCTAAGGAAAGGCCAGAAAGTTTTCCTCATGGATGAGCCTAACACTTAGACCTCACTGTACAAAGCAAGTAGAACCAGGCTGCAACAGTCCTGGTTCTATATTCAGAACAATGTGTTATGTTTCCAACTCCTCTGTTTCTACTAGAGGACTCTTACTCGTTCTAGATGAGATAAAACACTAAGGAAAATACAGACATCATTAGTGCTTTTGAAGAGTAGCTGTACTTTTAGTAATACCTTGTCAAAGACTCGGAATGCCTCACGGATTTCTTCCTCGCTGTCTGTGTCCTTCATTTTTCTGGCCATCATGGTTAAAAATTCAGGGAAGTCGATAGTGCCATTGCCTTAATAAAAAGAAACTTCAAAAAATTAAACTTCCAAGCTTTTCTTCACTAACAAACAAACAAAAATCTGGCATTTGACTTAGCCAGGGACAAGATTTCCAGATGCTCTGTTAACTATGCTTATAGACTAACAGGTTCTTTCTAAATTGCTACCACTATCTCTTTGCTATTATAACATGCAGCAGCCAGAGCAGCCACTCTGTTCCAGCACAAAATCAACTGCTGCCTTCTTTCAAGGACAAGCCACACCATTTGCCACCAAAGCTACAACTAAAATGTCAGTCTGATGCTTCAAGGTTAACCAATAAATAGACTTATTTTTACTTCAAATAACTCCCACAAAAATCAACCTTTTAATTTCTTTATAATCTGTCAATTGTTGTGTCTTCCAGGAAGAACTCATATTAAGCTGCCATTACAATCCAAGGTTATCTAATATTTGGGAACATCACACATCACTGAACTGTAAATACTTTCTTCTTTCTAAAAAATCAACTACCTTATCAACCAAAGTTGCACACAACAAAAGCAACAAACCATTCTAAGGTGCAACAAGAATCTGCAAATTCCAGTGACACGAGAAAAGCTGACATTATTTGTTATTACTGATAAGCTTAGCTGTAGGTGTTCTTACAGGTATGTTACTGCAAAACTGAAAATCCTTGCTGACATCCAGGCCTCACCCCCAAGATTAAGCTTTTCATTCAAAGCAAAGATTTATATTTCAGGCTGCTCAAAGCTGGGGAAAAAGCCATATGGTATAGAAGTTAGATTTGTATAGTCAGGACTCGGCTCTATATGCCAAAAAGGCATATTAAGTAGTTCACAAAGCCACATTAAACAGTTTACTGTGCAAGTAAGATCTACCCTTTGATATAAAGAAGCATACAAATTCATTGTGCAACAAATGAAGTTTAAGAAAATCCTTGTATCCTAGGGATTCCAGCCTGAGACATACAAAGCTATTTATCATCATGGCCAGCTTTACGTATTGGTAAAATATGAACACAGGTCTCGCACTCATTTTTGAAAACAACCTCAATGAACATGCAGAAGTATAGCAATGCATTCTGCTGTAACCCAGATTTAAACCATTAGGCAGGCATACTTATCTGAAGTCCTCAGTCCCATTCTGTTTTAAATCCACCAGAGCAGCATTTTGGTCTGCAGCCTAAAGAAGCTACTATACACATACTCTACATACCACTGCAGACACTGAAGCTTTTCAGTTTCTGCAAAGACTTAGCAGTTCAAGTCAACTTACTTTTTTTAAGAAAGTAGCTTATTTAATATGGCCTGAAAATGCAATAATTTATACGCTTGCCAATATACTTTCACTCTTCTTTACAAAATGGTTAGAGAAAATATCACAACCAACATATAAGACTAAAGGCTTGACATCCCTGAGTAGGGGAAATATTATTCCTTTTTAAAACTGTTAGCCTATGTGGAGTTCAGAAACACAGCACGTGTTTCAATATGGGCTTTCTGGTGTTCATTTAAAATAATTCTGTTAGCCTTGATATGGGAAGGGTTTTCTGCCTTTACCTCCAATAGACCCTCTCTATCTATTAGGGATTTAATACATTAGCTAGACTATATACTCTTCCTGTTGTGCTAAACTTCCATTGAAAACACAATTCCACTTCTAACACATTTTTTGCCTTAGTCAAAACCACAGACATTGGTAAAGCTATTAAAACCAGCATGGGCTGAAAACCAGAAAAGCTGGATGGAAAGACAGGTTAATGGTAGATCAGGGCAAGTCAGCTATCAATAGGAAGCCTGTGACCCATAAAATATTAAAGACAAATAGCATAACTTTGTCTCTGCCCATTGCTTGTTTTCAGTCTCATGAATACTGCTAGCAGCTTTGACATCCTTCTGAGTTTAGAGTCTATCTAGCATTTTGAAAGTGCTATAAGAGCTCTATGTCATAGTCTTGCCAATGCAGTTTAAGCCCAGGCGTGGAGGTCATACACATTAAAGATGATCAGAGCACCTTCCCAACACTTACCATCCGCATCTACCTCGTTGATCATATCCTGTAATTCTGCTTCTGTTGGATTTTGACCCAGTGACCGCATGACAGTTCCCAGTTCTTTTGTTGTGATAGTACCATCACCATCTTTGTCAAATAGGGAAAAGGCTTCCTTGAATTCTAGAGGCAGAAACAATCCCAGTGTTTAGAGACATCACCAGCATGAGAAAACCACAGACTAAAAATGCACTCTACTGACAAAGCCTGGCACAATTCTAAGAAACATTTTTTCTCTTTATCTAACTGTCCTTGTATTGAGAGAACACTCTCAAACACAAATAAAAAATTACTTACAATACCAACACAATTTTCATAGTCAATTCAAACTTATTTCATGTAGCAATTTATCTGCATTAATAACTCCATAATTCATTTCCATGCATCTGCATCTTGCCTGAGGCACAGCTGCTCCACAAACAACAGCTGTCTGAAATAAGGAAAAGGAGCCACTGGGTTCCCTTAACATTTAACAGACTTAAAGGAACAAAGGCATTGTCATTTACCACTTATTTTTAAGTCAGCAGACAATAAGAATTAGTGTCGGCCACAAATCGGTGTCCGGTTTCCAGAAGGTCAAATAATGCTTCTCCTGACCAGCCTGAATTACAGGCAGTTTATTAAAAGATTTATTTAAAAGACACTGAATTGTAACAATGTGCAATAAACCAATGTGAGGTTTATTTGTTGCTGTTTCATTTGTAGTTGATCTTCACTCTATTAAAGAGTACCTAGGTCTCCTTTGACTCTAAGTAGTTCATTTGAATCTAGTAATTATTTCTGTTTGCCAGAAATCTAGGAGAACTTAGCTCAAGTCTGAACAGCTAAAAAAATATCATTATCTGTAGTTCAAGGAATAAGAAGTCTAAATTAAGAGGCAATGAACCAGTAATCTTCCAGAATATTTTTAGCTTGGGATTTTTTAAGTGCCTGTTTTTCAAAAGTGGCAGTACAGATTTAAAATTGTCAAAGATGTTTTTTTTCCACTAGGCTTGAGATAATATATTTTCTTTTAGTCACAAGAGCTAGCAAAAAAAAAAAATTATCATCAACACACTTACCAGCAATCTGTTCTTCAGTCAGCTGATCAGCCTACACGAAGAATAGAACATTTTAGAATATTGTTTACTGCCAGCTCTGTCAAGCCATGAGGAATTTCTTTCAATTTCAGAAGTGATTTATCATTACTCAAACACTGAAATTCTGTCTCTACAAGGAGACTGCACTCACCTACACCATGCAGCTGTTTCCAGAAACATATATGCTAACTCAGTTTGAAACGGTGTATAAAGAACCAAACACCATTCTGCAACTTGGTGAATCAGATTTGGTCCAGTGAAGGACACAGGGCAGGCTCTTTGCAAAATGCCCAAAGCCATGTGTCAGGGTTTCACAGCACATGCCATTCCCAGCAGTGCAGTGCGGGGGCACCGCACACGCGTGGGCTAAAGCTGCACCCACTGCTCCAGCCCTGCCCGCCCTCCCCAGCTCAGCGCAGCAGGCTCCAGCCTTCTGCCAGCCCCACAGGAGGGGCTCTGCTGCAAATTACATCCGATTAATTACATCACAGTGTTACAGAGATTTTTTGCCACCCCTGACAAAGAAAATTAGCTTTCACGCATCATATTATTTTTCCATTCAGTCAAGCAGTTTAAAGTGCCTCATCCTGACATGCAGGTTGTTTTATATAAAATTTTAAGTGGCAAATTTTAAAATGCCTGCTTATGACCTTCTGTACATCAAGGGGCACTGCTGCATACAAAGGTATGCAATTCAGTGGGCAATCAAAAGGGCTTTCTAGAGCTTGGCTATGATAGTCACATCCTTCCAGAAGCCTCTCCCTATATATGGATAGACCATCACAAAAAGCTCCAGTTTGGACTCAAAGGTGCTAACTAGTTCTTTATGGAAAAATATGCCTTTTCCTAGTAAAGGGAAAAAAAAGGAATTTTACATGCCTAATTACAGATAATGAAGAATACAAGGTACTAACGTGTTTTAAACACATTTTACTGCACTATTTTTACAAATAGAACAGAGAATTTTGTAGGTCAGAGAAGGTAGGCAAACCCTTCTTGCACTAAAATATTAAGTTTTAAAACCATCTAACTGCAGCAAAGAGCAACAAATACAATGGAGACTTAATCAGCTATGCAATGTTAAGCTCTTGCATGGAAAAGGATAGGGTTAAAAATCTTCTCTATATGTTAAGGAAAATACACAGATCTCATCGGTGGGGGGTTTCTTTTAAGGTCTGTATGTAATGATTAAATAATTCCCCGCATGCAGTGTGTTGGAGGAAGGAGAAAAGGGTATAAATGCTAATAGCTAAAGACAGTCTCTCCTTTAATAACTGCAAAAAGCTTGTGCTCAAAATCCGGCTCGACTTCCTGCACTCCTTGCGATTTTCCAGAAAATGCGAGGTTTCACTTAAAGATTATCTAAGGAATTTACATAACAGACTCACTGCCCTGCAGAACAGGAAACAGAGCCACACCTTGGCAAAAAACCTCCAGCCCACAGCACCAGTTCATTGCCCCATTAATCGGAGCTCGCTAAACGTTTCTAAAAATCATATTTCAAATGGGAAAAAAAAAAAAAAACCAACAAACCACAAAACAAAACCCCAGAACCTTCGCACACCCAGCGATGCCCGAGGAGGCAACCCAACCCTACATTGCCAAGGGGTTCACCTTCCCGAGGAGCAACAGGCACAGCCACTAACTATCCCCACAGCTACAGGACAAAGGTACCCAGCCAGGGCTGGAGTCATCACCCCCACCCAGCCAAGTCATCAAATCCTGTCCTGGTGATGTCAGCGTTCTCCTACGGGAAGGGGAGATGGAGAGACTCGAGGAACACCCACGTTGCCAAAAAGTGATTACAGGTCAGTCTGCAACTGTTTCTCCGCTCTCGTAGGAAGCGAAAAACCGCGGGGAAAATCCCAGCCCTTCCTCTTGCTCTCTTTTGCGAGCACTCCGCGGATGATGCGATGCGTTCCGGCGGGCATCGCCCGGCCGGCGGGGCGGGAGGCTCGCAGTCCGCCGGCGCAACAGGCGCCCTTTCCGGCCAGCAGCCACCCACTGCTGCAGTGCGTCCCCGTTTCCCCTCCCTCCCTCTCCAGCCGGCAGCCACACCACGTCCTCATCACCCAGCCGCGAGGGCTCCCGGGCTCCGCGGCCAGCTTTCCCTCCCCATCGCCTTTCCTCCAGCGGGCAGCCGGGGCAGGAGCTCTTCCCCCGCAGAGCCTGGGGAGAAGGGAGGCTGCGCCCCTCCCGCCCCGAGCCCCCCGTGCGGGAGCTGGGCCGCGTCCAACCGAGCAACTCGCACAACGCCCCGGTCCCCGCGGCCGGCGGGTGCGCGGGGGCCGGGAGGAAGAGGAGGAGACATGATGTAATGCAGACAGCGATGGGCTTCGCCGCCGCGGCTGCGTTTTTTGGGGGGGGACTGGGGAGGACGGCGGGGGCGCAGTAGCTGCAGAGCGGTGCCCTCCCCCGGCCGCCCCCCCGCTCCCTGCGCAGTGCAGCTGGTGCCGGAGCCGAGCGGGATCCTCGCCCGCAAACCCGCGCCCCGCCCCGCAGCGCGCCCTACCCGGTGCTGGGGCCGTAGCCCCGGGGAGACGCGCCCGGCCCTTTCCGCAGGGGAGGGAAGGCGAGGCGGGGCGGGAGGGCGCGGGTCCGGGGCGCCCACACGGCAGGCCCAGGGAAAGGGGAAGGAAGCGGCGGAAGAGGAAGGGCCGCAGCTCCGCAGCGATCCCGCGCAAGGCGGCGGGGGGTAGGGAGAGGAAGAGTCCGCAGCCACCGACCCCCTCACCCCGCGGAGCCCCGGGCGGGAAGGGCCCCCGCGAGGCTCTCCCCACCCCCGCTTCTCCCCGGGAATAGCCCGGCTCCACCAACCCGACCGTCCCCAGCTCCGCAGCGAGCGCACTGCACACCAGCCCCCGCGCCAGCCCGGGCACCCCGCGCCGCGCCCGGCGGGTCGAGCGAGCGAGCGAACGAACGAGCCCCCTACCATGGCGCGGCGGCGGCGGGCCCGGCGGCGGCTGCACGAACTGCGCGACCACAAGCGGCGGCTGCTGCTGCCTCCTCCCGGCGCGGCTCACAGAGTGCTGGGGCTGTGAGCCTGCGCCGCCCGCTATATACGTGGGGCTGTATCCCTCCGCCGGAGCGGGGCCCTTTTCCCTCCTCCCCGGCGCGGTATGTGCGAGGTGACTGCGGCGGGCGGCCCTGCCCCCTCGGCGGCCCGGCCCCTCCCCCGGCGGGGCCGCTCCCGCAGCGCCGCGGCCGAGCGCCCCGAGGGGCGAGGGCAGCCGGCTGCCGGCGGTGCCTCTTCTCTGCCAAGCGCCGGTGCAGCCCGCGGGGAGCTGCCTCGCGGGGAGCCGCCGCTCCCAGGCTGGAGCCCCTGGAGCGAGGGCATGTCGGCCGAGCTGGTGCTTTTTTTATTTTCTAGACAGCATCCCCGCCGGAGGGTTGGGCCTGCGCTCCCCCGGGGAGCCCGGAGCGGCACCTGCGAGAGGATGACGGCGCGGGGAAAGGGGAAAACGTTAATAAAGGACTTTTTTTTTTTCGGTGGCAAGGCGTGTGTGACAGCGACTGTGAAACTAAAATGTTGAAGCGAGCACAGCTGCCTTTTTATTAATCAGGGCTTTTGTCAAGCACCAAAATTCAGGCGACGCCGAAATTTAATCCAGAATCGGATGGTCTACAACCGGGGTGTCACTTCAGCCTCTTCAGAATTCTGCAAATGAGAGGCAGCAAAAGCATGTCCTGATTCAGTGTTTTCTTCATTTCTTCCCTGTCAGCTCTGAGGATTTTGTCCACACTGGTAACAACCCCCAACATTTTTTGTAGTATTCACACTGTACCTCCTTTAACAGGCATGGAAGCACAAACATGGAGCCACTTTGGAATCTAGTCTTTTGGTTCCATCCATGACAGGTTCCCTTAGATTTTGAGATTTGTTGTAGTTCGGGATATTTTTATTTTAAGGTTTTCGTTTGGGCCTCTCTCTGGATTGGGAGGCTTCCAGTATTTCCAGTGTAGTCATAATTCTGATAAATCTGCTTGCAGTAGAGCACTAAATCTTTCTAAATTCATTTGTCTATTCTGTGTTTTTTTTTTTAAATCATGCATACTTTCAGAGTTTGAAATAAAGACAAAATCAGCTTGGTTCTGTTTGTTTAACAGTTTCAATAGCTCTGCCACTGAAGTTACAATTTATTTGCTTGCCTTTCTGGAACATAGTGATAGGCTGGCAAGGACAACAGTTACCTGTTTGCAATGTAGAGGGATTTCTCAGGAAACAAAAAAGCACATTTAATGTGTCAACTTTGGTTCCCAAACCATTCTAATATTTGTATAGGCTCTACTATATCGAATGGTGTCAGAAAACCAATTTGCAGCTGGCTAGTCTGCAAATGATAGGTTTTTAGACAGCTTCCATTTTAGATGTAGAATGCCCATCCTCCTATTTTTTAATATGCCTTTTTTGTTTTTTTACTGAACAGTGATGCTGATTTTTTTTTTTTTCCATGTGGAAGAACATGCGAATAATTGATCTTTCAATCCAGACCAGCAATTTTAGGCTCTTATTTTCCTAGCTTAACATCTTTCTGGAAAGCATGGCGCAATGTTTGATTGGTGTAAACTACTAGAGTGCTTGCTTGGATAAGTGAATCTTGGAACTCCCTGAGACTCACAGGGACATGTGAAGAACAATGTTCATGTACAAATTGTACAGCTTATTGTGCTGGTCTTACACAGGTGAAGATCTCATTGTTTAAACACTGAATTCTACATAAATATTGGGCTATATAAATTTGTACAATTATCTTGCAAAGAAAATGTATTATCAGAAGAACAATTTTACCAACATTTAAATGTGACAGTTTAGAATGTATGTGCTTTATTTCAATCTCCTTAAAGTTAATTTTAAGCACATGTAATATGTTTTTCCATTGATCCAAATCTTCACTTGTTAAAAAAGTGAAGGGATTAGATTTATCAGTTGAGGAGAGACTATAAGACAAGTAATTAAAATTTATGTAGATTCTCTTACAAACTATCAGCATTACAGCGTTTGGACATACGTGATGAAACTTGGAAATGTGAAGTAGAAAGCCACTCAGTAACATTCAATGAGTGTTGCCAAAGATTAACAGGGCCTTTGAGTAGAAGGATTGCTGTGCATTTATTCCTATTACTTTTTTTATCTTTATCCTTTTGTGTCTACTTTTCCTAACTCTTGATGGATCATCTTAATAATTTATTTATATTTAAAATGAAATCTGGAAATCAAGTTACTCTTAAAGTAGTTTGGAATATAGTTATCTTGCTTCATTTAAAAAAAAATCAGGATGATCAAGTAAGGTGCCACAGTTGAGTTCTGCAGTACTTTCTATCTAAATTGCATCATTCTGTGTTTGAAAATATTTCACAGCTCATGTTCCAAAATACCATTCTGACTAAGGGGATTTTTTTTCCCTAATTTGACATATGGCAGCGATAAATGTAAACAAAACAGAATACTAATCTTCTGCTACTTATTTAATGCAAATAAAAAATCATCTCAATTGGCATCTCCCTGCTCCTTGTAAATTTGCTTTCACTCAATTGTACAGCCAAACCTTGACCCGTAGTCTTTGTTCTCTTAAAATTTACATTCAGTTGTGGGCAGGCAAGAAATGCCCCTGTCATTCCAATGATATACAATGTCAAATGATTTGCCAGGATCTTCTACAGCCTCATTCAAAATCTCCTGAATCTCAGTGGGAGCTGGACTGGGCCATGGAATTACTCAGTGTTTGTGCCTGACACCAGAGAACTTGGCCATCCCATTGCCATAGAGCTTTTCTGTGAACAGAGGGCTGTGCAGTAGCTATTAAGATGAATTTTGACTGGATAAATTTATTGTTCGAAATTACTTTACTTTCTAAGCATGCTCTTGTTGACCTGTGTTTGAACTGTAATAGTAAGAAAATATTATTTCATAAATTTATTTATAAAATAAACAAAATGTTTGCAATGGAAGACTTGCAACCATTCTACCCAGTATTATATTCCTAAATTTTGCCTTGCTGTGATGGTAAGATTATAGTCTTACAGTTGGTCTTTGTTTCGGCAGAGATTTCACACGTCCATTCCTTGGGAGCAGCCTAAGATATAAGGAGGAATTCTGTTGAGAATCTGACAAAATAATAAACCTTACTACTTACATACAAGGTGTGCTTTTTCAGCTTCAGATGTTTATTGACATGAGAACAGGAACATGGCCTCACACATATTAACTGTTTTCTTATATATATGTAACCTTAAAAAACCCCAAAAAAGAAATGAAAACATTCCAGAGACATCTGTCCTGAGAGAATGTATGTGAGAACAGATGGACAGAAGTTTGTCATATCATTAATGCACAGCTTGGAGGCTGATATTATGGCAATAAGCATAGAAAACCAGTTTATAATATGTTAGAAGTACAAGAAGACAAAATCAAGTATATATGTGCATGCAACATCCATGCAACTGGAAAATAATAATGATTAGTTTTCATGGGTATAATACTGCCAGTTATATGTGTGAGCTACCCAAATTAGATTTATTGTACTGTTTTACAAGTCAACTGGAATTCTCTTGGTATATCAATTTTTTACACTGTCTACAAAATTCTCTTCAAATTGGCAATGTTTTTTGGGGAGACCTTTTTCCACAAAAATTAGTGAGTTTAAATGCCATTGGCAGCTGTGAAAACCTAAGCAAGTATCTTTATAAACTATAAGCATCACTAAGATTGCAAATAAGTGGGTGGAACTCCATTTAAATAAAAAGCTAGAACATATATTTTTACAAGAGGTGAAAATAAAAGTTGCTTTCATGTTAACATTCAAAGTTGCAGATCTTTAAGCATTTTTAAATGGGTCCATACATATTCCTGTAGGTAACTGTTTCTTTTCCAAGAGATTTAAAAAAAAACTAAATTCCTCAATCTTTTATATGTTTGTAATTTAATTTATATTTGCTTAATTCCCACTGGTGTGCATCAATAATCACATACAGTTATGGATTTTCACTGAGCATTTAGTGTTTGGAGGCCATCTATGTAATTGAATAATCAGCGATTGTTACCTACGTTGAGTGCCTGTTGTCTTGTAAAGTTTTAGATGTTTATATGAAACAAATTTAACCATTAGTTAGAACTAAATTATTTGCACATGGTAATTAAATTAGTGAGTCCTTTTTCATGTACCTATGTAAAATGGTATCCTTGAGACCCAATAATTTGAAGTTTCATATTTTAAACTTAGCATAGTTTGAGTTGAGAACCTTCAAGATCCTGTCTTAAAAATACTTGTAAATGTGGGAATTACAGACCTGCCTCCACATATAGTCTCACTCATATATCTTGCAGATTAAACATCACAAAACAATTCTTTTAAACCAAAGGTTTCCCTATTTTTTTTAACACTTGCAATGTAAAGTAAATGAAAAAAACCCAAAACTTTTCCATGCAGTCTTAAAACCCCCAATCTTTCTTCATAATCCTATCAAGAGTTCTCTAGAGACATTGGAATATGTGAAAACAGGATTTTCCTTCTGAGTTTTTGCAATTGCCAGTTTCATAGAAAGGTAAACATTGGATGATTCATTATATAAACAATTCACTCACTCCATTTTTCTGGCTTGTTACCATTAGTGTTTTTACAGAAAAAAGCTACATTGTAGCACTATTTTTCAAGACTCAAATGCAGAAGAGGGAAGAATATTCATGTATTGTGTGTTTGCTAAGTATTACATATTTTTACATAATGTTGTCAAGCATACCTAGGTCTTGATAGATACATGTGTGATGATGAATCCAGGTAATACATCTGTCAAAGGAAGGTAATATATTTTAAAATATTCTGTATGGAACAATACTTACAGGAATGGTTATTCTAATGATAGGGAAAACTCTTGTTTCTAATTTCAGTAGAGGGATTCTTCAATTTTTTAAGTGATATAATGTAACAAACAAGCTTTTTTTTTGTCAGAGTCACCTTATTAGGAATGTCTTGAGTTTACATTTTATTTCTTAAGACAACACTGGAAAAATAAGTGGGCCAAAAACTAGTTTACTTTATATATACTATATAGTCTATATATTAAATTTCTGCATTATAATTGATAAAAGCTGAACAGCTGTTGCCATTAGCTACAGATTTTGAACTAATATATAGCTTATAATGGTACAATAAACAATGGTAAACAAATATCCTTCAGAATTTAAGTGCTGAAGAAAGGCTGGAAACCATTTTGTTCATCCAGAGTAATGTTGTTCCTCATGTTAGTTTGTCCTGTTTAACATAGGAAAAAAAATCTTCACAGATATTTAGGACTGCTTTTTTGCATTATGGAAATTATTAAATTAGCTGTTTGCATTGTTTTTTATACCTCCCCTTTGACCACAAGTAAATAGTTTTCATCTGAATACTCCTGTAGGGAAAATTGGGGTATCAATTTTGAAATAGAAGTTCCAGATAAACTTTAAAAAGATAAGAATATATATAATATAGGCAGACAGATATTTAAAATCCACAGATACCTCCTGTAATGGCCAAGCCTCCTTTACTTAACTCCAAGTTGTATTTGTGTAGTAGGTCTATATTTAATGGAATTTCTTTGGGTCAGGTGGAGCTGTCATAAGTCTTCATGCTACAGCTAATGATAAAAAATTAACTCAAAATATGCAGTTCAAGGGTGATCATAATTTTAAATCAGAATCATAATTTCTGGTACAGATTTTCAGCAATGTAAACATGCCCTGAAGTCAATAAATCCATATTAATCTGCATGAGTTAAGGATTTATTCTTCCCTTCCTTTCCCTCACACACTTGAATCAAGATGTTTCAATAAGTTTGGGATAGAATCTCATTTGAGGATAAAAAGCTACAAGATCAAAACCACCTGAGTTAATAATGGATGTCAAATACTGTCATCTAAGACACATCCAGCATTCTAATCTGCCATACAGCAAAGCTGGCCTGAGGTGGGAAGTACAGATACAACCCAAATTATAAATGCTGGAAGTCAGCACCATTGCCAAATGACACTTCTTCCTTTATCTTACATACAGGAAGAAAATTAGGGAATCATTTCACTTCTTTGGATAGCTATTTTATGTTGTTTGTGAATGCACCAGTAATAAACCCACCTCATAATGAAATAACTTCTCCAACTTATCAACACTTCTGGGGAGACAAAAACCCTATGTTTTTTAACAACCTTGAGGATAAGATGCTTTTCTAGTATAAAATTATAAATTCCAATCTCTAACCTGTTGTTCAAGTGCCAATAGACTGCCTCTCCCCTGGGAACATTCCATGGCAGTACCTAGGAAGTCCTCTCCTGAGGGCTCGTCTCTTTTAATACTTTTGGTGAACAGGGACATTTGATGCCTCCAGAAGGTAGGTTCTGATATCCCTCTTAAGGTTTCACTTTGATCCAGTTCTTTGTGTAGACATTTAGGTTTTAGTTTTGGGGATGCTAGCTCATGTGAAGCTCAGACTCTTAAAATGTCTAACCCTCAGAGTATGCGTTTCCATCCTAAAGCAACTCCCATCATTGCTGAAACTCCAGAAATTATACCAAGAAAAGCCATCTTTTTTTGTAAACTTGGAAAGTAGAGCTGTCCCATGAGGCTTCATATTCTTCCCCACATTTTGTGAGGCTACAGTTCCCATCAGCAATTAAACCTCTCTTCTGCCTGCTTTATTCTGAGGCTACCAGCTTCTGTGGAATAAAAATATGCCTAAAATCCAGTCTGACCCAGGCATGTAGCACTTTGTGCACACCTTTCCTGGCAAGCAGCATTGACCTTCCCCACAGTATGGCTATTTGTTGTTATTTTTGTGGTAGCAGAAGTATTCTAGTTGCTAATGAAGTACTTATATTTAGTAAGTGCACTATTATGTGCTGGCTGTGAAGCTGTCAGCAGCGCTGTTAAAGAGCACAAGCCTAACACAAAGGTGCACTGCACTGAGAATGGGGGGTTTTATGCTATATAGAAGGGAAGTACATTTAATGAGTTTATTTTGGTTAGCCTTCGGCTTAGTTTCAGGTCTGCCAATACTGACATCATTTTTCCAAGCAGGGAGCACCATCTAAGACTTCTCTGCATCACTATCCTCGGGGTGGGCCTGTGTGTGGGTTGATACAGTGCTCAGCACTCCAGATCATTTCACTTTGGCAACCATTCTGCTTCTGCTGTCTCTATCTCCATATTCTATTTTAGGGGCTTACGGAGCACCAATCCACTCAACTAAAATATAACTGAAACAAGATATTCAGCATTAAATAAGCAAAAAGCAAAAGACTCAAAATAGGCTATTTTGTTATTATTATTATGGGGTTAAATCACTTAAACATAGATATCTTCCTACTCCTCCTCCCACATCTTTCTTCATCTCTTCTTGTTCTCTCAGGACGCACTGATGGCCCACGGGTTTGTGCAGGAATAAAAAGAACTCTGTTCTATGAGGGGGTCCATGGGTGCCAAGTAGTCATCTAGCTTAATTCTTGAAAAAAATGTTATTGTCAGAATTTTGTCTGTCCTGAGATCCTTGCGGCAAACCCTCAGTCACCAGTGGGGCCAGGGAGCATCCTTTAGAGAGAGAGCGATCTCGCATGGCAGAATTGTGTGGGCATGAAAACACAGCTACCCAGAACCTGCACTTCAAAGTGAAGTGGATTTATTACGTGCACAGCGGGCATGGGGAAGCAGGTGGATTTATTTTCAAGCAGGTACACCTATGGCAGGTGTTTGGAAGGATACAGAGGAATAGCTGTCCGTATGCTGGGGAGTTCAGCCCGCCACAGAGGATCCAAGCTGCCGGTCAGACACGGGCTGCCCTCACGCCCTGCCGCTCGCCTCTCCGCAGCCGCCCGGCACTGCGGCTCTGCCGGCGCTGCCGCGGCGCACCGCAGCTGCCCGAGCGCCGCCGCAGGACTCTGGGCTGTGCCTCCCGCAGATGCCGCTCGCAGCTTGGCACAGGCAGCTCTGCAGCTCCTCGGGAGGCACCTGGGATTCGCCTGAACCGAGGCTTTGGCTCGGCTCGGCGCTGCTCATTCTCCCGCTCTCCGGCAGGAACTGCCGATGGCGACTATCGTTACACCAACAGCAAGGGCCCGGGCGACACTGCACAAACCGTTTCGCTTTCCCGGAGCCCCCAGCGGCTCGCCAGGGAACCTTCCCCCCCCACCCCCGCTTTCTCGCAGCCAACGAGGCCGCAGCGGGAGGGCTCTGTGCCGAACTCGGCGGCCGTTCGCTGCCCGGGGCATGGCGGCTCCCCCTGCGCGGTGCCAGGTCCCGCAGCGCAGCGAGGGGGAGGCAGCGCCGGGGCGGCCGCTCCGACCCCGCTCGCTCCGTCCCCCGCGGGCAGCTCCCCCAGCGAGCCGCGGGCCGGCGGCGGGACCTATATGCTCTCGCGGAAGGTTACTGCTGTTCAGCACGGCAGCGCCCGACGGAAGCGGTGCTGAGGCATCTGAGGCAGCACTTTGTCTAGGAGCGCCTGATTGGCTAACGGGACTCCGCAATGGTTATCTGCTAAGAGTCAAGGCCTCTGATTGGCCGCGCGGTACCTGCAATGCGTCAAGTGAGGATGCTGGGGTGCGCGTGCCAGAGCGCTGGCGGGGGGCGGCCGCGGCCCCACCGGGAATGGCGGCCCGCAGCCGCCGCTGTGCGCAGCGCCCGCCGGCTCCGGCCGCTCCCGGCACTTCTGGGCAGCATCAGCAGTCCCAGCGGAACGCTTGCCGTCTCTTCGTACCGCTGCAGCTTGCAGCAATAGCAATTGCTTTGCTGATGAGCCAGAGCTGGCAGAAAGAAGCTGTTCCTCAGTCAGTGACCTCTTCAGAGCAGGGTTTCTACGTAAAAAAGCGGCAGAAAGACAAACCCGCTTTTCTCAATCCTTTTCTACAACACAGGGTACCAGAGGTGCAAAGTGTGGGCAGAACAAACCTGCTTGGGCTGCCCTTCCACTGCCGTGTGAGAAGCGTCTCTTAGACCGCTGCTCCAAGTGACAGCTTGAGTGGCAGCTGGGGGAGGATATGCACGGCGAAGTGATGACTGATCGCTGAAATATCTTGCTGAAACGCTGCAAAATCTTTCAGCACAAAAAAGATGCTTCTGCAAAATTAGCCCTGAACTGCGAAGCTGTGCCGGGGCACACAAGGTTGGCCTGCATCCATGTGGGGATGGTAGCCCCCTTGGGCCTGGCCAAAACCCAGTACAGTCCTGTTGCATAAGGAGCTGCAGAGATGCCATAGCCACTTGTGTGCGGTTTTTTGTATGTCTCTAAATGAAATAAGCATAGATAAACCAGAAGCAGTGAATGTCATCTATGCACTAGTAAGAAGCTTACAGGACTGCTTTAAAAGCGATGGGGGTTTCAAAACAGCAAGAACTTCCTGGCAGATCTGTGAAACTTGATACAATAAGTGTCTAAAGGTAGAAGTAGGTTATAGACACTCATCATCTAAATTCTTCAGTATTTCTGTTACTGGAGTGTTTTCATTGCTCTTTTTCAAATTCCCATTCTTGAAGAGTGAGTCAGCAAGAAGCCTGTGAATGTGTCAGGGAGCAGTGTTTTAAATAAGGTTTTGCTGCTAAGCAATTATTAAAGAGCATGTTTACATATGAAAAAATTACAAATTTGCATATGAACATAACAGCCCAATTTTTTCACTCTAGTGTAAGTTTTTTCCTAACTACAGTTTTCAGGATGACTTTCTGATGTGTTAGTGTAGGAATTTTGAGTTAAATTCCTTGGTAATTTATTTTCTTTGTTCTGTTTGGTTACCTGGAAGTAGATCAGTTTTTAATTTAAAATTATCGTGATTTCCTTTTCAAAGCTATACTGAGTATAAACTGCTTTCCTGCTGGCATGAACACTTCTTACTGTCTTTTTTCCAAATAACTCCTTCAAAATATTAAAAACAATCTAACCGCTTTCCCTTGTAATCCTAGCCAAGTGGAACAAGTGCAATGAAACCTTTATGGGAAGATTATATGCCTGTGTAATTATAATGTTTATGAGTCCAAGTGTGCTAAAGTGAAACATAAAAGTGAGACTGCAAACTCATTCTGTTTCTTACCTGGTCATTTAAAGTATGATAATGTGTGGTAATGTTTTTGAAGATTTCATGTTTATACACCTTAGGTCTAAAACAGGTTGATGTCTTAACAAATGGAAAGGAAATTGGTTTAAAGCATTGCTAAAGGCATCACCTTCTTCTGGAGTATTTTCCAGAACAACCTAATGTGACTCATAAAACAAATGTGTTATACTAATTTACTATAATAATACTATAATGACTGTACAAATAATAGAACTACATTAATGTCAGAGAATCTGGAAAAAGCTTTTAGAAGTGACAGCATCCCATCATTCAATGGGAAATAAATATACTAATTTTAGGTTAACACATAAGTCATTGTTGCCCCAAACTATCTCCTGTAAAGCAGACTATTTAAAATATAACATCAGGGGCTTCAGTGTGTTCAGGGCAGCAATATATTCTTATAATTAGCTTACAATGACCAAAAGTCCTAGAATGAATCAATGGGAATAAAAACCAATTACGTGTTTATTAGAAAGAATTACATTGATCAAGTAATGGTAATTCCCAGTCAATAGCTATGAGTAATGATGCTTCATTTTATTTTTTTATAGGTGCTTTATGTAGACCATGTCAAAATCCATCAGGGTGTATGGCAAAGGCAACATAGGGTAGTAAGCAGAGTTCATTACAGTTCTAACTATATCACATTCTAAACATTCTGAGTGAAAACATGCCTCATCAATTCAAAGCAACCATTTAAAGAACACTGTATATACAGCAATGTCATTACACCAACATCTGTTAAATGTATGCAGGTCTGCCATCTTATGGAGCCTGAATGGTACTGCCAAATAACAGACTGTGGAGCTACATGTTTGTGTTAGGTGAATAGTATGAATTTTTCCTTTACAGGTAATGCATGCTTTATTCTAAAACTTGCACCATTTGGATGCACTCCTTCTATTTGATTTGTATATTTGTGGGATTTATGTGTGCATGCAAGTGTACACGTGTAAACACAATCAAATAAAGGTGTTACACCACAAGTTTAAGCATATAAAAGCTGGGAAGAGTTGAAGTTAAAGTCGATTGTTTACATTATATGACAGCATATAATGTAATGTTTAAGCATATAAAAGCTGGGAAGAGTTGAAGTTAAAGTTGGTTGTTTACATTATATGACAGCCTAGACCAACATAATCATATGCAATTTTTTGGGGAAGCTCTGTTGGATCTGTCTGATTCGGCATTCAGGTTAGATGATGCTATTTAGTAAGTGGCTATTCAGAATTTTGCTTTAGCAGCTTTGTTTGGAGCGTGACTGTGCTGTATTTTCTGCAAGCTAGTCAAGTCATGTTCTAAAGATGAAATTATTAACTCCTTTATGGGCTTTTCTACAGCTGTTATTATTAGAGTATAATATGAACAGTTTGGAATTAAGTTTGTACAGGCCAAAGCAGATAATCATCATGGCAATATTCAGTGATTAAATTTTGGCACAGCTATTAAAGTTGCTAAAATGTTGCTTGTTTGTTTGTTTTATTTTCTATTTTTATAAAAGCTGATGTAAGATAAACTTGATAAGTGACTTTTGGGTCAGCCAAGAATAAATGCACAAGAACACAAGAATGTTATAATTAGTACCTCAAGTATTATTATACATTATTTTCTCTTTAACTGGTGCAAATTTATTTTTAGGTGAAAAGGATTCTTCAGGAAGGCCTTATTACTTTGCTGTTGAAAAGTTTAAGGTGAGTTAGGAAAGTGGTTGATCTAAGTGGTTGTGACACAGTCAGATACTGTGGTAGAACACTTAAGATAAGCAAATTGTCCAGCATTCAGTAAAGTTTTGCAGAGTTTTACCAGCTGCTGGAAAATCTAGTAGCGCCTGGAATCTAAACATGTAGGAGGATGGCTGATTTTTCCCAGTTGTACCTGTACTAGAAAATACTCTACATTACACTTTTTCCATTTAGTGTCATTTGCAAATATTCATATCTACCCTGATATTCTTGCTCGAAAAAGACACTAAGCACAAATTGCCATTTACATTACTGTCAACTGAATTTGATGATGTGAACGTACCACCACAAAGAAGTCTTAGCATAATTGGTTTTCACTATTTGAATCAGTTTGTTATCATCATATATACATTTTTATTTGTCTTTCATCTAAAGGCTTTACAGTTTCAGACAGATGTTAGGTAACCTTGGCATTTTGTTTAAGGAAGTTATCTTGTCTCAAAGGTCATGCCACGTGTTACTGTGTCTTAAACAGTACAAAATAACACATCTTTTTTTTTTCAGTCAACAAGAAGTTAACCTGTAGATCTGTAAACCACACGTTATATGATAGCAGCAAATTTTTCCATGTCCAAAATTTACATTATCTTTGAAGTGGATGGTTTTAAAGGTGGATACAGACACACATTCAAACCATTGCTATATACATGTCTCACTGGAGACCTGCTGCCAGATGCAGATACCAGAGGAGTATTCCATAGTATGTAATTCTGAGCTCGAGGCGTGGTCAGACAGGTGCCTCCTCAGCATGACAGCCAGTGAGCATGGTGTTTGCTAAGTGCATTGATGACATGTGTATTACAATGCAAACAATCTCCTGCTGCTATATCTATCCACATATTTTTATGAAGGACTTAGGAATGACGGCAAATTGGCATAAGGGTATGATTTTTATATGAGTGGCATTCATCTGACAAATTCCTAGCAACTGCAATATTAACTCCTTTGTAGCTGCATTATACAACTCTCAATATTATATGAAATAGTTTTAAGCCATCCTCCATTGAATTTGACTCTTACCAAGTTAGGGAATATAGTTTCTAAGATTTGTCTTTGAGTATTTTCAATAGCTATCCAAATTTGATTAACCTGATATATGCTAGTTGAAACAGAATACAAGATAAAGCACATCTGGCTTCTTGTGGTATGGTTTCAGAGGTTAGTAATGGGCACCACAGTGATAGATTAGCATGTCACTAAAGGTGCCAGCTACCTTGCCAGTCTTGTATGGAAGTTTGTAAAGCTATTGGTAGCCAGCTTGCAGTTGTGGTTATCACAGCTTTCAATTCTTACAATATTGAGAATTTTTTTATTAATTTTTGTATTAAATGAATTCAATGGGTTTTTTTAAATTTTCTCTTTAACTGGTGCAAATTTATTTTTAGGTGAAATTTTTGTATAAAATGAATTCAATGTTCGTGGTCCTACACCAATTCTACTCAGCGAAGCTTGCATGGTATCTCTTTTATTTCTGTATCCTATTGGTATGTGGTTTTTGTAGCCATGATAGAGGAAAATGCTATATTCAGCACAAGTCTTGTTCCATGTATCAGTTGGCTAAGTTCAGATGTATGTTCATCTCATTAATTTTGGAGCCATAATCATGGGCTCTCATCCATCATACAGTTAAGTAAAGGAGTGCCCTTGTTAAGAGGTTGTTTTGGTTGTTGTATAAGCAATTCTAGTTGCATATAAGATACACAATCAGGAACAAGTGGTATCTTAATTATGTCCATTTGCATTGATTCCTATTGATTATTAGCAGTGTTTTTAGAAAAATTGCTGAATATCATTGTGTTGTTCTCATTCTTTATAATTTGAGTGGAATTCTTAGGAGCCCTTAAAGTAAGGGCTTACTTTAAGGGTAAGTGTCTCTAGTACCCACTTAATTTTATAGATAAAATAATTCGCAATTTCCTATCCAGTATTACCTATAGCTAAAGTCAGTTAATTTTAGGCTTTAGGGTTGCTGTAACATTATCATCTCCTGTCAGTTCTTGACCCAGAGTTAGTCTGTGAGAATATATTTCCAACCTTCAGGAAGGACCAATATAATCTACTTGCTGAGTTTCTCAGAGTAGTTTACCTTCCTTGAGATTGGCAGCCTGTTGCTCTTTTAAAAGGTACTGTCTCATTAAAAAACAAAACAAAACAAAACAACAAACCCAAAACCAGCAAAAACCCCCACCAAAATCCAATAAGTATTTACTGTATGTATCACCAGAACTTTTGTCACAGGCAATCCTCTCCTTGCATCCAGTTGAAAGAAATCATAAATCCTTGTGTGTCTTAGCCATTCTGATACCCACTTACTAGCCTTTCTCAGAAGGTGATTGAATGTTTTAGATCTCTATTAATATAGATTCTGGGACAGTTTTGTGTCCTCCCATCCATCATGTACCTAAAACTGCAACTTTTTGACTTGGTCCCTGACAGGTAAAGTCAAAACACTAACATTTAATTCCAGGAAATGATTGATGGAACACTAATATTTAATTCTTGATGATAGCATTCATGCTTTGGTGAACCATTTCCTCATGTACTCCAGTTAGAGTATGATCTGTATACTGTAAGGTTGTTACTTTGGTGGGAGGATCATTGATTCCAGCTGTTTGGCTAACATGGCACAAAGACGGGACCACAGTTAAAATCTTGGGGTATGTGATAAAAGGTACATTGTCTTCCACCCCGAGTAAATGCAAACTGTGGTTTCTCTTGCTTTTGTATTAGGATCATAGAGACTATTTCTTGTGTAGCTGACACACCCATCCACAGAAGAGCATTTACTGTGCTGGGAACCAGGGGCTGTTAAAGAGACAGTTGCTTTATGGGAAGCCCTACAGTCATGTGCCATATCCTGCCTGGTTTATTAAAACTGGGCTGTTACACAGTGAGCTTTTTCTATAGTGCCCTGTTGCTCCAATTATTTGACTTAATTCTGTCACAGGTTTTATGGCAGGGGGTTATGGCTCTTTCATTGCGGTACTGGTTTGATCAGTTTCAGTATGTGATTGACTTCCTGGATGTAAACTTTAACTTGTTTGCTATCTATCCTAGCATAGATTCCATGACAACAAAACAGACTGATACAGAGCAGGGGTTCTCAGGATTAATCCATTGGATAGGGGCAGGCATTTGATACTACTGGAAGCATCAAACTTCTGTCCCCAGACCAATGTGCTGGATGTGCAGGAAGATACATGCTTCCACACCAGTCCTCTTGTGCCACTTCTGTACCTGTGTCCATGCATCATATACTGAGCTCCCAAGTTTTAACTTGCTTCCCTCATCTCCAGAAGAAGAAGCTGGTTTCATCTCCTCATATGGCTACACTTCATCCATGTCACATTTCTGAACTTGTCTCGGTCCCAGAGTTTTGGAGAAGGTGGCTCTTGGCTAGGTTTCTACAGTGAGGGCAATGATGGTGCAGAGGCAAGAGCTGCTAACTTGGACAGCAGCAAAATTCTGCCCATCAGCTGGCTGGTTTCACCTGCTGCTCACACACAGCTCCAGGGATGGAGGAGCTTCCAGGCTGGAGAGCAACTGCTCTGTGCCAAAGCATACTGGAAATACAGGAAGACTTCACAGTATGAATGGAACGACTTCTGCAGTAGTGATTGCTCCACAGCTTTTGTATCTTCTATTTGTGGCCTTCTTTGCAATTAAAAGAGTGTTAAGAAGGCAAAATAATGTTGCTAATTAATGGTATTATCAATCCTGTCTGAATCAGAGACCACTTTAGTGCTTAAACCCTTGGTGTGTTTCTCTGCTTAAAGTGGTCAGAAGCTGGCCCCAAATACAAGTGAAAGCAGAAGGTGTTTTTTCTGGTTTTGTTCAGTTTTTGTTCAGAGCTGCATTTAAAAAAATCTAACTGCAAAGATTAAAATATAGTTGAGTTACTATACATAGTTGAGAAAAAAAATCTATAAATTGGTGTTATTATTTATGTGCCTTATTCTTAAAATGGAAGTAACTGATAAAGCAAAATGGCAAAAAAAACCAAACAAACAAACAAAAAAAAACCAACCTGAAACTGGCATCCACTCTGCTTCCTTCAGCTCCAAAACAGCAGGGAGATCACAGGAAGCACAGAGGTTGCTATGTAGAAAATACTGTTCTGCATCAGACTGGAGATGAGACTAGGTCAGTATCTTTCTAACCTATGTCAAGATGAGCTCCTTTTCACTTGCTGATGGTAAGAGGAATCAGTCCATCCTCATGAAGAATTGTACTCTAAAAGATTTTATTAACTTTGAAGCATGACTTGTTAAAAGGCTTCCAGAATGATTGTGAACAAAATCCAGGTAGTTTGGTATTCATGTACATTTTAGAATTTGCTGAGTTCTTGACCTTGGTGGATTTCTGTAGCAGTATGTTCCATTATGCAATTACTTATTGATTTGGCAAACAGTAATCAAGCACATTCTTCCTTCTACAAAAACGATGCAATATTTTATTACCATTGCAAAGGAGGAAACACTTCAGCTCTCTTGTTTTGTCTGAGAAACTGGCATACAGCAAACTGCCTTCAGCTGGTTGTATCTTTTAGATCAGATTATTTTAAAATGTCATATTTGGATTCTGGTGTTAGTTTGCAGTGTCAACATGTCCTAGGGTGCATGCTTAGTGTTTTACTGAAGCATAATGTTTTCTAGGTTTTCTAATAATTCAAACTCGCTTCATCTAGTTATTTTCAGCTTTCATAATTGTGTGTATTTTTTTTACCTTCATGCATAAATCAATGAGTATAATTTAATCTAACATTTGGTTTACTTCTGTTTAACAATAAAAGCCTGTACAGATGGCTGCAAAACAGAACCCTCAGACACAGTTGGATTTGTACATTTGTGCTGATTTCTTGCTTAAGGGAACACAGTTCAACATGTTGTACTGCCAGATCCATCCCTGCAGTAATTCGCTTGGCTTCAGTGGATGGCCACATGGGATCACCTGTGCTATCTGGCTAAGCTAAGAGATTCTGTACAATTCCAAAAGGATCTGCTTCACAATATGAAAAAATTCATTCTGAAGAGCATGCTGACTGTGTTGGGCTTTGGACAGTTCAACCATTTTCTTCAAAGTAGGGGCCATGAGAACCACTTTCCATTCAGAGACCACATGAAACAACTACAACTTTGATTTATATAATGGGCAGTAGAAAATATTGTGCTCACACTGGGTACTGTGTAGGTGCAGACAATAGGAGGGTCAAACATTCAGCTGATTTTCTGAGGATTTAGAAATAATTTCAGAACTGAGGAAGTCACTCGGAAGCTGCTCTAATTCTGTCTGTGTGACATCAGAAATGCTGGAAGGAAGATTTTTAGACTACAGTTGCCTTCAAAAAGTCTGGGAACTACAGGCAAATAAATTATTCCAATTCATGTGAATTTCTTTGTGCTCCATAAATCAAGTGATAATGTCCATTATTCCTAAAATCAAGAATCATATCAAATTTCATCAATTACTTTTCCTAATGGAAAAACCCTTAAAGATGTAGAAATCTGAGCAACTCTGGGAGCTAAAAGGAATTGACACTTCTAGAGAATATAATATTCCACAAGATTGCAACATAGGAACAGGCCAACAGCTTGTTTGGCTTTGTTTGGTATTGCTTATACATGGCAGGCAAGACACACAGAACTATAAGTCCCGAAGCTAGCTTGTTTTTATGGATTTGTGCACCTTATCTGAATATATGCAAAGTATGAAAATTATTAGTTGTGAATTTTTGATCATCCATTAAAGGCAAACTGTGATATTGATTACATTAAAGTAAAATTACTTGCACTCACTTGTAACTTAGCTTGCTTTTCTATGGGAAACAGTGTGCTTTCAAAATAATCCAAAATGGTAAGCACTTTTATGGTGCAATACAAATAAAACAGAATAATTAGCTACAAAAATGTTATCCAGAACTAAAACATACTTCCACACTGATAGGTGATCATAGTTTGTAGGAAACAACTGTGCTTGTAAACAGCATTAGCAGTGTAACAAACAACCAAGAAAGAATCACCTTATAACTTCAGCTGAATCCTTAGGGTCATGCAGCTCAATTAGGCTGGAGCTGACCCAAAGATGGAATGCTTCTCAACACCCCACTCTTCCTAATTGTAATGTTTCCCATTTTCTTCTGCAAGTAATACTTTATAGTGTAAATACCTCACTGGTGGTGTCACCTATGACATTTTGGCCTTTTCATTCTTCCCATACTTTCCTCCAGAAACCAGCCAGGATTCTTGCTGTTGATGTTTCAATGCTGTCTCCCCAGTTGCCTGTAGGAGAGTTTGTTGGGTCAGATATCCAAACCGGATCCGTGCATGTGTATCGTATTCACCTGGCCTAAAAGGCCTCCCATAATCCTGCCTGCTGGGGATCATTTCCACATGAAGGCGCCTACAGCTGGCCTGAAGCCCAGCTGGGTTTGAGCTGCTCCTGAGAGGAAGCAATGTGGTGTGACTGCAGCATGCTGTCTGTCACTGCTGGTTCTGGGAACACGGAGAGGGAAAACTTCAGCTGTTTTTTCACAGAGGCCACTTTGGTTTGATAGAATTTATGATGTCTGGCTCTGCAGGAAGGTGCATGCATTGTTCCCAAGGCAGGCACAGTCTTGCAAGAGATGTTTGTACAGTCATGGGCTTCAGCTAATACCTATGCTGGAGGCAGGGTAGTTGGTTTTACATTTGTGGCACAGATAATCTGCAATGAAGATAATCTAATCATAGATAATTGAGAATTGGCTCGATGGGTGTTACAATCCTGCTCTCAGTTTTGATCTTGCACAGGCTGTTTTTTGCTGCTGTCCAGGCACTACTATCAGCATGAGGTATTCCTGCTTCCCTGCTCCTGTTCCCTCTTCTGCCTGTGGTATGCCAGCCATTCAGTTGTGCTAGCAACTGAATGTGCTAGTGATTATCACAATCAATAATTCTTTTTTGACTCCAGTCAGTTCCTTAACTTAGTGCTGGCAACTTTTTCATGAACCTTAGTTAAGAAGCCCTGCGGGTAATGTTGTTGGCACAGCTGAGAGGCACAGGGGTATTAAGAAGGTTTCAAGCTACTACTGCCTTTTTTATCATGAAACAGCAGCCACAGTTCAACTATATTTCTGTAATTCACTAATTTTATTAACTATACCATTGTAAATTAGGAGTAATCTCAAAACAATGCTTTCATGTTCATCAAACATGTTTTGAGAAGGTGAAATAATAAAAAAAAATTATGGTAAAATTATGGTAGGTAGTTGGAGATTTGAGAGAAGGCTTTTTCTCCCTTGCAAATAAAATAATTTAGGAATGCTGTCAATAAATATAATTATCTTCAGCTTAGTACTGAACCACCACTTAGAAAACTGCAGGGTTACAGAATTAAAAATCACACACAGTACTCTGAAAAACTCAGTTGCTTCACTGGGCTATATACCACTGGACACTTCATGGCTTGTTGGGAACGAAAAGCAATAGATCCTGGGATTTGCCAGCCATCTTTGTCATCGACTTCAGCGAAGGAAAGGCTACAAATAAAGCTGCTGCAGGGGCCCTCTGTCCCACAGCTGGGTGTGGTGGGACCAGACATTGCAGAGAAATAAATGACTTGTCCTTGGAGCTGCCTGTGTCACACCACCCTGCTTGGCAGGGGGGAAATGTACAGGGTGGAGGGAGACTGATGATCATCAGGCTTCAGAAATCCCTTTTAGGAATGCCATCTGATGGGTCTAACTGCATTTTGTTGAGAGGGAGAGAATCCTTGTGTGCAGAAAACATAACTGCACAAAGAAAAGAAATCCAAACAAAGGTAATAAATGCAGAGCAGGCACTTTGACAAGGAGCAAACAGATTCCCTTTTGACAAGCAACGGAACTGATGACTGTCAAGCTCTTTCCTTGATGGGAAAAAAGTTGTCAGAATCTGCTGCTGGAGAAATCTTCCACCCAATCTGACTATCAAAACACATCTGACAACCCCAGGGAAGATCCCTGAATAACAGGGGAAAACAACACATGAAAATACTCTATTTCTTTTGATTTGAGAAGAAAAAATTCTATCAGCAGAAAACTCTGTTTGGTTACAGCAATTAGTTAACATTATTGGCATTTCTAACTCTGGCCTGCCTTTCCGCTTTCCTCCCTTTCCTCCTTAGTCTCTCCAAGCACCTCTCCCCATCTTATCTATGTTTCTGACAACTCACTAACTCACTGTGCTGATTATCTGAGTGTCCTTCTCTCTGGGCTCATCTATGACTGCTAGTCCTAGTAATTTATCTTTTTGAAATAGTTATTTACTGAATACCAATAGAAAGTAATTACTTCCAGCAGCCAAAGAAAAACCCTGATCTTAGCATTTTAAAATAGGATACTTTACAGATAAAGTCTTAAAGTCGTCAGGGTTCATATTTCTGTAGTGGTACTCTAGTGCAGGGCCTCCATTAACCATTATGGCTGTTCAAGAATTTCTATAATGAAAACATTGGAGTCTCTTTCCTTTCTAGTATAGTGTTCCTGATATTTTGCTAACAAATATGGGACACCAACCCACAAACTGAAAGTGCAGTGTTCTATAAATGAACTTGTGTGAACCTAGCAGAGCCTGCTTTATGTAGCTCTTCCTAAATGAAGGCTGCTGTGACAGTGTTTAGAGATTCCACAGTTCACATGAGGCTACTGTGTGCTTCTGCCAAGGGCTGTAACATAGTTTGGGGTGGAGTGCAGCTTCCCCTTTCAGTGTGAAGATGCCAGAAGTTTTTGGTTTAAGCATATGATGTACTTTCTTCATTAAAACAGCGGTGTGCTTAGCTCAGAAGTACTTAATTCTAAAACTCACCGATACCCTTTGGCAGCAGAGTTGGTATAATGCCATTTAAGTGTTTTTTGGATTTTAGGACTCTGAACAGCCCTAAATATCGGGAATCAATGGTTGTGATTCCTAGGAAATCCAGCTGCAGCATTACAGTGCTTTCAGCACAAGATTGTCTACCATAACTGGCTATACTTTAATGAAGTTGTTCTGGATATACTGATGAACACTAATTTCTTAATCATTAATTAATTGTGTAAATTGTTATCTGCTTTCCTATTTACTTCTATATGGATTTTTTTCTATTGTTTTATATATATTTATATATATATATATATATATATATATATATATATGTGACTTCTAGTTCAGAATGGTAACCTGGTTGCTAGGCTAAATTATAGAAAGAAGAGCTCATATCTAATGTAGGTAAATAATGAAAAGAGTAGACAAGAGTTGTTTATCAAAGCAAAGTGTATGAAATAAGAAACTGTCATTGGAGCATCTTGGAAGTTGTCTATATTTCCATGACACTTCATGTAAATAAAGTGAAATCATAAAAATAGGTGAGAAGTCCTTTGTCCAAAAAAAAAAACCACTCATATAGTGAGATGGGTAGAAAGTATTTCAGATAATGGCTGTAGTTGATAAAATGAACTCAGGGTTCATGAAAGCCCAACAGCTTTGAACAAATATGATCTGAGAGAAAGTAATGAAGAATCTGTGGGGAATGAATAAAGAATGTAACATTTAATAAGAGAAGAAGGAGTATTTGGGATAGACAGTGAGATAAATGATTGGTGTACAATACTGAGTGTCTGGGAAAAGAAAAGGAACAATATATTTCTGGCTATTTGTGAGCAGATGGTCATGTGTGGTCATGATCACCCTGAGTTTGGGTACAAAATGGGAATAAATACATATGGGAGACAGATGGGTGCTACGAGCTCTTTGAAAAAGGGTTGTCATCTGGTTTTGTGCACATCTGGGGTGTGGAATAGCAGTTGTGAAGAGAGAGAATTCTATACAGAGAATTCATACAGGATCATAACATGAGTCAGCTTGGAAGAGCCTTCAGAATATCTTCTAGTCCAACCTCCTGCTCACATGAGAATGAAGATGGTTGCAAACATTTTGATAAAGATGAGCATATTCATATTTGTGGTACAGACTGACAGATTTTTGAAGTACTCAATTTTCTTGGGAATTTGTAAATTTCAAACTGCTCCAATCCTGCATGTGTGTATAAAATAAACTACAGAATATAAAATTTTATATATATTTTCACTCTTACTCTGATGCAGGTGTATGGGCATTCAAATTATTTTGGCTTAGGCTATTCTTATTCTTGCTCTAAGAACTAGGTTTGAATTACCATCATCCTTACTTTTCCTCCTTAATGAATTTAATGAATGTACAACTGGTTCTAGCCTTCTGAGCCAGAAGAACTGCTCTTATGCAATTTAATGGGTGTAGAAAAACACTAAGGGACAGGTAAGGTGAAAAAGAAGTGTATGAAAAAAGGACAGACATACCTTTGAGGACATACCTATGGTTCTTTGAGGAAGAACCATAAAAATAAAATTAATGTTCTTTCTTCTCTACATGAAAATTAAATTTCCAATTGCTGTTCTAGAGCTTACCTATGCATTTTCCTCTTTTCAAAGTTGTGCAGCATACTGATGCTTTTAGGGTCAAAAGGAACAGCACATCAGCAGAATAACTGCAGTCTGTATGACAGGATTTTCACTGCTAGTAAGATAGAGGATTAAATTTTAATAAATATATAATTGATTAGTCCCAGTTAATACAGTATTATGACTTAGTGATGGCATCCATAATTTAGGTATATTAGGGTGGGTTTTTTATAGGCTTAATAATCTTCAGTGTGCTGAAAGGAGTGTAATAGTTGAGGACAGCAGGATTTCAGGTCATTATATTGTAGATTTTTTTTAAACTGTGTATTTATCAACTAGCTGCAATGCCTGTCATATCAGTTGTCTAGTGACAGCAATCAGCATTCTGGCAAAGAGGTGACATTACCTACAATTCAAGCATTATACAAATTGGCTGGTAATAAACTTTTCAATACCAATAGTGGATATCCATGTGATATTATTTACAAATTGATTTTTTCTAGAAAACTGAGGAAATTATTACAGTTTCATTAGCAGCTGAATTAATGTAATTTTGCAGCACAAATGGAGATTGGAGAAAGGAAAATCTGTAGGCCTTTCAGCTCAGTTGTTGGCAAAACATGGGGATGAGGAAGATTTCTGTCTTCAAATCTGTCTGATTTGAAGACAGATTAAAAAATGCTGTTGTACAGTGAAAAATGTGGGCTACTAATGCCACTACAGCTCAGGTACTTGTGCAAGTGACAAAAAAAGCTTTTTGTAGTTTTTTTACTGGGCACAAACTGATGCTATTTTAGACTAATTTATGTAGGTAGTAACGATGGGGAGGAAACTGGTTGTGTTTAAAGTAAAGACAGAACAGTCCTCTCTCCCTTTCAGCCCACCTGGCTGAAAAATCCAAATGAAATGGAAGAATAAACAAAACTGTTTTGGCAAACTTTTATAGAACTTTTTTTAATACTGTAAGATTAATACTGATAAATTAGATATAGTAATTGAGGTAATAAATCAGAGGCTTAAACATGACAGAGATCTGGAATGTATCTAACACAGATACAAAAAATGTCTGGAATTTACATTCCAAGTATGAAAGAGGGATGAATAACTACCTTCACAGTCAGAATAAAAACAAGGAAAAGCTCTGTATAGAATGGAGAAGGGAAATGAATGAATCAAGAAAGTATGATTTGGAGTCTTGGAAGTGCAGACTCAAGGTAGATTTGCCAAACCTAACTCAGAGCTAGATCTTGCAGAAGACTGAAACAAAAAGACTATTTAGCATTATAGGCAGCAAATTGCAACTAGCATATAAAGAAGGGGAAGCCGTAAAGGTTTTGTATAATCTAGTTGCATGCCCCAGCCTAATGAGTAATTTTGCAGCTTTCAGAACAGACAAAGATGTAGAAAGTGAAGTCAAAGCCAGAAGAGAATACACATAAAGTGAAAAGAACTGTGGGATGGAAGCTAAACTAGGAGACCTCAACTTACTTAAAGGGGTGTGGAGCATTACTGACTAGTGAAAAAACTAGGAAATGAAGTTTTATGGCTTGTGGTAGAGATTTTAATCCACTTGTGGTATTATGGTGGTGCTATATAACAAGCTTCACTTTTATTTTATAATTTGCTATATTTGCAATTATTCTGTTAGTCTACAACAACACACCAAAGCTTTAAAATACAGCTTGAAATTAATGAACAGTATGGAAATAAATGGAAGATGGGATAAAATGCAGTTCAAGTTGACCAAAGATAGACCATGAGTGTATTTTAATGGCAGCAGAATTTTTATGATGGAAACCTGTTAGAGACAATTAATTTTTATCTCAGTAAAGCATTTGACAATGTTGTGCTTGTGAGATTATTAGGTGAAATAAAGAAGTGGCTAAAAGAGGCATGAGAATAGGTCTGTGCTGGAAAGAGGACTATGTGACCAAAAATGGAGTTCAGTGGGTGCTCCTTATACCAACATTTGGCCAATATTATTTAACAAAGACAATGACACAAAAAAAGGAATGTGGTAATTAAACTTGCTGATGGCAAAACCAGAGGCATTGCTGTTGAGCCAACAATGAGCCATATAAAAAATTTCAATCCTGTAAAACAGGTGATCTATGGAAGTCGAGTTTAATTCAATACAGAATAGAAGGCCATGTCCTTAGGGATTAATAACAAGATTTTCTGGTACAATAGTGGGAATTCATATAAAGGAAACAATTGCTTGGAAATGCCCAATTATAATTTTTAATTATGGTCATTATGAGCCACTAGTATGATTCAGCCAACTGCATGGTAAATGCAGGGCTGTAGCATATTTCCAGTAGAGACTGAGACGTACCACTGTGTCACGAATACTTCGTACAATTCTTGTTCAGAATATGAACTGAGAAAAGTGCAAAAAATTCACTGGACTGAGCACTGAAAATGTTTAAATTGTTTCATGGCAGAAAGGCTGAGTGGCATATGATTGCTGTCTGTGCATAGATTACATCCAGGTTAGCACCCTCATGAAGCAGAGAGCTATTTTAATCCATAGGAAATTGCTGGCCCAAAAACAGATGGATATGAACATAAATGTAATTAAGGTGGAAGTCAGGATATTTCTAAGCATTGGAACATTGTGGTTCTGGACCTGTCTCTCTACAGGAGTTGTAGGTGGAAAAGCCCAACACATTTTAAAATTGAATATATGAACACACCTGTGTGATGAGGTTTCCTGCAGAGAAGGCTGAACTCAGTGGCACAGACCATCCCTTCCAGATGTATGTCCACAAAAGGTTAGAGACTAGAGATAAATCCAAAGATCAGCTTTATTTTGGGGAAAAGCCTAATGAGAAATTAGCATGGATTTTACATAAGAAATCATTAAATCCAGGGAAAATGCAGAATTGCTAAATGCATTAGAAAATGGAAAATCCTGACTGTTTAGCTTATTTATTTTTTAAATACTGACTATTTAAGCATGCTCTTTCATAGGCTCCATTTTGAAATGTTCATTAGGAATATGACTCCTCCTACAAATTAACATCTGATCCTATGATCCCAAGGCACCAAAAAACCCACCTGATTACAGTAACTGGAAGTTTCACCTGTGGCTGCACAATGAAGCCACCAAGTCACCTCAAAATTATGCAGTAAGTTGAATGTTTTCTGACAAAATGTCATGTAACACTTGTTTTGATTTGAGAATAAAAGAAGTATGTCAAGTGCATTTTTCTTACAGGAGGATCTATTTCTGTGGTATTTTAAAAAGAAAAGTGACAGAACTACAGGGTACAAAATATAAAAATAGGCTAAAAATAAGGGTGGATGTGAGGTGGGTTTTTTTTGTTTGGTTGATTTGGTTTGCATTTTTTTAAGACCTAAAATCCCTCACCACTTTTCTTTCCAAAAAGAAACTGGATAAAATTGTCTGGGTCTGGATATGTATAGGAAGTTTTAATCATTCTGGATTTCTCCAGAAATTTTCTAGTCTTCACCCCAAGAAGGTTTGTATAAAATGCTAGCAGGCCTTGCTAGCAAACAAAATGCTGTGCTTATGTCTGCAAAATACCTCCTTCCCCTCCTACTGTTTTGTTCACAGTAAATGTACTGGGAACAATATTGAGACCTGACTTTTTTGGAATTACATAGAAATACAGACTTATATTCACATATGCATACATGAATACATAGCAGAATTTAAACACTTTACAAATCTGAAGTTTCTATCTAAACACCTCCCAGACCTGTCTAGAATATGGCTTTGATACAGATTTTTATATTCATTTTGTGGCTGTTTCTGTTTTGTATAATGGAACAGTGTACACATATTTCAAACTTGCCTACAAGATCAGTCTGACCATAGCTTCAATTTGAAGTTCAAAGCCAGCATTACCATGCAGCCTAAAATAATCAAGTCAAAAAAACTCCTTTAAGTTTTTGAAGTGTAGCATCAGAATACATTTCTGAACGGAACCACTTATCTTTATTACATATGTCCATCAGAAATATACCTGCAATAACTGGTCTACCAAGCAAGCATTTGATAGCCCAGCAAGCTTTTCATAAGTGAGGATTTTACAGATAGGACTTGGATCAGTAAATAAACCACCAGATTTATTAAAGCATTAGAAAAAAAGCCTTTGTGAAAATATTAGCAATAATGCATCAATCAGCTTGTTTATTATCTGTTTAATTTTATCTGTTGAAGAAAAAAATGTTTGCACATTTCCCATGTAATTTTATAGCCCTATTTTATTAATAACTTAAACTGCTAAGATTTTATTCAGGTATTGTTTATTACATTGTAAGAAGGCAGTAGAATTACATTTTTATAATGTCATTTTCAAAATCTCTGTATAAAATACTCTAGGAAGTATAAACATACTGACCTGTAAAGTAGGTCCTTTGAGGAGAAAATATGATACATTAAATGTAACAGCAGTATTATACAATATCATCACGTAGAATATAATAGATCACGTAGTAATATAATAGATAAGTAAAACTGAAGAGAACATTAGTAATTGAAATTTGTTGCTAAATATGCAGCTACTGTGGTTTTGTCTGTAATGTAAAAGGCTTAATAGTTTGCTTTTATTAGAATAGAAGAAACTGCTCAGTATTTCTTTACTCTAGACATCAAAAGGTCCTTTGGTCAGGCTTTTTAGTAAATCCTATGGAAAAGTGTGGCTCAACTGCATTGAGGCAACCAATTTATTTAATACACTGGATATGTTGCAGAAAACTACATTTCATCAGCATGGGCACTGCTCACTCAATAATACATGGAAATGTCAAAGCAGGAGATTTTACTACAGAGCCAACTTCTACTAATGTTAAATAGTAACTACTTGTGCATCAATCTAAAAACAACATTCACACAAGTTTAACTTCATTCATGATAATGGAAGATAACTGCTTTCAAATTTGTGGTATTGTTAAATGTGTTTGTTTGGTTGGGGTTTTTCTTTGTCATGGTAACAGACGTATGGCAACACTAACAGTTTGGTAATGTATCCTTCTCTTCTCCTTTAGCCATAATTTGATTTAACTTTTAGGTCCATGAAGCACATTTTCTGTATTCTCTTTGACGAGAAGCCATTAGCTATTATCACTGTGAGCAGCTGAGAGACAATGTGAAAAATGACATTCATCAAATAAACGGAATGCTTTTTTCTTAAATCTATTTAGTTTATCTTGCACTAGAGCATCAAAAGCTTGAAAGGGCTTTGAGTCTCACTCATAAGAGGGAAATAATTATTCTTCTGTAGATAGGTGGTAGTTCTCCCATTGCTGAAGTATGCAGAATAAACATTTACAGATTTCAGGAACTATCCAAATATGATTATAACAAATATTTCCATTAACAGAAGAGTTATGACTCAACTTTCTCAGCAGGCCAGTCTCCCAGTGTGAACTGCATGCATACTGGAGTTTTGCTCCCACTCAAAATCCTGCTCTGAGTTCCGACCTGTTCTCATTTAATTTGCACTAATGCAATGACCTGTAACCCTCTTTTAAATTTGGTTGATACTGATCATGAGTTCTAAAACTACCTGGAGAAATTATGCCAGGCAGACAGAAAGACAACTGCAGGTTGCAAAATTACGTAGGTTTTCTGTTCTCAGGAGAAAGGCTAAAACGTGCATGTGGCAAGGTAATGATTTTTTAATTCTCTCTGCAAAACTTGCTTCTTTTATATGTCTGCCATATCTTCTGTATGAGTTCTGGGGGAATACATATTTCTATTTATTACATACTACATTTTCTACATTCTGAAGTTTTACTACAAAATGTCATAGATGATAACATACCTGAACCAAAACTTGGCTCCACATCAGTAGGTGAGTGTACACTTAAAGCCAAACTTTCCAAGTTGGCAATCAGGCCCCACTCATTTGATGACTTCCAGACTATTAGTGTCCATGATCACTGCTGTGTTCTGAATACTCTTCTCTCTGTACTTTCATACTTATCTCTTGTTGCTGAATAGCATTTTATGAACTAATAATAAACAAAGAAACAAGGATTAAGAAATAGTTTTAGAGTTTTCTAAAGGATGAAGTCATCAACATCAAAGGCTGCAAATGCAGTGACCATAGAGTTGACAAAGTGTGTAGATGGTGCAAAGGTATTCATAGCAATCAACTGGAAATCTGACTGAGAAAGGTCACTGAAGTATTTAAAAGATTAATTTTTAAATGACCAAAAAATGATTTTGGTAAATGTGAAATAGTGTGTATAGGGGAGTTAATTCCATCATCTACACACAGTAGTTACCTGTTATCTTTTGCCATCTTTTTGTCACAAATGGTCTCTTCACAGGTATGGGAGTTCAGGAGAAGACAAAAAGCCAACAGAATGATCAGAAGGCTTTGGAAAAGGAGCACAAAACAAACCAGTCATCATAATTCCATATAATCCCTAAACTCAGTGTACACCTTAATCATTACATGAAATTCTGGTCATGCATTAGTATTAGTAAGAATTAGAAAGACTAAAGAAATTCAACAAGGAGACTATTATGGAGTGGCTTCTAAACCAAATACGCAAACTTTTCAGTCAAAGAAGAATACTGAAGTATATTAACGAGATATAACATTTTGCAGAAAAAGTGAATAGGATGCTTATTTTTTCCTCACAATGCAAGAATCTGGCATTGGCTAGAGAGAAAAAAAGGAAACACTGTTCCAGACAATACATAATCAAGAAGCGGAACATCCTGTCCAAGAAAGCACAAAGAGAAAAGCATAAAAAATTATTTTTCCAGTTCCTTTGTGGAGGTCAGGCCCATGGATGCTATCGGCCATGCTGGGTGGCTCCCGGGTCAGGAGCTGAGGAAGGCCCGGCTGCAGGAGGTATTTGCTGCCCTCGCTGACGGGGCTGGGACAGGCTGCCAGGGTAGGCGGCTCTGCAGGCATACACTAACTGCCGGCGGAAAGGCCGCCTGGCCTCTCTCTCACTGCATCGCCATCTTTCACACCGCCCAGCGTGCCCGTCTCCGGGACATCGCCCGAATGTTCCGACCCGGGGAGCTTCATGAGGGATGGGGGTGGTGGGAAACTGCTCTGGAAACTGCATCCCGCCTCTTCCCGCAGCAGTTCCCTGCTCCAGCCCCGCAGTGCGGCGGCCTGCAGAAAGCCGCCCGCTAGCAGCGACCCCAGGGCCGAGCCTTCCTTCCCCAGCCGCCATCTTGGGGCCGGGCGGAAGAACTACCGGTCCCGGCGCGCTCGGCGTGCGGCGCCATCTTGCCGCGGGCCGCGCGGGCGGGGGCGGTGGAGACATGGCGCTGTTCCCCGCCTTCGCCGGGGCCGGCCCGCCCGGGGAGCCCCCCGCGGGCAGCTCCGAGGGCTCCACGAGAGGTAAAGTCCCGGGAGAACCGCCTTTCCCTTCACTGCTGTCCGGCGGCCCTCGGCACAGGCCGCCCGCCCCGCTCCGGCCGCGTTTGGCCCCGCCGTGTAGCGGCGGCGGGGGCGGTGCTGCCGCCGGGCTCGGGCCGTGGGGCCGTAACCATCGCCCCGGAGTTACGGCACGGGGGCTTCTGGTTCGTCCTTGCTTTTGTTATTTTCTTTTTTTTTTTTTTTTTTTTTCCCTCTAGCTTTGAATATCTTGAAAAGTGTTTTTAAATTCCTTGCTTATTAACCCAAATCATAGTTGTAAAGGACTTTTTTGGAAGGTTACAAGTGAGATTATGATTCATTGTATCACATTGACTGTTGTAGTTGATGTCTAGCGAGTAATACTTTTAATAAAATAAGTAATAATATTAAAGTAAATAACACTTTGTGGTGTAATGCCGAGCAGTGAAGTAGGTACTACGTTTATTAATTCTACTGAACAGGATTTGAGCTAACCCTTTTGCTTCTCAGGTAGCACTTCTTAAGTGCTACCACCCTTAAATCTCCCCATTCCCTAGACACCAAGGGTTCCCTAGATACCAGCAAAGGGAAACCAAAGACTTATTTACCTAGGCTAAGTTTCTTGTGTGCTTGGCCCAGTCAATATGGTGCATTAGCTTCTTCTTGTTCTAGCCAGTTCTGCATTACTCCTGATGGCAGAACAGTGGCTGGAGCTCACTCTGCCAGTACAGAGCTGAGTAGCTGCGTTTAGGATCCTTTCTGATAATGACATTTGGTATAGGGAGTAGCAGACACAATATGATCTCAAACTACACCTTTTAGGAATAGAGGAACTGCTCTGTCAGGCAGGGATGCAGTAAAATTCTCTAGTAATAAGACTTTGGTTATATTTTAAAACTTTAGGAATTTAGCCTTTAAGTTTGTTACGGTAACCTATGTCTCTTCAGGCCGCCTGTCTGGAAGATTAGATTATGCAGAAAAAGGTGTAAGACTGACTTTTGGATCCAGATTTCTGTTGTCAGCACTGCTTGTGACTTAAATTTTGGTATACTGGAAGCTTTTTGTGTGAGAATTATTGACAAAAGTGGAACATAATTTGTTTGGTTTATGTTTTAATAAATATTGTACTTTGTTGTTGACAACGACATTTTAATGTGAGTTGTAAAAATTAAATATTAACTCAGAACCACGTTTATGGTGGTGTATATCAAATTTCACACATTCAGCTTATGAGAACTTGAGAACTTGACAGGCATCTGTCTCTCTGATAGATGGTTCTCTACTCAGACCTGATGTGAAGCCAAAGTGCATCATAATACAGAGATCCCAGAGTATTTTGATGTTAATGTTGTGTGCAGACATTTGGGACTGCTTCATAGCTTTATTGTAAAAGTTGAAGTAATAATCTAGATATGTTGGTCATGTTTCATGCAGCCAACCACTCTGTCTCTTACTTTTAAAAACTTTCCTAAACCATTCCTAAAGTGGAAGTGCTGTCTGAAACAGACACTGAAGTGGTGCTTATGCTTCCTATGCTGCCCCATTGCTGAGTTGCAGCAGCCTCTAGAGTGCTGCAATTTTCTATATGCTTCGATACAATTATGTTGTCAAGCTTAATTAGTGTTTGGTGGAAGATAAATTGTGAATTTATCTGTAGTCATGAAGAGAGCAGTGGTGGTAAGTAACCCTGCTGGCATTAGTAAGCATGATGTGCAGCGTTATTTGCAATCTGAACTATGCTGTAGGTCAGATGATGCAGTGAATTGCTGAAAGCAGATTTGCAGGATCCTGAGAGGCAACAACAGGCTTCATGTAACTCTTAAAAATGGTCTCTGTAGATATGCAGTGTAAATTCATTGTTTTTCTTTTTGCTTGAGAAGGTATAAAGAGAATGTCATTGGATTACTGCTGCTGTTGTGCTCATAAACATGTAACAAGTACATGCATATTGCTGAAAAATAGATCTTTTATATCTGCTCTGCAAAAATGAAAAATGATAAACTTCTTAGACATTCCACATGAAAAAAAACCTAAAAAGTGTAGAGATAGTGTTTTAAAGTTTGGAATGCATTGTGATGTTTGAAATGCTTGCATCCAGCTAACTGATTCACTTGAGATTATTTACAAGCAGTTTGAACTTGCATGTTGAATAATGGCAAAAATTGCTCATTTCTTTCTGAGTATTAGGCCAGTTTGGTTAAATTCTTCAGAAGATACTGTACTTGGAGTTGCTGTACTTGGAGAATTCTGAACTTCCCTGCTGTAGCCACAGAGGTGCATTGACTGTGCCACGGGGCTTGATTCTCACAGAGTGATTCTTCAGTGCATTAAAGATGCAGTTTGATCTTATCTGCTCAGGCAGAACCAAGCTTCAGGAGCAGGCTGGGAAATGGTGCATGGTGGTGTTCTGCAGCATATTGGTTGGGCTGGTCATGGGAAGTGTTTTGGTCTGGACAGTGCCATGAATTCTGGAGTCTCCCTACTTTGAAAGGAGGAGAGGTATATGGCTTGACCGACAAGGAGTTCTTGCTGTTTAAGGAGTAGAGGTTAGTGTAGTCAAAAGCACAAAGACAAACGTGTGACAGGAAGAACACTGAGGCAAAAGTGATTGTTAAAAGCATGGAGGAGAAGCAGGGAGACCAAGTTTGTTCCTTATGTTATCTTGTCAGTGTGGCACAGGAGGGACTGCTGTTAAGTTCTGTATTTACCCAAAATAACTTTTGTTGTTTAATAGCTAAGAAATTTCACATGCTTAAAGGAATTCTAGATATGAAAACCCTGTGAAAATCATCATAAAACTTGTAATATCAGTAAAATTGTCACAGAAAGTTTCCTTTCCACGTTCTGTCCATGTCTGATCTTATCTGGTGACTTAGGTGCATAATGCTTAATGCAGACTAGTGTATCCAAATTAGCTTCAGATAGCTTTCTTTCACACTGTTGAAAGGTCTAATGATATTTCAGTGGTTAGAGAACTGAGAATCCAGTGCCATGTTTTGGCCATGTATAAAGCACTTGAGTATTCTTATCAGTAATGGACGTGCCTCTCAGTAAAATTGTGTTAAGAATATTTTCCACACAGTCCAAAAAGTACAATTTTGTTAGTTGGTATAAGCTTTATCTCATTCATTACTTTACCTTTTGTTTAACTATGCTTTTCTGTAATTTTTAAATTTCATTTTAAAAATATATAACTATTTGTATTCTATATTGTATATATAAATTAATGTATAATTGATATACCGTAGTAAATATATTATGATACAGTAGATTATTTTATACATATATAACAAATTTATACAGTCTATAAATATATAAAGTTAGAACCTTTAAATCATAAAAATGAATGTTGGGTAGATTCTTTTTTATGTATAGGGCTGTGTATTAAACATGGAATCTGCTTTCAGTATGAGCTAAATGGAAATTTCATCAAGTGCTTTCCAATATGCTCAGTTATTGCACATGACTTAGTGACATTTACTGTGAGTTTAACAGTGTGCTGCCTAAATTAACCCCTAACTTTAAAAAGTACAGCAAGCTAATTTGTATTGATCTCACACTTTTTTTACCTACAGAGTTAGACTGGCTTAGTAACCCAAGCTTCTCTGCAGAAGATGCACTCTTGCTGCACCAGCGCACTGCAGAAGTTGCCAATCTCATTCCTGAAAAATCGCCATTAATAAGGTAGAGTGTACTTCAGTGTCTTATGAAATACCCTCTTTCTTTTGGCCTGCTTATTTTTTGTTATAAGACCAAATTCAGAAGCTAAAACTGCTTTTCATTCTATTGTTCAGTATTTAAAAATACCTGAACTGAGTCATGTGTAAAAGAGTGAATAATGCTTCCATGTCTTAACTTAAAATAATAAGAAATTGTATGTATGCAATTGCATTCCCATTTACTTTTTCTCAAAGCTGCATTTAAATTATTGTTATTTTGGAATGGAGAGGGAACTGAGCAATCATCACTCTTCATTAGCTTTTGAATGTCTAAAGTGACCCCTGAAATAATGAAAAGATTAAGCATCATCTTTATGATTTCTCTGTGGAAATCAGCCATTTCACAGTTGAGTTTTTTACTTTTTGAAAAACAGTTGCTGATGTGAACTAATGAAATATTGCACGTATCAAGTTGAGTGTGGCTGTAGAACATGCTGACCAGCTGAAGTGGGTGATTATATCCTTTTGCAGAAATGAGCTTTAAGCAGCCACGTTTATTGAAGAACTGGTTTTAATACGTTCACAGGACTGGGTACTGTACTTGGCTTATCTACACTGTAACTAGCACTCACTAGTGAATGCAGTCAGGTTGTAGTTGTCAAGTTCAAAACCTTAGTCTCTTTTAATTTGATACAAGCTCCCTTGTCTATGCTGATTGTTGGTGGTCATGATAGAGAATATCTTTATATACCAAGCACACTTAAGCACATCTTTTTCCATATATAGTCTTGCATTTACAGTCATTGTGTGTTTGAAATGCAATCAGTGTTTTGTTTATCAGTCATATATTCTGCTGTGTTTCTTCAGATCTTCTTAGGACTTTAATGTCATAAAGCTAAGGATTTTGCAAGTTACCATCAGATAGAATGACATAATAAACCCACCACATTCATTTTATCTTTGAAAAGGACTTTGTCAAAAAACAGCGTGCAGAAAAATGTTTGGGTGTTTGTTGTTTGGGGGTTCTTTTGCCTATTTTGCCTTGTTTCTGAATACAATATTTTCTTTCAAGAATAATGAGAGTTGTCACTCCTTTCTTGCATTGAAAGACTGCAGAAAAAAAAGTTTTAAAAGAGATTGTGCTTTAATTAAGGGTTAGAGAAGACCTTCATTATTCATTTGATTGTTAAGTGTGGGAGTTTTTGTGGTATGCATAGTAATATACATGTGTTTTGCCAAAACTATGTGTCCTTTGTGTGATCTCTCAATAACTCAGTTGTCTGTTGTACATAGGGTTATTTATTGCATTATACTGTATTAGATGATAACATTAGTTCAGTAGTCATCAAAAATTGTTTCTTGTTTGGTAGATTCGATTTTTTAAATCTGGAAGTGATTTGAAAAGTGTGGTTTTGATAATTCTTATATAAGTAATAAAAAAAACCCACAAAAAATTCAGACTTTTTTCTTTTGCAGGTCACAGGGAAAGATTTCTCAGTCTTTTAGCATGACTTAAGTTGTTTAGCAAAGTTAGGAAATTTTATCATCTCGATCATCTTCTTTAATTTGGCAACATTAACAGATGGCTATTTGTACAGATCACACATCAAAATGCCTTGACAATTAAAACAAAAAGACTAGCTGTCAGTATTTCCAGCAGCTGAAAAATATAGTTGTGATTTAATGCAGATTTAGATCACTTTTGCTGTACATGTTACTGCTACCGTCTCAGAAAAATAGGGAGAATAAAGGTAAAGAATAAAATATTCTGAACTTTCTTACGGTGGTAGTCCATAACAGCTTTACTGCTTAGCTGTATTGTATATAAACTAATATACTTTTTTCCAAGCAGGACTTCTTCAAGATCTGAGTTGTCAGAGGAGAGTGATACAGATGAGAGTCTGAAACAGACAAGTAAGAAAAGGAAAAAGAAAAAGAAAAAGCATCACCACAATAAGAAGACAAAAAAGAAAACCAAAGGGGATTCCAGTAGCAGCGAATCAGAGGTGGACACTAAGCACATCAAGGACAAAGGAAGTGGCAAAAGTAGTGAAAAGGAAACAGCAGCAAAGTATGTAAATATTAACACTGTGCAAGATGTAAATTAATTGTGTTCTTGTGCTTGTCTCTTCAGCTGAAATTCTTACCATTGATTGATCATCTAAGCATGACTAAGCATGCATTCAAAGTTAGGTGGTTCTAGATTTAGAACCGCTTGTTTAATCATATCAAAAAACTGTGACTAAAATATTCAGAATGGTGAATATTCACCATAGTGACCAACTGTGACTAAAATACTCAATATAAAGCATGGTATGGTAGTAATGAAATAAATTTCTAAAGTCATGTAGAGGCTTATGTTCAGTTTTTGTAAGCACCTTATTGCCGTTCAAACAGATCTTTTGTGAGGGTTTGGAGAGCAATTGCATTACACATTCTTAATTAGTGCAAAAATCTTAGTATGTGTCTGGGTTTGCCTTGTAATGTAACTTCCCCCTCACAGAGTCAACATTTCCTTTTTTTTCATTTTAAGACAAAGTGTTATGTAATATTTTTAATTTTTTTTTTTTAAGACAGATTTTTTTAATTATTTAATACATCTTCTGTATCCATATATTTTGCTTCATCCTTTCTGCTTGTAATATTTCTCTATGAGTGTTTGAACAATTGATATAATTTTGTTAAATCTTCTTCATTAATTCCAGGAGCTCTAAAGTGCTGTGTAATTAGTAGAGCTGTCATTTTTAATGGAACAAGAAAACAGGCATGTAGTGACTATCATGGTCTTTGAGCAGCAAAAGAGGTTCTGTAAATGCAGCGAGTATTCAGGTTTGGCATACCTAGCTGTGCTTTCCTCAGGCTGCTGGGTTTTTAACATTTCAAGGTGGCCCTATCCAGTTGGCAGTGAGTCACCTTCTTCTGGTTTTCACCATGTTTGCTAGTTTAAGCAGCCATTTTGCCTCTCTCTGATTCCCCGCTTCCTGTGTTTTCTTTGGCATCAGCAGCTCTGGCTCTGATTCACCGCACTGCAGCTACTCCTGTGGATAGAGTGAGGGTTTGGTGACATTAAGGAATTGTTGTCACAATTGATGTAGTCTGGGTAGTCTGTGAATTTCCCCCAATTTACTCCTTTTCTCAAGGGGGATTAATCAGCAGCTGAAAGCACAGGTTGATGGGATGTGTCTGCCAAGGTAACATTTTCCCTGAGGAAGAGTGGCAGAGGTACTACAGATGCTATGTGATACCCTTAGCCAGATGTGTCTCCTCCTTTATGGGAACATTTATTGGCTTGTGGTGGCTAAGGCTTCCTTGACTGTGAGGAAGGACTGTAAAAAGTACTTGGGTGCTGAAACCATTCTGCTCAGTCCCATCACTCATCTGTGCTGGAGGGATGCTTGGGCATGGTTCATATGCTGTTTGCTAGGTTAGGCCAGACAGCCAGTGCTTTGCCCAGGTAAAAGTGTTGAAGTTCTTTCATGGTGTCTTTCTTTTACTGCTTTCCATAAATGGTTGATGCTGAGAGAATATTGAATTTTCTAAAGATTGGTTTTGAAACCTGAACCACAAAATTGCTCTGAATGTGAAAAGTGTTGTGAAATTTTAGAAAACTTTTCAAGACTCTAAAACTCACATAATTGTATCATGGATTCAGATTAGAAATTCATAGTTATCTAGAGTTCAGAGGCAGGTTGCAATTTCCACTTAAGTTCATTTGTATAACTATAATCCATAATCACTGTTTTATCAAATGCATGGGTATAATTACAGCTAGTCAATCCTCTTACAGATTACCTTATTTTTCTTGATTGTAACATCTTACCAAGGCAAGAGTAAATTTTAAAAGTAGTAATATGCGGCTTTTAGATTATAGTATGCCAAGCTATTGATTAAATTGATTGGTTAAATCTGGTAATCCAGTTTTTGGAAGTGCGAGGACTTTCAGTGTATTGATTTGATGGTATTATTAGGGTATTTCTAATTGTTTTTTTCGAAGTGTGGGACTGAGTTTGCAAGAGTGGATCATGTACAATGACTTTGAGTAAGTTAAATTACTGTGAACTACAGAAATTTAATGTCTCTTGGGTTATGTGAATGCTGAATATGTGCACAGATACAATCCTCCTTCTGCTTGTCTGCAGTCTAGGTAAGAAAGCATCAAATGTTACCAGCAGTCATTCTATTTGGCTGGATGATATCCAGGCCCCCAGCGCAGACACCTTCCGGATAGACAAGAAACCAGACCCTGCAAACTGGGCCTACAAATCCTTGTATCGTGGGGACATAGCAAGGTATGGAATGTTATTCTCTATTGTATCCAAACTATCACTGAGGTACTTGAGTGTGCCTCCAACATTTTTACATAGAAGATGAGAAAAGATAACTAGTAGCTTATTTCAAAATTTGACTAGTCATTAGGCCAGTGTCAGTGGCAAGTGATATCACTAGGGGGGTCTGTACTGCTACCTAATGTGTTCCTCATCAATGACACAGGCAGCAGGATCAAGTGCACACTCAGTAAGTTTCACAACACTGAGTAGTGCAGTTAATGCTCCTGAAGGACAGAATGACATGCAGAGGGACCTGGGCAAGCTCAGCAAGGGAGACCTCATGAGATTTAACAATGGCAAGGTGCCAGTGGGTCAGGGCAACCCCACGTGTCTACACAGGCTGGGGGATGAACAGATCTGGGGATGAACAGATCCAGAGCATCCCTGCCAAGAAGGACTTGGGAGGTGCTGGTGGATGAGAGCAGTGATGAGAGCGAGTGGATGATGAGCTGGAAATATGCACTGGCAGCCCAGAAAGCCAGTTGTATCCTGGGCTGCATCCAAAGCAGCGTGGCCAGCAAGGCAAAGAGGGGATTCTGCCCCTCCACTCTGCCCTGTGAGACCCCAATGAAGTGCTGTATCCAGCTCTGGAATCCCCAGCATAGGAAGGACATCAACTTTTTGGAGGCCCCAGAGAAGGGCCACCAGATTGATTACAGAGAGCTGGAACACCTCTCCTATGAGTAAAGGCTGGGAGAATTGGGGTTGTTGAGCCTGGAAAAGACAAGGCTCCATCCAGTACCAGGAGGGAGACTACAAGAAAGATGGAGAGAGGGACTTTTTATAAGGCATGTAGTGGCAGGACATGGGGAAATGGTTTTAAACTGAAAAGAATAGGTTTTGATTTAATATTAGGAAGAAATTCTTTACTGTGAGGTTGGTTAGGCATTGGAATAGGCTGCTCAGAGATGTGGATGCCCTATCCCTGGAAGTGTTTGAGGCCAGGCCAGAAGGAGCTTTGAGCAGCCTGATCTAGTGGAAGGTGGGGCTGGAATGAGATTATCTGTAAGGCCCCTTCCAACCCAAACCATTCTATAATTCTTGGATAAATGTTTTAAAAGGCAAAAGATGGCATGAAAGAATGGGTATAATGTGCATGATTTTCATTGCTTTTAAAAACATTCTCTGTGTAGCAAACTCCAGGTGGCAGCATGGGGCAGATTCAAAGGTATGTTTTTGAGGTCAGAAATCACAGGTTGTGTTATAAATTGTCTTTGGACAAGTACTCTTTTTGGTCTTTATTGTTCTGTTTCTGCGTCTGAAAGGGAAGTGAAGGTATTGATTATTTCAGACTAGATTTGTCAAGAGGCTTACTTACTTGAATAGTTTGATACTGTTGTTAAAAAAAAAAAAAAGCTACAGGTATTTTATTAGCAAACAGATTTCACCCAGACATTGTACTGAATTGTGTCTGTCCTATGCAATGCTACGTTTCAAGTTAGTATAGATGAAATTGCACATTCAATATCCTTAGTGAGTTACTGGTGCTGTGATGACCCTTCAGAACATTTCCTTGCATTAATACAGAAGGCCATCCAAAGGAGCCTACAGTTGGCATGTGCATTATGTATGTACACTTCTTGATTTTCTCAGGAAAATGGTTTACTGTATATACAATGATACTGTATATAAATATTTGTGGAGGAGGGAATTTATTGGTTATATTTTTGTAGCATTTTATGCCTTTGCAATAAAATTGCCAGGTTACAATTTGTTTCAATTTTCTATCACCTTTGGATTGTCAGCTATTTTCTGAGATGAAAAGCATTATTTTAGTGTTGCATGTAACTAGATTTGCCACTGAAATGACATTCTTGGTAATATGTGAAGATGGTCTTTTCCTGTCTTAATCCATAGGACTATTGTGGTCTTTATGAACATGGCCTTTCTTTTTCTCTTCAAACCCCTCTCCACTTTTTGGCTTACAAAATGGACTGAGGGTTAGGGATGCAGAAGGAAATTACTGGACTGAACAACTGGTGTCTCTTTTTCAGTTTAAAATAATCTAATCTAAATAATGTAACCCTAAATAATGGCTGTTGTTCTTCCTCCGGGTTTGTCTACATGGCTTAAAATGATGGAAAGGAGAAAGGGTTTCTTCTGCTTGAGTATGACATATATTATTGAACTCAGAGGAAACTTAATATGATAGTAAAAGTGATGGCACTGACTGAATTGATAAGTTGAAGTCTTAAGCAGAAATCTACCAAGTTTTTAAACTTTTTAAGGTCTATGCATACATTATCTGAGTTAATTTGAATGAAAGAATTTCTTTCAAAAAGGAGGTATCTTTGCTAATGTGTAATTTAGAAGATGTTTAATTGTATTTTCCCTTCGAAGGTATAAAAGGAAAGGAGAGTCCTGTCTTGGCATAGATGCAAAGAAACAGTGCATAACTTGGGAGACTTCTGCATCAAAAAGGAAGCAAGCACAGAGTCGACCTGAGCGCTACTTTACAAAGAACAATGTGAAGATGCTGAACACAGATGGGATTCTTGTTTGTAATAAAAGTTCTCCATCTGATCCACCTGCTTTTATACCAGTTTCCCAAGTGGAAACTGATGATTCTTCTGACACAACAGAAGTAAATCCTCTTGGGATTTATGATCCGTCAACCACAGTGTGGCTACAAGGAAAAGGCAAGAATGCAAACAATGAGTCTGTAAATACACAGCAAACAATTCAAGAGCGTGGGATAAACATGAACTCCATCCTAATGACAAAAGTGGAAGAATATAACAAGAAAGTTAGAGAAAACCCAAGAGATATTAATGCTTGGATGGAATTTATTTCCTTTCAGGTATGTATTGTAACGGACCTTGTTGCTTATTATAATAAATACATGAACATTATATTTTAATTTCATTTGTTTGGAACTGTATATCTTTTTTGGTGAAGAATGAACTGTTAACTCATCTTCACAAATGTCAGTGTGATCATTCTTCCTAAGGTTGTAATGTTGTTTCTTTTTGTTTTAGGATGAATTAATGAGAGGACCTAGCCTTTATGCCAGTAAGGGAGAGCAGGAATTAAGGAGAAAATCGCTCAAGTTAATCTTGGAAAAGAAACTGGCCATTTTAGAGAGGGCAATTGAAAGCAATCCAAGTAATGTTGATCTGAAACTTGCTAGGCTGAAGCTTTGCACAGAATTCTGGGAACCACCAGCTGTGATCAAAGAATGGCAGAAGCTAATTTTTTTACATCCCAATAATCCAGAGATGTGGAAGAAATACCTTCTATTCTGTCAAAGTCAGTTCACTACCTTTTCTGTTTCAAAGATCAACAGTCTCTATGGCAAATGTTTGACAACACTGGCAGCTGTACAGGATGGCAGCATGGTATCCCATCCTCTGCTGCCTGGCACTGAAGAAGCTATGCTGGGTAAGGTTCTTTCTGTATATTATGGTCAGATTGGTCTTCATAGGAGCTAACTGCAGTAAGAACAGATTTTCCTATGTATTGCATGAAGCTTTTCTTCTCTTCAAAATGCCAGGCATCCTGGTTTCTTAGCTGAGAATTAAGGCAGATATTCCAACCAAATATGGATATAGCAGATCCTTCTCTTCCCCAGGAGAGTTTATGATACAACATCCATTAAAGTCTAATGTGCTGAGTGGTTTATAGTACAATGTCAAGACTGGAGAATCACAGCCAACAGTCAGGAGATGTGCTTTTATAAAAGGGAGACTTGTGAAAAAAATAATTATCTCTTTTTTGGAAGTTTTACAACTGGTTACTTTAATTCAGAAAAGAGAAGGAGCATTACAAGTCTGACATAAAATTATTTTGAGAAACCTACTCTGTAGATGGAGAATTCTAAGCTGTAATACCATGTGATCATGCCTTTTGTATTTCTTCTATGCATACATCTACCACTTTATAATATATTTATAATTATCCCTGGAAGGAAAATAAGTCAGATAGTTAGGATGCTGGAGTGGGTTCAGGAAAGAAATGAGTTCATGCTTAGTTTTGGCATGGTCTTTAAATTTATTTGGAGCTAAATGATAACCTATCCATTTCAATTTTACTTCCCTACCTTGGCATGTCATTGTGATTATTGATCTGTGAATACATTGAGGAGAGGAAAAGATTAGTGTCACCATGAGTATTTTTGACTTTTATTTTAAAATTTGTTTTCAATCAAATAGACTGTTATGGAAGAGTCAATTTTTTTTTTTTTTTTTCCATGTGCATCATAGTCCAAGAAGCCTCTTTTTTTTATCCAGTTCTGTAATTCCTGTTGGAGCAATGATGTTATGCAATATCCAGTCTGGACTTATAGATAGAGATGCTGGGTTACAAAATTGATTTCAGGTGTTCTGATCTCATACAGTCTTTGGCTGATTCATCTTGGATCAAGCATTGGAAAAGGTGCTGCAAAGGAAAAATGTTCTACTGGCCAGTGGAGATTGTACAGCCTGATAGCTTCTACTGTCTCTGATTTCCAATATTTCAGTCACTTTGTACACTAACCAAAATGAATGATTCTCAGGACAAGGATTTTATTCAGAATCTGGTTTTGGAAACAAGAAGGTTTTTCTTTAATTTTGTTTTCCTGCACATATTTGAACATATGTGACTAGTGAAATACAAATTAATGAAGCAGTTTGTTAATTACTGTGGGATTTATTTTTTTTTAATAGAGCTCCTTTAGCAAGTTCACTATATCAGAATGATGTATTTCTAAATACTTTTTTGCTGGCAATATTCATAGATAGCTAAAATGAAAATGAACTCAAATTCATGAATGGAACAGAACCACAAGTAACTTCTTGTTGTTCTTTCTTAAACCTACAGTGATTTGTTTATGAGCACTCTGAAGTATTTTATTTTTCCTCTTCAGAATTCAAATCATAGGATTAGAGAAATTTCACTGGAAATCTTGATTTGAGATTTCTTTATTAGTGACTCAGCTATGTAATTCCTGGGCTGAGTTTTAATTGGCAGCATACTTATTAGGAAGGTTACCAAAGTGTTCATTAAAAAAAGTAGACAGACTATTTCACAAACTAATTATGAGGTGAGTAGCACTGTAGATGTACGTTAGGCTTATATCTTCAACCTTTGACCTTTCCTAAGGACAAAGTGTAAGAGCTCTAATTTTAAATAGTGGGGGACTGTGCCATCTAGTGTTCAGTTCAATATGGAGTACTGTCTGCTTGGAAATAGGTGGGTGTTTTTTTTAAAGTATTGAAAAACTTTCAAAAGGTAAAGCTGAATTTAAAATGGTAGATTAGCCTTTACATAAATTTTGAGATAAGAATTTATAATGCTTTAAATTTACTAAGAACTGTTAATATAAATCAGAGGAATATAAAGTATTCTTAATTTTTGCTGTGTAAACAGAGTTCTGCTTTTTCAAATTGTACCTACTGGTTGGGGAGAAGCATCCTTATCTTCTAGGTCAGTTCAGCTGCAGAAGTGTCTTAGCATCATGGAGTGTATTAAGTATGTATTCATGCTGTTTTCAGTGTTTGCCACAAAGAAAATGCTGATCTTTGCATTTCTTCAAATAACCGGTTTTGGGGTTTTTTGTAAATGTAGAAAAATTTACAATGTAATTTATTTCTGGCACTAGTTTGGCAGCAAATCTTGATGAGGCATTTTCTACATTCAGAGTATTTTAGTCAAAGTTCATCTCTGAAGCTGGGAGAGTAGGAAAGAACAATTTTTTCAGTGTCAGTTTGACACAGTGCCTAAATTAGTTAAAATACTTGAGAAGACTATTATAAACTTAGTAATTGTTTTTGTTGTTTAAATATCTTCAGAAATCTCAAAGTCTTTGTTAGCAGGAATAATCATTGACTTTGCAGAAAAAATGGGATTAAATACTTAGTTTGTATATTGCAGGTGAATCAGGTTTTTATGTGTATGCATCTGATACATATGTAAATTCAGATAAAAGGAGTAAATAATTTCCCATGTATTAAATATAAGATGATGATTAAGAACAGTTGCTGCTAACTTATGTTGTTACATGTGTTATCTGGACACCTAAATATTTGGATTGTTTAAAACCCTTCAAAGCTAGTGTGTTTAGTGAAGGAACAGTAGTATTTAAAGCACTGTTTTACTGATTTCCAAGCCGTTAGTGATTTGTTTAAGTCTTTATGGGCTTGAGGTTTTTTGCAAGTTGATTATGATTTAAAGCAATTTAAATGGCTTCTGTTTTGTTAAGACTGGATTATAATTTGGAGTGATTATCACTGAAATGTCCTTGAGCTGTCTCATAATGGAGGTGTTTAGAATACCTGTTATTTCTCCAACTCTTTCATTGAAGACTCTCTTGCAAAATATGGAGAGGAACACTGGGACTTTACTTCCCTATTTAAGCTGAGACTGAAGTTCAATGTGCAGTAGGGATATGGCAGTGATGAGACAAATAATTTGTTGAAGAGTGAAGGATAGGGCTTTTCCCTACTTTTAAGCAGTAATATTTTGATCAGAAGACTGGACTTCTCTTAACTCAGGTCTTACATACAGAAAAAGAGAATGACAATTGGAATGAAAATCATATACTGCCAACATATTATCAATGTAAATATCCCATGCAAAACTGAGGGAAAAAGGATTTTTCTTATTATCACCTCCTGTGTGCACTGTGATAACACCCAGCATCTTCCAAGAGGGTTGATGTTGGGTCAACACTGATAGATGTTGGATCAGTGAAGTTCAGAGCACTGTCTTAACTTTGCATCAGTAAGGACAGTGCATGTATGGCACAAATAAAAATAATCTCTTTGGCACTTTTAAAGTGAGTGGTCTTAAGGTTCATTAAACTGTGACAATTTTGACATGCATTTATGCTGGTTACCCTCCATGCTTTGGATTTTGTACTGTTCCAAAACAATTATGTTCTACAGCATATCGTATATGTATTTTTATATTTGTTGGCTGTAATAAAATACTTCGCAACAAAATCTGAAATGCTAAAATTTTATCTTCTTTTCTTTACAGCTATATTTATTCAGCAATGCCACTTTCTGAGACAGGCTGGCCATTCTGAGAAAGCAGTGTCTTTGTTTCAGGCTCTGATTGACTTTACCTTCTTTAAACCTGACAGTGTAAAAGATCTGCCAACAAGGGGACAGGTAGCAATTTCCATTTAAATGGGTGTGTGTCTTTATGTATTACCAAAAATGCTGTACCAGAAAAATGTTGATGAATTTTTAAGGCCACAGGGAAATATTTTGGTTAATACCTTACTTAGAGGTTCTTCAAGGTGATGCTTGCATTGAAAAAATGCTTGTCGGTCCTCTGGAACTACAGGCCAAATGCCTACTTTTACTGTATATAATAGAAGTGTGATAACCAGACATTTAGTATCTTTTTTGATAATTAAAAATTGAAAAAGTGGAGCTAGTTGACCAAGGTCTGTGTCTAGCTACCATTTTGTTAGTGGTGATGGAGAGAGCTGATAGGACATAAAATCTTTCAGTTCAGTCAGTTTTTGCCAAAGTTTCTTAGGTTCTCTATTTCCATTAATTTGATGGCAACATTAGGAACACTTTTGTGCTTTCAAGTGTCTCTTATTTGACCCATGAGATTCTGTTCAGCTTATAATGGTAAATGTTGAAGTACTGAATCACTTTTTTCTCTTAATTTGTTCAGGAGAATGTTGCACATGCACCTTTCTAATAATGAGGAAATTAATATTTAGATGCCAGTAGCATCATCCCACTAAATTGTTAGGAACTGTTTCCTTTTTAATGAATGGTAGAGAGGCCACCATTTAGGCAGCTGGGGCTGCTTTAGAAGATAAAAATTAAATTTGCTGTAGTTACCTCACTGTCTTCCCCAGAAACTCAAGACTCCAGTTCTTGCTCTCTTGATTTAATATTGTTACCCACAAATGGAGCAATCTTGCAGGTTAAAAAATAGTGGTGTCTTCTTAAAGAGCTAAAATTTAGAGTTCAGTCATAGCTATCATGGAGGATTTGGTGTAGTTGCACAGATACATGTAGTTACAGATACAGTAATTTGAAAAACTGCATGATTATCTGTAGTATTTTAAAAATCTTAGAGCAGGATGAAAAGGAACTTTGATTTAAAAGGACCATGTTTAGGTTGGAAAATGCAGTTCTTGAAAATAGGAAAATGCCAGATTTATAGCTGATCACACATTCTGCTGTCTTACAGAAGTGATGTGACTCAGTCTGGAATTACTTGTTTCCTTACTGTTTTCACAGTTCACTTTCTCACTTGCAGCAAAGAAAAATCCACATGGAGCAGAATTATATTCTGCAGTTGACTGTAAGCCTGGAATTTTCTCATGTGTTGATGCTTGGTTTTTCTTGGAGTAAATTTATTGTTAATATTTGTATTAACAGTCACATTTCAATGTCCAAGCCAAGGGCTGGTATACAGCAAAAGCATTTAATAGGTGAGAGATGTCATTAGAGCTTAGGATACACAAAGCAGAGGAGGGGTTGATGAATCCAGAGATGACTGATTGCATACTGGCAGTGACAAAGTCACTAGGACTAGAATCCTGAACCTCTGATTCACTGGAAAGTGCCCTGACCTTTTTGGCCATCCTTAAACCTGAAAGATTAAAGTCCTTACGGATCTTTTTCCTCTTGTCTTTAGTCTAGTCATATTTATGTGCAGCTGTAACCTTTGATTTGACCAAAGGTGTGTGAGTTATCATTCCATTAACCAAATTCTTCATGGTCCCATAGAAGTTAGGGAGAAGGGGAGTTTTGGGTTATGAAAGCCACAGCTTACGGACTTTGTACCTTTATCCATGAAAGATCTATAAGGTACTATAGGCACAAAAGTATTTTGCTTTCTTTAAAGCTTGTTACCTTTTAAAACAATCTTTATTTTTGTGAGAGGAGCTGATGACAGTCCTTGTGTGCCACAGCTGTAACTGAAGTACTAAATTGTGCCTGCTGAATCTTAAACAGTATCTTAACAAAGTCTTCAGACACAGAAATTATATCCAGATACATACTGGGAAGCCTAAGCTGACAAAGATAATGTCTGCACAACAGCAAAAATTATTTTTCTGTGTGTTTTGTTTTGGTTGGTCCTGTCAAAAACAATAGGTGGAATTCTTTGAACCCTTTTGGGATAGTGGAGAACCACGAATTGGAGAAAAAGGAGCAAGAGGCTGGAAAGCATGGATGCACCAACAAGAAAAGGGTGGCTGGGTTGTTCTTAAGCCTGGTATGTGTGTCTCCATATGTGTAGTTGTATGTCTGTGTTTTTATAAACATTTTGATTAGAATGATATAAGCTGATTATTGACATATTTTTTCATTCAAGTTTTAAAAAATTTTTGTTGATATCAAGATAATGTATATCATTCTTCACAGGGAATAGCATGTGTGGAATATTCTGTGTATGGTACTGTTTATGGAACACTGTTGTCCTTCCTGCAGTGAGAATTAGAGGAGGATGGCATATCCTTCACTTCATGTTGAAATAGCCAGAGGTGTAAGTACTTGGCTGAGAGTCAGGCCCATCAAAAGTGAAAGGAAGCTGCTTCCCTTAAGACCCTTTCACTGTATTATTAAGGTGAAGTGGGATTATATTGTTAGATGACAGTTGCTTCAAGGATACCTAGATTTATTATTCTGTTTCTAGAATCAGACTTTAGTTTCTCAAGCAAAGGTATAGCTAAAATAGGAGGAAAACATTTCCTTTATCTTTGTAATGCAGAAAATGAAGGAATTGTGTCTTCACTTGGCTGAAGTGCTTCTGGATGAGCAGGGATTCAGAAAACACTTCCTGCTGCTTAGCCTCACCTCATCTTGTGGTCTACAGTACTTCTTTTCATGTCAAGGACTATTTCTCAAGCAGATACAGCTTGCAGGGAAGCAGGAGGCTGGAATGTGTCTGACCAAAAAGGAGTGGTCTTTGCTTTTGCTACTCCTGCTGTAGAAACTCTGATGAAGCAAGTTGGGTCTGCTTTTAGTAAACAAAGGAACTGAAAGATAATGATGTCCCTTGTCCCTGGATTAAGATGGCATTTCCCTGGACTCTGAGTTCAGCAGTTTTATTTTTGATGGCTCTAGGCATTTTAAGAAGACTCAGTATAGAGCAGAGGACCGCTGCCAGTGTTGGGCAGCTCCAGTATATATGAGTGCTTTCCCCATATGTGTCAACCCCTAGAGTTCAGGTGGAATTTTCAATAAGTATGTTCATTAAAAACTGTCAGGCTTCTTCAAACTTTGACTAGATTGTGGAAATGCTGTCTGTTTTTCATAGAGTTTTTGACCAAAGGGGATACTGTTGATCACAAAAATACAGTAAAAATCTTGCAACCACCTGTTTGTTTTACCTGAAATTTAAGAAGAACTGGGTTTGGGAGTTTTTCACCTAGGTAATGGCAGATGTCAGGATCAAGAATTTGGAGGTGGTGTAGAAATAGCTGGATTTTTATAATGCAGGCAACCATCAAATTTTGAGGGCAACTTTTTTCCTCAGCAATAGAAAAGAAATATCTCTACAAGCTCTTTGCCTATAGGTGCTCATCAGTTTCTGCACAGAATTAATATATTGCTGTCAGAGGAAAAACATGGTAACTGTATCCAATAGTCCAGAAAGATTATCATAAAAGTGGGATGTGGTTAAGCACATCCTTTAGTGTGTGTGTGTGTGTAATTATGTGGGTTGTTTCAATTGCACGTTAATTAAAATGTTGAAAATACCACTTGTTATAAAGCAACATGGCCAAAGTTATTTTGCAGTGTTTAATATTAAAGTACCATTTTTTATGTTCAGTGGTTTTCTCAAAATGTTTTAAGCACACTAGTATTGATAAAGCATACTTGAAATTTTATGCTTCAGTATGAAGAATCTAAATTGCACAAAAGGATGACTGACTCTTGGCTGTTGCTTGCAATTTGCTGTGGATAAAAGTGGTCCACAGCCTGTCAGTGTTTTCTCTTCTCCTCTGTGAAAAAGTTTGAGTGCTGACACTGATTCACAGCTTCTGAAAGTTTGGAAGCTTACTACCTTCCTTTTCTTACAGAGTTGGTGTCAAAACCCAGAACTGTGATGTGGAAAATGTCAGCTATGTTTTGTGTGGTTTTTTATCAACACTATATTTATTTCCATTGTTAAAGTAGTTAAAGTGTATGTCATGCCTGGCCTTTGGATTTGGTGGGATCATTTTTCTTTAATAATTCTCTGTGTGTATATATTGATTTGATTTTAGATGATGAGGATGAGGAAGAAATAGATGAGGATCAAGAAATAAAAGATAAAGCTCTTCCCAAGTGGCATATTTGGTTGGATGTTGAATATTCCCGTGAGGCAAGGCACTGGTTACCTTGGAGGCCAGACAAAACCAAAAAGGAAACTGAAGAAGATTGTGAAGATCCAGAAAGACAGGTCACTGTGATATAATTGAACAAGGGGAGATGATAAGACTAGTTATCCTTTAATTTGAATTCATTTCTATATTTGTACATGTTTTAGAATAGTATTTTCTTTGTTTGAAAAAAAAGTTTTTTTCTTTGAAATTCAAAATTTGCTAGAGGTTTTGTGCTGAAACTTCTGAAAACCATGGGAAGCTCATGGTAAACTTTGGAAAGTCTGCAGGCAAATAGTCTGTCTTTGCTGTTCAGAGATTCCTGTCATCTGTGTGGAGAAATCTCACAGAAATATGTGTTTAAGAAGAGATGTGCATTAAATAAAATTTCATTGCCTTCAAGTCAGATAGTTGGATATTTTTTATTCCTTGACAAATAGGTCAAGTCAGACATTGATTTTCAAATCTGAATCTGTTAAAAGGCCTATAAATAAAATCTTCCAGACCTTTATTTTGTAAGTTTTTTGTGGAGGTCTTTGTTGTTCACAGGCAAAGAAATCTCTGATGGGAAATTTACAGTCTGACTGGAAAATCAGATTGCTCGTTTAACTTGTCCATTTTTAATTTGAATGACATTTTGATACCATTTAATAGTAATTCTAAATCCTATTGACTTGAAAAGGTTATTTAATTACATAAATTACAGTGTGCTGCTTTTGATTGCATAAATTAATGAGATTTATTTTAATTTGGATTTTTTAGGTATTATTTGATGATCTTGGACCATCTTTAATCCGTCTTTCTAATCCAAAGCTTCAACATCAACTATTGTACTCTTTTTTGCAATTCCTGGGAGTTCCATGTACAAGTAAACTCTTTCCTTCCAGTCTCTATATTGCCATGGATGAAAACCACATCTTTGACAGTGTGCTTTATGATGATAAACCACTGACTTCTGTTGATTTTCCACTTTCTGGATTCAACAGTATTGGTCATATGGATACGATGTCACGAGGCAGACATCAGATAGGCCACTACAAAGAAGGAGAGGAGTTCATACAGAATGTCTTCCATGTTCTGTCCCAGATATTTACAGGAAAGGAAAAATCTAACCTGGCCATTTGTTGGCTACAGTATGAAATATCTAAGGTAATGAGGAGTCTGCATATAATCAATGTTCTGATGTGTGGCTTTCTTCTGTAATAATGTTTGTATTGAATTTTAAAAAGTCTTGATGAAAGTTGTCTTGCAGGACTAAGTATTCAAATCAGGAAATGCCAGTTAAGATTGCACAAGGGGGAAAAAAAAGAGAAACAAAAAGCCCTTTTCTTCAGTACATGTTAAAGAGTGGCATACCTGTAGCAAACTATTTTTTGAAGTTCTACATAAATGTTATTATACAATAATATATAATTTTATAATTATATTACAAAAAATTGCTGTGAGGGGCTTTTTTCTCCTTTCTGCTTCCATCCCTCTCAAAATATGCTCTGTTTATTTCCCCCTGCAGGTAATTCAGTGTCTCCAAGCTAAAAAGAAAAAGAAGCTAAAAGCACAGGGGAGGAAGAGTAAAAAGTTGGCCAAGAATTTTCTTAAAGCACCTGACAACCGAAACAACCTTTCTCTCTGGAAATTCTATGCCTACCTAGAGTGGCTGCTTGGTAACACAGATGATTCCAGGAAGGTGTTCGACACAGCTCTTTGCACAGCAGGGACAGGAGGATTGAAGAGTGCTCAGCTCTGCAGCCTCAGCCTGCTGTACGCTCAGCTGGAAGTGGAACTGCTGGAAAGTACAGAAGGAGCTGTCATGTCACGTGCTGTTCATATATTGACCAAATTGACTGAAAATGGACCATATGTGCCCTACAGTGGACAAGTGCTACCTGTGAATGTCTTGAAAGCTCGTAAAATATATGAGCATGCATTGCAAGATTATTTAAGTAAAACAGCAGTTTCTGATCAGGATCAGGTCAATGATGCTGATCAGCTGGTTAACCTGGTTGGTTGTTATGCACTGTTTCAGTATTTGACTGTTGGGATTGATGCTGCAGTACTAATATATACGCAGGCTTCAGAAAAACTTGATGTTTCTTGTTCACAGAAATGTGAAAATACAGGAGAGAATTTTGGCATTCAAAATTTTCCCACTGCTCTTGAAGCTGTCACACTGCTGCATACAAATTTACTGAGATTCCACATGAAAATTAGTGTTTATCCTTTGAATCCCCTGCGAGAGGCACTGACAGAGGCTCTGAAACGGTATCCTAGCAACCAGTCTCTTTGGAGGTCATACATCCATATCCAAAGGAAGTCTCACAGTGCAAGCAAAGCACGAAGATTTTTTGATAGTGTCACAAGGTCTACTAACTCTTTAGAGCCATGGCTGTTTGCAATCCAAGCAGAGCAGATGAGAAAAAAGCTCACAGAGAAGGTCCAGAGGTAACACCTTGCAGCTCCTTACAATTATGCTGTTTTGAATCTATGTAATCACTCAACAGAGGAGAGAAAATGCTATCACAGTTCTCATTTTGCAGATGAAGAAGCTGTAGCTGGAGGTTTTTTGTTCAAGGCTGAACAGGGAGTCAGTGGCAGCATCTTGAACAGAATAAAAGCCCTGGGTGATAGCCTTATGTCCCTTCTCCTGAGCCAGATTGTATTTGAATTTGTTTGATTAATTGCTGCTAACATCAGGATGATACACATTTCTTTAAGGAGTTTTCAAATAACTAAGCCTGCTTAGATGGCCAAGATAGCCAGTGTGAGCTTAGAAACTGCTGCATTTTAGTACTACAGCAATTAAGAGCATAATACAGAGCTATGCTGCAGTTTCTGCCTGAGCTGGCTGCCCTACTTTACCCTGAATCACAGAGTACAGTTGTGGCAGATCTGTTTCCATAGTGAGTCCTTGAGAGTTTAGTTTTCCTATGGGGCTGTTACTAGGTAGAAGAGGCTGGAAATTCCATGAATTCACAGTGGCCTGGGCTCAGATTTTTTGCTCCTGAGAAAGGAGGAAAGGGTAGGAAATATGGGGAACAAGGTACATGTTCATTCTTAGAGCTTAGTCTCTTAACTATTGTCTTATTGTTTGGAGCTCCCTACCCACTGCTACCTGCATATCTCCAGGGACATCAACAGCTTGGTTGTTTGTGTCTGCACGTGACAGCAGATTTCTAGGAAGCAGTTACCTGGAAGTTTTACAGGGCTGTAAGCTCACAATATTCACACTTGGTGAAATTACACAGTTACCAGTATAATTTGAAATGATGGTGCATCCCCTTCTTTGATTGCTGCAGGCTGGCAACAGGCATTCAGACATGATAGTGATGTCTCTGAACTGTTAGTCTGTGTCATCCTAAATTGTTATAAGAATTCTACAGCACCAAATGTAAAAGAGGATTTCAGATTAACAATATAATAGGTTTTCATTATTGTTACTTGGAACTGAAAAATTCAGAATTATTTTCTCTGTGAGTTTGAGTTCCTTTCCAGATTGTTCACTGCTAGCAAAGCCTTTCCTATAGATTATAAGGGACAAGTTGGGTGTTGCAAGAGCAGAGCTGAACTACTGCAGCAGGGAGATAAATGGCCTGTCAGTCATGCATAAAACTAATGTTTTGTGATGTTGTGACAAAATAAGAAAATGTCTGTGCTGTGTCTGACTATTTCATATTCTGGTTTGTATGTCTCCTTAAGCACATAGAATTCAGATGAAAAAATGAGCACAAAGGGTAAAACTGGAATGTTTTTAAGTCACTGTTAGGTACAAGGCTTCAAATGTTTGACTCCATGCAGAGTAAGTTACATAATTTTCCTTCATGGCAAAGGTTAAGATGAGAGGGAAAATTACTTCAAAGACACATGAAAAAACAAGAGATAGATTAGGAGCCAAGTGTTAATGGTGAATGGAACAAGCTGGCAGGCTAAGAGAACATGCACAGACAAGTGAGGTTGCCATCAGTGCTCCAGTCTGTTTTGTCAAGCTCAAGCAATCAAAAATAAGCCAGTCTGTATCAGCTGTTGAAGGAAATCAGTGCTTTGGTGAAAACTATATACCTGCTTTTGTGTTCTGCTTGGAACTTAGGGGATTTGAATCTCTGGGTGAAAATTGCTGTTGTGGTTGAAATCCAGAGTTGTAATTGTGACCTTGATCAAAGACCAATGTATGGCCTTACAAAAGTGAGGGGTAAATTTGAACAAACTTGCCTGGGCACCAAAACATGTGCTGATCCAGATTGAATTTCCTTTGAGCTGCTCTGTCAAGGTTAGAAGGATAAATTATCTTGGAGGTAGGCTAAGGTGTTTTAAGATCATATGATAGTGGACTATTGTGTTCAAAGAGAAATTATTTTTGAATATGCTACATTAATTTTCACAAAAATACTTAATTTCTATTTTTCCTTATTTTTCTATTTAGAAATGTGTTGATTTTTTTAGCACATTAGCAAGTGATAAAAATCTGATTTATAACATTGAGTTTATAGCACAAATTACAAAAACCTGGCTGTATATGGTGATGTGAACAGAGGCAGTGCATTGTTCTTGACCCCTTCTTACCCAGATGTGGTCCCTTGGCTCGGATTTAAAGGACTGTTATTTCTTCTCTGTGTTTCAGGGCAGATGTTGGTGAAATACACTGTACTATTCCTGAAACTGGATTAACAAATCGGATTATAGCTCTGTTTGAACATGCAGTTCAGAGTGAAAATGGTACCCACTGTCCACTGCTATGGAGAATGTACTTGAACTTTATGGTAAGAAGAAAAGTATCTGTTTTGTTTTGTTTCACCATATTTTGAATTCTCATAAATAGCTGGAATACCGCTTAGAAAAATGAGTACTAAATGCTGCCATGCCTCTGTGATTTGCAAGGTTATATATTTGATTTGTACTGCTTATTGTTGGGAACATTAAGGAAAAGGTAATTCATGTGGATTAGGAGTAATAGCTTCTGACAGAGTAGTCTTAATATAGATGCAGACATTGTGTCTGTCATCTTACATAGATAAATAGTATGTCATAAGGTACCAATAGATGTCAAGCTGCTTTCCAGTGGAGTAGACCGCACCATATATTAGTGCAGGAATTTGCACTTCCTGTTGAACTTCCAGGTTTCTGTCAGCTGATTTCTTCATCCCATTGTCATCCCTCTGGATGGCAACATGACCCTGTGGTGTATCAGCCAGTCCTCTCAGTTTTGTGTGGTCTGCAGGCTTGCTGAGGGTGAACTCTGCACTATTAGCCAGATCATTAACCAAGGTGTTAAATGAGATTGGTCCCAATAGTACCCAGGGGTCCTGCTAGTCACTGACCTGTAACTAGGCTTGTTCCACAGATCACCACCCTCTGGGCCCTCTTTGCGACAGCTTTCTCACTGTCTGTGCATCCAATTCTTTTGTCAACTGCTTATTTAGGAGGTTCTTAGAGGAGACGGTATCAAAGGCCTTACTGAAGTGCAGACAGACAATGGCCACTGCTCTCCCCTTATCCAACAGGCCAGTCATTTCATCATGGCAATTTATTGAGTTGGTCAGTCATGATTTTTGGTGAATTCACACTGTCTGCTGCAGATTTTCTTCTCACTCGTGTGCCTGGAAGTGGTTTCCAGGGTTAGCTGTTCTGTCACCTTCTCAAGATACAAGGTGAGGCTCACCAGCTTGTAGTTCATTTGGTACATCTTCTTCCCTTTCTTAAAAGCAGGAGTGATGTTTTACATTCTTCAGTCTTTGGGTCCAAAGATTGTCAAGAGTGACCTCTCAGTGACATCTGCCAGCTCCCTCAACACTTGAGGTGCAGTTCATATGCAAAATAAATGCATAGTAGGCAAAACATAGCTACAGCTTCTAAAACTGGCCTTCAGTTTTGACAGTATTTTGATTCTTAAAAGCTGCATATAACAGTTATGTTAACTGGCATTGCAGTTTAATGCTAAAAAGCAATAATGTTTGTTTCTTCCATAGCTCCCCATGGAAGTACATAAATAAAATCATATAGTCAGCTTTGCCTTTTTTTTGTTTTCTTGCTTCTCTAAAGTACAATATGGAAGATGAAAACGCTCAAGTAATAACTTTCATTCCCCAGTGTTACTCTTCTGTTCATGTCCCCTGGTGTAATAAGTTGTCAGAGGGGGATCAGCAATCAGAAGGCTGTGAAATAGAGAGGAGGCAGGGAAAGAAGAGATCTTGTGTGTTTCAGAAGATCTCTAGTGTGGGACTTAATTGTGACCATTTCTACACATATATATGCTTGTAAATATTTTATACAAGTTTGTATGTAGGAATGTACAAATTAATTACTGTTACTCTTTACAAATTAATAATGACACCCCGGTATGCACAAATGGTAAAGATCACCCATTATGTATTTTATCACTAGTGCTTCATTCATGGAAGATACCTTTTTCACAAGAACAACAAGGAGTATTTACTAGATGCTAATAAGATGGAGGAAAATACAGTAATAGCTTGGAATAACATTGTTTAGAGAAGCAAAATCAATTATAAACATTTATATTTTCAGATATAGTCACAGAAGAAGTTGTGATTATTCAGTATTACCCTAAGTTCTATAGATCTGTTTTGTCTTTGCTGATGAAACATAGGTTAGGTAAGTGGACAGGGATGTAGGCTGGAATCCAGCTGAACTGCCAGGCTCAAAGGCTTGTAGTCAGCAGCATGAACTCCTGCTGCAGGCCAGCCACTGGTGCTGCAGCCCAGGGATTGATTCTGGGACCAGTGCCCGTTAACATCTTTGATAATGATCTGGATGATGAGAGTCTGTACCATCAGCAAGTTTGCATCTGACACCAAATCAAGAGGAGTGGCCAAAGCACCATATTCTGCTCTTGGTCTGTCCAGGTTCCTTTGAATAGCTGAGTCCTTGTTCTCTTACTTGTCTCACAAGTAAAGCCTTGAAACTCCTATAAGACATCTGAAGAGTGTAACCTGACAAAATACATAGCTACCACAACGTAGATAAAAATGATTTCTCAGCAGAAGAACACTGAGCTTTTCAGCAACCATTTCTTTGTTTTAGAAGTAATTGTTTCAGTATTGCAGATATTATTGCACTGAAGTATGAATGTTTTTTTATCACACAGGCTTCACTAGGAAAAAAAGAAAAAAGTAAAGGATTGTTTTATAAAGCCCTTCAAAACTGTCCTTGGGCAAAGGTAAGCACAGAAAACAGGTAAACGTCATCATACTTTAATTGTTGAGGTTCTGTATTTGAGAAAAAGGTTTAGCTTTATTAGTTGTTTTAAGAGGTTATATGCAAATGAAAGGAGAGGTTTCTAAGTAATGTTAGGATTTTCTACAAATAAAGAGATGTATCTTAAATGGGCACATGATCAGTAGTCCATGATGTTTGTGTTTCAAACAGAAGGGTGTTGCATTGAGGCACGGCAGTAAGAGATCCTTTGTGATCTAGAAATGATTGAGTCTTTCAGACTTTTATCATGAGCATGGTAGTATCAGAAATACATAGCTAAATAAAAATTTATGTAATAATACATAAAAATTATTGAGAGAACCTGTAACTCCTCAGGTAATGTCTGTATATGCTGCAAATGCTTCAGTGCCTCTTGACCTCCACTTTATCTTTTTGAATAAAGTTACTCAGTAGGAGTTTGAGAAGATATAACATGTACTTGGCTGTCACTGAAGGAGTACTAATTGAGTTCCTATTACCTTAAAGAATACATAGTATTAATTCTTGCTATAGTGGTGTTGCTGTCTACTTACTTTATACTGTGTTTCTTGCTAGAAAGGTAGCATAGAAAATATTCTTGCTTGCAGGTACTCTACATGGATGCAGTAGAGTATTTCCCTGAAGATCTGCAGGAGACACTCGATCTAATGACTGAAAAAGAATTGAGAGTGCGGGTGCCTATGGAAGAGCTGGATCTTCTACTAGAGATTTAAAAGAAGACTGTAGCAGAGTGGAGGAAGTACAGAAGCTGCTTCCAAAGCTAACAATTATTTCCATTTTCATACAGGAACTCTATTGGGACTTGGGTACTATGTACTTGATATTTTTTGTTGTTAAGTATTTTATATAAATTCCTATCAAAGTGGAGTTCTACTACCTGAAAGTATTCTGGAATCAAGGACTGCATTTTGCCCACAATAATGGATCTATTGCTCTGAAGTATTGCTGGCTCCCACAGAAGGATACCCTCTTTAAATAGCCTCCTGTTGGAAGTTGCCTGCATTTTTTATTCTGTTGTTTTAAATTACATTCCCTAGGGTTCAGTAGAGGTTCAGTACATGCCAACTATGGCTTGGTGAGCAGCATAAGAAATAAACATCTGCCAAATGGATGCTCCACTGTCCTCCAGTTGGCAGACTTCAGTAATTTCCTTCAGCATGGTATGGCTGTGCATATGCAACTGCCAAGTCAAAGAGCCATTACATCTGTACATATACTGTGAGTAAAAGCTAAAGTTTTGTTTGTGCAGGCACCTATTTTGGTATGTTTTGACAGATGACCATTGAAATGTAAATATTTCTGAAAAATATACCTGAATATTTGAAAATTCAAAAGTAACTTGTTTTTTATGTATTAATTTAATAGAACTGAGTGTATTAAAAATGAAAACGCGTTCATAATGCATCTCTGAGCATCTCACTTCTAAAGAAATTTTTGTAATTGATTTTTGGCTTTGACTCAAATCCCGGCAATTGTTGTAAGAGAACTAGAGGTGTGATCTGTATTTGATTCTCATCAAGAAGGCATAGTCTTCTATGATTATTTAAAAAGTAGCTTATATTCGAAGAGGCTTTTAGCAAGCTCCTAGAGCAGTAATAGGAAATATGGTAACAATTTAAAGATACAGTTATGTATTTGGAAAACAGAACATGCTGAAACATGGAAAGGATTGTTTAGCATCTCTACTTTTGTGACCCAAGGACTCAGAAACTGGATTTTCATCTGCAACAAGTATACCTGGCAGCCACAGAATACCCAAAATTGCTTCAGATTTTTAATGAGAAAACTAATTGTCACTAACAACCCTAAAGCAATTGGGATCATCCAGCTGGTGAGATCCTATTACACATGAAACTGTGTCTGAACCCAGATGTACAACTTCTAGCTCAGGTTTGCCACCGTGATACAAGAGAGAATACTCTGTAGCCCAGGCTGTATTTCATTTATTCCTTTCTAAATTTATTTTAAATAGTGCAGGGAGTATGTGTAATTATAAATGGCTTTACAGCACTTCTGAAGAGCCTTATAATATTGATGTAGTTGCAAGTGATGCTGGTTTTGCTGTAGTCAATTAGTCTTGGTGAAAAATATGGTTTCTTTTTTAAACCTTCACTTTCTACAAAAATGACAGGGCTCCTGAATTGAGGTAGAAGTTACTCTGTATCCTGAACAGTAACAGGACAAATGATGCCTGTGTTTGTTAATGCTTTCCCATCACAGCAGAATGCCATTTCCTCCAAAGCCCTGAAAGAGCCATGGGAACAGGGAGAAGCTTGATGCTCCTGCTTAGAGTCACAGAGGAACCCAGGTTGAGAGGGACCTTGAAAGATCATCTGGTCCAACCTTTTGTGGGACAGGGAGCCTGGATGAAATTAACAAGCGCTCTGCAGTCACATTTGAAAACTTCTGGTGATGGCAGCAACAACTTCTGTATCTATCACTTTTCTGTTCTTCCATGCATCCTGTTCCAAGTCCTTTCCTTTGCAGTTTCTCCCAAAGCAGCACTTGAACTGCTTCCTTCCTTTTGATGGTCAGAGGCTGCCTGGATCAGGTCCTGCCTTTTAATCCAGTCCCCAGGAGCTTTTCTGTCCTGCTGTTCACTTTCTCCTGGTATTTATTACTTTTGTCTTGTCAAGTTCAGAAACTCTGCCAAAAGTAGCAGCAGTTAAATTCAGCTGCAAAAGCTAAGAGCTGAATTTTCAAACGTGTGTTTTTCAGTTCCTGTGGTGGCAGACAGGGTACTAGAACAGAGTCCTTGGGTTCATTTAATGCAGTGCAGCTGTTCCTTCAGAGAGCTGAATCCATCTCTTTGTGGCTGTTGCTTTGAGCCAGCAGTAACAGCCATGTCCCTAATAAAAAGTGCCTTGCTTGCCATGCATGTCATAAAGCTCTTCAGCCCCTCAAGCAACAGTGAAATCAACTGCCATGATTAGAAAGTGCTAAAAAATCCCCTAGCTTTTTGTGACCTTTCTAAGGAGACAGATCTCCTAAGGTTTCTAAGAATGGGTAATAAAACTTGTTTTTCTAGCTCCAGATGAAAAACAATTCTATTTCAGGATTTCTGTCATCCAGATTAAATAAAGGACTCCATTCATCTGTAGGGTTCATTTTTAACAATGAGCCACACAATTTTTACATAGAAAAATCTCTTGGCCCTGCTGCTTCCATTGTTGTTGGAGTGGGTGAAGGCATTGCTCTGGGTGTAACTCTCCACTGTCTCTTACTGGCCTATGTTTTCTCCCACAGAAAGTTCCCAGAACAAAGACTGCACATGGCATAACTGGTTTGCATGTGGAACTTTTATATAAACCTTAAAGATCACATGTACAACATTTGGAAATTAATTACTTAGAACTTAACAAGCCCTCCACAGAAGTGTACTACACAGGGTACTGCATAAGTAGTATGTGCGTGGCTACAATGGAGCCAACAGACACTGAGCCCCCGCGGGAATGGAGCTGTAGGGAACAGAATTGTCTAGAGGGGAAGAATTCAAGGTTATGCTGTAGAACACCAGGCCTGGGACATGTAGTCAGGATTTCTCTGTGCACATCAGCAGCATACCAGACCCTGCACCTCTAGCACTGGGGCTGGTGCCTTATGAGTGACATCCTGCCATGGGCATGGGGCCCTTGAACCTGTTCTTACTGTGTTGGTTCTTCACAGAGACATTCTGATATTTATCTAATGAACTGAAACCCTTTTTGGAAAAACAAATTTCTAAACTCTAATCTTACAAGTACCCTATCCAAACACGTTTAGAGGTTTAAGGTAAGATTACTAATGAGCATCCATCTTGCTGTCTTATAAGCTGCAGGTGCTAGAGATGGGTACCTTTAAAGTGTATCTCAATGTTACTCACAGTAAACTTGTCATTGATTTTCATCTGTAAATGACTGAGAACACTGAGTTTACTCAAAAGTGACATTTGTCCTATTTAGCCCCTAAAAAGCATGTTAGAAGGTAATCAAAAACGACAGCAATGCTGGAGTAGTTGTAAGGGACTGCCATGCCTAAGGAGGACTAAGATTTGGGGCACCTACATTGCTCCCTGCCCAACATGGTGTGGGTGACAGACAAAAGCACTTGGGTCACCAGCACTTTTTTTTCAGAGTGAGAAAACACAACAGACAATTTCATGTAAATAGCAGGGCTTTGCCACCAAAACAGTTCAATTCAAATAAACATTTTATTGGGAAGTGAAGAGTTACACTGACTGAAAACCCAGAACCCAGCAGCTTTTAACCTGTTCATGAATGCAAACTAGCTGTGTGGTTTTACACAAGACTCACCAACACAGAAAGTTCTGTATAGTTTCCAAGGAGACAGACGACTTAAAGATACAGTCCCTCAGGGGTTCCCTCTTGCTTTTTATAAAGAACGTTCTCCTTAGACTTTTTGAAATCTTCATTTGTTACTTTCATTCTCCGCTCCCTCAAAGCCATCAATCCAGCTTCTGTACAAATTGCCTGCAACACAGGAAGCAAGAATAGTTACACTTTCTGTGCAACCCCTTCAAACCACACCCTCAAAAGCAGCTGCATCCTTCCTACTGCTCCCGTAAGGGTAGAAGTGGGGGATGTTTAATAACGTCTACATTCTAAAGTTTGATACCGTTCTCTAGCACTGAAGCAGACTCCATAAAGCCAGGTGAGTGTATCAGAAAGGAAAGAGGTTGGTTTAAGCTCATGAGTGTGGTAACTGTAGCAAGGGCTCTATCTGCTTTAAAAAAGCAGACAGGATATGGCTGAAGGTTCCTAATATACAGTTGCATTTTTATCTGCCTTGCAACCTAGTCCATAAAAATGCTAATTATCCTGTACTATCTTAAGTACTGTTTAAGATACCTTGCACAAGATTCCACACTCTCCTTTTAGTTTCTACTTGTTACTTTAAAATTTCATATTCAGGTAACACAGGTACATACTCTTACCAACACAAGCTACCTCACAAGTATTATTTTGACAATTTCCCATTTGTAAAGCAGAGTCCTTGGCACTCATAAAAGTGAGTGTCCATCATCCCACTGTCCCTCAGTGATGTTAGTGCACAGTTCAGACGACAATGGTATCGGATGCAGCAAAAATGAGATTTGTTTTTGCTTTGAAATATAAGCAGTGGTGATGTGCACTGACCTTAATATCTGCACCACTGAGATCATCTTTTGCCATAATCAACTCATCCAAAGTCACATCATCTGCCAACGTCATCCTGCTTGTGTGAATCTGGAAGATTCGTTTCTTCGTCTTTTCATCAGGTAGAGGGAACTCTATTTTCCTATCAATACGTCCTGTGCAAAAGAAAAGTTCAGTCTCAGGTTTCTTGCAGGCAGCCATTGGAAACAGCAGGAAGGGTTAACCTGAAGGGTTTAACTGGCAGTAACTCTTAAGCTGGAGCATGTCCAGAGAAAGGCAATGGTGAAGGGTCTGGAGCACAAGCCCTATGAGGAACACCTGAAGGAACATCTGGGGGTGTTTAGCCTGGAGAAAAGGAGGCTCAGCAGAGACTGTATCACCCTCTGCAACTGCCTGAAAGGAAGCTGTAGCCAGGTGGGGATTGGTCTCTTCACCCAGGTAACAGATCAAGAGAAAATCGCCTAAAGTTCACATAGGGAGGTTTAGGTTGGATATTAGGAAAAATTTCTTCATGGAAAGGGTTGTGAAGTATTGGAACATGCTTCACATGGTGGTGAAGCCACCATCCCTGGAAGTGCGCAAAAGAGGCGTAGAAGTGGCACTTGGGGATGCAGCTTAGTGGTGGACTTGGCCATGATAGGCTTAATGGTTTGCCTCAGTGACCAGAAAGGTTCTTTCCAACCTGAACACTTCCATGATTCTTCGTGCCACAATGAATCACGTTTTGGAGTAGAAAGCAAGGTCAGACTGTCTCTTTCAATTCTGGCATAGTATTATCTCATTTGTACTCTAACAGCACTGGGTCTGAGCTGGGTCTAGAGGTAAATGATGACAAAACCAGACCAAACACATACGTCAGCAACTTCATGCCATGGAGGTATTTCAGCTTATTCCTTTGATCTCTGTGTTGTTTTATACCTTCCAATTTAACAGACACCACAGGCACAATATGCTTTGGTACATTTTTAGTGGCCATTTAAAAATAGTGTTTAAAATACCGTTTAAAGTACCTGTGCCTGCTCAAGCTCAACAGGTCTCCCTCACTTATCCCCTACATGGCAGGACTGTGCCAGGTCAGTGAGGAGCAGCCTGCTTTCCTTGCACCAGGATCCAGGCTGTCTCTGGTAAAGCCTAGGCTCTCACCCCCAAAACACAGGTGGTGCTTCCCTGTCTTCCCCAGCTGCTGCAGGTGTGCTGCTGCTGCTGCTGCACACAGCTTGCTTAACTATTACTTAAAATGGCTGTGCCATCTTAACAGGAAGAATATTCAAACTGTTTATATATATCTAAAGGAATTAACACACTTCTTCTCTTCCAAAGATTTTTCTCCTACTTAGAAGCTTGTGAATAGGCTCTGATTTCAACAGATGCACCAGCATAGATGAGATGGTGAATAAGAATAAGCTTGCAGTCATTTTGCCTGCCAGTGTTTGTCAAGTTATGACAAGTCCTTTCACAAGAAAAGTGGCTTAAGCATACACAGCAGGGAAGTCACTTACCTGGTCTAATTAAAGCTGGGTCCAGTGTTTCTATTCTGTTGGTAGCCATGATAACTTTAACATCCCCCCGAGAGTCAAACCCATCCAGCTGGTTCAGCAGCTCCAACATCGTGCGCTGGATCTCTCTCTCACCCCCTGAATTTGAGTCATACCTTTTAGAAAGAAAAGCACATTCAGAAAAGGCACTAAGTAACTGGCACAAAGGTATAAACATTTTTGTTTGTAAATATCTGTAAGAGATTTGAATAAAATTTAGTTTTCAAATAAAAAGTTTAATGTTTATCCATATAAACAAAACATAGGTTTTCAGAATCACGTTGTGCATCTAGGTAAGTAAACAGACACGGAACTATTCTTGTAGTTGGGGAATGTAACAGCCATCATGTGAAGGAGATCTGGGGTTTTTTTCCCACGTTTGTTATATATTTGGAAATATCTTCTTCCCTCATAACACAATCAACATAAAAAGGAAAAAAACCAAATTCTTAAAAGTACATAGATCCATACAGAAGGCAGCAGCTGGCACTTTGGGCTGGAAGCACTTTGGGCTGGTGGCCATGTAGTAAACATGTATGAGCACCTTCTTGTTTATTTAAAAAACACTGACTGCTTTAAAGACTATTTGCATTGGATAGTTCCAACAAACCTACAGAATTTTCAAAGTAATACCGTTTGGATATGGGCTGAACAACCGTTTGGTGTGTCACAAGCAATGCTTCTCCATGACATACACTGTAACCTTCTGTAAAATACTTTCAGAGCAGAACTATTTAGCCACCTACTCAAGAGTAAACTACTAATGGATATATTCTATATTAAATATTCTGCTTTACCATTGTATCACTAAAGCCAATTACTATATATGGACTTGCAGCTAGAGAATCCCATACAACAGTGTCTCTTTCTGGTTTTGACACTCCCTCAAGGAGATGCTGCCATGCAACAAGAGAACAGAGGTTATCTCTGGTCATGTCTACTTAGTATGAAAAGGCTGTGATATATTGTTTCCACTGAAGTTATTTGAAGTGTTACTTGTTACAAATGCTTACATCAAAACAGTGTATGCAAATGTAGCAGAGCAAAGAAACTGAGTGCCAGTACAGGTGCAAAAGCAGTGTTTGCAGTGAAGCTGCTGCTGGCCCTGGCAGTCCCTGTGTGCTGGAGCTCAGCTGCTGTACCTCTTGGTTCCGATGGCATCGATCTCATCGATGAAGACGATGGACGGGGCGTGCTCCTCAGCCACGCGGAACAGCTCACGCACGAGCTTGGGGCCATCCCCCAGGTACTTCTGGATGAGCTCGGAACCAACCACTCTCAGGAAGGTTGCTGATGTTTGGTTTGCCACTGCTTTGGCAAGTAAAGTTTTGCCTATTTGTAGTTGGAAAGAAATGTGATCAGTTTGCAGAGAAAGGAAAGAAAAAAGTGCCCTAACAAAACAGTTGTATGAAATCTATGACAGACTGAGCAATGTTTTAAATACTAACAAAGTGTAAATTATTTTACTTATATTATCTCAGCACACGTGATACTGACTGTAAAATACCTGTGCCAGGTGGGCCATACAGAATGACTCCTTTGGGTGGCTTTATACCCATCTCTTCATAATATTCAGGGTGGGTGAGAGGAAGCTCCACAGACTCCTGAACCACAAGAAAAACATGTTTTTATAAGACTGAGTGGTCTCCAACAGAGATCTGTAGGGATCTTCAAAACAGCAACAATGAAAGCAGTGTAGGCAAAAGGAGTTTAACTGATTTCAAGACAGACATTGAACAGCATGACTCTCTGCTTCCTCAAATTCTAAGGCAGACAACTACTCCATTTGCAAAGGTCTTCCTATTGTTTCCACTTGACATGTGGTAGAGCAGCAGTGAACATTCCCCCTCCTCCATCCTCAATGCATCATCCCAGATTTAGAACCCTGGAGCTCCTGAATCTCAAACATCCACAGATGACCTTGGGGCCAGGGAACCCTTTATGAAAAGGTGCCTTCTATAAAGAGTTACCAGATACCATAGATGATAAGAACTTTTGTGGTTTTAGACACCTACCCAGAACAAAAGGGTTGAGTTTTAGCAAGGCTCAGGCAGAGTTCTGCTGGAAGGGAAAAAACCAACCAACCCAACACACCCCAACCAAATAACAAACAAATGCAAAAACAAAACAAGCAATTGCCCTGAAAGACTAAATCCTTAAGTTAGATTGGACGGCATCAGACACCCAGAATGACCTCTGCAGTTTTTACAATTTAACTCTCTTCTTGCAACAACTGAAACTTTACCTGTTGCAAAGTAATAAGCCATTAGAGAGATTTCAGGAGCTCTGGGCTCTACAGCCTCCTGAGCATCTGTGAAAGGTTCCTGTGCACACAGCCTCTGGTGACTCACTTAAAAGATTGAGGAACACAAGTCTGCCTAGTGAAATCTAATGAAGAAATACACTACAGAAAGATAAAGGACACCACTACAGGAACAGCAGCCAATCCTGCTGCTTCTCTTCTCAACTCCTAGCACAACAGTTATATTGCTGGCTTAACTGTAAATGACTGCAACTGAATACCTTGATTTCTTGAATTTGGTTGTCAAGGCCACCAATGTCAGCGTACGTTTCTTGAGGCGCTTTCTCTACTTTCATCACAGTCACTAAAGGGTCTGTGTCATCCATCAGGACTCCTATCACAGCATGAACCTAATTCAAGAATTAAGAGTTGTCAAAGAAGGCAAACAGCATTTTTAATACAAGCTGAAGTCTAATCCCTGTGCCCACTTATTTAAGTGTGTGAAATAAATAGCATTCTCTCTCCTGTGATCTTCAGAAAAATAAAGCCAGTTAATAACAGTACAAGAAGTTGTAAGAAACTTGATTTTATAAAAAACTCACCTTATGATTTAGCAAAACAGAGCAGCCTGGCTCTAGCAGGTCCTTGTCCACAAAAGACAGAATACTGACATAGTGCTCTGATCCCACTGATGTGGACACAATGGCGTGGTTGTCATCAATGATCTCCTCCAAGGTACCCACAGACATCGGTGTTCCTCTCAGATCATCCACCTTGGACCTTTCTTCCTGTTGTCAAGAAAAATCCAAGAAACAACTGAACAACACAGGCAAAAACATTCTTGTACAACACTGGCTCAACAATTCAGACAGAAGAACCAGCCCTTCCTATTGTTCTACTGCCCCAAAAAGACAGAACCAGTAACAAAACCCACTATTAATTTAGTCCTGCCCTATGGACACCATGCATGTGCATGTGAATAACTAGAACCTTCTTTCTCTGTTGATGGATATCTGCAAGCTGTACTTTGACAGAGCACTAAGAAACAAAAAACTCCCATGGTGTCATCTGTAGTGATCTGTGCTTGGTCTAAAACAATTTAGCCAATTAATGAGGAATTGTGATAAACCTGATATGTTTGCATCAACTTGCACACTGCTGGTACTTTATTTCCACTCTGATATGAAGTAGCTCACATTAATAAAGAGCATTTACTGCAACATTAGCAGTAACACTACACTCAAACCTCACCTCTTGTTTTTCTTCCAAAGGTTTCATCTGTTCTTGATTTCTTATAAACTCTTCCTCCATTAAGAGGTAATCTTTAATTCTCTCCAATTTCAACAGCTTGAGTCTGCACTGTGTGTGAGGAGTCACTGTAACCAAAGCAGAACCACAGTATTTTAGAACAAGTTTGACATGGTACCAACTAAACACTAATTCATTACTAGAAATCCTGCTTTATTTTCCTGACTGTAACTCGTACCTTACTTGTCCACTGTAATTCCAGGGGAAAACCAGATTTAATATTTCCCCTGCATTTTCACTCAGTTTAATTTCTCTCTCTCTCTTACCGGAAGATCATGGCCTGCATCTTGCAAAACAATAATCTCATTCTGTGGGGGCTTTTTTATGCTAATTAGAAATAAAATGACATTTGGCATTGTGTCAGTGACCTCCAGAGAGGCAGATCTTGAGGAGAGAAGAGCGCTGTACTTCCCAAAGAGCAGAGAGCCCGCAGCTCTGCAGGGGAGGCAGAATACTTACCCAGGGGCAGTTTGCTGGCAGCATCTGGTCCCTTGGTCTTCTTTTTCTTTTTCCCCACTCTGGTTGGAACTGGAGGTTCATATTTCTTCTTCTTGTCCTTATTAATAAAAAAGGGAAAAAAAATCAGGATAATAATAAGTAAACAATACACACAAGTGTTAAGTGCACAGACTAAAAAAGAGTTTAAGGTGAAGAACTTAATAAAAAAACTTTCTCTTTATGATCTCTAGCAGGAAGCCCAAAAGAAACCTTATTCTTTTTTTTTAAGAATGTTCATAAACGCCTTCTCCTGCTTATTTCACATCCCTCTTTCTGATTTAAACTTCAGCCATTTTTCAGTGAATACAGGACATGGAAGGCTCAAGCCTGAAGTAAATCACAAACAAAACTAATAGATGAAACAATGAGAAAAATATTGAATCTCCACCTTTCTGCTACACTTCAATCAATAAATCAGACACACTCAGTTTCCCAGCCTAGACACTACTTCTGTGTATGTTGTACTTTCCTTTTCCAAAGGAGACCAGGGACCCCTGATGTCCCACGGTGTGAAGCACACTCCTACTGCAGATCATTGTGCTTTGTCACTTCCAAGCCAACAACAGTTCCTGAAGTGACAGCTTGAAGGCAACTAGTCTTTCATAACCCTGACACATTTATAGCTTTTTTTTAACAAGTAATTGTGAAGAAGTTTCAGTTTTTCTTAAGCTCTCGTTTAGTTATGAACAATATTTGTTTTCTCCAATGTACACCCAGAAAAGACATTCATCAGAGCCAGCAAGAGCATAATTTTATGCAGTTCCAAATACAACAATAATTTTAAAAAGTAAATTAAAAAAGCCTATTGCAGGCAGGCTCTGTAGCAGCACACCCGCAGTTCATTTTGTGAATTTGGGTTTCAGTTACCTTGTCATCCTTCTTGCTACCACCAGGACCATGTCCACCACTCTGACTTTGACCCTAGACAAAAAGTAAAAAAACAAACGTCAAAAACCATAATATATGTACAGTTCTACGAATCGAGACGCCTACGGGCAAATCCACCTACAGAAATCCCGTAAATGGATTTCTCCTGTCTAAACAAAGCGCTAACTTATTCAGCTCATTGTTCAAAAATAAAAAGAAGCGTCCGGCCCGGTCCCGCTCCCACCCCTACCGCACCGCCAAGCCGAGGCCTAGACGCGCCGGCGGTGACTCCGCAAAAGGCCGGGCGCGGGCGGCGGGGCCCGAAGGGGCGCGGGGCCCGGCTCGGCGCCGCGGGCAGAGCGGCGGTGTGCCCCGGCGGGGCCGCGCTCGGTGCCCGGGCCGGGGCTGAGGGGCTGAGGGGTCTCTGAGGTGCCGCTCTCACCATGGCGCCGCCGCCCGGAACCGCCCGCACCGCCCCGCTACGGGCAGCGGCGAGGGACAAGCGAGCGCGGGGCCGAGCGCGGCGCGGCGTGCAGCGGCCGGCAGGGGGCGCTGCTGGCCGCGGCGGGAGGAACGCGCCGTGCCCGGCCGCGCGTGCGCGGGAGCGCCGCTGAGGGGCCGCCGGGAGCGGCGAACCCGCAGTTACGGGGGTTTTCCTACACTGATCATTCCTCCCATCTCTTGCATCAGCTGGGGAACAGATAAACGTTTTTGTATGTGCTGTAAGGATTGGTTTTCTTGTGGCAGCACTTCAGAAACGTGGGTGAAGTTTCCAGGAAATCCCTCCCTCCACAAAAACATAACTTTGTACCTACACTGAGTTCTGCTGGTCTGTGGTGCTCCTGGGAAATGCAGGAGAAGCTTTTAGTGAAATAAGTAGCATTCTCTGTGCTGTGATCTTCAGAAAAACAAAGCCAGTACAAGAACTTGTAAAAAAGTTGATTTTAGTGTCTGCCTGTGTCGCTCCCGCGGCAAAGCCCGGCCCGAAGCCGAGCACGCAGCGGGCCCGTGCCCGGCTCGGTCCCGCCCGTGCCCGGCTCTGCCGCCCGTGCCCGGCTCGGTGCCGCCCGTGCCCGGCTCGGTCCCGCCCGTGCCCGGCTCGGTCCCGCCCGTGCCCGGCTCGGTCCCGCCCGTGCCCGGCTCGGTCCCGCCCGTGCCCGGCTCTGCCGCCCGTGCCCGGCTCGGTCCCGCCCGTGCCCGGCTCTGCCGCCCGTGCCCGGCTCGGTCCCGCCCGCGCCCGGCTCTGCCCCCGGGCCGGAGCTTCGCCTTCTCCTCCGGGCACCTTCGGGGCTTCCCCTGCTTTGGGCTGGGAGAGCACCGCTGTCAGCAGAAAGGGTACGGCCAAGTCAGGGCATAGCCTAAAAGTACTGCCAGCCTGCTCTCACCCAGTCAAGCAGCGTATGGATTATATTTACATCCGTCACTGTGTTCCTTGTAGAGATCAGAGCATTTGTGAAAAGAGGCTTCAGTTTACAGCAGACAGTAGGATGTGGGATTGTGTTGCTTTACTTTATTTTTTTCCCACACTTTCTCTAGAATTCCTGTCTGCGTAGGGAACTTTATTAATTATTAATGTTACTGGCTGAGCTGTGTAGAAAGGTGTGAGGTTTTGATCATTTACTTTGGTTTGGTTCCATTTGCTCACAAGAGTTGCTGTTGTGCACTGTGGATTCAATTTGACTTTTCTATAGTTTTTATTGTTTTATGAACTAGCTGCCTTTTTGTTACAGTATCAGCTTTTCTGTAACTTTTAAGGACATTTAAACAAAATTAAATATAATAGGTATTCTTTGCTTTAAAAACATTCACTTTTTGGAGTTTACAATTTTACGGGATTGCATCTGTATTTCTTTTAACCTTACAGTGTAAAGATGCTAGAACATTCTTTCCTTCACACAATTTTTCCTCCCTTTAACCTCCCTTTATACTAAGATATAGCCATATTTATTTCAAATTATACCTGTAATTGGTAGTTCGGGTTATGACTGAGAATTGTTATCACTTTTTTCCTTGGAAAGCATGATTTTAGTGCCATGTAGCTTTGCAGACATTTTAACTGTGAGGATTATGGCATAAACTGACGTAAATGGTAGGAGTGAAGCTGAACTTTCCACTTATAAGCTGTCAAGACAAATCTGTGACAGCCTACCTGTTTTTTTAGTATTAATAAATATTAGGACATTATATATGGGAGCAACTGTAAAAGTTTTTTAGCAAGATTGTCTCCCAGCTGATTCACTTAAAGACATACTATGAAACAGCTGTGACAGAAAACATGAAGGAAGGGAAGGGAACAGAAAGGGAGACACTGTCTTTGGGTGATTTGATATTAACTTTATAATGGCTTTCAGTTCTTGGGGTGAATAGTGTTGGCAAACTGGAAGTGAAATAGAAATGTGGTTCTGTTACCTGGCTGCTTGCCTTAACTTTACATGTACAGAATTTTGGTTTGGTTGCAGAGTAGAGATAATGTCAAGAACTAATGTTAGGAACTTTAAAAAATAAATATTGTATAAAAAATAAAAATTATCCAAGTGCCTCTGATTTCTAGGGTTATGCTTACTAGGAAAAAAACCCCAAAGAGTGAGCCAGGGTAACAGGAAGGAACACACAGTCTGTGTTATAATGAACATAGCCTCAGGGGCATAAAAAACCTCTTCATATCAAAAAATACCGAGACTTGTTCAGAGAGGGTGGGGTTTTTGTGCTTTGTTTTTAGTTAGTATTTTCTACCCCTCTTCTTTGTTCTGCAGTAAGCTTATTGCTGATCTTTTAGGCATATTGTAAAGCCCTCAGCTGTGTTCCCAGGCCTTTGAGGAGGAAGAGGACAGCTGAGGGCTGGGGGAGTATTGGGCTTGGGATTAGTAAATAACAAAGAGGTTTATTTTCCCTTAGCACATACAGGAAATTACTAGGATTGCTTATGTTGTTGATGTTAATTTGTCTTTCTGAGTATATGCCTAGTGCCTAGAGCTTTTTATATTTGCATAAAATGAAATAAACCTACAAACTGGAAGAATATTAATCTTGCTATTGCAGCTACATATAGTGGATTGCTTTTTCAAAAGCTGCAATTTGGACACCCTCTTTTCACAAATGGACTTTAAACTTACATCAGCTTCAATAAATGTATAAAATTGCAAGGGTTTAAGGACCATTTGGATTTTTTTTCTTTTAAGTGTGCATGTGTCAAAGTACCAAATTAACCATTAAGCTTCTCTGCTGCTTTACAAGTTATGCAAACAGTGTAGAAGTGAAAGGTATTCCTATCACCTACCAATTGGCAAGTAACAATGTGAGGGATTGCAGAATTAGCAGAATACTAATCATAATAAGCAGAATACTGGGCTCCTCACAGAAACAACTCAGCCAATATTCTCTCCCAAACTCAGAATAAGGCTTCTCACCCTCTGGAAGTCTTTTACTTTACCTTGTCCATCCATGGGACTATGGACGTGACTTAAAATTAAGGTGCTCAAATAAGTGCCTGATATCAGGCAACATGATTGAGTCCTCCTTCTCCCATCACCAAATATAGTTTTTAAAATGGTTTTAAAAATAGGAATGTCACATTAACCTCCCCTGTTTTCCCTGAAGTCTGTAATGTACATTTGAGACAGTTCATTTTCAAAAAGGAGTGGAAGACAACAAGCTTCAGCCTTAACTACATCGATGGCTCTTATCTAAAACCCCTTTGATGTGAATTATTGAGTGTTCACAAAAATGACATTCCCTTAGAAAAGATTCACCTGATGTTCCCTGACTCGATTCATCAGTCATAAGTTCCCTAGTCTTCATTGACAGGTGTTGTGTTTCTCAGCTGTGAAGGGCTGTGGTCGTTATGCCTTCCTGATGCTCTTGCTCCCAGTGTGGATGAGAGCAGCTTCAGCCGCCTCTGCAGGGACTCTGCTTTGTCCCCAAGGCGCAAAGAGCTCCCGCCCTGCCTTTGTTTCCCTGTGATGGCCAGGCTGCTACCCGAGGGAAGAGAAGAAAGAGGAAATGAAGGCACCTCACTGATTCCTCGTTTCACTGGAGAGCACAGACAGATGCCCATTTTAGTGCAGCTTCACGGCTGTGGATTAGCACCAAGCAGCTGTGGCAGAGTAGAAGGTAAGGGCTGCAGCCATGAGCTTATCCCTCTGAAACAGCAATGCGTGTTCCCACCATTGGTGGTACCAAAGAATTCGGTGAGACTCTTCAGCCACTCCAATTGAAGCAATTTCCAAAGTGGACAGATTCTACTGTGTATTGGAGAGATGCTAAAGTAGAGGAGGAGTCCTTACACTCTTACTTCCTAAACAATTTGAAAACTACATTTTCTGCATGGCTAGAAATAATCTGGGTGATCGTCATGTTCTTGGATATGCTGTCCTCCATTTGCACAATCTGAGCTGGCATTTATTATATTCCTAAACATATTTATGCATCATTTACTGTTGCAAAATTTTATTTCTTGGCAGCAACCACATTAAAGCAACATTTAGGTATACTAAAAATTAATGGTCTTGATAGCATTAGCTACAGATTTGCTTTGAAGCTTGATTACTACATATTGGTTAGAACAAAGTCGTATAAGAAAGGTTGCTGAGAATATTCTTTAAAGTAGCTGATGCATTAATTTTAACAATAACTAGTTTAAGAGATTTATTAATTAAACTTGGAGTATACGGTAACATTTTCTGTGAAAACTGAATTTTTTTCATCCACGTGGAAAGGCAATATATGTTTTTAGTTTAAAAAGCAAGTAGAATAAGCTGACAATGTTAAAGTTTTTTCTCAAGCTTTCTTTGAATAAAGAAATTAACTGTAACCAACCCTTGCCATAGTCTTACTTTTGGAAAACAACAACCCCCAAACACTTCTCAAAGAAAAATGTCAAAATGTCCAACCAGATATCCCTAATTAGCTTTGGAAGGAAGTGACATGTTTGTCCATTTTCCAGATTAACAACTACCTTAAATAAAGTTGAGCAAACCTGGTTCTGGTTCTGGAGCCAAAAGGACCAAATTTAATATAGCAAAGATTTCTTTAAAGGGCAAATGATGCCAAATTGAATGGAGTAGAAAAAACAGTTTCTATCTGCAAAGGGCATAGCTCATTCTGACATACTGTTATAGCTGAAGGAAGGTATTGCACTAAAATGTGTGTATTTGAGAGAGGGAGATCAGGAAATAAGGAAAAATTACCAACTGCCAAATAGCAAGAATCATAAGGAAATGGAAATATATGTTTGTTTCTTAGCTAAATAATTACTAAGGAGACAGCTGAGCAGTACAGCAAGTGTTCACTCTCAGAGCTGTATTAATCCCACTGTGCTTTACCACAGCCTAAAGAGGATGGCATACTTTTTAGTTCACTTTTCTGTTCTAGGGGTTGAGGTGTGCTGGCACATCATGAAGTATCTGTCCCATCCTGTCTGCTGGCTGTGGTAGGTGCTGATTAGTGCCACAACTAATATGTTTCTTATGTTTCTTTTTCTTTTTTTTTTTTAGTATCTATTTATTTGGATAGCTCACCTGAGTTTCTGGTGCAGTTTCATCTGCATATCAACTCCCACTGATAATGTGTTGTTGTTGTGGTCTGATTACCAATGAAAAGCAGACTTCAGACTTCTTGGACCAGGAATTATTTAGAACTAGAAAAGCAGAATTCAAAACATCTGAAGTGCATGAATGCTTTCAAAAATTTTGGTAATAAAATTCTTGGGAATATTTCCATGCTGTAGCAGATTCTGACACCTTGAAGATTGTTTCATACATGTTTTCAGAATACTGCAGAAGAAGTAATTTTATTAAAAATTATGTTTAAAATATCCTATGTCTTTATACAAATTTCATTTGAAAGTTTCAGAACAACATAGAATTCCCCTAAGCTAGGCCTCATAGTCTTGCAGGCAGGCTGGTAGCTGAAGGAGACTGTTTCAGTCTTACCATCCAACAGCTGAAGTGAAACTATTCTCTCTTAGTGTGAGAAGTGTCAGAGACACCTCATCCACCTGGTGGCAAATACATTCCCATAAGTGATGGCAAAGTTTGGCCCAAAGGATTCCAAGGAGTGAGAGCAGAACAAGAGCAAAGCAGAATCCTAAACTCAATGGAAAGCGAGTGTAAGAAGAATATACCTTTCTCACTGTGCAGAGGTTAACAAAACACCAGGTAGTGTGGCTTCTTGGGTCTCATATTTTGGTAAGAGAAGATCCTGTGGTACTTCAGCAGTGAGCACAGAATGATGTTGCTATGGTGCTTTTTTGTTGCGTAGCAGGAAAATGTAATAAGAAACAGATTTTTTCGTGAAGTCTAACATATTAGCTGGTTAAAATTCTGTAGTTTTTGGTAGCTTTAGGAAAGCTGGAACAAAAGGTTATGGGATAAGAAACTTACTACATTTGGGGCAAAAAGAAAAAGATAAGTGATCAAATATGGAGCTATCCTCTAAATGGAATACAGAGTTCTTCACCTGGACAATTAATGGTTGCTGATATTGAAAAGGTCCCATCACATACTCCTCAGAGTCAACCCATTGATACACTAATAGCTGAGGATGGTTTTAATAAACTGAACATTTATTCAGTAATTACATCAATATTCACATAAATTAGTTGGATTCACTTTGCAGGACTCAATCAAATTATGAAGAGACAGTGAAATAATTTTTATGTAAAGTGAAGAAAAAGAAATAGGCTTTTCCTTTCATTTCTGATAAAGCAGTATTTCTAAAGACACAAATGCTTTCTAAATATTATACTGACTACTACTTAGGCTGTGAGTCTGAAATTCATAGACAGTATAAATGTTTGCCAAATCTGTGTGTTTCATTGTTTTATTAACTGCTAACAATCTGTATGTTTTCCGTCATGAAAGGGCAGAGTTGTTATAATTACTCATCCTATGCTGCAAGTGTTCCTGCTTTGCAAAACCCAAGAAAGTCATTATGCCTGCTCCAGGTCTTCTCCTCAGAGAGCAGTGCAGAGAGAGGCCAGAGGGCAGAGCACATCTGCACAAATACACCAGCAAAGCCTTCATTAAAGACAGGAGTTTGGAGGAGAGTCTTTAAGTCAGAAAGCATTTAGGGACAGTCCCAAAGCCCACTGAGGCGGATAGAAGGAAAGGCTGACTCTAACAATGACAAGCATAAGTGGGCTGAATGCACTGCAGTATTAAAGGCAGTAGAAATTGGAAAGAAGGGAGAGAACTATCATCAGTGTAAGGGAATGGGAAGTAATTGTGTGAGACATCAGAGGAACAAGGTCCCTGGTAACCCAGGAGCCACTAGCTTCACCACCTTGCCACTGGAGCTGAAGATATGTTGGCTTTAATTGCTCCTCCCTGAAGTACTGGTTCTGCATTTATCTGTTGACTATAATGTAATGGCTCCTCTGTCATTTCCTGCAGCACTGCACAATCTAATACTGCACAAGTGTCTCACCATGCTCACATTCTCTGTTGAGTAATTGTGGCTTTGATTTTGTGATGCATAGTCTGTTCAATCAGCCTGTAATTGCAGCACTATCTGCAAGTATTGTTGATATATCTATGTAATTATGTTTATTGTTAATAATGCAAATTGAATCTGTTGAGTTAGTCAAGTCAATCATCCTCAAGAAGCAATTTCTACAGATGATTTCTTTAGCTGCTGAGGAGTGGGTTTTTTGAGTTTTCCTTTGTTCTTTCACGGAAAATACTCTTACTGAAAGATAACTTTGAAAGTAGGAACCACAGCCCCTTCATGGAAGTGTCAGCATGTACTATAGGGGCTATGTAGAAATCTTGTCTATCCAAAACATCTGGAGAAGGCCCTGAATTCAGTCATATTGCTTGATATGGGCTTTTCTAATAATTGGCAGGGTGATGAATTATGGAGTATTTGGAGATACTAATCTTGTCTGGAAAAGCAAAGGAGCTGTGTAGGTGCTGTGGCTCTGAAGCTGTATTTTATCTTCTACAAACATGTCTGTTAAAAAACTTTGTCCCTCCCTGATACAGATTTCTTTCCCCAGTCTCACATAAAGTCAGCCCTGGCAAAGGCTTTCAGATATACGTTTATAGTTGATAATATTGTCTTTATTCCCTGCTGTAAATACAGCTCTCTGTATTGGTTTCCTTCATATTACTCAAATGTTACACTTATCAGGATAATATACTTAATACTCTGTTCAAGGCCAGGTTGGATGAGGCCGTGAGCAGCCTGATGTAGTGAATGGCATCCCTGTGCACAGCAGAGGGGTTGAAACTAGATGAGTTTTAAGACCACGTCTAATCCACAGCATTCTATGATTCATGATTATAGTGTGAAGTGTTTGGACTGTCTGCTTCCTAGTGGTGTGTGGCACATAATTTCCTTCTCTTGAAACCTGCTTTTTTGAGAATTTTTCTTTGTTAAAAAGAATTACTCATTTTGTGGTCTCTTTATCTCAGGATGCTCCTTTTGTAAATGAAGAATTGGTCATATAGTATGGATAACACTTGAAAATGGGTCTATTGAGTGCAGACTGAATGTAGCACTGTTGCAATAAAATAAATTCAGTTCTGCATCCAACAGCTAGGAACACATTTTGCATTACATAGTCACAGAGTTCTCCCCCCTTTTCTACATTTAGGTGGCTGTTGGAAACCATTTGTTGGTCCTGCATTGTTATTCTGGGCAACTCTATTGCCTGTGGCTCTGCAAACTCCCTGAAAACAACCCTGGGTTCAGCTATTTACATAATGACTGTGGAGTTTTCTTAGGAAATGCCCTCTGGACATGCCAATCCTCTCCCCACCTTGCTGGCTCATGTGGTGCCTCAGCTGACTGACCTGAAACATCACTTCAGGTTCTTCTGTGATGCCAAAAATGCACAAGACTGTCAAAGATGGAGCATTTAAGGGGCAGTGTTATTTTATTTACACAAGCTGGTAAGTACCCTTAAGGCACTCCACCTCCATCCTCCTGTCTCACCACTGGCCAGCTGGGTGGAGTTGGCCCTGGCCATGCAGAAGCTCTGCAGAGTCTTGATGGCAGCTGTGGGGCAGGGTTATTGAAAAGGTTACAGAAAGCAATCAAGAGGAACCTGCCAAATTTTCTATTGGTTCCTTAGCAACACTGTCAACATTTTTATACTTAATTTTCTGTCATCTGCTTAAAGCTTTGAAGTTTTAGAGTGTTCGCAGGGACTTCATGGTATTTTGCCAACCAGTCCAGGCTTTTGGCTATTCAGACTGGAGCGTAGTTACTACATGGTAAATTGGAAGCATTTCCAAGTTGGTGTTATTGCAATTCAGTGGGAACTCTCAGTTTCCCTGGAAGGTAGCCAAGAGCCCTCTCCCATTACTTTGACTTCCACTCTTAGTCCACCTCCTCTCTGCTCTGGGGGAGGACTATGTAAAGACATGAAATAGTTTCCTTCTCTACAATATAAGTGACAAATAGAATTATTTTTTTCCCTCTTTTTTACATTTTCTTGGTAATGAGACACTATTTGTCTTTTTTTTTTTTTTTTTTTTTTTTTTTTTTTTTTTTTTTTTTGCTTAACATAAGCACTATTGCTGTGGAGAAAAAACCGAGGCTTTGAAAGTGAGTATCCCAACAAGGGTGAAATGCCCATGCCATGGCTTGGGCAAATGCAAACCGCATTATCTACAAAGTGATTTTACAAGAAAAGTAGGGCACTCCTCTGAAACCTAGACAGCAGTGGAGTGTTCCCAGAAAGCTGACAAGTCTCAGGAATCAGCTGTGATCAAAGAAAGTGAAAATTCCATTTATTTTGGTCCTGGTCTATTCTTCAAAGATGCCATACTTCTTTTATAGCAGATATTACACAACATGTCTTAAACACAGCCCAGCACTCTGAATTTTGTTTTGGAGGTTCTGACTTTTTCTAGGCGTTTCCCACATCCAAGTGAAGGTTATGATTTCCAAGAGGTGACAAGAAAGAATTCCCAACTATGCAATTCCAGGGATTTTGGTGGATTTCTGATGTCCAATTTGACATTTAGTCATTTGAGAATCTAAATTTATGGCCTTTATCTCTATAGTAACTACAAACTCTCCTGTACTACTGTGAGCCTCAGCCAGGCAGATGAGAAGCAGGCATGGTACTGTAAGTAATTTTGACGGTTTAGTAGAAGTCTTAGTGTTAAATATCTGTTCTTCAGACAGAAAAATTTGTAGCATGTATAGTCATGGTATTTTTACTTATGCTAGATTCCAAGCTATGAATATGCTATCTTTAAGATATAAGGAAATCAAAATGCTAGCTATAAAATATAAGGAAATTCAAAAGGATCTGACTCATTGCCTTGTAAGAAGACTATCTCTCTTCTTATTAACTAACTTCACTCTGTGTCTCCCCAAGATATTTGGAGCAGCTGATCTGTCTTTCACTTCATGACTGAGCTGGCTGTATTCCAATAGGATAAATGGAATCAAAACAAATGGTACACAAATGATGCATTTGTACAGTGAAGGGGAATAATATCAATAATGGCTTCCGTGGACTTCGGTGGAAGTTTTCAAACTGTTCAATATTATAAGCAAGACAAACTAGAAGCAGGAATCTCTAGAGTGGGTGGATTTGCTAGCCCAACCAGATGCATTTTTCTTTGGTCCTACTGCCTGTTAAAAAGTGATTGGCTGTGTAATTACGGATATGATCACGAATATTAGATCAACAGGCTGACAATGATCACAGCAGCCAAATTTTAGTCTCTGGCAGAAATGAGATTAACAATTGAGAGGTTCTTTCATGGAGACTAACCAGATTTCCTGTGCAACATAAGCATTTTTTATTGAGGTTTTCCAATGAAAAGGCCACAAGACATCCTGAAATAGCAGTTTGTTTCACTGTCTTCCCCTGAATAGGTCAATGTCTGATGTTCCCATCAGTTCTACAGATCACTGACTGTGTGGAATGGACACCTGGTTTGATGATCAATCCAAACATGGCAGGGAAAGCAGCAGAGCTGCATCACTGCTAGGGGAGGTGTCTCATCTGAATCTGAAGCAGTGCAGGTTTTGGACAAGCTGTGGGAGGCTGGTGCATGGGCTGTTTGCAGGCTGTTCAGGGCAGAAGCCAGGTATGAATTGCAGAGTCAGAAGTCACCAATTTCCACACCAAGCAGGAAAAAGTTTTGGCTGAAGGCAATGCAGACCCCAGGCAGGCAGCCAGCACCCTTTACTTAAGTGTGCATGTTCATAGCACTGGGTACCTTCTGTTCCTGCCAGTTTGCAGAGTCCACTCTACCCCTCAAGGAGGCTAAATCCATTGTAGGAAGCCTTTTTCAGACTTTTCTCCTGCCTCCTGGTAATTTTTCTGTGGGAGCTGCAGACAATCCAATCCCACGCTAACAATTGCTCACTGCAGGGCTTGTGTATAACATTCACAGCACTTCCAACCCCAAATCCCAAAGCCATGCTGTAAACACTGAAATGAGAACTGCAATATTTTCCATGATTTTTAGAAACACATTTTAATGGTTCCTCTGCCCACAGCTTTATGACTTTACAGAGTGCACCAGGACCTTGTGTTCCAGCTATTCTTTGTGACCGTGACAGAGAACTTTCTTTTATAAAAGCTAGGAATCCCCCAGATGACAGGGACACAGGGCTTGGGAAATCCACAGAAAGTGTTCAATATGCTCAATGCATCAATAAAATCATGGTGTTGACAAATCCCATGAATATTGATGATCATTCCAGGAGTACAGACCTTGCAAGGCAGTGATGAAACAGTAAGAACTTGTTGGTTAGATAAAGGACAATAACAGGTGAAGCAATGAAAGGAGAGGCAGGAGAACAGAGTTTTATAGGGCTGTGCTGCCTGGCTGCTGGCTGAAAAGGAATTTCAGCTGACTGCTGACACGTATAGCCAGAGAAGTTATTTCTGTAAGAGTAATGTAAGAGCCTGGAGGAGCTGTATTAACAGTGAGCAGAAAAAAATTGGACCATCATTTAATTTTCAGTACTAGCTTGTGGTAGGAGCACTGGAAAGTCACTGTTTACACGTGCCCCAAATAAAAATGAGCATTGGGCAGGCAGAAGTCTGACGTGCATCCAATTAGCATAAAACCAGCAGGAATGTAATGTCTCTGTGCTCTCAAATTCCTTGGAGGAGGCAAAAATTGCTGCAAGAACCCTTAATCATTTACTTGCTTTAATGTCCTGAGTTTGTAAACAATTTGATTCTTCCCATGGTAAAAGAGATGCAGTTTTGGTTGTGGGCTGAGATATCCTGACAACACTTAATGTCCCCTAGAGCCAGCCTAGCCAGGCTTCCCAGTGACTCAGGGCTGCTGGAGAGCTCCTGCTGGAGAGCACCGCTGGCAGCTGAAAGACAGCATCACACAGAAAGGACCAGGAGGTCCTTTTTACTTCTTTCCAATTTCCATGCATCATATGGGGCTCAATATATTCACTGACAGCCCTGGAACTGAAGATTTCTATACCTGCAAAAGACAGCCTGGAGTTCATCCCTACATGTGTGACCTGAGGATAGAATTCCAAACAGATAGAAGTTTCGTTTTCATGACCCTCTCTCTCTTAATCCTATACCCTCAGGGTGGTGGCCAGGCATCCCAGTTGCAAAATATCATAAGGTAGGAGCATCAGTCCCAGATGAACTGGGAATAAACAACTCACTTCCCAAAACAGTGACAGAGGAACAACCAGGTGCTGAAGTTATCCAGGCTCAGCAGCACCCTGGAAACTTGTAGTGACCAGCCCAGAGGGAAAATCACAGACTGTCACCCTGGTGCTCCCAGCTCTCCAGAACAGACAAGTAATAAGGAGGAATGGAAACATACACAGTAGCACCTACAGTGTGCCAGGAAGCTCCCTGCATATGCTATTCAATGATAGATATAGGTACAGCTGGTCCACTTCACATATTGATTTAATTTTGAATGGGGGCACTGCTGAGAAAAAGAAGAGATGAGAATTTCTTCTCATGTGTCAGCTGATTATTATAGCAACTCAGTGTGAGAATGTGAAAAACACAATACCTCTTGAGAGCTGTTTGCTGCCTTTTTGGTCACCTCCATGTTACCGTTGGTGTAGTAAAGAAGTTCTCAAGTCCTTTGTCTAAAAACTAACCTGCACCTCTCGAAGCATGAAGGCAACACTCAGGACCACTCAGGACTGGGTTTGGTCATTAGGCTAATTCAACTCTGTAAAAGTAAGTTTGCATCAGGGCTGACTGTAAGAGTCTGCCTGCAGTATCAGCAGTGGCCAGAGCTAAGACCTGGCAGTGGCCAGCTAAGCTCATGGAAGTCCAGAAGCAGCAATAATACAAATACCAGAAGTTTTCTCATAAAATTGGAGTTCTATTAGAGGCCTGTAAATTCTTTTAGTTAAGCTTAAGTGCATGGGACCAGAAGCATTTCATGCTGCTTGAGGTTTATGTTATTGAGCAGCTATTGTTACAATTAGCCTTAATAGAAAAATCCTTCTGAAAAAAACCTTTCAGTTCATTGTCTGAACTCTGTCTTTAGCAGAGCTATTAATTTCCTATCTAGTTACCAAGTCATATTTCCTCTGCTACAAATCCTTTGCTATTTTATGCCTCATAAAGCTAGTCTAAATTTTTACGTTTACTGCTATATATCTAAGAAGTAAATTGCTTCAGGAACTCCCCTGGGGCAGTTTGTTAAGCAAAGCTCATTAATTTACTTGCCTGGATTGCCTACACGCTTTTCTGCAGCTGGGAGTGCAGGTGCATGCAAACACTGGTGACCCCCCCTTTACAACTGGATCCTTTCCCTTGCTGGCACTGCTCAGTGAAATGTGCTCCCTTAACTCGCCATACTCTGCTCTAAGCCGTGCTCTTGTCTCCTGGGCTGGCAGCTCCAGCACCCATCTGTCCTGAGGCAGGCATGGCCAGGGCCTCTGTCCCCAAGGTTTTTAGTTCTAGAGTCAAGAAAAACTTTATCTTGGGCATCAGAATTAAAGACCTACAAGCACATAACATATTTCAACAACTTCAAAAAGCTGGGAGGGGCTGTTTGGGTCATGAAACCCAGTCCCTGTGACCCCAGGCAGCCACACAATAGAATGCTCCAAAGCATCCCCTCTGTGCTATAGCTCTGGCCTGGAAATATTTCCCCATTTCCTGTGATAAATATAACCTCTTTTGTACCCACTATGAAAAGTCCACAAGATTGTAACATGCCACAGCAAAAGGGCACAGGAGATACGGAGAGAGTCACTGCAGTCCTGGCAGCGGTGAGTCTTTAATGGGTGAACATGCCAATCTGATCTAGAAACCCATGGCAGCTCATCTCTCCTTCAATTTGGGTTTTTGGGTTTTCCTCTACAGATTCTTCCTTTTGTCACTTGGCAACAGAGAATTTCAATGAATCTTCTCTGCCTGTAAATTGGATGGTTTTGTTACTGTGCTGCCATCTTTGTGCCTAAGTTTTCAAGCTGTCAAACAGCTTTGTAACCAAGCATTTCTGATTGCAAATTCCAGATTGTTTACTTACACTTGCTTTAGTTTCTTACACAGTCAGAAACCATGCTGGCACATGTGAGAGTAGGGCTGTGTTGATAATGTGTCCTTCTAATTTATAATATTTTACCAAGCCTAAGCTCCCAGCATGTGGTCACACGCTACACTCTGCTTTAAGTTTGCTCAAAATATAAATGGAAACTACAGTGGTTCTTTTTCAAAAAAGGCATATTAAAATCAAAGTGAATGTCAAAGATGGTCTGAAGCCTTTTGTTCCACTTAATGTAAAATTCCTATTGATTCGTCTGGAGTTCATGAAGCATGTCTAGGCCACAGCATGGAGAGAATCTGAAGTCTGTCAAGAGGGAAGTGGTCTGTAGAAAGACCAAATTATGTCCAGAAGAGTATCAGCCCCCATGTTCCCCAGCAGGGCAAGCAAACCTCTGGGGCACCTATTGCCCAGGCAGTGGAGGCTGGTCTTTCAGCAGGGGCTGTGCTAGAAGGATGTGCTCTGTGTGCAGAGGACAGAAACACTGCCATGAACAGGAGCGTCTGTAGAAACACTCACCCAGAGGAACTTAGAAGGCAATGATGAAGTACAAGGGCAGTGCTGGCATTCTCAATATTTATGCTGCTTTCCTGCTTTATACATTAGTCCTGCAGAGATCAGCCTGTGCTTCCCAGGGAATACACTTTTTTTGCCATAGCTAGGGTCAGGGTAGTCACCAATCTCCCTCCAGCAGTTGGTTGTCTTCCTCTCATTAGGATGGAAAGAACAACTGTGATAATACAAGGGTTTTTATGTTCTCCTGACCTCTAAATTTGCAGCAGCTGCTGCTACTGTCCTCGAGGTACTTGGAGCTAGAGACGCAAGCAGAAGGAATAATTTGTTCCCATAGCAGCAACCTCCAAGCCTTCAGTGCGGAGTGAGGTATGAAGGAAGGAGCCTGCCACAAGAGAGCAGCTCCGAGGACTCTGAAGTACAAGATGTCAGTTCATCTGCCTGCCCCTGGGAGGTGTGAGGCATTTAGCATTAAGTGCAGTGAACAACCTTATATCTTTTTATACCTCTAGAAATCACTTTGAGAAGTTAGCACAGGTAAATGCTCTCACATGTATGTGCCACCACTGCTTAGGGTGCCAGCTGGGGAAGGCATTTGGATTTGAAACATCTAGCAAGGACTGCACTGCCTCACAAAACTGTGGCAGCCATGCTGTGAACATCTTGCACTCCAGGACCCCAGCTGCTCTGCAACATCTGTTAATTCTCACAACATGCCATCGTGTTAATTTTGATTGTTTTGTTTTTACAGGAAAAACCTACTTGAAGAATAGGTGACTAATCCCAGAAAGACTGTTCTGATGCATATAATTTTACCCAGTTTATAGATAACCTTCTTAAATACTAAAGGAAATTTCACATACAGAGCAGCTTATGCAGAGCTAAGAAGGTGTGGACAACACCAAAACTGATATCAGCAGAGTACAACCACTTCCCCAGAGTGCAACAACATTGCCACTGGTACCTGATGGTGTCATCCATTGGCACAGTGTGGAGAATGGAGGCTTTTAGAAAGAGGATTTCTCTGCTCCAAGGCAAAAGCACTCACACAAATAGGGAAGAAGAGCATTCGTGTCAATCTGATTCCATTATGTTTAACAGAGCTAAATGTGCGACTTCTGCAGAAATAAAATACTCCTACAGTAGAACAAGGAGAGACACACATTTTACATGGTAGCAGCCCCATGGGAATGAGAATAAAGGCTATAGATGCTGTGAGCCTAATTACACAGCTGTGGTTATTTTGCGCATTGCAAAACATGGGATTGATATTTACATAAATTCCCTGGGAAGGCTGTGTAAAGGCAGAGTGTTTGGCTTCCTGGCTAGCATGGCTTAACAGGCATACGTATCTCTAGCTCCCTATTCTCTGCTTTGTGATTTCTCTTTGCTTCCACTGTCATGCCACCACAGAACTTTTATCATCATGACAAATGCTTGGTAAAATTAAACTTCCCAGCAGAAGTTACAGCTTCTCTCCTAAAATTACAGAATTTTAAAAATGGATCAGTTAATAAATTGTTGCTTGTACTCTCTAGCCATATGACATCTAACAGTGGAGTAATGGTTAACCCACTAAAGAGTGTCTAGCCAACACTGACTCTTTGGTCCCAATTTTTCTCTCAACCTTTCTTAATGGGGCCTGACTTGCTAGCATGAGCAACAGTTAGAACCACAAAGGATTTATGTGCCCAATTTGCCACAAAAGACCACAGCAGAAAGTCTGAGATGCTAAACACAATTGCTGCCCAGCCCTGGAGGTGCCTGGGGGAAGCTTCATTGTTGTGACCTCAGAGAGATTCTGTGTAAGGAGCTGAATTCTGGCTGGGCTCTTGGCTTACACTGTGGAGTGTTTAGCTGCTGCTCCAGCTGTTTTCCCTGCAGGTGTTCCTGGAGCATACCTGACTGGGGATAGAATGGGCTTGGGAGGAGTAGGACCTCTCAGCTACCCTTTCTCTGAACGTGGCACAATGTAGCACTTTGAACACATGCTATTAACGCTGATTTGCCTTGGATATCAGACATCTTTTTTTTCTGTCTACTCCCAAAAGCTTAAAAAATTCTGTACTCATTGAGGAGATGGTAAGAACAGCTTCTCATAAAAGGTATACAAAATTCTAGTGTTTATGGTGTGCAGATTATGGATATGCTGTTACCTCCCTGGATCAAGGTTCCATTCATACCCCAATTGACAATTGTGGCCTTGTTTTAGAACCATGTACCTGGGCAGAAACTTAACATGGCCCACTGCAATCACTCTTTCCTCAGTGCATGTTTTCATTGTACCATTCATGCAAATTTTGGAACAAGAGATGACAATGTAACTGCTAGTCAGTTTGTCCCACTCTCTTTTGCTATAATTATGGGTCTCTGATAATTCCTTATTACTTAAGGAATCTTTGGTTTTACCTGACTATTAAATTAACCCAATTACTTTCCAATCTTCAGTTTCTCCACTCCTCTCCAGGGTGGGAAACTGTTCAATCAGTCTTACAGTACAGAATTCTCTGAAGGTCTGATTATAGATCAGATTCTCATCAATATGTTGCATCTATCACTTGAGACTCGATCATTTCAATAAACAACAGGAAAATGAAGAATCTTGAATTTAAATGTCATTTTGATCCCAGTTCAACCAAGCACTGGGGAGCTGGTTATTCAAGAGCAGGGGTTAAACAGCCTTGTAGGCTGGGCAGCTGGAGTGGAAAGCCACACAGCTGAATGTTCATGCCCCAGTGCATTCCCTGGTAACCTGCACTGGGTGATGTGATGCTCATGCCATGGGAGCAAACCTGAGAATGGACTACCAGATGTCCTACCCAACCCTGCAACACTTCCCTTTGGATCAAAGAGGACACACATATAAATTCTTTTCTGAGAGGATGAGGAAACTTTTTATTTGGGTTTATTTTTGTTGTTGTTGATGGTGTTTTTGTTTGGTTTTGGTTTGGTTTTGTTTTGGTGGTTTTTTTCTTGGTTTGTTTGGTTTGGTTTTTTATGGGCTTGCTTGTTTTATTTCTGTCACTAATACAAAGTTCTATGTTTTTTCCCCCAGAAAACTCCTTACTCAACCTTGTCAGGAGATGCTGTATCAGTATAGCATTATATTGATCAACTTGTATTTGATGACTTCAGTTCTTCAGATCATGGGTAAATGCTCTATTAAGAAAGAAAGAATACTCTTTTCCCCTTGCTTATTTATTAATGGTAGGAGTTACCACGAGTATAAAAACAGAACACTAATTGGCATGAAGACCTTTTTAAACTTTTAATCTGTATAATGACCTAGCTCAGTCAGTGATTTTATCCCTTGAGATCTCAGCATGACCTTTCTTGTGAAATTCTGTCACCTCCAAGGATCACAGTGTGCTTTGTCTGGGAGCTTGTTTCTCCCATGGGGTCCAATTGTGCCTTAAAGATCACAGTAAAATGCAGAAAATACACAATTAACATACTTTATCCTGGGTCAGATCCTGCAAGGACACCATATGCTCTCACAGCTTGCCAAGATTCTAATTTTTTTAAACTTTCAACAAAATCATATAACAGATGCAAATTTAGGGGAAAAAAAAGTCTTGTCATTTGGACTTCACTGTGAGCCTTTGACTTCATTGGTCTGACTTAACACCCCTGGTTGGATGAATCAAAGCATCCACATCAAAAAGAGAGGAGCCCTGGGCACAGTGCCACTGCCAACACAGTCAGATGCATTTGAGATTAACTGGTTGAGAGCAAAGTGCTCTGACTTCTGTTTGGTTACAGTCAACGTGTCAGTGAGGTGAAGGTCTTGCAGATCAAAATAGCCCCTTCTGTAGGTCCTGGTACTTACTAAACTGTCAACATTAAAGTAACAGCCACTATGAGAAGAGTTTGTGCATCCCATGCTTAAACAACTAAGCACATTGATTCCTTTGAGTGAAATGGACTCTGCTGTTGAGTCATGCAGTCTTTATTACAAGCTGACTTCCAGAAGAGGCTGCATTTCCTACTCTCTTCAGGTCTATTTATTAGTCTTAAGAATCTCAAAGTCTTCAAATTGTCAGGCAAAAGCATAAGAACACACTGGTGGATTAGAAGTTAATATACTATCTCAACAATTACACTAATTTGGAAAGAAAATTTGTAATTGCTTTCAGGTCCATAAATATAGATCAAAAGCCCTTAATGCACAACTGCAGTGCATAAATGCTATTTACCACGGGTGCTTTCCCTTTGCACATCTCAATGCATCCTACAAAATTGAGCTACTGCAAACTATTATAGAGGTGGGAAAAGTAAATTACAGAGAAGTTACCTTTCCAAATCCCTGCTCAGAACCAGCATTATCCAAGCAAAGTCCAGGATTCAGAAATCCATATTCATAATGCATGAAGTAATAATTGCACATAGAAAGGCAGTAGCGTTGTGCTCCAAGCCACAGACTTCCCAGCTCAGTTTGGAGCTCGCTTTACCGATTTCCCAAGCCTTAGGTGCATTGGTATGTTTGTGTGGGCAGGTGTGCTAGAAGGTGGGGGTTTGCACCTTCCCACTGCTCCTTCCTTCACCATGGCTCTGGCTTCCACAGAGTCTTCTGGTGAGGTCCTGCTGAGATTCCTGCTGCTCTAAGTGAACAGATTCTCTTCCCTGGTGCTTGGAGTGTGGATAAGAGTCCTCCCTTCTTCTGGCAGCAAACTGTTGTTCAGTCTGAGTGATCTTGTCAAGCTGTCTCAGTCACAAATATGCCCAAATAGAGACCCTAAGAAGACGACTCTAAAGATTACAGAATAAAACCTGGTGCATGATTGTGTATTTGTTAGAAAAAAAATTTTGAACACTTCTGCTTAAAGAACATCCAGGACTATTGATATTGCAAGAAATAATTGCCCAGACAAGCCCGGTGGTTTGGATCAATGTAACAGCCATTATATCCCTAGAGACACTCTGTAATTATTCTATATTAAAACAGTGGATAGAGTCTCAAGCCCCCATCATCCTGATCAAAGTTACTTTCATACAATAAGGTCTCTCAACGTTTTCCTTCTCCCACCATATATGCTACAAACAAGCCTTGTCATTCCATTTCTCACAAGCCCAAGGACACTTGGCTCTCTTGGCATCAAGTAACAGGGCACAGCTGCTGCACTGTTGCCTCCTCTTGAGGGAACCCACATGAGGAGCTGGTACTCCCCCATTCTTCCCCAGGCTGTGCCATCCAGCCTGTACAACCAGCTCTTAATGCCTCCTCACTGCACTTCACTCTACCAAACCTGCCCCATATCACAGGCCAGCTCCATTCCCCATCTCACACAACACAGCAGTTCCTTTACTTTTTTGGACCATCAAACTAAGTTTTGTTCTCATAATATGTTTTAGGAGAGGTCTTCCTCAACTAAGAGTCAAAAGGGACTGTGGCATTTGCTCATGATGCAGAGCCTTTGGCACACGGAGGTTCTCTGAGGAACTGGCAGTGCTGGTAAGAGTGATGGATTTCTCCCCCCCTGCACTGATCCTTTTGGTGCAGGTCACTCTACTTGTGTCTCAACACAAAGACCACAGCAGAAGAGGCCATAATGATGCTGCTGCCATCACCCTTTCACCTCTAAGAGCAGAAGTAAAGAGAGTAAGAGCCAAAGAAAATACAGCTTTTGCTGTGCCTTACCGAGGAAGCTGTCATCAGTGTAGGGCATTTTGGTGTATTGGTCTGAGGACAAGACTTCCCCTTTTTCAAATTGCCACAGAACAAATTGCCTGTACTAAACAAGGGCTCATGGATGCTTTTCTCTAAAGGGGAAGACTTGCTTCTTCACAAGCACACATAGCTTGTACCTGCATCACCTAATTAGCTTCCTGCAATACAGTCTGCATTGCTTCAGAACCTGATATATCCCATATCCGACAAAGTCATTCCTGTTTCTATGTCATGCTTCAATTGCACCAGTTTGCAGGAAGTATTTGGATGTTAAATTTGATTTAAGCCATTATGTTTCATTTTTATTGAGACTCTTTGACTTACCATTTATTTGGCTGCTTCAGTTACTTGCATGGCAGGTTGCCCATTGCCAAGGCATCTGAGAACCTCATCACCAGTTTAAAAATCAGCAGACTGACAAAACCCAAATCCTGAGAGACTGGGCTAGATTTTACAGGGAATGATCCGTTTTTCAGTTGGTAACTTCCAGCTGCTGACATTGGGAGGTTTAGTCCTCTGCATTGATTACACAACAACCAGTCTCAGTCACTTTAGGATATACAAAGAGATAATGTCTAAACTAACTGATCCCTGATGTGAAAGGGCCTGCCCCTGTTTATTGGCAATGTCAGGAAGGCTGTGTACTCTCTCTAGTTCCACTGATAGTCCTTGACATCAATGAATAGCGGCTGTGTGTCATTTTCTTCATCCATGGCATCAAGACTAGGGATCAAGATTAAGAGTGAAGGTTTTTGTGATAAAGCAGTATGTCTGGGAGCTGTCCAGAGGGGCATTCCTTAGAACCTCAGAGGTCCTAAATTAGCAAGTAGGTTGTGGGAGATCCTGGGGCTGCTTTCTAATTATCCTGATGACAGTCCTAAACAGCCCTGTTGAGAGGCTGTATAATGCATGAACAGCAGACAAGACTTATGACATATTATGTATGAGCAACTAAGTTGTTTTAGTACTTACAAACATTGTCAAGATACAATGAATAACTGAGATTTTCCAAAATTAGGGCATTTTAAAAAGTTGTCCTTAGAAATCCTCAGAACCATTACAAGGAACTGCAAAGCCAAATTATGGATTTGGGAGAAACTTCAAAAAGTTTTAATGTTAGGAATTAGCTATTAATGTTAGGTTCACACAGAAATTAATGTCAATTTTAGACAACTATATAAAACCTTTCGATTCTCAGAATGAATGTTCTTTTAGTACCAGGGCTTGGGACATATTAAACAGGTATAGTAAACACAGAGCCCTTGGGCATTTGGACAACAACCAAGTCTGCATGGCATGCAGCATCTTCAGTACTGCCTGGTCCACAATTCCAGTAGAGCCTTCATCCAACAAGCTAAGAGCAATGCAGTGTCACAGGCCTGGGAAAAGGATCCTTTTTGGGAAATGATTATGGCATTAAGTCTTCATTAAGTTTTTCTACGTTAACTTCATTAAGTTTTTCTACGTCCTATGAGATTGTACCTAACACTAGCTATAAAGTGTACAGGAACATCAGCACCAAAACTGTCAGACACTCTTGAGGCATTGCCATGTGTTGCAGCCCTATGTGGGGCCATGATGTCAGCTTGAGGCTGCTCCTGCATAGCTTCCTGACCCCACCAAATCACAGAATCAATTAGGTTGGAAAAGACCTGTGATATAATCAAGTACAACCCATGACTGAACACCACCACATTCCCTAGACATGGTACTGAGTGCCACACCAGTCTTTCCTTAAACATTTCCAGGGACAGTGACTTCACCACCTCTCTTGACAGCCCATTCCAATATTCTCCCAATGTGCAACCTAAACCTCTCCTGGCATAGCTTATGATTGTGTCCTCTTGCCCTGTCACTGGTTGCCTGGCAAAAGAGACTGACCCCCACCTGGCTATACCCTCCTTTCAGGAAGATGTCATAGAACATGCACTCCAGAGCCTTCACCAGATCTGTTACCCTCCTCTGGACTCAATCTAACACCTCAATTTCCTTCTTGAACTGATGGGTCCAGAACTGGAAACAGTACTTGACATGAGACCTCACCAGTGCCAAGTACCAGGAAACAATCACTGTCCTGGTGGCCACACTATTGCTGACACAGGCCAGGATGCCACTGGCTTTCTTGGCCACCTGGGCACTGCTGGCTCATGGCCAACTGTTGTCAACCAGCACCCCCAGGTTCTTTTCCACCAGGCAGCTTTCCAGCTGCTCTGCCCCAGCCTGCAGTGCTGTGGGGTTCTTGTGACCCAGGGGCAGAACCTGACACTTAGGCTTGTTGTACTTCATACATTTGGTTTTGGTCCCTCAATTCAGCCTGTCCAGATCCTTTGGCAGACCCTTCCTACTCTCCAGAACAATATTTCCACCCATATAAACTTATAAGACATGGCTGATAAATGTGTTGGGGCTGTGTGAGAGAAATTTGCCAACTGATATTTTCATCTGTGTCTCCCCAACTAGCTCTGAGCCCTCTCTTCACAGGGCAACACAATTTCATCCCCAAGAATCAATGTCATACAGGAAAAAAAATAAATAGGGTACCTGAAGTTCAGGATATGGGTCTTACTAGTCACATAAATTTCACAGCCCAAATGACTACTGATGTACAAGTCTGCTAAACTGTGTAAGTACCTGCATCAATGCCTCAATTGCCTGCTTAGTGCCAAAACTCTTGTTTGTCACAAACTCTGGCTTCTTTCTTGCACCCTTTTTCCATAATTGTATTTAAAACTCATAGGAAGAAGATGCTTTAAACATTCTTAATATTAAATTTGTGCAGAATATTGAAATAGAGCAGAAACTAATCCTGATTTTGAGTAAACTAGTTTTTTAACACCTTGAGCTGTGGAGGGAAATATCAATTCTTTCTATTCTATAACTTCTGATAGTGTTTTATTCAAACTCCAAAATACATCCAGGCATGCAGTTTCTGGCCCCCTCCCAGGAAGAACTGGTATAATTGGGCTGCAGGGGAAGGGTGTGCTCTTTCTTACATTTGGTTCTTTCTCCAGCTATCCCTAGGGTACCAGTATATTTTTTTCTCTGTGGTTTTTTTTTAGCTTAAAGATATTAAAGTTACCACAGGGAAAAATAATTGTATTGGATAAATAACAACCAAGTAAAGTGATTTTCTATCTCTGGACCTCCCTACTTGCCTTCCTTAAATTAACAGCTTCTCAACTGAAATCCCAATACTTCCTAGTGTAAAAACCATCCATCCTGTTTATGCGTCTAGCAGGGTGAATAGTTCAGTTAGTAGGCTCAAAAGGAAATCACTGTAAGCACCATCTGCAGCTGGAAAAAGGTTGCCCCAGGGCTCTCTGAAAGTCTTTCCTGTCTCTGTCCTTCTTAGTCACACAACATGCCCGAGGCAGCTGGAAGGTGTCTGGCAGTGGCTGAACAAACAGGACAGCGTTCCCTGAGCCAGGGCAGTCAGGCTGCAATTCACTCCTTGTGCAGCCCTGGTCGAAGTACCTCTTGCCCTAGCTTGTCCACAGGTCGCCTGCTGGTGGGACACGGTATTCGTGAGCAGGGGACGGGTGCGGCAGAAAGAGCAAGGATGCTTCCTGAAATCAGGTCTGCCTTACCTGTCAGCACTACAGGTGGCCTCTCCATATCTTAAAGGTGTTCACTAACCAGACACTGGTTCATAAAGTAAGACTGGGGAGAACATTTAATGTGGTCTAGTCATTAAAGAGCACTGGCCCTACAACTGGGTGAAAAAAATCCAAATAGTTTCTCAGAAATGCACACAGACAAATAATTATTTTCTAGCAATCTTTACACTACTCACTTTAAGGCACTCTAAGGTCTGTATTGAGCTACCTTATGATAAGAGTGACTGAGAATGTCAACAGAAGATTTGACTTTCAAGTTCTTCACTGTAAGCTCAGTTGATAAAATGGACCTGCTTTGGTATACACAAGTAGTCAGTCCCATTTTGGCTGGATTTGTTAATGCTTTTATTAATGTAATTGCATCTCATCTAGGCTGTCCTGTTTACATGTAAGCAGGAGAATCTGGGATAATACTCTCTTCAGAGAAGATAACACTTATCCTTGGTTATTTTTATTAACCTGTGAGGAACTTGGACAAGAGAAAATACCTTTGTCCTGATATTCTTCTAATTTTCTTGAGACATATAACAAACAAATCTGAGAAAGGGCATTGCATTGTAAATCCCCACTTCTTGTGCTTTGGAGTATCTTTTAAAGGAGAATGTCTAAGGCAAGTTTCATTTAAAAATACATAACTGAATATCACTGGAACTGCTAGGCCAAGCACAGAATGGTTAGAAATTCTGGGTTCTCTGGTCTCCTAAATCAGGTGCATTAGCCTACAATTTTTTATTTTATATGAATATTGGGGGAGTTCAATTTGCAATTTCTTTGCAAATAAAAATGCAAACTTCCCATAAGTATTTGTAGAAAAATGCAGTAATACAAAACAACACTGACAAAGTCAGAATACAACCTGACACCCAGTTGGTCAGGGTGTTGGTAGCAGCCCAATTGAATGGTGGCTGCAGCCCTCCTGCAATGACAGGTGTGGTTCTGTTGAAGCAGTGATCCTGTAGAAGGGTGTAGTTTTCCTCTGAAGGTGTAGTGGTGGTGTAAATGGGCCTGGTCTTCCTCTGGGAATCCAGTGAAAAAGAAAGCTGCTCCTCTGGGAATCCAGAGAGAAAAGGCTGGCTGCGGTTTGCCAAATCTCAGATTATATCCAGGTGGGAATGCTTGGCTCCTCCCACTGGGCTGAGTTTCTCACAATGTAATGTAATTTTACCAGTCATGCAGTGAGACTCAATGGCCCATTAACAGAAGATATCTCCCCAGAGGAAGGATAGGTTGTGGAAGAGATAAAGAAAACAGCCCCACCTGGTTTTAACAGGTGGTCCAGTTAACAGAAGATAACTGCCCCACCTCTAACAGATGGCAATGGAATACACACCCCCGGCCACATCTTGCATTTGCAACCTAAGACAGTGGTTTTGGAAGCCACTGGGAGAAAAGTTTCGGGTTGATTTTTTTTTTTTTTTTTTTTTTTTTTTTTCTTTTCATTTTATCAGTAAGCTACTTGCGAGGCTTTGGAATCATTGACCTGATATCATCATTCATTTAATTGGTGTAATCAGTCCTGACACCTGATACACACATTTTCTTGTATTGAACAGAAAGTATAAAATAGTAGTCTTAGAATTATTTCTGAAATGCGGGTCGGTTCTGTTTGAGCAACTGCTACCTTTACTCTCTGCAAGGCCAAAAATCCTCATGATGCTCTTTCCAGAGAACCTGGGATTATGGGGAGACAGCCTGACCCCTCTCAATGCTTCTACCCTCAGGTCGTGGTTGCTTCTGCCATACACTCCTCAGAAATAATCTGTGACATCTGTAGCACTCCCCCTAGAGCTTGCCCTACACTGCAGAGTTCCTGCTTGTGACTGCTACACAAAGACAGTTTGGGAGCCCATGGTGTAAAATTAAGAAGTCCAGAGTAACAACCTGCACCACTCATGATGCCCATTAACACTCCTCACTTATGATTTTGTATACAGTAAACTATGACATACTGCAAACATGGGACTAAGCTTTAATGAACAAGTGCGAAAACCACCCCCTTCCCACATGTTAAAATTGGAAAGCTGAAGTGATAAGCAATGACTATGCAGTTGCTGGAGCTCAGGGGAAACACATCACTGTACGTCTTTCCCAAGGACTGCCACAGGAGCTTAAATTCTTCTTGTTCAACTTAACACTAGTCATCTGCGGATTTCATCACCAATGAACAAAACCGGGAACAGCATGTCTTGTTGGAGTAGTAATATGAGAAGACTTTATAGCACAGAACAAATAATGCTGAATTGCAAATATTTTTACTAAGAACTTCTTAGACCAAGAGCCAAAGCAGAGAAAACTTTCTTGAAACCAAGTACTGATGGCAGACTGACCCAGCACACCAGTGTTGCAAGTGTTGGTGCCTGACATAACTTCCAAAGCTGTGGTACCATGGAATGTCTCATACTACAGTGTCAGCCTTTCAGCCCCTAAATTACCCACACAGTGTGTATGTGTACACACATTTCTGTACTTCTTGACAGTGCTCAAAAGCTACCTATTTTATTTTTTTATTGCTCCAGGGTAACAGCAAAGATGACAAAAGAGGTTCTGTAACAGGTGATGTACAGGTTTCTCCAAGAGCAATAAACATCTTCACATCCCTCTAAATGGGTCACCTGCACCCTTTTTCTGTGGAACAATGCCCTACTGTTACTTAATGTATGGTTGTGTCATACAGCTTTGTAATGAAAAAATTTTATGAAACTTTCAGGCTGAGGATTTTCCAGGGTCAAGTCCCATTATCCTCAGACTGCAAGTGACCCTGGGCTGCTCATCAGTGCACTCATTGTAGGCATTGATGTTGCCAGCAATAAAGGAGGATCCTTTTTTCTCTTCTCAAATACTCTCGTGGCATTTGTCATCAGGAAACCTGACCAGTGGGAAGTGTATAAACATCGAAATCAAGTTCCAGCATTCTCTTGACACTTGCAAGGTTACATCAATCAGTGTATAGCTGATTGATGTACACACGAATCTAATGGTTTCATGCCCACCATGCTATTAAGTTTAGGCTTAAGCTGGGACAGAATGGGAACATGCAGAAAAGACAGTTTCAAAGCAATAAATATGTCCTTTGGATGAAGGGTGTACATCTATTTTATTATGAGAAGTCAGAAAGCAATAACTGAAATACGCAGTACTGTCAGGCACCTTAAAATGAAATTATTAATAATTTAGTCAGAGTTCATAAAATTTAGGTAGTTTTTTAATATGAAGGATGCCTTAGAAGACAATGAAATATCTTTGTTCTTTTTACTAGTGCTGATATCAATTATTAAGTAGTAACCATATGTCTCTTTGTCTTACTTTGTTAACAACTTGGGAAAGAGTTTAGCTGAAAGGAATATAGGTGTTTACATAGATGTAATAGAAAAATGTTAATTAGAAATGTTTCAAACATCCCGGTTTTAGGAGCACAGGCCTTATTCTGCAATGTTTTTCTCCTGTGTACTCTGTGTAGATGTTCAAAATGTTCCACTCAACCCATGAAACTCTGATACAAGGTTTACACAGAACAAAGTAAAATGGTAACATCCATCTGAACATGACAGTTTGATATTAGATGGGGCAATATTCTAAGCAATATACACTGCACTGTTCCTGGAAATAAGCTACTTTCTAAGTGAAAGACATTAAAGAGACAGCTGCCAGATAAGCAAATTATTTCATAATTACCGATTAATAGAATTCAGTCACTCTTCTCTAATGCACCTTGCACTGGTTACTGACAGACACAGATTTGAGATGCCATTCATCTGTACTCCAGTATTGTATTCTTCTCTCCCCATAAAGATAAAATAAAGTCCTAGTTGTTTATTTTGGATTTTTTTAGGGGGTGAATATATGAAAAATATATGGAATGAGACAAGGAGTTGGAGAATTTATGTTTTTTAAGTTTTTGTTTCAAGATGCTCCCTACCACCTCTTTACTTCAAATGCAGTAAAGTTATAATAGAAATAGTTTAACTACATTTCAGGAAATCAAAAAAAAAAAAAACAAAACAAAACCACAAAACCTATCACCGCATCCAAAGAATTTCCATCATTAAAGGTACTGGAACCTGGATTTTATGTAGAGCGGAAGAAAATGATGATAAAATTTTCCTAACCAAATCTTGACATTCTTTAAAATACAGAAAGGTATTATTTTAAGAAACAGACTGACATGACAACAGATTTTGAAACCAGACATGCGTCTGTTGCAGTTGGATGGGATTATCATGCCCAGGATGCCTTTTTACAGCTCAATTGAGTAACAACAGAAGCAAAGCTATGACAGGCACCAGCACTAACTGCACAATCCTGCCAGAAAACTTTAATATTAACTCTTGCATCTAGGGCATGCCACAATGATTACACTGAAATTGTCATTCAGTCTCACTTGGCTGAGTGGGAATGAGGTTGCTACAGTGATCATAGTCACAGAACTGATAGCAGACCTCAGAATCAGTTAGCTGCAGCCCTTTAAGCACGTTTCCATCATGTCCAGCAGTGAATGAAGGAAAAGGCAAAGTAGAGACAAAATGTAAATCAGCTTTTTTTTCACCTTTCAATAACTAGCTGAAGAGCAGTTCACAAAGGTTCTGTAAGATCAGAGGCCTGAGATGTCCCATCTGTTCGAGCATCACCTGATTTCCGGAAGGCAGGCTACTCTAGGGTAAACATTTTTCTCCCTTTGCTTTATTGCAGCTGTATTTAATCTTAATATTTGTATGAAATATTTGAACAGTCATAGTGCAACAGCTTGGTCTCTTAGGCAATCTAGCAGGTGAAATACCAGGTTTTCAAATCCCATTCATGGGGAAAAAAGTGTCTGTATATGAAAAATGAATTATCAGCAATATCCTTGGGAAAAGGAAGAAAGCAATTTGAACACTTGGGGTACAGGTGAAACATGAAGTTAGACCTATAGGAACTATAACCCACAATCAAGGCTAGGAGTAAGAAATTTGGTGGGTTTTATTACTTACTTGTGATCATTTGATCAGCGTCTGATTCTTATAACTAAGACAATTAAAATGGTGGCTTTTTTCCTTGTCAATGTACTGTTCTGTTAAGCTTGCATTATCTGAGAAGAAAATCAAGCAAAAAAGTAAGTGTCAAGCCCTAGATCACCATGACACCAGGAGCTGGCTCTGAGCAGAGTCAGGATCAGGAAGAACATTCCCTCCCAGAAGGAGGTGTGTGGGCAGAGCACAAACACAGCAGCAGAAGTGCTCAAGTGGGCAATGAAGCTGGTGGGGCTGAAGGCTGTGAATGACAAATGTTGTCAGCACAACACAAATTAAAGCTGGGAACATGACTTTTAAGTCCAGCTTAACAACCTCCTAGTTCATAAAGGGAAGAGATATAGAAAGGATTTGGAACATGTTGAGAATACAGCTGGACTACAGGGCTGCTGCAGGTATGGTCTGTAGTTGGCAAGGCCAGGAAAAGTTTGAAATGTTGGCACAAGTATGGAACAGTTGAAAGAGAGGAGGTGGCACACCTGTTGATTGGAACAAACTGGAACTGATGCAGTCAGCTGCTACTGTTTCACCACAGTTAGCAGAAAAAAGTGTTTACAGCTGTCATCACAGAAGAAATACTACTGATCAATAAATAAAGCCTTCAAACTGGTAGTTCCAAGTTACCTGGGTTAACCATAGACAGTCTAGCACTCACCACCATAGCACAGCTGCCTCTATAGGAGCATATATTTGAAGATCCAGTTACTTAATGGAACATCCATAAGGGACAAGCAGCAGTTTCCTTCTGAAGTGTCCATCTGAGGAGTGAAGTCCTCAAATGAGTGATTTAGTAAGAGCTGAAATTACCACCCTCCTCTTATGAGTTCCATTTTGTATTTATCAGAGCCAAGCTGCTCTCTGAAGGCTTGTGTCTTTTTCTCTATACTCAGATAATTTTCCCCATGAAAATATTCACTTGAGCCACTTGAGATTGATAAGACTTCTGAGTCTTTTCAGGAAGAGATGTAGCTGCTATAATTGGTGAACAGAAATTGCAGGATCTTACTTTGATAAGCAAAGAGAGTCCAGGCTGCTGGGGAGAAAAATAATTTCTATAGCTCATTGGCTTCAATATAGCTTTGAATTTTCCTTGTTTCATGTTCCGAAGAGGTGGTCTGACAAGACCTAGGGATGTTAACCAGTCCCTGTCTTTGCCACAACATTTGCACTAGTACAGTGATTAGCACTTGGCTGTTTCAAGTTCTGATTCTTGCTGATATGACCTTTAATTTTAATGTCTAAAAGCATTTTCCTGTTCACTCTCCATAACCCTACAACCACAGCCTTGCATTCCTATCCACAGCCTATATCCAGTGTGTCTGGTAAAAGCAGAATTTGATTTAATTTCCTCAGATTGATAGTTTTGTTGGCTTGAATGATTCCCTACCAAATGGGACCACTGGTCACTCCAGAGAAACACCATTATGATGCAAATGCAAACCACTTAATACACTTTATCCAAGTGTGGATGTAACTCGTTACTGCCCATGGTCAAATTCAATTCCTCACTACCTGAGAGAAGTGAGGTAAAGTGGTAAAGAGCCAATATTCTCAGAATTCTGAGATTCATTCAAGACAGCACCTAGTGGCAACAAAAGATAAATGTCTTTATTAAAAACACCAGAGAACCACCTGCACTGTGGTGCTTTTTAAAGCAGGTGCTAGTTTAAACACTCTTGTAAGAAGCTGAATATCTACAAATAACCTTGCAGCTTTGTGATATATTCTCAGAATATTAGAACTATTATAGGTCAAACCTATTTTTAAAAAATGTGTAGTTAAAGTAGTGCTGCATTAGGGATAATTGTGTACAGAAAATGTCTGATTATACACTTAATGGCCAGATGTCGTTCTTTTAATATCCTTTTGATGTTGGAAGCTGCATTTGAACTTGCTCTTATATTTTTGCTGCAAGTGGAATTGCTCAGCTTTGTGCTATATTGCTAGAGCTGGAGCAAAGTTAACTCCTATTGCTCAAGTGAAAGGTAAGTCCCAGATGACTGTGACACGCATGGTGATGAGCACAAGATGGGTGGACATAGATTTGTTAAAAAGCTTATAGGTAAGTGACACTGTCATCACTTTTCCTACTACAGATACTTCTGTTACTTTTATCTTCAGGACTTGAAATTATTAAGTAATTTTAAGTACTTTTACCATCAAACTTGTCTGCTACCAAATCATTAAGAGGAAAAGCATTCTCAAAGTTGGGAAGAGACATACATAGCAGTAAATAGTGAATGAGTGAAAAAAAGATTATGCACAGTGAACATATTAAAATTTGTTTAGAGCTAATATAAAGTACACATATACATGCAAGACATATAATCATGAAATGTTCAAATGTAGTTTAGTTGAATATGTCTCTGAGGCATATCTCAATTATTCCTCTTGCACTGTCTGTGAGCTTATACTGGAGATTTCAGTTCAGCCTCATTTCTGAGAATATGAGAAACCTTACATAGTGCTGCTGTTTAATCTATTTAGTATTATTCTCTCAAGATTTGGCTACCATCCCAGGAAAAGCACATAGATAAGGGAAAACTTTGCAAAATAAAGGTGAAACCTTGGAGGAGTTAATTCAAATAAGCTGAACAGGACTATTTTCTGCTGGAATCTTAGAAAATCCAGTTGCATGAATTCAAGGGACTTTAACATATAGAAATTGTTTTTACTGTAGTATGACTACCACTTGCAAGTAAATCCACTGCTAGTTATCAATTAGCTGTCTGGACAACAATAGCAATGAAAACACAACCCATAAACACTTATCAGACTGCCTGTACATAGGGCAATTGCACAGGTAGAATCCCCAGGCACTCTGTGTTATGGCTCTTGGTTCACAATAAAACCCAGACTGTCAAATCTTTATTTTCGTACTTTCCCTACTGCAGTCATTCCTGAACCTGCTCCAAATCTCCTCAGTGTTGTTCCCGTTGCAGTTACTTTCTTCCAGAAAGCAAACAAATACATCCATATTTTTGAATTGTCTGCATATAGACTTGCAAAGATGTGCATTCCAAAATGGCATAGACATTAACTGGCAACTCCAAAGAAAAGTGCTGAACTTTTGTCAAGTATTTTGTCAAGGCAAAATGCTTGAGGTAAAATCCTGTCACTCCAAATAACTTTTTCTCGTAGCTGTTCCCAGAGGAGACAGAATGAAGTATTCTGTATTTTCAGCAAATAAAGAATGGAAAGGAGAAATATGTTTCCTTATTCTTTTTGAGGTCATATGTCCCATCACAAAATCCATTTAAACAGGCTACAAGAACCCTGGTGTAATAACCAGGGAGAAATGGAACCTTCAATCGTCTCCTTTTCAATCAAACATTTTAATTTGGAAGCAGAAGACTGAAGTACAGGAATATATGGAAACTCATTCTGCTCCTGGATATTAGATAATTAATTCATAAGGGTGCCACATCTGCTATATGCAGGAGGAAGAGGGAGCATCATAAAGGCAGAGGAACTGCCAGTGTATTAAGTGCCAAATTTCCATGAATGTCCTTAGATTTCTATCAATCTACATACGTAGACTCCCTCTGAGCACAGCTTCTGACATTCAAATCAAAAATAATGGTCAAGAAATGAGACTACTTGCATCTATATTCATCAGCAACAAGTGGTTTTAAATAATCAGTGTCATGGACATGCTATGAAAACCTCTGAGGCAATCAGAAGTAACAGGAAGTAATCAGTAAATTGGGCGAGTCTAAAAAGTTAAGAAGACGACAACTTTAGCAGAGAGTGTGAAATGTGGCATGAAGCACAGTTCTCCCCTCAGATGCTCTCAGTTTTGGTATAAAAATTATCTAATCAAAAATTAGTTTAATCAACCTGACTACCCCTTGGAGTAGGAATAAGGCTTTCAGGCATAATTAGAATAAGCATACCAACTAGAAACATACAAACTGAACAAAAAACATCCAAAATTTGCCTCACTACTTCATTAGGACTTTACTAATAAGTACTAAGAGAAATCAGTCACCCAATAAATGCCAGAAGTAACGCTTTGAATAGAAAAAAAATGGCAGAATTTGTGATTATTGCATCTGAAGACTGAGATTTTTGGAACTCACAAACTGTAAAAAAAAAAAAAAAAAAAAAAAAAACAGCAAAAGAGATTGCTGACTAAAGGAATATAGGTTAGAATGCAAACAAATGAAGAGTACAAAATCCATAGCATAGTCTCTTCTATTTTCTTCCATTCTCATGGGGGTGCACTGGCCTTGTCTGCAGACCTAATCATTTGGACAGGCTTTCAATTCTGACCCTTTAGTTGACCAGAATGGATGAAGATCCAGTATCTGGGAGGCTGGATACTAGACTTTGGGTCTGAACATATCAAAAGGAGTAAAAGGGCAGAGCATGAATCTTCAAAACTGTAGCTTCCCAGAAGCTCCTCTAGTCTCCTTGGCACTGATATAAAGGAAGGGCAATATCAGGCAGTGACAATCCAGCATCAGGTACTCAAAGCTTTTAACATCAAACGAGCCTGATGCTCAGGGTAAAGCACAAGAGCACACTTCTAGCAACCTGGTGGTTGGTATTGATTGCACTGGAAATGAGGAACAGGGAGAGTAAAATTAAAATAATATTAAGTTCAAGGGTAGTGACAGTCAATGAGCAAAGAACAAGATTCACACTGACATTTGCATGTGTTTGTCCTGTTTCATCTGCTATATTATCAGTTCAGCATGCCACAGTGTGCTACAGTCAGGATTAAAATGGTGCGCTTTTTTTCACCTAACACATCAGAGTCCTTCACCACCCCAGCTATTTATGAAAATATATCACATATAATTTTAGGTCCTAGAACAAACTCTCTTTTGGTAAAAAAAAAAAAAAAAAAACAAAAAAAACACCAAAAAGTACATGGAAGCATCCTTAACAGACCTTTCCCCCACAAGTTTGCTTAATTTTCCTTTTAAATAATTTGATTTTTTTGCCACTTACTAAGTGGAGAAATGTTCTATGCTATAATTTTTGTAAGATATAACCTAAAGGAAACAGATCATGATACTGTGACTAAGACACTAACCTGGTGTGTAGCACACTGCTCTTTAGAGGAACAAAAACTAGGTCTGACCATTTGTGTCCAACAGGAATTTCAATCTGAATACTTGTTGTCTGTTTACACAAAGCCAATGCCAGCATTTTCCTATGGGATTTATCTTATACTAAGCAAAGCAAGAGGGGAGTAAATCCAGTCATAAAGAATCTGTAAAACATAACCCTGAGGTTATGCTCCAAGAACAACATTATCATTTACTACCCATGTGGGACATGAATTCTCCCTTCACTCACCGCTTGATAGTGTTTGTCAGGAGCACAAACTCAGACACAAGAATAGCTTTAGAAAAAATAGAACTGAAGACATAAAAATAATCTTAATTATAGCGATGGAGTTTCAGTGAGCAGAAGCATCTGCCTTTGGGCAGACAGCACACATGGAGCCTACGCGTGGGTGCGGTGCCTCACATCAGAAGGGACCAGTGTCTCAACCAGCCATTTGCTGAGACCATGGGAGCGCTCAGACAAGCTCCTTAAACACCCCAAATAGGTCTTTGGAGGAAACCCCATGTGTTTCCTAAAGTCTGCTGAATTATAGTGTTAAGCAGGTGGTCATTTTGCTCAGTCTTACCTGAAAAAATACTTAATCCATACATGTGATAATGTCATCACCTTTTATTGAAAAGAAAATATCAGTATCCTAATTTATGAATAAAGTACAAAACATCTCTGGGCAAGAAAATAAACAGATTGCATGCTATTAATACTCTCATAGCTTCTCTGTTTGCAGGAGACAAATTTGGTGATGATACTGCTGAATTCTGGATATTGGGCATCCAGTGAGGTATTTAATTAGGCTGTCATTGTGAATAGGAAGAAAGGGGATGGAGAACCTGCCCCAGAAACATGCAGGGGTCTCAGCACCCAAATTGCTGGTGGGACAGTGAAATCTCTGTCAGAGACTGGGCAGGTGGCCCAAAGCACAGCCTTTTCTGCTGCCATGGTGGGTGGCTGTACCCAGCATGGGTACTTCAGGGTGTGATGCCAAGGAAGCCCACAGGACAAGTGGCTGCCTGGCTGGAAAGCCTGCTCCTTGGGAAAATCAGGGCTGGATAACCATGAAAACAAACTGCAAGAGTGGGGAAAACCCTTGCAGCACTCATGGGATGGGCTGGGCATGCCTTGAAAGCCTCCAGATGTGAAAGGGCTCCAGGTCTCTGTGCAGAGAGGGAGGCATGTGGTGGCTGCATTCCTTTAGAAGGAAGCACTTGGAGTGGCATGGGCACATTCCCCCTTTCTGTGGAGCTGTGGTGTTAGGGGACTGTCAGAGTGGGCTGGTGCTGGAAACATAGCTGCTGTTTTAAGGCAACCAATGGAACTTGGCTCAAAATAACTCCATATTCAAGTTCAAGCACCTAAATTATCTACATATTTTGGAAATTTTATTTGGGAGAATCCTAGTCTGTTTAAGATATTTAAGTCCTTTTCTTCCCTTCAAAAGAATACTTTGTTCCTATAATAAGAACTCAAACACTTTGATTATCATGCATTCTCCTGCTGCAGTTTACCACAACAATGGGATTACCATGCATTTGCTTACACATTTCTTAGAAAACAGACCTAAAAATTTCCACTTTAGCATGCCATCAGGAAGGAGACCAGTGCTTCCCTTCTAAAAGTCCCAATGTCCAGTCTTCAACATCCAGTGTCACTTCCTGATGGCAGTAAGAAGATGAGGAGTATATTTAGTCAAACCTCATCACTTTCCTTTCTGTAGTCCTGTTCTACATGGTCTCTGTTGTTTGTTATTATTATTAACCTGTATTTGCCTCCAGAGGCCCCATTTAGCTCTGTGCTGGAAATTGTTTACTGCAGTTACTGCTGTTGCAAACACTTGTGGTACAACTCCTCTCATGAGCCCATTTAAAGCTGATCAAAATCAAGAGAGTGATGACTTTACTGTAGTGACCTATTTCATACAAAGATGATTTGTATATTTAATGTATAACTCTCCAGGGTTCAGAGAAGGAGCAGCATAACTTCCCTCCAGCAAGCCAGCTTTCCTGCAAGCAGGATTTGCTTACGATGGGTACCTGATAGGGGCACTAAATACATTTAACACCTTTTTTTCTGTCAGAAGAGCATTTGCTTGGACAATAAGCCAAGATGCCTTTAACTAATGAATAATGAACTTGCTCACACTCAGCACATACATTATAAATCCACAAGGTTTGTTTGGGAATTGAAGCAAGGAAGTTTCTATCATCTACTGGTCACAGGTTCCTGCTATCCTTAAGGAGATCAGTGTTTGAAAAAAGATAATCAACAGCCCGACGCATCAAGGGAAAAATAGTCTTGAAAAACCTTTTTCTCACACACACAAAAATAGTTGTTTTGTTTCAGTACTTGTAGCCAGTAAGGTTAAATATATCTAGCATAATTCCACTTCAAATAGGATTTTATGTATAAACTTAAACTAAAATAATATTAATGGAAAAATATTCCATGCTGATGTTTGACTTTTTCAAAATGGATTTTAATCAGTAGAATGGGAATACATGCTGTGTTTTACATGTGTTGGGGATTAGGATTTTTACTTTTGCTTCTTTCTCTCGTGGAATTTTGTCCCATCTGTTGCTAAGAAACAATAGCTATTGTTTTTAAGAGAACAAAAGAGGAGGGGGAAGGTGCAGCTGGTTACTTTCTTACCTGGGGGTTTTCTCTTAGGAAAGCAGAGATACCGGGAAATTTTGGCCGGGTGGTGATGGGCTGGGTCTCGCTTCCAGCATTGGAGGAGGCACAGGCAGTCTGTGGGTGCTGCCCAGAGGATTGGCTGCCATGACGAAGCTTTTGTCATCCCATTGCTCATGCTACCATGGTGAGCCTTTGCTCATTAGAGCAGCTGTTGAACTGGGACCCATTCTGACTGGGAGGGACCCTCACCATCTATTCAGGTGTCTCAGGGCAAAAACCCAGGACCCCAACCCGTTCCCCCTTCCCAGAGGAGGCGTCTCCCTGGCTGCGTGCGACAGCTGCCAAGGAGGAGCCCGGCTGCTGCTGCCAAGCCCTGCTGCTCTCTGCTGCTCTCTCACGCTTTTTCACCACGCTCAAACCCACACCCGCTGCCTGACGGGGCACTCCGTGGCTCCTGCTGCAGGTGTGGAGTTTCTGACACATTTCCCTTGCTACTCTGGTCTCTGCTCGTCCCTGCCGTGCCAGCCGCCGCTCCGAGGTTCCTGCTGCAGCCATTTCCATCTCCCCATGCAGCCCGTCCGCCACCGCCGCATGAGGGAGGCCGAGCCCGCGCCGCAGCGCCCCCTGCAGGTGGGGAGGACTCAGCACAACCACCCTGCCCGGCCGGCAGCCAGCAGCGCCCCTGCTGGCCGTGACCGGAACTGCAGGGGAGGGGAAGCACCGTGGCTGAGAGGTTTTACTGGGTTTCTGCTTGGTTTGGTTTGGTTTGGTTTGGTTTGGTTTGGTTTGGTTTGGTTTGGTTTGGTTTGGTGTTGCTGCCATAGTTGTTTGTTCGCCTTGCTATGTACATAAGCATACTAGTAAAGAACTGTTATTCCTTTCCTCATATCTTTGCCTAAGAGCCTCTTAATTTCAAAGTTATAATCATTCCGAGGGAAGGGGTCATATTTTTTCCATTCCGTTCCATTCCAAGGGAGGCTCCCACTTTCTTTGGCAGATGTCTGTCTTTCAAACCAAGACAATGTGTAAAAGTTGACCCAAATCCTTCCATGTATTGCCAAAGTACTTTTGTATTTTTCAGCCTGAATTCCAGGTGGTCTGTCTATTAGTTTGATCTGTTTCTGTAGCTCTGGGAACACAACTATTTTACAATATGCAACTGTAAAACGACAGACTGGAGTTTTATATTGGAGACTTGGCAAATCAAGATTTACTTTTGTATAATTTCAATTTTTGACTTTTCCATCAACAAATCAGTTGTGAAAATTCCCTTGGGATCTGAATTCTAAATCTTTGTTAGCTCATATCTGACAGCATGGAATAAAAATATTGCAATTGCAGCTTACTGTCATTTACACTCGATGAAACCAACATGAAACAAGTGTAAAATTGATTGTGAAACAGTGTTCAGACAACAGTAGGTAGAGACCAACAGTTTTGTTTCAAACAGGAAGAAAATATTGACTGGGTTTTGCAAAAATAGTGGTTCACTGTTTTTATTACTAACTTGGATGATGAAATACAGGACACAATCATTTTGAAGATGATTCCAGGCAGTCAGGGTAGCAAAGATGCTGAAAGAGAAGGATTCAAACCAACATGCATATGGGAAAGAGATCTGAAAAAAACAGAAACAACTCAATAACAATCCATGAAAGATGGTACATCACAATAACCACCTGCATAACTGGAGGCACTATAGTTTAGGTAATAGTTTTGAAAAAAATAATTTGGCATTGATATTATATGAAAAACTGAAGATGAATCAACAGTGTTTTAAAATAGCAAGCACCAGTCCAGAAACAGGAACAGGATAGGTAGGTAAGATAAGGAAAATAATTGTGCTGCTCCATGCTCTATTAACAATATATTTTCTCTGTCTCTGTATATCATTTTGAGCACTGTACTTGAAATGAAAAGTGACCAAGTGATGAAGCACAATCTGGAGCATTGTAGAGCAATGGTAAAAAATGTCACATAAGGAAGGGGACATGTTTAGCCTGAGATAGCAAAGACTGAGATGAGATACTGTAAAAAAATACCTTCCTTTCAAAAAGGAAGGGAATATTCTGTTCTCCATTTTAAGCAGGGCTCAAATGCAAACAATGTGCCTCAGCTGTAGCAAGGGAGATATAAATTTAGTGTCTGGGAAAATGTTTAAAATTAAGATGCTCTACAATGGGTTTGCAGTAGGTTGCCTGGGAAAACTGAAATCTCTAATGCTGGAAATTCATTAGAAGCATGACAAAGTTCTCAATTTTCTTATAATCATAGGCTGTGGTTTGTGATTCTAATTCCTGATATTGCACAGACCTATTACATGGTGCCAAACAAGGACCAAATCTTTTGCAAATAGGGAAAACAGAACTACAGAAACTACATTTCTGTAGTTTCAGTTGTTCATGCACAGGGCCTTAAAGCCTTAGGCATCCAAAGAAGGTAAAAAAGTGAAAGGCAGGGATAGCATCATGAATAAAGAACTTAAAATCCTGGCAGATTAAAGGGATTTCTTTTTTAGAGATGCTAAAATATCACAACACTTGCTGTTTACCTTTTGCACCTATGCTGCAATCTGAGGAGGTGTAAGCTCTGTTTGACACCTTCTCAGCTGATGGGGCATTCAGAACTCTCTGTGCCTCACTTGCTTTTCCTCCTGACTTGCTTTGTGTGGTATATATACCATGCATATTTGGCCAACAGAAGAATTTTATGAACTAAGAAAGAAGACAAATGGAAAGGAAAAAAAGAGGGTGAAGGGTCCTGCAGGTGTGGACTGAGGGCAAAAAGCTGAGGGAAAGAATAAGCTTACACAAGCAGTCAGCACAGAGCAAAATCTACCTTTGCAAAACTGTAGGAATTTTCATGGAAAATGTGTTGTTAGAGTTTTTTCAGCTGATGAAATGAATGACTACCAAAAATTCTTAGAGATAATAATCTGTCTACTTTCAATTTTAAATTGGTCTTCTTTAGAAGTAGATTATTTTGTTGACCAAAAAATGGTTCCTGGTCAATAACTTATTGCAGAACACAGCACTGCATGAGTAGAGTTAGCATTTGCACAATTGGTGGTAAAAGTGAAGCAAAAGGCTAGTCACATTTCTTTGGATTATTTTATAAAGTGAAATTAAAATTCTTGTGCAAAATTCCAGATAAAAAATCCAGAAGCAAAGTCTCCATTGATTTCAGCAGAGCAGAATCCATTTTTGAGCAAGAATCCAGCCAAATCCAAGGCATAGAGCCAAAGTGCCATGGGTTGTTTGCCAAAAGAGTAATAACCCTGCCTAGGAACCTAAGGCAGACAGAGTGACCTTTTCAGTCTCTGCCATCTCAAATAAGACTGCCAACAATAATGATACCTAGGGATCAAAATACCCATCTGCTATGTATGAGGCTGAGAAAAGCAGCAGTCTGGATGCTATTTACAAAGAAATTTGTTTAACTTAGAGCTAAGTATTTACCCAAATGTAATAGTGCAGAGGAAGGCCTGTCACTTGCCCTTGGTAGGGGTGTTGTTCATTACCTCATGCAAGAAGGGCACTGTCAGTACACTGTGAACAGAGTGCTGGAGAAGCCCCACCCAGCAGATTACAGATGGGCAGGAACTAGCTAGGCCTGCTTTGGAAAAGGGTGACAGGATGGCATCCAGAGGCATCTTCCACAGAAAATTATTCTGTGAATCTCTGAAATGGTGGTTTTGGGCATACTCACTGTCTAGTTCTGGCCCTGGGCCAGACAGTGCAGGCAGCAGGACACCCAGAGGTTAATGGCCAGCAATTGCTGCTACTGCAGCACTAAGGACTTTTCTGCACACTAATCAGGGTCTCCCTGACCATTGCAGAAATGAGAACAATGCTAACAAACTTAGAACAGCACCCACTGCTCAGACCATCAGCTCATTGCCTCATTTAACAGATGACCAAATACAACTTTAAAGTCCTTTTATTTGAGCTGTGACTACTCACTAGCAATACCAGACCTCTTTGGTGAGCTGGAGAAATTACTCTGGTGTAAACTTGAGTTAGGATAAAGAGGAGGATTTCTGCAGCTCCAAGCAATACATGTAAAGGTTATGTAAGGTAATTTTTATTTTTCTTCATGTGCATATTTTCTTCTAAAGATATGAAAAAAGCAACATTAAGTTTTCTCAGATAAGACAAACAGAAAACACTGACAGTGTTCCATGGCTTTAAAAGGGGAAATAGCTTTGAAAAGCATTTAGAAAGATAACATTTGTGAAAATTAAGCCATCTTGCTCCTCTGGGAGCTTCTGCTTGTACCTAATAGGAAATCCATTTGAGTCCAGAAATTGCACCCTTTCTTGGAAAGAGTTGATTCTGCCTTTCATCAAAATTCCCCTTTATAGAAAGCTAGGCAGCCTGTGGAAAATAATATTTCATTTAAAACATATCTCACTTTTGTGTCTCTCAAAACCTTTGCAAATTTATATTTATTCTATTATCACAAATAATTTCAAATAATGAAGCCTGAAGGCCTACATTAGAGTGAAACTGTGAAAAACCAAAATATAACATAGTGTATTTATTCCATAAGGTTGTTCTTAGACTTACTTATGCTCTTATAAGTCTGCAGTGATGAGGTTTTTGTATGGTTTGACATAAAACAGCCCTGTAAACACAGGCTATATCAAAAAGCTTCTGACTACTTTGATATGAAGTCTTTCTTTGTGTTCACAGTTTCTCTTAAATCTAATAAAAGATAAGAGTATGTTGGTCCACCTTGAGGAGAAATGGCTTTCATTTTCCTAGTAAAATGTGACCTTTTAAGTCATAAGCAGAGTATTGGGTAGAAATTGTTGCCAATAGATGTTGGGAAAATAAAGAGTAGGGAAGGGATTATATTCTTATTTCCTGGAGTAAGCAAAAAAGTACTGTGAATATTCTCAAACAGACACATTGTACTTCTGTATTTGGCAGTATTTTCTGCCCAGGGGAAAGAAAACATTTGGTGATTCTCCATGTACAGCTTGTATGTGACATTAGATAAAATAACTTTATTACTTCTTGAAGAATCTAAGAAAGTGCTGTGTTATCCCAGCATTAGTAGCCTAAATTAAAACAACAGAAGATTCCAACTGTATTGCTTGGAAATGCTGACCCTTCTCTAAATTAAGGCTCACTGAGCTTCTGTTCCCAGCGTGGAGACATCAGAAGGTCACACAAGCAGTTCCACTTCCACAGCTATTGGAGAGAAGTCGTCCAAACAACTTAATACCCTTCACCTCCAGATAAATGTTATTAAAATATAATGTTAATCAAAAAGCTCTCTTCCCAACCTAACCTCTTTGTCTTGATCAATTCAGTCGGAGAAATGGAGCTGCTTTATTTTTTATGCCTAGCCCAACCTTCTCTTTGTTTTTCAATTTCTAAATGTGTCAAATACAATTAAAACTGACAGAGGCCAAGATTAAATCAAACAAAATGTAAACATTGATTGTGTTATTTGGTTGATGTAAAGCTTTCACCATAAAATGCTTTTAGATAAATTAATTCAGCTATTAGAGTGCTGCAGCACTGAAACTTTGCTCCAACTGTTTGAACTTTTCAGGGCACTGTCAGGTCATCTTAGATTCAAAATCTAATACATGGCAGGGGTTCTGAAATTGCCTAAGGGAATCAGGTACCTGACTTCCACTGAAAGCTGGTGTGTGGTGGGAAGTTAATTGACTTTCAGCAGGAATTAAATGCCTTTGAAGAGTCTGTTCATGTCCTTGCAAAAAGCAGCCCATGTCCTTCATGGATAGAAATGAATGTAACTGCATTCATACCTACCTACCAGCAAAGTGCCTGATGCACACATTTTACTAAACTAGCAAGAAAACCCTAAGAGCTACCTCTACTTTTATTTGATTGTATTTTGGTTATCACTAGATATTCCTTTCAATGTAAAATAATGATACTGTTCAATAATGCTATTATTAAGTTGTGGCATAACTATAAGGTTAAATTTCAGCAGACAACTCCATTAAGGACTTTCAGTTTCAGACTGGCAGGCTGCAACCTGCAGTTTAACCCACTTATTTTAGTGGCACTCCTGACCTTTTGAAGTGCATATTCAGAATCTCAATGCATCCAAAGTTTTCCCCCAAACACTTTTGCCTTAAAAACCTCATCCCAATATCTCAATAGCCACCATGAAAATTCATGGCAGGCAACAGAGAAACAGTACTTTTGAAAACAGGTTTCTGTCTTGTTGACTGAGATTTTAGTGTTAAGCAATACTGCATTAAAATCTACACTGCTTTGAAAATAGACCCCTGACTATCTCCTTTAATTCCTCATTGCTACTTTAAAAAGTAATGCAAGAAATGTGATGTTATATTTTTATTGTAATTTACTTTTCACACAGGATGGGCATTTGTCACTCCTGTGTTAAATTCTGCTCTTTTTTTGTATGTGTACATTTGTATATCCGCTTGTTTTGCAAATTTAATATCTTGATATTAAACTATAATATTATAGCTCATTATAATTAGAGCTTTTGGGGATTTTTCTCTTCAATGCCTTTAGTAAAACAACTGTAGTTGTACCGTGGGACTGTAGTCAGAAACATCTCTCTCTGATCTTAAAAATCTTATTTATCCATAGATATTCTCTAAGAATTCTACACTCTCCTTGGCAAAGTTACCTCATTCAATGTTGAGTGTGGCTGCCGTAAGGGGAGCTCAATGACAAAGTCAGAGGTCTCTTAGGGACAGGATGATGTCATGGTACAAGATGGCACAGGGACAGAATATGCAGGTCCTTCATCTCTGGCAATTGGCATCTGAACAGAGATGATTAGTGCAGCTATTCCCTCATTATCTTCAGTGGACAAGAAATCCAACCACAAAACCAGTGCAGAGATCTTGCACCTGGCAGGCGTGGGTCACGAGGAAGGCAGTGCTTGAGTGAGCAGAAGGTCAGGGCTGATCAATAAAAACAGAGTTAGTGTACACCAAAGATCCCTCACAGCCTTGCTAACTCTCTTGGATAAAGACTATTTATTAGTCCCTTGCTTTCATAATCATAGATGTTTTCAGACCTATTGAAAAGAGCTGACAAAGATTCCTCTGTGGTGATGAGAAACCAGCACTGGTTACCAGAAAGAATGGAACAGAGCAACACAACTGTCTCATGTCTTGAAACCATCTGAAGACCCTCTTAATGGTTGCTGAAAAAATGGGTTAAGTCCTATACTATTTCTGCTAGTTGGCAGAGGAATTCATCTGTAACAATGATATCTTAGGATTACAGGCATTGAACAGAGGTGTTTCTGAATGAATTTGGAAAGACGGCTACAGAGCAGTACATCTCTGTTTTTATAGCCGAGTATTTGTATTCAGGGCGATTAAGACACAGAAGGCCTTGGGATAAGAAAAAAAAGTGTAACAGTGCAATGGATCTTGGGTATTATAGATCATCTGAAATAGCTCGGTGGTAATTTATGCTAATATCTCCAAAAAACCAAATAAAACTGCTTTTCTCACAGGAGTTAGGTTTGAAAGCTGATCCAGGTTTTACATGGATGCAAATGTGAAGGGATACTGTTAAGACTATTCCATCGCTGCACAGATGAGTTGACAGATATCAGAATCTGAATTGATGACTTTAGCTTGAAGCTTTCCTTGTAATAAGAACAGCAGGATTTAATTTTAAATCAGGATTTTTTACCCCTAATAACGTAAAAAAAGCTTTGCAATTTTTTTACTAGTTAAGTACATTTCTTTAATATCTTGGGTTAGCTTATTATATGAAAGGATTCCAGGCTTTTGTTTTCAAATTCAAATATTGATAAAATGAGTATAAAAATGTTATTCTACAATATTAGAAATGTAAGTGAAAGAATTTAGGCCAGAATGAAGAAAAATAATTAATTCCTAATACAAATTAAACTGAAGAGGCTATCTGCATTGTCCCATATAAGAGAACTACATCATGATGTTTTAAATTTCCTAATATTGCAGTAGTCTGAAAGGCTTTCCAGCTGTGTGAAAACACTTAGTCCTGATGCATATACTATTCTTTCCAGGGGATGGGGTCCTTTGTGACCAGTTCTGCTTATTTACATTCTCATATATTGTTTAGCTTTAATATGTTGCATGTTTAAAGGAGAATCAGGAATTCAGCCCAGTCTTTCTTAAATTCTTGCTAGATTTTATGTTAATTTAATTCCTTATTTCTCTAGCTACCTAATACAAAGGATGATTTCACTGTCATTAAAGATCACTTCTTTTCCTGTTTTCATGATCTTCTCACTGTTATTATTATTCTCATTGAAATTTCCTTTCTAGTCATAATGAGCACTCAGAGCATCTCATTGACAAAAACAAGGAATGAAAACATTTTCTCTTTCCCTAATCAAGATCCTCTCATTATTATCACTGAAAGTCAGAGAAACAGAGGAAGAATGACAGAGTTACATAAAAAAGGACACTGCCAAAGTGATTCTTTTATCACAGTCATTTATAATAACACTCTAGATGCTGGCATGGCAATCTAATTGCATACTAAAGCCTGTTGTGTAAACTCAGTTAGTAGTTGCATTACACAATGCTGGTACTTTAGTCACAATTGAGGCAAATATGAACAGAAATTTGGAAAGACTTTGCTATTGTGGAGTAACCACTCATCAGTATGTCCATTTTCAATTTAATTTGACATTTTTGAAACAGAAAGACACAATGATTCAATTCTAGAAGAAAAAGTATCCTTGGAAAAGAATCATGTTTTGCAAATGAAGAAAAGAAAACAAAAGTAGGATAACTTTTTATTCTATCACTTTTGACAGTATCCTATTATAGGAAAGACTAAATAAATTCTAAAGGCAAAATTCTCACCCCATTCACATTACAGTAGCTCCAGAATATACCTACCAACTTTCATACTATTTCCCATTAAATTCAATCTGCAATATCACAAAGGCTGATTCATCTTTTGGTCTCAGATAAGTCACTTCCAGGAAACAGGCATGATGAAAGTAAAACAGAAAGCTCCAAACAATCTCTGAATTAAGAATGTGCTCAGTAGACACACTTGGTTTCTCCCATCCCACAGATTTCTTATCCTGAAATCTGTATGTCACATAATGGAGAAGAACAGGACATGGAAGTTTTATCTGAAGGCTAAATTAAAATCGTCCTGCAGTAACCTGCTTGAGGAGCATAATGATGGGGAAGAAGGAAGGCTGGGACTGGTACAATGCAAAAACATTAAGTGACAGCCCCCAAAAAAGTCAAGAGGTCTTCCATCAGGAGGTATGCTCTTCATATCACCCCACCCTCTGGTGGTACTCTCTCCCTAGCTATTTCACTTGATTCACATTGTTTCAATATCTGTTTAAATGGTTCATACTGTTTCACTGTTATTACTGTTATTATTTTACCTATCCACACTTGTCTCTGCCAGTCTGTTATTCATAATTGCCAGGGCTCCAACCCCACCAGAGAATCCATTTTGCTTCGAGTTAGAGCTCATTTGCCTTGGATACCCATTAGCAGTTTCTGACAGCTGTTTCTGCATGATGGCCAGTGAGACTTTATTGGAGGCCAGGAAGTCTTTCATGGAGATCATCTCTCCTGACAGACGGCGTCCGTCCGTGTCACTCTCATTGACACCGTCTGTCTCGATGGAGATGTTCCTCCGGCTGCGCACATTTCCTGGCATCACCACATTCCTCCGCGAACGAAATAATCTCCTTTGGCACCTGTGGCAGCACTTGCAGGCCAGTTTCTTTAATATCCAGTTTATGGACTGCTTGATGACAATAGAGATCACATTAAATAAGGAATAGATGCAGCACACCCCCATGAGTATGAAGACAAAGTTGCCAAAGCGGTAAAGGCCTTGGCTCTCATACCTGATGTTCTGGCTACTGACCAGATCACCAAAACCAATGGTGCTGAAGGCCACAAAGCAGAAGTAAAGTGAGTCAAAGTAACTCCACCCTTCAATTGGTGTGTACATTGCAGAGGCACAGCAGGAAATGATGAGGGATGCTACACATAAAATCAGCATTACATAGTACACAGAGGGCTTCCAGCCCGCCAGGCTGTCCACCTCAGAGGTCCCCGAGCCCCGCCGGCCGTTTTGAGGGAGAACCCCTTTCCTCCTCAGCTGTCTTTCGTGGCAGGACTTCATGACGTAAGCTATGACAGTGATCAAGCGCTCCAGGAACAGGTTAAAGAACAAAATGGTCCCTGCACATCCTATAAGGCCGTAAAATATCAGAAAAATTTTGCCTCCAACGGTGGCCGGGGTGGTCATACCAAACCCTGGAAGACAAAAAAGAACAGTTGAAAAAAATAAACCTGTAGGTACCATGTTAGGACTTTAATCACGTGCAAGACAGATGAACTGATAGCAAATTCTCGTGGTAGAGCTCAGCTTTGAGAAAAAATACCTTCTCCCCAGATGTCACCCACCTGTGCTTGACTATGTCTGAGCTGTAAGGGGAAGGAACACATGCCAGCATTTTCTCCAGAATTAGAAAGAAACAAAAAGCAGAACTAAACACATGGACAGGAAAAGAGAGTTTAGATGAGGCCTGAATTTTGGTCTGGTTGCTAGGTTCACTCTTTCTCTCTCTGTGCTTTGGATTGCTTCCAGGCTTTGGGGTTATTGCAGCTACTTTCTTCTGTCTGATGGTGCTTTTCTGCACCATGGCTCTGTGGCAGGGGTGGCTCTTGCCTTCCAGAGATGCATCTGCACCAAATCTTTGGAATACAAGGTGAAATTTCTCTGAGACTCACTTGACTCCTGGTGGTTGTGCAGGTGGCACATCAACCAGCACTCAGCACCCACTGTAGCCTGGCTTTGGAAGCCCAGGCTGGGAGTACACATCAGATGACAGCCCCTGACAGGATCATCATGAGTGTCCCAGTAGGAGTTAAAGACGCCCTGCATCTGACTTGCTGTCTGTCATTCATTATCAACCCCTTTCCAAATCAGCATTGCTGAAGTTTTTCTATTTCTCCGTGTCCCACTCCATATCTCAATTCTGCATGTGGATCTTATCAAAAGTCTCCTCTAGTCTGATTCCCTGTCATGGGATTTTATAGGCCAGAGGTGCTTCAGTCTACTCTCAAATATTTCCCATCCTAAAGCCTGAAAATAGTCATTTTGTTTTGGTTAAGGCTGTTGATAAGGCAATCTTGCTTTAAAAAGATATTACTAAAGAATAAAAAGATGTCCAGAACATCATTGAACAAATTGGAGTAACACTCATGACAAATCTTTGCTGGTGTTTTATTAAGATTATTAAAGGACTACATAACTAACCAACTAAGCAAAAACATTTTTGTTGACAGGACAGAAAAATCATGGGATTTTTTTCTTTCTCTTTGTAAGTATGAAATGCCCATTATGAAATAAACACATTAAGCTTGTGAGAAACAAAGGAAAATATAATCAGTATATAGTACATATATACTATATACATATATATATACACAATATATATAGTATATAGTCACTTGTACTTCAAAGAGAAGAAAAGAGCAATGTGTAAAGACCATGTTTCCAACAGTGCCAAACTGCACCTCTCTTCCCTTCACTCACAACCTGCTGCCAGCACAGATTCCTCTCTAACACTGGCCCTGCCTCACACTGTGAAGTGTCAGCCCTCACTCAAGCCCCTCCAGCTCGAGCCCCACTAACAACAGCTGCCAGTGTGGGCTCTCCAGGGTCTGCACTGCACTTTTGCCTGCATCCACAATCAAACATCAAGTGGTCCTACAGCAGGCTCCAGCCTCCTCATTAAATTTCTGTGCTAGGGAGAGCTGGACTGCAGCTCTGTGGTGTGGAAAACAACATGACAAGTGACAAACCACAGACAAAATGTTCTTCACAACAAGAACTTTTTCCTGTTGTTGCCTTTGGCACACAAATATTTCTTCTTGCTTTCCATCCTCCCTTTCTGTTCCATTACTTGATCCCTCTATAATTGTAGTTTTAATGCTTATTTTCAGTGCAGGCTGGCTTATATGCAAGTCATGACCTCCACCCTGTGGACAGACACAAAAAAAACAATGGACAAGAGGAATCTCTCAGCAGCTGGTGAGATCTGCCCAAAGAAGCTGTGGGGAGGGAAGTGAGGAGCTGCCGTGTCCCTGCCCCAGCCTGTTCCTTGAAAAGGAGAAGCAGATGTAGGCTGGGCAGAGATGGAAAAGTGGGGAGCCCCTGGCACAGAGTGAACTGCATTTAGGGATTGGCAAGTATCTCCTACAGCATAAAGCAAATGCCCTGGAAAGAGAAATGCAGTTAAGGCTCACATTCCCAGAGTAGCTTTGTGCCTTTGGGCTGCTTCCTACATGTCCCTCTCGGGATCCTGCCTCTGGCATCATGGCCAGAGCCTGAACTCCTCAGGTTGCTATTTTAACTGACTGGACATTGTTGCTGGGTTTGTTCTGCGACCCATTAGCAAAGGCTTTACAAAGGCATTCAATAGGCATTCCAGGGAGTCATGGGGAACTATGAAAAAATGACTCAGTGAGCAATTAGAGCACTGATGTGACCCATAGAGCACAACAGCAAAAGAGCAAGAAGTTACATTGCAGATTGGGAAGCAAATACAAAACGAAATTATAAAATCATATAAAAGAGGAAATAAAAGCAGTGGCTGACACTTGGAGGCTATTTGAAAGTACAAAATTGCTTCTCATGATGAATTAAAAAAAAAGGACAAAACCGCAGGAAAAAAATGCTGGTAATTTTATGGTATGAGAGAATGCTGATTAAGTTTACTGAATTTTATTTTACAAGCTGGGTGACATTTCTTGAAAGTACTGTTTCAAGTAACAATTGAGATTATAGTTAACCAAGTGGAAATCAGATCATTCTGGCTTGGGAAAATAAAATGTTTTTAAGGTACTAAAAAGTGCTTCAATGAATTTGTTAGATGTGTCTGCAGATATGGCATTAGCTTACCACTGTTGATAGAAATGCATGACAAATCCTGACTTTACCAGCCCAGCAATTAAGGCAGCATTCTTAGTAAAAATTTCAGGATCCTATTTTGAAATCAGTATTATACTGATTTGCCTCTGACCCATGATCCATTGACTTCTATAAACTAGTGACATCTTTCTTAATATTCAGCTGAACTGACCAAGTACATACCTTATGTTTCAATTTTCCTCCAAATATTGTGGTTTGTTTTTTTCAGCTATTGCTTAAGCAAGATTGGTGAATATTCATTTTAATTCTGAGTTTCTCTGTAGCAGATCTACCTTATTAGAAGCTGGAGGAAATTTAACTCCAAGTAGAGTCCGCAAAATCTTTCTAAACACTGCACACCTCCTATGGAAAACAAATCTTTAGATTTTGTTTTGGCAGCAAAATTTCTATTATGAAGTCTGGTACTGCAAAGCACTCTAAAATTCACCTGTGTGTTCAGGTTATATTGTGTGGATATTCCAAAAGTATACACTTATATAAAAAAACAACTAAAATGGGAAATCACATCAACAGTATAATATAATCACGTTTCATTATTTCTTGAAGTAAGTACTGGCTATAAACACAGAAAAGCGAGCAACTGTAATTCTTATCAACAGCCATTTTGATAAGAAGCACTGAGGTCCAACAGGAAGTTCTCTTAAAGCAGATTCTTCCAACAGCAAATAGTGAATAACATCAAGTATTAATCTCAATCTAACAGTAAAAAAACTTATTTTGAAATCAAACAAGAGTAAAATAGGCATCAACGGCCTATTCCAGACCAATATTAGGTAATTTCATCTTTTCTGTTGCAAACTCAGTTGCTCCAGTGCGATCAGCTGCTGTAAGTGTATCTCGTGAGTCATTACCACACCCATCTCACTCTGCCTGGTGATACATGGTTTGGCATTTTGTGTTTTAATTCTGGATGTCCTGACATTCGTTCACAAGTTACATTAATGAACTTCAATATGAGAAATAGTTCATCAGTGCTAATCCCTCATGAATGAATCTTGGGGCACCCCATATAGCATGTGTGTAGGGACATTGGGACAGACATAGGGATTTCACAGTTAATTTTAGATCATGCAATTGGGTCTTTCTATTGTTCTGAAAAATATCTCTCTTTTCTGAGAGGTTTCATTTCCTTTCTGAATGTGTGCAGTTTACTTCTCCTCCCTTCCCAAATAGAGGAAGTAGGTAGAAAGATGGGGCAACAATGAGTCACTGTGATGTTAGAAATATAAATATCAACACAAAACAGGCTCCAGTTTAACCTATAACAAGAGTTGTTTGTGATGTTTTTTCTGTATTCTTAATGTAGTTTACATTTATTTCTTTTCTCTGTCTGTTCAGTTTAGACACTCACTGGGGAAATTACAAATTTCCAGTGAAATAGACAATGGATAATAATTGAGGTTCATGATAGGTGTGAACCAAACTAAATAGGACAAAGACTTTCAACTGAAAAAAAAAATCAAGAAAATAGTAATTAGTAAAGAGAAATACAGGAAGACTTAGATATCTGCAAAGATGCTGAGACTCCTTTTTTTCAAACACATTCTGTACTGAACTATCTACATAAGGAAGTTTTGTGCTTCTAAAAGAGACAGAAGAGACAACTCTAACAGAAGCTGTACTTCAAAGGCTTCATTGAGAAAATGCCCTGTACTTCACACTGTTCCAACAGTGTGCGGACACCAATACTTTGGTAAAATTCTCTTCTGCATCCTCTGGTGCTTTCTGAGCAGGATAAGTACTCCTAACTAAACAACTTCTTCTGGAGTAATTTTCTCCTGTAGAGACTCTTGTAGGAACACCTAAAGGACTCTCAAATCTTGTCACATTGCTGCCCTTATGACACAGCTGTGTCAGCAAGCTTGTAAAAGCTTCCTGTTCCACAAAGGAAGGAGGACATGAAGTCCTTCTTTACAGAAAGAGAAGAAAAAGACTCATTTCTGTGAAGACTTCCATTGTATGAGAGGACACACTGATGGAACCAGGCATGATGCTGTCACACTTACCTGATGACAAATCATGTCCAGTTTCTGATATTAAAATATGTCTTTAGTGTTGTTGAGTTTGCTAAGTCTGTGCAGAAAAGTGCACATACACACACACACACAGACATGCACACAGACACTTCTGATTTCCCATCAGTGGAAGACCAGCATCTGAACTGTGCAGCTGGCTGGTGAGACATACATCCATGCATCTTGTCTTAAACATTAACTCAATATGTTTATCTTGCCTCTTATGAGGAAGGAAGAATGAGCTAGCCATGAAAATTTCCTTTAATGCAACAATTATTTGACAAATGAATATTTTATCATGACAGTCTGGAATGTGGTATCATTTATTTAGTTGTCAATGCTGTTTTCTTGTGCAGATGGCTAAGTGGGGGGGAAAGACTCATCCTGCCCAGGGAGGCAGGGATACGTGGCTATAATGGCATTCCTTTGTGCTCTATGCTCTTCTGTTTCCAGATTTGTCTGCCTGAGCAACCTCTGCACCTCCTGTCCAGCATCTCCAGCACTGTAAAACCTGGAAATATCTCCAGGGCTATTTGAGCTGAGTCATAACTGCAGACTGATATGATGAGTGCTCAGCTGCTTGGTGACCTGGGACCTGCCCTGAGTGCTGCTGCTGCTGCTTCCATCTGTGTCAGCATGAACCTCTTATGTCATGCACAGGCAGGATGAGAGGGCTGTAACCTCCTGCAGGCCTCCTGGCAGGGTTCACTCCATTCCAAAAGGACAAACACTGATGCTGGAACTAATAGTGTAGGATGTACTGATGAAACAATACACATATGAGATCTTTTTCCCCTCTCTAACTTGTTTGGAGACTCATCACACCTGACAGACAGCACTCTGGACACTGTTTCAGTGAGGCTGAAGGGCTGGCTGGAGATAATGATTTGGGGACAGCATGGATGCTGTGCTCGGTCTGTGCCATCACTGGGACAGAAGCCTTGTCTAAGAGATTGGGTGTCATATTTCTTGCCCTCTGAGAAAAGGCTTCTGCAAACCCAACCCTGTGACACAGATGTAGGTTGGTGTCACACCAAGTGTATGAATGGGACTTCAAGGTTAGAAATAGCAAAACCTTGGGCTTTCACTGATTTGTTCTGGAAGGCATGAGAAAAACTGGTTTTGTGTTAGTGTGTGAGGCAATGTCTCTATTTAACACAGCAAAGTTCAGCTCACAGAGTCATTGTCAGACCCTCTCTGGAGAGCTGGATGCCTGTTACTGCCCTTCTCTCATTTCACATATGGGAACTGCCTCGAACAGAAACCTACCTTAAGAAAAGCTTCCAATGTTAAGGAATCCAAAAGACATAAGTAAAAAGAATGCTAAAGGGACAACATTAAATGACAACGTCATAAAAAAATCAGTTTTAATAGACATCTTGAGGGGTCTGTTGACAAAGAATACATGATTAATTTTCATTATTGCAAAATTTTCACAAAAGATAATTTATGGAAACCTTGCCATTCTGTTTTATATAATTAAGGTTATATTTTATTTAAAGTTCACATGAGGCCTTCTATAAGAAATGTACACAGCCTTTTACAGCTGCTGTGTGATCATAAATTCAATGTATAGATGTTTTATGCCTACCTTCAGGTTTCTGTTTATAATTTTTATGTAGCTTTTGATGCTGGAGGTGCTAGGTCTAGTGCCTTTCCATCACCCCTAGATAGATTTGTACCTCTGTACAGCTTTTGTGTTACTATAGGGATAGAACAAAGTTCCGTTCTGAAATAACTGATTACTATTTTCAAACTTCATAACTTGTTTAACAGTCATCTAAATGTTTTTATTTAGCCTTAAAACATATAAACATTTATCTAATTAAGTAATATAAACTGAATATTAAATACAATTTTTGTATTTAATAAAAAATTATATTTTTGTTTTAGTATGTTGTATGAAAAGGCACTTATGCCTGCACATGCCTGGCTCCAACAAAACCTGAAATCCTGTGCTCAAATGTGTTGACCAGCTTCTGCCTTGGTATGGTTACAGTAATACTGACAAGTGGTAGTTCTGTGGACAAGGTTCATAACTGAAAAATATACAAAATTACATCTGAGTCAGATATATACACATATATAGAAGCCTTCTTTTTTGTTGAATAGAAACATTTATTTTCTGTTGAATAGTCTACCATACTAACAAATAGCAGTAAATTCAAACCATAATTCATCTTGGCAGGATAGTAGTTTATCTGAATTGTGAATCAAATTAACACTGTTTCAAGGGTTTGTTTGCAGTCATTCAGTCTGTGTAAACATAATAACCTCAACTATCATGGAATAGGAACATAATACTGTGTACTCATTAAGCTATAAGCTCATCTACACTAAAGTTTTCCTTTTTAAATCGTACAAAGCTGCCTGTATTTTAAGAATTTTCAAAGGTTAGTTTAAAATTGCTTGTTGTTACTTTACTGCTGACATATACAGCTTTTCTCTGGAATAAGTTTCAGCATTTCTTCTCATTTAGGGGTAAAACTATGGAAAATAAGGCAGGCTTTTTGGCCCCCTCAGGAGAAAAAAAACAAGTGGTGCCTGCTTGAATCCTCTTGGTAACCTGAGCTGGGGGACATACTGTTAGGGGAATCTCAGTGGAGGGGATTTTGTAAAATTCAAGTTCTTCCCTGGCTTTATATATCAACAATTTTAAGCAACAATGTCACTTGTGTTTCAACTGAAACAAAAATAGCTCAGCTGTGAGTATTAAGCTCAAAAAAAGAAAAGTAAAGAAAAATAAATCTGCAGTATTACAGACTATAAGGATGCTGGACACAGATAAGAACTTATTTTTAGTAAGTTTAAGCAACAGTGTAAGTGCAGGTGTGTCTGTGTGTGATTACATTTTCCTAACCAATATCAAGCCTTATCTGGATATCAGAGAAGAAGTTTGGTAGCCTTTGCTACCAGAACCACCACATGCCAAAGGCCTTAGCATCGCTACTTCCCAGGAAATAAAAATCTCACCCAGAAAATTAGTTTGGCCTGATGCTTGGTTGCATCAAACTAAAGGACAGATCAAAATACCATGGCATAAAAGACAGTACAGATACTGCTTTAGTTTCTTGGAGACTGACAGAAAGCCCCAAAATGCAAAGAATAAAGGAAAAAAATCATAGTGCTCAAGCAGGTGCTGCAGGGACTAAAAATATGAAGCAGAGCCCATGAGGTCACACCATATAGAAAAGGCTGTTGGTATTGTGTGTAATAAGGATTTTGAAATATTCCACATAAAAGCAGAAGCAGATATTAATATTGTAATGGAAATTTTAAAAACTGACATATGATGACAGACAACATCAGAGATTTCAGTGAATATTCATCACTCGACAATTGGTTATGGAGAAATGAAAAATCTGAGAGTGGTTGTGATGAGCATTTGATGATAAACTTCAACTTTGTTTTTATTAACTCTGAATTTCTTATCCATTAATCTGTGTCTCAAAAGCCAGGAGTTATGAAGGGGGAAAAGGCTATTTCTCCTTTTTTATATATTTTGCAAGCAAACATTTATTCTGGGGTGGGGGACATTGATGGATGGACACTTGGAGAAAAAGTCTGAGTTTTTCAGGCAATCACAGAATTACAGAACAGTCTGGGTTGGAAGGGGCTTTCTAAGATCATCTCATCGAGTCCTCCTCTCATGCCCAGGGACACCTTCTGCCAGACCAGGTTGCTCAACCTGAATCCTGAATAATGCTGGGCTTCTCCAAAGACAATACCACCGACCAAAAAAAAAGCATTTTTGGCACCAGGTGCAAATATATCAAGACAAACTTATGATACCATAACGAAAGGAAAAAAAATCAAAGAGATGTGACAACGGTAGACAGCACAGTGAATTCTGTCTCAGTGAAAAGAGTAAGCCATTGCTGAAACCTTGTGCTGGCTTCTGTCCACACAACAGCAAAGTGTGTACCTTTGTTTTTGAAATGTCTGGCTTTTTCACAATATAAAAGGACTTGCTAAGTCCCTGGCTCATGGATATCCTAAATCTAATGCATATGTCCCTTCCTGCGAGGTCAGAGATGGCCTAATGGCATCTCCAATGGCAAATGACAGCTCTAATGGCAAATGCCTGTAAGACAAGCATAAATGCAGTGATCAAATCTACTCACATAATTTTAAGAGGTCTAAACATTTATGTAAAACAGGGAGGCCATTTGTAAAATATGACAAGGAGGGTCAACACTCTGCTACTCCAAATCATCCACAGTAGCTTTGGCTTGCTGTCTAAGTGTTGTTTCATTGCAAATGTAAAAACACCCACAAGACAATACCTATTTCAAGGGCTGAATCTCTTCTCACCTATCTGGGTGATGATCAGTCCTGCTCTCTGTGCATCAGGCATATTCAAAGTCTCAGCATTTGCCTTACCCACGCAAACAGTTAAACAAGGACAAGACAGGCATGCAGAGGCGGGGAGAGCTGAATGAGATTACGAGACTATAGCAAGATTTTAAGGAGTAGTTAAAAGCTACAGAGCTAGGCACTTCCTGATATAACTGAACAAGTGATGTGCTATGGGCATCCCAAAATCAGACTGTGGCTAAGGTGGGAAGGGACCTCTGGAGTCTTGCCAGTCCAGCCCCCTTGCTCAGCCCGGCCTCCCTTGCATGGTAGGTGCCCCATCAGATGGAAATTCATCTAGAGGTTAACAGGGATCTTTGGCTTTCCAGTCAGATATTTATGGATTTGTGGAAATAAAATTCATACTTTAATTATATCTGGAAACAGAAATGTTCATATATGCAAAGATAAAACTGCAGTGAATCCTTTCAGAGGTAAAATTGTGAAACTGTTTCTGAAACACTTTTGATTAAAGCTTAAATGGCCCATAATAAATTTTGACATATTTATTTAAAGATATTTATTTATTTATTTATTTAAAGAAATCTTTCTTTACTTTCCTTCTGCTTTATGAGATATTTCTCTGCAAGTGGGTTAACTGAATTAATAACAAATACAATTTACTTGTAAATTTAAAAACCCTTGAAAAAATGACAAAATAAAGTCCTGGCTCTTTTTAGAAGTTTTGAAGATGCCACTTGTACTAGTAATAGCTTTATACGTTTCTAACCTCATAGTTCACAGTACTTATTCTCCAGCTAAACAGCGTATTTTGCTTTGGAAAAGAACCACATAATTAAATAATAGGATTTCCTAGGACTCTAAGTGTCCAGTGGCTAACTGTTTAAACAGAAATCTGAAAGTTTTGAGGCCATTTATCAAGTTCTTACTGCACTTTTGTCTCTCTATAATGGCTTCCTGGAAGCTAAGTCCAAAACAGTTTGTCATACATGAAAAGGCAATAGGGCTTAGATACAGCATATAATGTACATGCTGAAAAACATGTACAAAATCCTGTAACACAAAGTATTCTCTTCTAAAGTAAAAACTTGTAAGTGAAATACTTGAAGAGACAGAGTCTATCAGATTTGTGAAAGAAAAGTTTTTGAACTATACAGAAAAAAATCACCCAGCCAGGAGCTGAAGAAATTAACACTTTCAAAGTCATAGCAACTTTTCCAACAGGTAGAGAAGTCACATTCTCCAAATGAGTTTTAAATGAAGAGGAAAAGATTATTCTTTTATGTGAAGTTTTAAAAAAATTCTCAACACATATGATGAAGAATGGTGTAGACAGATAAAAATTAACCCTGTTTCAGCAGCACGGGCAGACCACAGCTGCCAAACTCCCCCAAGTGCAAAATATAGGAAAACACCCTAAAACCAAAACCACACCAGATTGTTGTCAGGAGTATAACATGACTTAAGCATATATTAACATTAGAATGTTAAATGACCAAATTAGCTGGTCAAGTACAAAAGTATTTTGTGAAATAACAAAAGGATTAAAAATTTGGCTAGTAATTATTCCAAAATATTCTGCTTCATCAAGGCTATTAGAGCTCCTGGAATGCTGATAACTTTAATGAAAACTATGGCTTTCAAAACTTTGGCTCTTATCTGGTGATGCCATATTTTGCTGTGTGCTGTACTGCTACCTTCCAAGACCTTTGGGAACACACGAAAATCTGTATCATACATACTGGATTTGACAAAGCCCACCACTGTCCTTTCCTTTCTGGCCTCCTATAAAATAAATATTGGCTGAAGTACTTTTCACTCAGTGTATTTATAATTGTGTGTATATATATATTGTGTGCAGTGACAGATGAGGATATTAAGATGTCCTGCCACCCCAAAGAAATTTTCTTTTGTGTAAGATCTGTTATTGCCCATATATAACACCAATGATGAGGTGTCACCAGACAGAAGATCTGAATATACTTGAACAACCTTTGGCTAGCAACAGAAGCTATTTCACGTACACATTATAGCCAATTCACATTCCCTTCCTTCTATCCTCTAATCTGCAGTTTTCAATATCAGGACCTTTTCAACATCCATTTACAAGACTCACAACTGACAACATAATGTTTAAAGCTGAAGATGTCTTAGCAGACCTTCTACTGAAGACAGAACTCACAAAAACCCTGGCACCTGGATTCAAGAAGTACCTCAGGAACTAGTCCAGCTGCTTGACAATCTATGAGTCATTACCACATACCCCGGGCAGTATTTAGCAGTGCAGCAGGTCTACCAATACCTTCACCTCCTTCCCAAATCCTGGTATGGATGCAGCCCATAGATTATTGTGTTTGGTTAGATCTTCACTGAACAGGTGAGCTTATTTGAAGTCATATTAATTTCCATTTCCATGTCTAGTAAACTTGTCTTGAAGAAGACCTGCTGCTGGACAAAGGATCCACAAGAAGAGAAGATACCTTCTAACATCCACATCCAGGTACTGTGGAGCTGAGGGCATACAAGGGCAACAGAGTTTGACCTGGCTTGCACCCCCAAATGGCATCACCTCCTGCTGCTGTTGGAATGGCTAGGGGACTAAGGGGTGCATTGATCTGGCTTTGCTGAGAATTTTTTTAGTTTTTATAGGAACCCTGCTTCCCTGCTTGCTCTGTCAGGATTTGCATGTTATTCCAGCTCTGCTGCACATTCTGCCCTTCCTCTGTCCCATCTTCTCCTTTCATTTTGGGTTAGATGTCATATTTCTATTGTGTTCCTTAGCAAAAATTCAACATCAGAAAATCATTTTTACCTTGCTCCATTACTTAATAAAGCATGTATATTAGAAAAAAACTACTATGAAACTTCTTAGAAACATCTCATTAATCAGCTTCCAGCATTTCATAGAGATTAAACATGACATACTTACTGACACAATAAAAACCAAAGACATGAGGAAGGCTGGGCTAACTAACATCATGCACATGATTGAATTTTGGGTACCTCCTCCAAAACAAGTTTTGATGTGAGAACCAATCTGTTCTCATAAAATTATTAAGGGATATTAGCAAACCAGATTTCCTTTACTGCATCTCAATTTAAATTTGAGAACAAGATTTTGTGGCTAAAAATATATAGTTTGAATGGCAAATTATTGTATTTTCTCCCTACATTATTAGGGCACATATTTCTCTTCAACACAAAATAATAATGACTACATGTATTTCAGTTTTATTCACAACTCAATTATGAAAACACAGAGTGCTCTGTAGATTACCTCCTACATGTCTTGCCACAGCTGAGGCCTTGGAGCTTGTGGGGAAGGGGATGTGCAGTTCTTCCACTCTTGTCTTTCTACAAAAAATTCACAATTTCAGTTTAAGACTTTGCCATTTTTACCTTGGAACTATTGTGTCTGAGGAGATCTCTGATGATACAGGCAAAGACCATTTGCTTTGCAGCCCATTCAGCACATGGAATTATTTTTTTCAAGGATGTTGCTCACCTCAGGTTTATTGAAAACATCTTATAGCATATTACTTTTGGTACAATACACTCATAGTATATTGCTTTTGGTACATTAGAAAATGCAGCTTCAAAAAAACCCAAACTTCCACCTTTTATATATCACCATAAAAAGCACCCTTTTAAGAAGAAGCATAAGAGCTTAACTGTACAGTTATGCTTCTTTTAGTACAATTTAATATTGCTTTATTTGTTCTACTCAGTTAATCAATTATGAAGTTTTATTATGGTATCCCAATATTATTTTATTTTAAATAGGCTGAAATTATGTTTTTTAAACTCAGCAGTGTGAGGGGAGGTGATTAAGCATAGTCACAACTTACTGACGTGAGCAGGTGTGAGGAAATGAGAGATTTATTCCAGTGCTGTACGAGTAAGCACATGCCAACACAGTCTGCTCAAGGATCAGGTCTTCCTCAACACAATGATACCAACTGATAGAGTATAGATGTCTTGAAAAATGAAACGTGCTTTACTCTTTGGCTTGTAAAATGTGAACATGTAATTTTAAAACTTCTGCATTCCCCATTTTACACAACCCTTAGCAGCAGTGCTCTCTTTGGTGTGAGAATTTGTAAAGGAATTTTGAATAAGTTAGAGATAGGACCTCTGAATTATTTTAGCTGATGCAATTTTTTTTTCTTATCTTCTACATAGGCAGGAAGGATGAGTTCGGCTCACATTTTCACTGTATGGCTCAGAAGGTCCCAAGACCTCTAATTACAAGACCTTTTAAGGATTCAGTAACCAGTAAGACACTGCCAACAAGGATATTTACATTTTTGACACAATCCTTAAAGATTTCTTCTTATGGACTCATGCTACAGTGTAAGCTTTCTTAGCCAATCATGTTATGACAGACAAACCTACAACACTGTACTCTAAAATGTGTCTCTGCTTTAAATTATAAATCCACATTCTCACTTCTAGCACCTAAGTTTGGAAGCCTTTTCCAAGGTCTCAGATCAAATCCTGTGTTTAATTCTACGCTTTGACTTACAGGCCCAAAGTTCTGAAATTCCCTGCATTTTGGATTCCAACACTTTGGAGTGAGCCAAAGCACACAGTGCTGACTGTACTGATCCCTGACAGTTGGGTCAGGCACACAAACAATTTGACAGGCTGAACAAATTTAAAACCTTAAACCGTGAGTTCACTGCTTTGAGTAGGAAGGTATCTTGTGAATAAGCTTTTCTACCCACTGCGCTGGCTAAGGGAAATCTTTAGCAATTCCAAAAAACTACAGCCAATGTGGCAGCAGTCTAAAAGTTACTCTATTGCTCCTGGAAGTACATGTGAGTTTTCATCCTTTCTAAAATGAGGGCACTAAGGGTGGGGAGCAGACAGAGAGGTGCAGAGGCACAGCAAAGCAGTCAGCTCTGCAGCTTCCTCTGCTGTTTTCTCTCCTCTTGTGAAAGACAAGGAGAAGCCGACATTTGCAGATGTCAATTTACTACCTTCCTCACATCTAACAGGGCACTTCTTTTTAATTTTTTTTTGGAGAAATTTAGTTTCTCTTGCAGTGTGTGTGACAGGCATTTGTACAAACCAGTCTAACCTGAACAGTTCAGCTCTCCAGGAAAAGAGCAGGTTACCCTTCTGTGAAATCCTCCATTGAAGAAAAGTTTTCATTCCTTCCATTACCACAAAATAGCAGAAACAGCTATTATACATCTGAGATTAAAAGCTGACTTTTATCTCCAGTTCTTTAGCAACTGTATTTATGAGTGTAAAATTGACAGGTCCATGCCTCGGCTTTGTAACCTTTCCATGACTACAGCAGTGAGCCAGAAAGCTCAGTGAAAGCAAGGTAACAGGTATGTACGTCAATGCTACTGCTGGAAATCTGTGACAGTGGTTTTCCTCTGTGTCCTCCAGATTGCCTTTTCCTGCTGTTCTGGTCTCTCCTGTGGATACTGGTGCAGGGGAACCAGGAGTGCAATACTGTTGATTCCATCCCAAAGGCCACATGGACAATCAGGTAATTGATTTTCCTTATTTTAATAATCCTTTGTTTTCCCAGATCTGAGATAAAGTTTAGATTAGCTTGCTTGCCTGTTTTATTTTTCCTTAGGCACTTCACTGGCACAAGTCCAAGCCATTCAGGAAGAGGAGGAGGAACTAGGACATTACCACAAATAGTCTTCTTTGGGACACACTTGTTTAGATTAGACTGCATCTATCTCTGCTTTATATGATGACAGCTCAGCTAAATCAACCTTTTTTAAAGTATGGTAAACTACTTACTTTTTAACAAACCCAAGTAAGACAAAAGACTCCTGGGATCTTATTCAGCCAGACCTTAACTCATGTGCAACTTTGAGCTTCATGCTTTATTTATTTATTTATATGATAAGAAATTCACTTCAAAGATTAACAAGAACTTATCCTGAAATTTGCAAGGAAGTCTATCATATCATATTTTATTTTATTCTTCTATTTCCCAGAGGATAGAATGAAGCTTTCTGAAGAAGTTATAGTTAAACAGTCATTGACAGTTCATATTCCATTGCATTTTTATCACTAAAGGATGATTTTGTCCAAGCCAAACTCCAATAAATTGAACAAAATTGCATCAGAAACTGTCACATCTTCAGGTCTCCAAACATTTCCCATCATCATTAAACAGATACTGCTAGCAGCTAGCATTGCTACACTGCTAGCAGCTTATAGAAACCTGAAACGACTTCTAAGTAGATGCAATTCTACCTGAATACAACATTCAGCTCTCCTGCTCCTATTTTTTCTCTTCTTACATTTGATACAGGCATAATTTGCTAGAAATCAACAATCTCACATTCTTCACATTTTAAGATTCTCCTCCCTACTATTTATGTGCAGGTAAACTAAGGGATAATTACAGCTCTTACACAAAATACAGAACAGAATAAGATTACCCTTCGAAGAAGATGCACAGCACATGCACATCCACAGATGAAGTGCTGCGTTTACCATCCTGGATAAAAGGCAATATTGACAACAATATTGAAGCAATAATTGCTAACATTTCCCACCGTAAAACAAGCAAATGGTTCTATCAATGCAAGATTGGTCTTGCCAATTTAAAGTAATAAGATGCAGAAAATTGCCACATTTACTCTTCATAGAAAGTTAAGTGTCTCTTCATGGGCAATGGATGCTTTTGAGCTCTTTTCACACATTCTAAAATTTCTCTTTTTCTGACAAAACTTTCTCCTGCCTTCTAGGATGAATCCTACTGAGTGTCAACAAGCAATATTCTACTGCTATGAAGGGATGCTTCATTTTAGCTTGACAGAAATCAGAGCCTTTCCATGGAATGTGCACAGATGGTGTGTGGCTTATGCCTTGAAAAAAAGTGAAGACAGGAAACATGAACTTCAGCTTTTTAGAAGGAAAAGCAGTTGTCAATGGCATGTGCAGATAAGGTGTGTGATGTGCACAGTGAGGTGGAGTCTCAAAGACTTCCTGTTAAGCTTCTCACCAAAATATGAATGACTGAAAATATTGTCACTACTTTCAAAAAATTGCATATTTGCTTAGTTTATCCTATGGTGAGAAATTGCAGGCTTGAAGCCATGACAAATTGCAGTGCATGGGTCTTTGCTTCAAGAAATGAATCAGCTGATGGATGGCCATTCAATTCCACAGATAATTCCTCTCTGCACTTTCAATTACAATGGATGCAACTGAAATATTCTTTCAGTGATACAGAAATCTTTGCAGAAGATTTCAGTGATACAGAAATCTGATCTTCTGTGCTCTTTATTTTTAATGGTTTAAGCCAATCCTGATAGAGTTATAACTGGTTTTCTCAAATGTAAGTTTTTCTCTACAATACAAATCAAAACCACCTAAAGAATTTATTTTTCTTCTTCCTTGTTAATTACACAGTCATAGACCACTGAAAGTGAGAAAAACAAAAAGATTAAAGCATTTCAGTAATTGCCATCTGTGGCTCTTCAGAGGATTTTTTTTAGTTAGTTTACAGTGAGTGAAAGCAAGTGAGTTCTGCTTTTACATCTGGGCAGATTCCTGGGCAGCAATATACAATGCCATAATATTTTGGATGTAAACACTTCAAGAAAGTGATGATTTAAAAAATATTTCTATTAAATAATCACCATGTCTGCTACAATAATGTGTTTATCAGCAGATGGAGTGGTAATTAGAGTACAACATCAGACTAACATTCTTTCTATTATTTAGACTTCTATTTTAGAAGGCTGCCCCCACCCCTGTGTGCTGTTCCCCAGCTTAGCACCACCGAAGTACTTCTGCACTTCTAAGAGAGACCCAGGGACTGACAGTCAGACACTCTGCCTGCTACATAGTACAAGGCAATATGCTCAGCACTGGGGCCCCTTGTCACCAGCTGGAAAAGATTGTAATTGGCATGAAAAAGCCAAAATCATGGTTTTTTTATTTCACCACTACAGTGTTCCTGGAGTGTTTGGTTTCCCAGAGAATATAGATATGGCATTTTGGTGTTTGCATGCCCAACATGGTGTCCCATCACTGAAAATAACCAGGTGACTGGTCTTGGTAAAGGGAAGAACTGCTGCCGGTTGCCTGTAAGACAATTCAGTTAGAGAGGAGTTTAGCCACCAAAGCACAGCTATTTACACAACTTATAAAATGGTTAACTCTGTTTGTATACATTCTCATCCACGGTGCACAGATGTTCACAGAGGAAAGTTTTACACCAGCCATAGAGGTTGTCTATGCTATGTCACCTCTTTCTTATGCCTTTGTAATTCCATTACAAAAAATCTGTTTACACTGGAGAAACAGAATGGTGAGTCAGACATCAACATAGAAAATTTAGTGACATATAAATCTGCTGTCAACAACTGATGCAAAACTTTGCACAAATAACTCAGTATCTAGAAAACAAAATAAATATTATCTCATAAGGTTGACAAAAATGGGAGGAAAACACCAAAATCCTCAAATAATTTCAATAGCCTAGTTGAGTAATAAGCTACATAGTATTTCAGCTACATTGCTTTTGTATTACATAGAAAAATATGAAAAGATTTAATATTCTGAAAGCTACATGTTGGACTTAATTTTCCTGTTAAAATAAAGTTACATGGCATTCCTGAATTTAAAATAGAATTCTTATTATATCAAGATTTCTAACTCACTGAAGTTATTAAATTGGCTAAAATGTAAGATGCAGTAGGATCTGCATAACATCTAACAAAATATCCCTCATTGACTCATAATATAATCAAGAGTCTTTTCCTGTGCAAGAACTGCCTCTTACTAGAAGAGATGTTATGTAGGTGCCTTTTCTGCTTATGGCTGAGCATGTCAGTCTCTCAGCATCTGCAATTGTAGTCAATCTCACACTCTGCTTGGCACAATTAAAAACTTCTAAGGAAATTTTAATTGACTTGCCCATAACCTAACAGACAATCCACATAGCTGGGACACTTAACACTAAGCATCTTCTCGACCACTGCTGATTCAAAATCACAGTCTAATATCTAATGATTAATAAAATTTCCGATTTTATCCCTGATATTTATCTTGTACGTTTTCTTGCTTAATATTAGCCCATTACTATTAATCATGCTTTTTCAGGTTAATGAAATCTGCTCTTCCCATAAGGTTATGTTTTCAAATACCTGTAGATTGTCACCAATTTATCTTGTACTATCAAATATTTACAGGCTATTACATAACAGACTCTTAACATGCAATTAATATTTGCCTTTTTAAAATCCTGAGATCTATTCACACTTTGACCTGCTGGAAATCAGTATAGCGCTCCCTTAAGCTCTCTTTATTTGGTAACAATTTTGTTTACAATAGGAAAAAAAAATAGTCAAAAAGCTCTGTGCGTTTACCCAGATGAAGTAATGAAAAAGTACTTCAGGGCCCCAAAACCCTCCTCCACTTTGGCCAGGTGTGTGAGGAACTGGTTGGGGCTGGTTGAAGTGGGGAGCTGCCCCAGCTCATTGCCCACCCTCTGGCACCATTTATCTCTCCTCTGCCTGGCTCTGGACAGGGATGGTGGCAGATGATCTGTTTGCTCCACTGCCAAACCCTGTGCAGTCCTCTGGTATCCAAACAAGCTCCCAGGAGGCTTCAAGGTACATCAAACTGAGGGTTTTCTAGAGAGGCTCTGTGCTAGAGAGGCAGTACAAGGGCTGGCACTACCCCACTAGCTAAATGAGGGAGGCAAAGCTCCTGACTGCAGACATCTGCAGAGCAAGGAGAAGGACATCTTTCCCCTGCTTCCTTGTCACCTTCACAAAACTCAGTGAACTGACTAAGCAATAACTGAGTTTCCTGGTTTCTAGAAGTACAGTAGAAATACATAATTTGACTTGCAAAAAATAATTGCATTTTACTTGCCACTAAAGCATTTATCATGAAGACATGCCATTAGTGCTTCTAGTGATTGTGACTCAGAGAGGGAAGGGAACTGTTGGGTTCTATTTTAAAGAAAATACTTCCTTAGAAAAGTGTGGGCTTATTTTTAGAAGTCTGTAAAAGTCACTTTGATTCCTCAGAGTTCTTTCAAAATTACTGGAATGTGTGATGCATTCATGCCTACAAAAATCGCATTAAGATATTTGTTAGGAAACTCATGCTAAATAAATACTCTTATTTGCTCTAAAACTCAATTTCCATTGATGCTCATGTTCTGAACAATTATCTGTTAGAGTTAACTCAGGGCTGCTTTAAAAAGCACTAAGGAGAAAAGTCTGTATGTAGGTCCCTGTTAAAGCTTGTGGTGACACTCCAAAATCCAGAGTTTCAGGGGTAAACAGCAGTAAATTTATCCCTCCAAATATCCTATGTTATAGATTAAATGGAATTTTTTTCAGGTTTTTTTTCTGATTAAGACAGACTGAATTAAAACTTTATTACTAAGCATCTATTCCAAACCACCATTCATATTTATGTGCTACAATCACTAACAAGGGCTACTTCAACTGTAGCCTTTCTGATTTCATTATATATTCTGTCCAGGGCAAAATTAAAAGGCATACCAAGTGCCAAAATGGCAATAATACAAAATAGAGAGGCTGAGTTAATTTTATCACTAGAAATTTTGCTGTTACTATGGCAAGTGTGAAAGCATTCCTGTTATTTAAGACAGGATTTTGCAGTGCTACAAGTCCTCATCTCAGAGATACTTAAACCCTTTTTTAATATATTAATTACTTCTACTATCAACCTTTGACTTTTCCCTTGTGGATAAACATTGCCAACCCATGGCCTCATTGGTTGCAGCTTTCAAGACAGTTTCAATACAGCATTTGGACCAGATTCTGTCTAAAACTGCATACAAGAACTGCCTCTGCTCCTGATTTTATCTTTGGCCAGGGAGACCACAATTGGACCTTAATTTGCCAAGAGAATGGTTCAATAAAGAGTCTCCCTGAAGAAACAAAAATCATCAGACTGATGAGGGAAAAAAGGAAAATATATATGGAAGAAGCAGCATAAAATACATAAAAAAACCTATTTTAATGCATCAGTGTACATAAGTCTTTTAACTAGAGAATTATTTCTTCAGCAAACTATGCCCAGTCATTCCCTGAGAATTTATGACTAACTTCATGGTCTGTCTTCCAGGAGAACAATCACAAAATATTTTCTGGTGCACTTGCTCATTTTCAGTGGACAGCTTCAAACTCTTTCTATTGTCTTTAGTTTCCAAGAAATTAAGAGGCTAATCCCTAAAAAGCAAGCAGCAAAGCCATCGCAACAGGTAAGGAGCAAACCTCCTAATGCTCCAATTTGTCTTTTTACCTGTTGTTTAAGGGCATACTGTGAAAAAAATGCTTCATCCTTGCATGGGAAGATGTGGGATGACAACCTCATGAGGGGGAACACTTTTCTCCTGATTTCTTTTTACCTTGGCAGAATATCACAGATGATTTCTATTTGTTATAGAGCTTCTAGGAAAGTAGGGAAAAGTAACACCAGCAGACCATTAATCCTACTGTGGTAAAGGCTGGGAGCTTAAATCAACAGCATTTATGCATGCTGCAAAACATGAAGAATGTGTGTATAACAGCCACATGTTCACCTTCACATGTTCACAAATGCATCATAAGCAATATATACATATACATATGTATAATATCTTATGTATCTCTTATATATTATATCTTAAAATCATACAAGCATTTTACTCCTGCTACATTTCTGTAAGGCCTCATGCTGAGACATTAAGCCAGTGTTCCTTCTATTCATGCATGGTTGCTGTGGAAGCAGGATGTAAAGATCCAGCAGCATTTAAAAGGTGCGGGGAAATCTTGCTGCCCTACCCATATCCCCATCTTCTGTCTGCCAAGGCACTCATTGCTTTCACTCTGAGAAGGGTATGCCCCAAATATCACTGTAGTATGAGATCAATTTTAGAAAAACAGGAAGATCTGCAGGAAAACATTACTTCAGAGATAACAAAACGCTAATTTTCAGTAGCTGGCAAATATTTTCTGACTTATATAAACAGAAACTCTAAGGTGACTGAAATTCAGATTATAGCATAGTCCACTTTAATTTTAATGTTCAAGACCATCTGTAACAAATTGACAGCAACATCTTGGCTGCCACATCTGCTTAAGTGTGAGAATTAATTTTAGGGTCTAGTCTCTTGTACTGAGATAATCAAATCCATATAGTCCAAAAGGGAAATTTTATTCTCATTTTCTACTTAAAACACCTTGTTAAGGAAGGCAAATTAGCAAGATGACACTGTGTGCAGTATTATAAAGACCTTAATCAAGTCACCCCTTTGAGCAATATCTGGCAAGTATAGCTTGCTGATTTCTTGGCATGTTTCCCATTCCAAAGCACTGAGCCAGTCTTAAGATATTTCAGGACTAAATACAAATCACCACAACTAACACAACTGGATGCATCAGCATGAAAATATTAGGTTACCCATTCCTTAAATATATTTTTTTCCTTCCAGATCCATGTTTATTTTTCAGACCAAAGCACCACTCCTCAAGGAATATATCCAGTAATGCAGAGTTTAGAGTAAGGAAAAAATACATAATCCGAACCCACGTAGGCAAGAAACTGAGATATGTCCTTTTCTCTTTACCTATAATAAACTGACTAGCAAGAAATAAAAGTGTTGCTGAGTTCTCAAATTCAGGACTTTCTAGGCTCAGGTAATTACCATCAGGCTCTAATCTAAGCAAATAGACTTGTGACTCAAACCACACTCAGTGCCCAGCAACAATCAGTGGCATTGCCTCTAAAAAAAAAGGAACTAAAATCACCATTAACAGCAAATTTCATATCCCTATGTGCTAAGCAAAACCATTACCATTGTAAAAGGTGCAATCACCATTTTTTTCCCTAATGGCAGAGCAACTAATTTATTGTAATATGGCTCATGAAGTGAAGACAGAAGTATAAGAATGATTTGCATTTCAACATGGAAACAAGCACCTGAGCGGTGTAAACTCAGCTTCATACACTCATATTATTAGCACTGCATTAGCAGTGATTTTTCCTAGCAACTGACAAAATTACAAGGACAGCAAGCTTTCTTGCCTATGCCTGCAATACTGTTCTTTCCAGCTGGTATGTTATGTTGGTTCTAAATAGTGGTTCCATATTTTTTAAACTATAAATATGTGGGTGAATTGGTGTATTTTTTCCATTCTTTACATTTCAGTGTTTATTATTTGTCTTGTATTTTTCCTACTGAGTACTGAAAGCTCTGGTAATTTATGAGCCCAAGGTTTATACTGGGGGATGGAAGAGTGAAAATCTCCCCCACAGAATTTCCCTCAACTGACTCAGAGGCTGCTTTCTCCGGTAACTCTTATCTTACAACTGCTGAGGAAGATCCATCATACTCTTGATTTTCATTAAATGTGATCATGAGCAATGTGTAAGAGTGAAAGATGATTCACTGGATTTTATGGAGAGAAGCACAGCTGTTCCATTTATACACAGCAAATTTTTTCATAGTCCCACAAAAATGAGGAGAAATGGAATATTTCAGCAGAAAAACTGATGAAGGTAACAATAAGGATGCAGTATATTGATTTCTAAAAATGAAAGTAAAGTTTTATCTCAGCCATTTTCATAAAAGATTGCAGTTTCATCTTACTCATTCCCGCTCAGAAGCTGTTCAAGTTTTAATCCAAGTACGTGTGAATATCTAGTCTATATCCTTCCTCCTTATCCTTTATATTCTAGTGTTTAGATTATTATTATTTACAAAGCAAAAATATTTTTAGACAAAGACCAATGGTTTCCCTGCCTAATTCTGTCATGAGAAGCCCCCATAATTCTGTTGAACCTATGTTGTACATTTATATACTACATGTGAATGCAAAACTATTCTTTTCACACCTAGCTTTGTATTAGAAAAAGTAATTACACCCACAAATATGTTGCAAAGCTCAAAGCTTTCAGAAATATAAAGAAAAGCCTGGCATAGGAAAATCCAGTACTGATGGCATCTAAAACAAAAAAAAGTCATATTTGCAGTATTACTCGGGCTTTGCAATAAAATGGAGCTTATGTGTCCACTTGCCCCCATCTCTCTGATTATCTGTCAGTTATACTATGCTTCAGTAATTTTTGGAGCTGTTGATCAGCCTCTATCAAATCTCCAAGATAATTATGATCCTTCCCATTTTCTGACGGTAAGAGTTTAGGTGACAGACAGAGATGCTAATTCATGTTGTTGTAAAAGAAGAGCAGTCTGATAAAACTAATATGTATTATGTTTGACAGAGATCAGCATATGCACATTGCCTACCATTTAGCAATGTAACTTCATAAGACACAGCATGTGCTGACTTTTGTGAAATGAAGGGGATCAGAAGGTACGTAACAGTTTCTGTAGAGGAGGTTGGCTAAAGGAATGAAAGGAAAAAATCAAAAGAAACTCAGTTCAAGTAACAGTTAAATTTAAAAGCAAATCTGATCAAATAAATATAATTTTAATCAAGTCTAAGTAGATTCTCACAAACATCAGGCCATTTAGGATGTTAACACATCCACAGTCCAGTTGAAACATGAGTTACAACCTTGCTTTTCTGAGGTTATTACCAGATGTGTGAGCACATCAGGTACAGATAGAACTAAAATCACTAAGCTCAGCCCCTCTACAGGGATTTGACAGTAATTACTAATCTCTGTATGACTTTGACCAAGTACACTCATTTTCACATTCAATACATGTTACCACTCCTGCATTTTGATTGCTTAAAAAATACAGAAGTCATCTACACGTATATGGTTTCTACATGAAAACATCCTATCTGAAGACCAGCATATGTCATACCAAGTATTGTGACAGCATATGTTGCAGCTGAGATGGCCACAATACACAAGAGTATCATCACACAATTTCAGAAGGCTTTAAGCATTCACCCATACAGCGTAACAACCCACCAGAAGGTTCAAAGCATCTACCTATACAGAGCAACATCACACCACATCAGGAGGCTGCAAGCATCTGCCCTTCTTGTTCTTCAGCCCAACCTTTTATACCCCTCATGTTCATGCATTGTACCTGTGTGCCCTCTGTTCCCTTTGGTGGTTGGTCAGTACCTGGGCACTCCATGGCTCATTGCTGTCAGTGCTGCTCACCTGCTTCTCACAGCTGTACCCATTGGGGATGAGGCTTGGCCACAGCCCCCCTCCCAATTACCAGAAACTCTGTACCTACAAAGTACTGATAAATTTGGAGGCAGATTTGCAGGTTTGGTTCATTTTTATGTATCATTTCACCTTCTTGTGTAGGTGTGTGAATGAATGTGGGTCTTCTATATCGAGGCACATATCAAATACACATTCACACAGAGGTGTCACAACAGCCTGGGAAGCCCTTCTCTGTAACTTCAGCAAGGAAGCAATCTCTAAGATAAAAAAATCTTCATTTCTAAGCACTGATGCATTGAAAAAAGTAGTTTCTGCCTGAGACTAAGCCAATCACAGCCCTACACCTGCAGATCAGCACAGTCTGCAGGCACGGTGGCCTTGGCACTTTGTCTCTTGGTGACACGTTCAGGCACCCTTGGCAGTGTGTTGCCTTGTGACATAAGGGCAGAAAGGCTCCCAGTTTAGGCTTCATACTTCAGGCAAAGGCTTTGACTAATGACCATGAAACTGCTATTGCCATGCTTCGTTATGTTATGTCAAAGGGGACAACGACAGTTTTTCCAACAAAATGCTCTTGGATTTAACAAAACTAAACTGGTATCAGTTGCAATCCAGAAAGGTTCAAAGGATGCAATAATTTCTCAAGTGCTGCAGGGTTATTATTTTAATTGCTGATTTGTCCATATTTTGACAATAATCACTGAAACCTGTAATGGTCCCAGAGGTTCCCATGGTGCTGCTATAAGAAGTTTTGGCAGATTCTGCAGTCCTCAGACCAACACTAGAAGGATTTACTCAAGAGCATGTACTGGGGTTTTTCTTTTGCTTCACATATCAGAACTTCAGGTCTATATATTTTTGCCACAATACTTGGAAAATTTTAAATGTAAAATTAAAGACTTGAAATTAATAAATCTAAAAAACAGCTACTTTTTTTTTTTTTCCAGAGATTCAGGTTTTACAGAACACCTCACTTCCTCTTCTGTTTCACCTTGCTGTAAAAATGCCAGTATGAAGAAAATGAGCAATATTTCATTGTCCTGTGAAGAAATTAGTGGAGAAAAAAAGGCAAAAAAGAAATTTTAACTACATTTTTGTTTTGCATGTAATTGCAGAAGGAAAAATTAAAACTCATTTCTGCAGAGACCTATTTATATGTTTTACTTACCCCAATTAAGAAAACAAGTAGTTGTTACTTCAGGGTCATTATTAAGGATGCACAAGATTAAGCATTTGCATGAATTTGGACTGTATTCCAGACTGCATTTCATTGTTCCTCCATCAAGTCCCCAAAGTACCTAAAAATCAGTTGCTGTGAATAAGCTGCAGCAATTCAGCCAGACTATTCAAATCCTGCATGCTACGAGTCATGTAGAGAGATATCCAACCTCTCTTTGTATCTTTGACTTATATTTGTTGACTTTAGGCACTGGCAATTATAGATTCTATTCAAAAGCACTAGTGGTATTGCCTGAATTTATTGTATTGCAAGGACTGAAATAACCAAACACCTAGGAAGTCAGAAGCTTCAGCTCCAAGTCCTGCTTGGCCACAGGGAGGCTTCAAGCATTGCTTTCATTCCCCAGAGCAGTACCTAAACAACCAACTTGAACACAAGGCTGGGACTGAGCCTTTTCTGTTCCTTCTTAGGGAACCTGTGCCATGGTGCTAACTTCACGGGAGGAGACATAGAGTATGGACACAGAGCTGCCAGGGAAGGTCATGATTGTGTTGCCTCCCCTTTCATTTCACCTGTATAGCAAAATTTTGGCACTGATTATAACCACTTATAAATTCGGTTAAGGAGTCATCTTTCATCTCTACCCTAGGAAAATTAGGTTCTTCACACGAATCTCCTTCTGGAAAAACCTAAAAAAAGCCCCCTAGCTTATTCCACAAGACAGCTGGCTCAGGTAAAGCCTGAGGGATCTTCTCCAGACCTCTGTCCCCTCTGTCCTATAAAAGCACTCTTCAGGGAAGCCAAGATCCAGTTCAACACAGCCTGAAACCCTCAGTCATGCCTGTGTTGTCATCAGGGGCAAGGTAATGGTCAGGAAAAAATGAAGAAGTAAACAACGACAGGGGGAAAAGGAAGATTGAGGGCAAGTCTGTGGTTGTTGAAAGCAATTTCATATAAAGTGGAAAAACCATTCTGCTGACTTCAGACTCCACAGCTTTATTGAGTCCTGAAACAAAAGCAAGACCCAGGAAGGCTGTTTCTCTAAACAAACTAATGGTAAACACAACATTCTCCATTTTAGAAATAAATTTCTGAAATTAAAAACCCGACTACTATTGCTGCTATTTGACACAAAAATTGAATTTCATTATTTTAGGAAACAAAACCTAACCAGTTATGTTATTTCTGAGTCTGATCCAGTGTTTGATTATGCATCTACTCTGCTGAATATCTTTTTGCTGTACATTGATTAGTTTTGTGGTGTCTTGCATAAATTTACTTTTTCTCTGAAAGGGCAAGTGCTGAAGACAGTACATGGCTACAAAAACAGTAGTCATATGCTTCAAAAGTATTTGTCATTCTTTTGATATGGCTGTTATTCCCATTACTTAAAAACTGTCTTTGATGTAGTTGAGGCTTTTATTCCTCTCTATCTATAGGGTTTTTGATCACCTCCTAATTAATGAAGTAATGACAACCAATTATATTTACATCTAACACAAAGCATATTGTTAAAGTTTGTCGTTACCACTTTCCTTTCTTGCATGCTAACACAATGCTGTAACCCTAACATTTTCTGCCTCACTTCTCCTGGGAGCATCAATCAGTAAAATTAGTTATTCCATTTTAACATTTTTATTAACTGGCAATTATACATGAAGAGATGAAATGTTTGCATAACTTATGACTCTCACAATGCTTCTTTCAAGCCAAGTAAAGTTATTTCTTCCATTTTAACATTTTTATTAACTGGCAATTATATATGAAGAGATTAAAAGTCTGCATAACTCATGACTCCCAGGATGCTTCTTACAAGCCAAGTTTTCAAAATACTTAAAATGTATCAGGATCCTCTTGTTTTGCTCTGAACAAAGCTTTGTTAAAGCTATGGAAGGCACCTACACACCTCTCTGCAGGTCTACATCCATGTCTTATCACTGGTTTCAATTATCTAGTCTGAGTTAGAGCCCTGCAAGAGCACAAGCCTCAGAAATGGTGGTGAAGGCTGACTTCACTTTCTTAAATTCATGTTGATCAAGACTGTTGGGTTTTTTGCCAAGGAGAATTTGAATTTGGTGCTGTATTTAAGGCAGAGGTTTCTGGCATCCTCTATGAAACAAAAAAGTTATTTTGCTTTCTCTGGATTTAAGTAGGATTCTGCTGGCCACCAGAGAAGCCAGGCAGAACAAACTGACTTCCTACCAAGTCCCATAATAGTCACTTGACGTGAAGAAAAGCCCATGCTGCCAGTGGCTTGATTATTTTCTAATTTTAAAAACAGAGCATCTTTGAAAAATGAAAAACAATAAGGGAACAAAGAAAGAAAATTACTTATATTAGAATTGTTTCTGTGTAGTAGAATAAACTAGGAATTTTCTAACAAAGCATTTTTTTATGGGATATAAAAAAAGCTTCAAACCCAAGTGATTCACAGAAACATTTTGGTTTTGACATATTTTTCCCAAAACAGAAACAGGATTCTTACAATTGAGCAGCCATCACCCTTTCAGATCTGCTAAAGAACTCTGGTTTCCTTGTGTGTGGCTCAGGGACAGCCCCACTCTGTGGCTTGTCCAGTCACAAGTAACTCATAAACCCAGCACAAGTTTGTCACAGAGCCAAAGGTTCATGGCAGCCCAGCTGTGCTGACAGTTCTCAAACACTGCCAAAGGCACCACTAAACCATTACAGCAAGTAGTCCAGGAATACACAAGGCAGAAGGTTTTGGAGCATAGCTTCATTGTCAAAGGCAAGTGTCCACAGTGAACATGCTCTTTATCCAGGCCTATGTCTTCAAAATATCTGAAGCACCTGTGAATGAGGGACAAAGACATTTAACCTGGATAATATTCAGTGTCACTAAAAGACAGATAGACCACTTCAGTTTGAGCAAGGCATAGTGAGTACCTGTGCTGCTGCTGTAGTTCAGCAGGTGGCTCTAAGCTTGTGATCCTCATCCTTAAGACCTGCTTGTCTACTGGCCCATTACAGGGAGGTCCTTTTCGTCTGCAGTTGCCTTGATCACCTCTACCTGTCCTTCCCTCCTAATTTCTGCCAGCTTGCTGCCCAGGTGTCTGCTTAAAAAGGGTGATGATATCCAGATAACTGCAGCTCTGCCTTTAACATGGACAGAAGATTGAAAGTAGGATTTACATCTTCTTTCATGATGTGATATTTAGGCTGATGAGCCTCAGTGATAATGGGAAAGAACTTTAGGAAGAGCAAATACATGAACAAGTATTAATGGTTGATATTGGATGTTTTTATTTAATGGGAACTAAATTAAAAGTGCAAGTTTGTTATAAAACATGACTGCTAAATTGCCTAGAAACATAGCAGATTGTGTGTATTTTGAGTCATACTAATGTTTTCTTCAGGGTGAGAAGGCTCTGCAGACAGGTTGTATGAAACAGTATTTATCCCTTTGAATGCTGGTAAGATTAAAAAAATCTTAAAATTATATGCAATAACCTCAATGCAAGTGTTCCAAAAAAAGATGTAGAGTTGAATACTAAATAAAATCTTACTTCCAAACTCAGTATTTTGTCCTTGATTTGAGCAGTGAAACACTTTACAATCTGTATAGAAGTACAGTGCAATAGATGGCTTTTAAAGTGATTGAAACTCACCTAATTTGTTATTTATATGCTCAATTTTAAACACATCAGGAAAACGGTTCAAAAGTTTCTACAATAAAACCTCATCCAGTTAATTTCTTTTTCCAGTACTCTTCTGAATCAGCTCTTGAGGCAGGAGATAATTCATTCTAGGGGAACAACAGAGAAAAACCATCCCTAGTAGGAACCTTTCTCCTTATAAAAGGACAATTTGCAAAGCTTTTTTTAATGCAGTTTCAGCTGCATAAATTACAAAATATTTTAATATTTTCTTATTACAAGCTTATTACCTGCTACCTTCTATTGTTCTGCTCTTTTGGATTCCAGACAAAGAAATTGGAAGGAACAAATGTAGAAACATTGAAACTGTCACTAATGGACACCCATGAGTAAATATATTATTTATTTTTGCAATCCTTCAATACTGTAACTTCTGTGAGTTGCACCCCATGGAGTACAACATGGGTGTTCTCTGTCAGAGAACAGCTGGAATTCAGAATCCAGCAAAGACATGGCAAAAATTCCTTTTGTGTACCTTTACCTGGAGGATCAAAATTAAACTATGGGCAATGCTGAAGTTTTACAGTGGGTGCCAGGACTCTTTTAATATTGCAGGGTTTTGGTTTACAGCTTGTCTGAAAGGCAGCATCTCCTTCAGCACAAGGATATTTATATTTGTGGGGAAAGAGGAAAGAATGGCCAGTACTGCTCCCTGAAGCACACAGATAGTCTAAAGAACCTTCTCATTAAGCCACAATCTAGTTGGACATGCTGACTTGACAAACTAGGAATATTGCTGCCTGAGAGGGATGAGGTAGACTCTAGCTCTTTGAGCAGATGAGAATTTCTATTTAAAGCATTACACATGAAAAATGAAAGGAAGAAGAGCAGCCTGTATAACAAGATTAACTCCTACTTAGAAAAATAAGAGAAACTGGCAATTATAAAAGATTTTTCTTAGAACAAACAGCAAAACAGTGCCAGTACATAGCATACAGGGAATGGAAAAGAGATGTGATGTAGGAAGACTACAAAAGGAAGACATATTACAAAAAGGAATTGTTCTGCAATATGAAAGAAAAGTTGCATATATAGAGATGATTTTACCCTAAAAACACTATTCTATTTATAGCTTTATGGAAATAACTTCAGAAAAAAAATATTTCTGCCCCTAACTGGACTACAATATTTCTTCATTTTCCATGCCATTAATGGAACATGGTTTTGCTCTAAGTGGTTTAAAATTTTTGAGCTTGACTATATTAATAAGCTCATGTGTGTGCATAAGAATATAGAATTCAGTATTGTGCCTGTTTGGTAGGCATTATCCTCTACCAGAGAGAATCAACAAAGCTCAGCTGCCCCTACAGGCAGGTATGAATGAGAGAATCACCAGCACAGATGTGCATGAGGAACAGTCTATTTCAAAAAGAAGGCTAGACAGCTGTTGCTGTGAAGTTCTGACCAACTACCAAAAAAAGAGTCTTGCAGAAAAGTACAAAGTGGATGCAAATGCATGCTTAAAATAGGAAACTGGGATTTTTAAAGTCTGCACCTGCCTTTAGTATATTTAAATTCAGCATTTTGCTACTCAGTTTGGATTTTTTTTGCAATGTACATTTTTACACTAAAGGAATGCATGCTTTCCACTTCTTTAGTTTTCCAATAACTGATAACAGATTTTCAGCAGAACTACTTTCTATTAAAAACAGTCACACTTAAAATAGGCATATTAGTTCTGTGTGAATAAAATCACATTTAGGGTCTTATTAATATTCTCACAGTGAGAACAAAACCGCCTCAAACTCAAAACAGGTTTGAGGTTGCAAAAAGCCTGGGCTATATTTGCAATCAACAGTACCTAGTGATATATTGAATTTTCACTTGTCAAGAAGTCTGAAGCACTTCCATGAGCCATATTCTGCCTTCAGGGATGGCAGTGTGAAATCAATGGAACACTTTAGTCTCATGAATGCTATAAAAATCTCCATGCTATAATACCAATTTTTTTTTTCCTGGCAATTTAAATTATAAAATAATATTTCAGCATTTAGCCACAATAGTTCTTTTTCATTTTTAACAGTGAAACTATTCTGGTTTTAGTATTCCTTATGTGCTGAAAAAGCTTTAATATATGAACAGCTGGTATACCAGTCACCTGAATCTTTAAGAGCAGAAATAATTCCACTGGACTACTATGGACTGGAAGTACTATCTATGAGTAAACATAAACAGTAACAAAGCCTTGATCTTCAGTATTTTATATTCTGACCAAATTATTCTAAACCTCAGTTAAGACAGTCAAAGACAGCCGATAATGGGATTTAAGTTTGCAAGCCTTCCCCCAGCATTTATGATATAATTTAGGACAAATTTCTCTCTCCTTGTGTATGTAGGTTAATCCATGTCAAAATAATTATTTTATATTAATAACTATAATATATATAATTATTTAAACGGACTAGTTAATAATCACTTAAGTCAATATAGTCTCTTTTTTTTTTGTCAGCCTCACTATTCTGCACACTCAGACCCTCTTTGTTCCTAGAATTCATCCATGGGCCAGATTAAGACTGCTCCCGTAACCAGCAAGTAATTGTTTAAGTAAGTGTTTTTGTTTTCTCCATCTTACTTATTCCACTTCATGGCATGTCTAATCTTCTCAGCCCTGATTAAGCTCCTCCTTGCAATTAAAAAAGCAAGTTGTCCTCCAGGAAATAGGAAAATTGTGTCACTGCTCTAGTCAGAAAACCCTCACGTGCTGAGTGCTCGTCTGTAGAACTGATCTCCAGCTCAGCCTACAGCAGGCTCCTTAGGGAGATTTGCCTCGGAAAATGAGAGATACCTCAGAAGTATTAGGCAGCAGCAGTAGGATCATAGCAGGGCTGTCAGTTCACGAGGTCAGTAGGCTGGACAGTGAGTGGCCTGGCTGGGGAATGGATGCATTCTCCAGTTGGCCCATCTGGAGGAAGGCAGCACCTCCTGGAGCTTTCCTTGGCCTGGTGTCTGTATGCCCAGTCTGCCAGGGAGCTGCAAAGGCCCTGATCTCCTCCCGTTTCTGGCAAGGGCTGCAGTGCAATAGCCTGGGGATGGAGGCTCCTTCCAGAAGCTGGCAACATTTCATTCAGACATACAGGACTTCTGCATGGTCCCTGCTGCATGTCACCTGAAAGACTACATTCAATTTCCAGCAGTGTTTTGTGCAAAAAAATGGACAATAACAGTACTTTCCTCATGCTCTTTGTCTCCAAGTCATACTAGTATATCAAACACAAGAAGAAGGAGGTGCAGCTGCCAGAACAGAGACTTTCAGCAAAGTACTTAATTCCTTGCAGGACCAAGTTCTCCAAAGTAATATTCTGTTTATTTTTAGTTGGTTTTCTTGATTACTATTTTTCCATCCATTTTTTTTTTTTTTCATTCCAGCAGCAGTAAAGATATTGTTATATCTGATTTCACTGCTTTAATTAAATACTGCTCAGTCTATGGTCAGTTCTATTTTGGGCTGGTTTAAAGTTTATTTAATTTGAGACATATACCAACCAGCGTAGCATAGCCTGCCTGATCCTAATATTAAAATGTTGTTTTATTTCCTGAAGGTAAAAAAAAACTAAAAAAAACCCACGTAAGAAGTTCAATGTAAATTTGTCGAAAAATTATTTTTATCTGCACTTTAAAAATACAAGTAAGAAATGGCCAAAGAACAAGGATCTATATGCAGTGTGACTAACACCCTGACTTTTTTTTTAATTAAGTAAAACAGGAATAATGAACACATACTATGACTGAACCTGGGGGAAAAAAAGCCCTGGCAGAGGCAGAAAAATGTCTTCTCATCCATTCACTGCACAATGAGGGAATTAAGGATTCTGCATAATTCTTGTGGAGTGTCTGGTTAACCTGAGTGGAAAGGACTCTGGTGATGAAATCTCTATGCCATTCCCAGGCAGACTGCACACTTGCTTAACTTCATTTAGAAAACTTTTTCTCATATAGAATCGAAATCTGTTGCAATTTAAACCCATTCTTTTTTATTTCTTCCTGTCATCATTCCTTTTTTAAAGTTTGGCAAATGTTTGTCCTTTTAACATACCTAGAATTTCAAACCCTTCTGTGAGTTGCAAAAGTGCTCTTATTGCTTTAGTAATTTCTTTGAATAATCTAGAATGCAGTTGAGTTACCTTAAATGATTATAAAAGATCTGACAGATTTAGGGATTCTAACCTACTAATTTACTTTCCCCTTTCTTACAAGTGTTAAGACAAAGTTTAGAGTTGACCTTTTCAGAAGACTGATACAGAAAAAGCCATTACACATTTCAGCCTTCTTGGAATAATTTCTTGAGAGCTCTTCCTCTTTTCTGTACCAATGTTTATTTTAGTCTTTCTCATCACTATTGTGCTGATGAAACAGCATGATGCCCCTTGCTGATAGCACAATTTTGAATATGTTCATGTATTTCAATTTTATTCCTTTTATTTGTCTTCACTGATCTAATTAATTTTCTATCCATTTTCTGTATGCTTTCTTCTTGTGACAGAAATTAACCTAAAATTTATGCATTTGTCTTTTACTATAGTTCCTGTCCTCCTTCTATATTTCACATTTGGATCCTTTGAGCCAGCATAATTCATATATTTTATCCAGAAAACTGAAAATCCCCCTTAAATAATTTTTCTTTAGTTTTGGTTTCTCAGAGATTCCAAATTGCAGATCTATATTTAAAGCTTTGCTCTCAAAATCCCCTGGTTTTCTGTACTTCTTCCCTTCCCCCTGAAGAAAAATGAACTCTGCCACTGCATGGTCATAGAAGTTGCCTTCTACACTTACTAGGTTAAAGTCAAACCCAGAAAGGTTTTTTACTTAAACTGCTTGCGTATTTCAAAAAGTTACTAGGGAATTTGTGCTCAGGTCCTGGCGTACTCAGCTGGAAACAGAGAAACCCCCATATTATTATAAAGTAATGCCCTGGAAAATGACAACTCCTCACAAAAACCCAAATCTCGATCTTCTTAAAAGAGCGTAACTGATAACATGATTTCCTTTACCGAGTTAAGTGCTTTTAACTACTTACTGATCTCATTTAAATGAGAGAGGGAGAGAACCTGTGGCAGAGAAGTTACAGTCAGTACTGCCAACAGTGGCATGCTGATCTGGTTCTGTTGCTGCCTGGGTGTCCATCTGTAGATTGATAGGGTGGGATTTATTTCACCAAAATTTCAACACTAATAGTAGAAGTATGAACTTTTGCACTTGACACATCAGCTATTTTATTCTAGTCAGGGAACAGGCACATTAAGACATATAAATTAATGTAATTTATTTTAGATGTCTTCTGTAAAACTGTAGTAACAGTTTTACTGCAGTAACAAAAGTAAGAAAATTTACATGTGAAACCGGACCTGGCCTTTCCCCCAACCTTGTGGATTATAACCATATGGCTTAACATTTATTTTAACCAGTGTTAAAGAGAGAACATGCTAGGCTATCACACAATGTACATTTTTTAGATCTTGCTTATTGCAATATTTCCAGGTTGCTTTAATTTTGTACTTCCTTTCTACAACATGATTTGCTTTAAGTTTTCTACACTATTCTGCATATACCAGAGACTAGTGACAATTCTATCATTATAACCAATGTTCTCCTTTTCACGTTTTCTCTACATCTTTGCTTTATACAGATCTGCCATACATTATAGAAAGCTTTTGGCAAAGTTAGAGTAAACCATCAAACTCGTCTTTCAAAGGTGGGCAATGTTCTGGTTTATTAACAGATGCAATCCAAGGCTGGTTATAATTACAACTTCAGTGAGTTGACAACTACATGGTAGTCTCTGTAAGGCAAGTAAATGGCCTCGGTTTATCTGCAGCTTTCCTAAAAAGCCTTTTGCTCTAGAGATGCCTTTTTTGCTCTGCTTATGGCTCAATGGCTAAAGCAGGCCATTTTGAATTATTACAGCCGTTTGGGGCTTGTGTGCAGTTTTGGGCACTACAATATTAAAAAAATATTAAGCTGTTAGGGAGCATCCAAAGGAGGACCATGAATATCATGAAGGGCCTGAGGGGAACTCTGTGAGGAGCAACTGAGGTCACTTGGTCTATTCAGTCTGAAGGAGACTGAGGGAAGGAAGGAGACTGAGGGGAGGCCCCACTGCAGGCTACAACTGCCTTGTGAAGGGAAGGGGAGGGTAAGGCACTCATCTCTTCACTCTCATGACCAATGACTGGACTGAGAGCTTGGCCTGAAGTTGTGTCAGGGGAGATTTAGGTTGGATATTAGAAAAAGGCCCTTCACCCAGAGAGTGGTTGGGCATTGGAACAGGTTCCCCAGGGGAGTGGTCACAGCATCAAGCCTGACAGAGTTCAATAAACGTGTGACACTGCTCCCAGGCACATGGTGACTCTTGGGGCTGTCCTGTGCAGCGTCAGGAGCTGGATTTGATGATCCTTGTGGATCCCTTTCAACACAGAATGTTCTACAATTCTATGGTTCTAAATACTTCAGGCCTGGTACTGTTAGGTAAGGGCAGATCATTTGGTCTCAGTGACACCAGGAGTAAACTTGGTCATGGCCTCAGGTGGAGCATTTACTGCAGCTGCCACTCTTTGCTCAGTCTATACACAGGAAAGACAGGGAGACCTCAAGGCTACAAGCAGTAGTTGAGCTCTCTGGGTTTAACAACTTTGGTGGTTTGCTGGGCATTATCACACACACTTTTCTTTTGCACAGCTGTAACTCCACTTAGCAGGAACTGTACTGACAGGTGAAAATTAGGAAACAGGCACTTTCTGACACTTTTCAGAACTCCTTCCTTCACTCCATGACTGTAGCATGGACACTGTGGTTGTTTCGCCCCATACAGACTTTCACATTAACAAACAACACTTGCATGAGCAATCCTTTCTATGAAACTGCTTAAAGAAGATCCTATGACTCCTTCTATCCCTTCAGTACAGTGCACCATGTGGTTGCTCATTGCTGTCTATTGTAAAAATCCCAGCCTTCACTCCAGGCAATTTTATCTTTTGGGCCTCAGGTAATGTATCAGTTGACAAATTTCTTTTCTGATCTTGTATCAAGACTTTACACCTCCAGCCTAATTTGCTGCAAATTTTTGCAGAGAGGATGGATGCAAATTTTAACAATTTCTCCAGAAAATGTGATCTCATTTTGTGAAGATGATATAATTTCCTCCTTTGCCTCACTGCTCACACAGTTCACACAGAGAAGACAAGAAGTAACAGGTTCAAATCGAAATACTGGAAATTCCATTTGAATAGGAGGAAAAAACCCTCTTTAATGTGAGGTTGGTCAAACTCTGGCACAAGGTGTCCTGAAAGATTGTGGAAGTCTCCACCAAGAGAGATACCCAAACTCCAACAGGATGCAGCCCTGAGCAGCTGACTGTCACTGACCCTGCTTGGAGTATGGGGGTTGGACCAGACAATCTCCAGAGATCCCCTCCAACTTCCAGCGGCCTGTGAAAAGGGCAGGAATACCATAAGTCAGTTTGAGAAGTTGCTTCATGTTAAGTATTTTTAACAAGATACATTTTATTCCAGCTCCCTACTTCTTGGAGGCACTACTGTGCCAAGGTACCACAGAAGTCCTTGAATATCAGAGCACCTAATGATGACTGTGAGCCTACAGTCTGATGCTGCTGAACACCCAGAGCCTACCTAATGCTGTATGTCTCTGTATAAAATACATAAACATTCACTGAAGTGCAAATTGGTACTTAGATCTTGTTTTATTTTTTGGTCTGCAGATGTTTTATTTGGCTATACAAAGTGGAACAGTTTCAACAGAAAACACTGGGAGTCCCACCTTAAAATTATTCCCCAGGCTAGTGGGCAGGGCACTTGGATGAGACACAGGAATTGCTTCAAGTCCTGACTGAGAAAGAAGTTAATTTCTGACCACTTGATTTCTAGGCAAAAAGGACACTTCATTATGTGACAAAGGGTAGATTGAAAGCAAAGTGAGCTTTTGGAGAAGCCCACTGGACATGTGTGGATTAGTTAGGCACCTGCCTTAATGGGATGGAGAGGCTTTGATACCATCTAATTCATTGGGGTCACCTCCTGGACAGTCTAGGTAGACTCCTAGTTGGGCAGGTATATGTTCCTTCATTCCTAACATTTCCCTTACTGCAAAGGAAACCTTAGGACTGGGCTACACTGGACATCACTGCTCAAAAGATGCATCAAGATTAGGGGTTACAGGCTGAGCACTGATAGGAATAAACACTTTTATGGAACAAACCCTTTAATTACTAACCTGAGAAATCAATTATTTTGTACTAGTTCAGCTCTGTTTAGCTTTGTATTTTCTTAACAAATGAAAATAGGCTGGTTATACTTAATTTTGACCTCTTGACAGGATGCACTGATACTATGTTCCAAAATCCATGTGTCAAACATTTAATGCAAATCTTAATTCAAAAGACAGGATTATTTCCTGAGTTACTGCAAGACTCTACTTTCCTCTGAAATATATTATGGTATTTCTTTCTAGCTAAAGTAGAAACGCAGTTGATGCGACAAGTAATGTTTGACTGATGCTTTAGCAGTAAATCAAAATGGCTAGGTTCACCTTATTTACTGCAGAAGAAATAAATTTATTCTCGTGGAGTAGCAAAATAATTCCTATTGTGCAAAAGGTAAACAAAGCCCCATAAAGTTTACCAAAAAAAATGTTTTTACAGCAACTTACCTGCTAAATATAAAGCTTCTATACCAGCACATAGTACTGAGTGTAGAAGCTGAGCTGATATTAAGAACATGTCATAAGCACCTATTCCTAAAAAACTGTTTTTAACTGAAGACATCAAATTTTGTTCAGCTGTAGGAATGTACAGAGCCAACAGAAGTATAGACTGAAAAACACATGAAATAAGCCTTCATACCTTCCTCAGATCTAGCAAAGTTGCAGCTAGAATAATACATTAATATTGGAGCACTGTACTGGGGCATGAAAGAAGACATGGACCATTTGGAAAGGGCTGAGAGGAGAGACAAAATATTGATTTCAGAGGTGTAAAACAAAATCTATTGTTAGGATGCCAATACGGTTGATACAAATGAGATTGTGGTTGCCTGCAGGAGAACACTCCTGAGTGGCACATCTGAGGAGACCTGGTCAAAGCACAAGCCTGAGAATGCCCAGAGAGCCCAGCCTGCAGCACAAGCTAAGTTAAAGCATTAAAATGCACAATCGGTCCCACAAAGCAGAAGTTCTACTGAGAAGATTAAATAAGAGACATGCTATCGATATGATGAAGGAGTACAATGCCACTGACTAGATTAAGGAAGAATTACACAATTCATAAAACCCACTGAGAAAGTGTCATCACTGATAAGACTGAGAAAAGCAATGTCAGGTCAAAAGAAGGGACAGGATGTAAACTGCCAAAGTCTCCAGACCATACACAGTCTGAAGAAAAATGGAGTCTTGAGGACATTTCTGCAGAAACATTAAAGGAGTTGTAAAATGTGGGCAATGGAAATCAGCAAGTCATAGAAATTACTAAAAAGTATGAGTGGATAAGTGGATACTTGTGTTTGTGATCATCTGCAGCTAACAGGATCACAGATCTTCTCTCCCTAACAATCTTATTTATATAAGACATACATTATGTAGAAATACTGGCATCAGTTGACACCTGTGAAAAGTAACTGTATCACTACAAAATGTGTTACAACACTGTAATTTTCTGAACTGAGAGAAGGCTGAAGGGACACACTGACAATGGTCTTTGTGCAACTAAGAGGCCATTCTCTGAGTACAAAGGATGGCAAGACAAAAATAACACAAGTCACTGAACTGCAGTAAGGCAGACATCAGGAAAACCTCAGGGTAATAATGCACAAGGCTGCATTCCATGTTGAAGCTGTGGAATCTCCAACACTGAAGGTTTGAAATGGCATCTTGGACAAACATCACGAAAAAAAGTCCCATATAACTGACCTAGGAATAGAGGCAAAGCAGGTGGAACTTTTGAGATCTGGTCCAATCTGATCTGATCTTTTTACTACTATTTTATGACTGTAGCAAATGTTCACATAAACTCTGCTTATTTATTTTAATCATACAAGAAGCACACTTCAAGTGACATGTTAAAATGGCAAACAAACTACAGCAATCCACAAAAATGGGTTTAGCAATGTTATAAATTACTTTCAATTGCCAGTTCAGCAGAACACTGAAGCACAGTTCTTGGGTCTTAAAGTCTAAGGACACAAGCCACTCGAAGTTTGAGGCCCTGAGGAACTACAAAACCAGCCCAGTGACACCTTTAACAATAGAATAACTCCAGACTTAAAAAAACCTCAGTGTGCTGCAGGACAGGGCAAACTCTTACACATCCCACATAAAGCAAGGCATCTCTAATTTCCTCTTCAGAAAAAAACCGCAAAAACCTGTAAGTGGAGATTTCCTGAAGAATTAAATAACCATACCTCAATGTACATTTCATTCATGGAGAGAGACTGATGGGAACTGGCTATACCATTACTAAGATTTAGTGATCCCATTTGCACAGTGATAACTGCATACAGACTGCCTGTCTTTAACTAAAGAAAGCTCCCTTCCTCTGAGGCTTTTAGGTGTCTGCAGATGCCTAAATGAAGCCTTTCTGTTTACACCCATGGGCTCCCTGGGGTGCTTATGTCAGTTCCCGGTGCTATCCCTTTTCATCTTAATGTACACCTGTCAGACTGTTCGGAATTTCTATTCGGTATCACCTTCCCCTGAAGGCTCCTTCAGCCTGAATAAACTTGGGTTTATTCACAAGTGCAATAAACTGTGCCCATCGACTTGATGGTTTTGCCTTGAAAAGCCTGAAGGAGCAAAACACCAAGTGGTTTGAAACCCAATCTTTCCAAGTTGTACACTTTGCAGCTGAACACAACGAAATCTGTTTGAGGGTTCTCGTTAAGACCAGACGATCCTCAGAAAGGGCCCTGATCATACAGGTTATGAAACCCCCAGATCTAAGATTTTCTATAACATTTCCCAGAATTTAAAGACATACAGGATTGTTTAAAGCTTTCGGCTTCGGATGCGACTGGTCTCTCACAAAGTCTACCACCGTATCCCGAGCACAAGTTGATGCGCGCAGGCGAATGACAGCCGCGAAGAGCATCCGTGTGCCGCTGCCCTGCCTGCCCGCAGCTCGGCCCCGAGGGCCGGCCGGGCTGCCGGAGCTCCCGCGGCGCTCCCTGAGCTGAGCGCTCCCCGCCAGAGGCGCGCCCGTGGCAGCGGCTCTTTGACAGCAAGAAGGCAAAAAAAAAAAGAGCAGCGAAGAGACAGGACCATGCCCGGGCACCGGGCACCGACACGAGCCCGCTTTGAGCCTGCGAGCAGGCGAGGAGGAGACGAAAAGCGCATCCCCGGCCCCCAGCCCTGGCCCCAGTGCCCGCCCGGTGCCCGCGCGTCCCGCCTCTCACCGATAGTGGAAACGACGGTGCCCACGAAGTAGAAAGCTCCGGTGAAATCCCACCGGGGCCGGATGTCATCGACGCGGATGCCGGCCACGCTCGCCTCCTCGTATTCGCGGAGGAAGCGCCGGAGCTCGGCACGGCTGAGATTGTGCCGCCGGGTGAAGTTCTCCAGGCGTTCCTCCCAGCGCTCCTTAGCCTCCCGCTCCGTGGGCAACTCGATGGCCGAGAAGACAGCGGCGCCGCACAGCATGTACAGCACGATCAGCACCGCCAGCAGGAGGAACCGCGCGTTGTCCGCGTTGAGGCGACCCGCGCTGGAGCAGCAGCAGGCGCCGCGACACGCCATCCTCCGCCCGCGGGACCGGGCTGCCGCGCCGCCACGCTACGTCGGGGCCCTGCCGCCGCCGCCGGGCATCACGGCGCCGCCCGCCAGCCGTACGCGGGCCCGGGGCTCAGGGCGCCGCGGAGCCCGGCGGCGGCGAGCGGCGCTCCCGGGAGCCGGCCGGCACCTTCGCCCCGGGGGCAGGGCGCGGCCCCGGCACGGCCCCGCGGCGGACGCGCTTCGGGCTGCCGAGCATCCTGAGGGCGAGGGAAGCGCTCGTCCCGTCTCGCAGAGCCCCTCAGCCCCAGCGCCCGCTGCGCGGGGCTCCCGCGCCCGCCACTTTCATATCCCCTTCCTGCCCCCGCCCCGAGCACGTCGGAGCGGGGCGCAGGGACAGGCACCGCCAGGCGCCTCCTGCCTGCCGGGGGGGACGAGGCGGGACCGGCGGCAGCTCGCCCCCCGCCCTCCCGCTTCGCCGCGGGGCTCCGCCGCCCGGTCCCCCGCACCATGGCCTCGGGGGAGCCGCAGGCCGGGCCGGGCCGTGCCCCCGGGGCAGCTCCTCCCAGCAGAGGCACGGCCGCCGCCTCCGGAGCTCGGCGCGGCAGCGAGCAGGGCGGGCTGGCAGGGCGCAGCTGCCCCGCGGGGGGCTGTCCCCCTTCACGCCCTCAGGTACCCGGCCCCGGGCTGTGCGGCCGAGGAGCGCCTGAGGCAACCGGGCCTCTTAGAGACCGGGCATGAAACCCGTCAGTCGATTATATGCTCTTCATCAAAGCCATAAAAATTAGCGCCTTTTGCCAAAAGAGGGCACCTCCTTCTCCACAGGAGTGGTTACCCACTCCCTTCCCGACGAGGTGTTCCATCTCTGTCCTCCAGCGCATGGTAGTCGAAGGGAAATTGTTTAGGGAAGAGAGAAGCAGCCTCCAGCTGCAATGTGATTTTAAAACGCGTTATTTGCGGTTCAAAGCCCAGAGCTGTCGATTCAAATCTGCTGGAAATATCATTCTCACTGTAAGAAGAAAAAGCTAAATTCAGCAATATCTGGTCGTTTCTACAGTGCTGAATTCTACTTTTAAATAATTGGGGGCTGGAATTCAGCTCTGCTAAACACAATAGTATACAAGCACATTCTTTCCAGGGAAGGACAACCTACATATATTTTTTTAGAAAGCAGGTTAACAAACTATAACATCCACTTCCCTTCCCCCCCCCCCCCCCCCACCATTTTCTAATAATTGTGTTGCGGTCAAAATGCAATGGGAATGAACACTACAATCTTAGAAATCTCCCTTAATGTCAGATAATTGTATAATCTGTGTAAGAGCCATTGATTGCCTCACGGCCTGAGGTATATTTAAGCATTGATCTGAGCGCCAAGGGTGCACTGTGGGCAGTTCCTATGCCAGTGTTTGAGAAAGGATCACCTGTGTGACAACTGATAGAGCAGGAGGCACAGGGAAAAGTGAGTCCTTTTCTTATGTTGCACAGTAAGCCAGCAGACAAGGATAAATGGGAGTTGTGTTTAATTTTTTCCTATTTGTTGTTTTTCATAGGTGATATATCATGCTGCAGGTTTTTATTCCCTCATAATTAGTCTTTAGCATAGACTTTAGCATGGAAATTAAAATTAGCAGCAATGCTGGAAGACATTAAATAGCCAAAAATAGGAAGATGAGATGCCAGCCAAACTAACCAGACAGTGCTAAGTGTTAAAGGTACCCACATGCTTCCGTAAAAAAATGCTGGTGTATCTTTAAAATTTTTGGCAGTTTTAAATCATTAAAAATATTTGCAGCTCCTATTAGAAGAAAAAACCAAAACCCAACCTATACTTCCCTGCTTTGCCAGTCAGAAGGAAGACAGAACTCAGTGCACACTCAACCAGCAAAGGCAGCAGAACTGAGTGAGCACCCTCTGTCCACACCAATGGCTCTATCCATCAAATCTGTTCAAGGATGGCTTGGATTAGCACAGTGGGAAAAAGAGCCTTTAGCTGCTTGCTAACATGACATCAATGTGACTGCCCAAAGGAATATGAACAACAATAACACTATTCAAAGAAATATCCAAGGCAAATTATTCAAGGTTATTGAGTTCTTCCTTATTTACATACAATTTTGTTAGTGTGGAATAATCATTTTTGTATTTGTCTTGGGCATAGAGATAGTTATTGAATTAAAGCAGGTAAGATCATCTGACAGAGTTTTAAAAGACACGTGTACTACTGTCATTGATAATCAAAAATTGCAAATTCCCTTAATTTGTCAACTTTGATCATGGCAGTGATTTAATCATCTCTTGAGAAGGTGGCTTTTTAAGGATATGCTCCCTATTAAAGGATAGAACAAGAGAAAGCTGAGATTGACTGGAATTTTGAAAAAGAAAATGAGAATATGGCTTATTCTAAAGAATACTTTATTGTAAAACAGGTCACCATTCCCACTACTCTTGGGTAAACAGCTGGAAAAACTGGAGTGTGTGGAGAGCACTAAGAGTGTAATGAGTCATCCATCCGTAACATTTAAGCAAGGTGGAAAAAACCAAAAACTTCTAGTTTCAGGTAAAAAGAAAAAAAATATTAAGCATATTGCTGACATTTAAATTAACTCCAAATCAAAGTGAACATCTTGTGAGCCCGAGCCCTGAATGCAATGCCATTACCCTCAGTACAGCCACTTGCCATCACTATCAGGAAACATGCTGTTTTCCCTACTCATCATCACAAGCACACGCTCCCTAGTGTCTGTGTGTGCAGGCATTTGGTGACAACAGATTGGTGGTGGTAAGGCTTAGCACAATTGAAAAATAATAGGAAAGAAAAAAAATCAATATATTTACCAATTCTGTTGATAATATTGACTGGCAGCCCTGTAATTAAGAAAGCTAACAGTCACTGAGTACCCCAATAATGATTACTACTAAGTGTCTGGTCAGAGTAGAATTATTATTAATGCATCATGAAATTATTTGGAAGACTCATGCAGAGATTTAGTTACTCTCACTGACAGTGTCAGTACTTTTTAATTAGAGGTCTCCTTTAGAAGTGATTAGCTGGTACACTTAACCAAAACTCACTGCTTTTCTTTAGTGAAGCTACGGAATGGCTGCCATGTACTCCTGAGCCAACTTTATGCCTAATGAAATAAACTGACAGAGAAGCAAATAAAGCAGCCCTCCATTACTTTTGATACTGAACAAATATTCTTCAGGAACATAATTTAGGAACATAATAACCTTGACACTAACAAACTGGTTTGAACAACAACAAAAAAAAATTACAAAACTTCATGAACATGTGAAACTGGGCATCTAGAGTAGGCTAAATTTTTCAACATCCCTATTGCTTTGCTAGGAGTTTCAAAGATATTCCATCTTTGGGAGACTCCTTTTGAATGTGAAATAGCAAATACTTCTGTGATCCCCTGTGTCCAGTTCTGGGCCCCTCCATTTAGGAAGGACATTGAGATGCTTGAGCATGCCCAGAGGAGCAATGAGGCTGGTGAGGGGCTTGGAACACAAGCCCTGTGCGGAACAGGTGAGGGAGCTGGGGGTGTTTAGCCTGGAGAAAACAAGCCTCAGAGGTGACCTTATCACTCTCTAAAAGTTCCTGAAAGGTGGCTGTAGTCAGGTGGGCATTGGTCTCTTTCTCCAGGCAGCAACTGACAGAACCAGAGGACACAATCTTAAGCTGCGCCAAGGGAAATACAGGTTGGATATTAGAAAAACAGTTTTATGGAAAGAGTGATAAAGTTCTAGAATGATCTTCCCAGGGAAGTGGTGGAGTCACCATCCCTGAATGTGTTTAGAAAAAGACTGGATGAGGTGCTCAGTGCCATGGTTTAGTTGAGGTGTTAAGGCATGATCTTGATGGTCTCTTCCAACCTAGTGATTCTGTGATTTAAGATCATTTAGTCCAAACATTAGCAAAATACTACCAAGTCTACCACTAACCCATATCACTGAATGTTACATCCACACATCTTTTTGTAACTCCAGGGATAGCGACTCCACCACTTCACTGGGCAGTCTGTTCCAATGCCTGACAACCCTCAGTGAAGGATTTTTCCCTAATATCCAATTTAAACAGTCTCTGGTGCAACTTAAGGCTCCTCTTGTCCCCTCACTTGTTACCTGGGAGAAGAGGCTGATTCTCACCTGGCTACAACCTCCTTGCAGATAACTAGAGAGCAGTAAGATCTCTACTGAGACTCCTTTTCTCCATGCTAAACATTCCTAGCTCCTCCAGTTACTTGTTGGAAAACTTGTGCTCCAGACCTTCCAGCTAGCTCCATTGCCCTTCTCTGGATGTGTTCCAGCCCCTCAATGTCTTTCTTGTCATGAGGGGCCCAAAACTGGACACAGCACTCAAGGTGTGGCTTCACAAGTGCTGAGTGTGGGGGGACAATCACTGCCCTGGTCCTGCTGGCCACACTATTTTTGATACAAGAAATGTGTTCTATTAACGGGATGCTGTTGATTTTATAAAATACCTGGCAGTACAGCTGCAAGTTCCAACCCATCTGAAATGTACACATTTAGAAGATAAAGCAAAGGGTATATTAACAAGATTGCCTTTATTTTAATTTGAATTTTGCATATAATAAATGTTATTCCAGCTACTGGGGTCAACTCACAGTCTCACAGAACAGTAATTTTAAAATTAATTACAGCTATAAATGCAGAGAGACTCTCTGAGAACAGTTCTTATCTTGAAAACCATATTAGGAACCACAGGAAAGAAAAAGCATATAAAAAGGTATTAAAAAAAGCAGGTTCACTTGTACTATGGTTGCAGAGTCTCCAAGAATCTCTCCCTTATTAACATTTTAATGTTTCAACTACAAATTACCCATTATAGCAGACATTATAGCTTATAGAACAGAAGCAAGCAATTTTTACAAGTAGCATGGCAGGCTCAGTGTCAGCAAGTGGAACATCACCGAGTACTGGAAACACTTATGATGGAACCCACATATTTCCATGTGTATCAGGGGCATCAGTGTAAGGAATATTCCAAATCCATGGTTGATCTGTAAACCAAAACAGAAACATACTAATGACAAATTAATTTATCAAATGCAAAATTTGATTCTCTTCCTCTTTTCCCTTTAGGGGAAGAGGAAGGTCAAAATTCTCACCGATTTTCAATTAACATCATGCGCAATTTCAGTAGTGGACATTTTTGTTTTCTTTTTTTAAACTGTAAGATAAAGAGTTTTCAAAAGGCTTTGCTTTCCCCCCAGATATTATTTTAAATATAGTTATAACCCAGCATGCTCACCAGCTGTATAAGGATTGTATTTCAGACAATATACAAGTACAGTAATGCAGCCAAATTTGGTATGGCCTGGTGCCAGCAAGTTTTGTGCTGCATATCTCTTAACACAATGTAATTATAAATAAGCACTGTTAACATATTAATATTTTCCACAGGGAAGGTAAGAATTCAGTACCTAAGAATGACACTGCCTGACCTCTGAAAAGTTCACATTTACCCCTCACTTCTTCAAACATGACACCTTCAGATGAGCAACAGGTTTGCACCACACAGTTCCCTCCCTCCCACTTCCCTGAATACAGAAGCTCTTTCCACTCTTGGGAAAAGGCAACACACCAAGAGTTGGCTACTAGCTCTGCAACCTGCTCTGTGCTCTTCCTCCTACCATACATGTGGCAGAGATGCAGCTATTCTGTGAATCCAAGGTATTATTCTACTTCTTGTAGGCTACTCCCAAGAGAAAAATCTTTTATTTTAAGGTGAGTTTTCTCAATTAAGAAATTTATATAAATCTAGCCTGCTTCTTCTTTCCATGTACCAAATGAGCCCTGAAGGAATACGATTACATTAATCTGTAGAATGCATAGATTAAATTGAATTGTACCAAGGATGACAGGAATAGCTATTGATTGAGATTACTTTTATCGAATTTTAAATTTACAGGACCCAATGACAACTCTGACAATACAGGAAGTGAGAATTACTCTAGCAAGGAAAGGAGAGTAAGAAAGTGACAAAATCAGTAATGAAGGGTTATATAAATTACACAACAGCACACTATGACAAGTACTATGGCAATTAAACATCGGGCAGAGGGATCACTGCTACTAAGTACTCATTATTACTCACTAATAGAGTGTCCTTAATTCTCGTACTCTAGTTCCGTATGTCGCAGTAAAACATATCCCAGCTACACAAATGTTTTAAAATGTGTCTATTCACAGCAGGAAGAGGGCAGTAGGTAGTTAGTTGGTTTTTTGTTACAGTGGACAAGTCATTTCATAGCATATAAAAAATAAAAGGCATCAGAAACCAGAAGAAATTATAGCACTCCGTGCACTGCCAAGAAAGCTCTCTAGGTTTCTGGCTCAACTGCAGGATATCTGGACTTTGAGTAATCTCTTAAAAAGAAAAAAAGTAGCACCATTACTTCCCTAAGCTTCTTTTATCAGTCTCCTGCTGGAGAGCCATGTGTACCTTTTGTATTTCAGGTGAATGAATACCTTACCAGACAGTAAACATTAACAGTTAAAAAAATGAGTACAGAATAAAGCAAATGTTGGCAAAAGCATTGAGGATTTCAAACATACATTCAGACCTGAATGTATCTATGACATCAGAATAAATCCAGTCCCACTCAAGTACTGGAATCTGTCACTCAAGAGTACATTATGCAGCTTAGACCTATCCATCTTCCCTACTTTCCTACCATCTGGCAGTTAACTCTGCTTAATTCAGCAAAACATGCAGGCAGAGGAAAACTTAAGACGTACAGAAATAACTCCAGTCACCTCCTTAAAGCATGCTGAGAGGTCTCAATACCTAATTTAGTTCTTTCTAATTGTAGCGATCTAAATAAAATTTGCTCAAGGTAGCAATTTTTGCACTTGGAACTTCGTTCTGTTAATGGGATGCTGCTGATTTTATAAAACAGCTGACAGTATTTTAGTAAGTCATGGGTAGAACCATTGATGATACAAATTATAATTCAGTTATTTATTAAATGTCAGGTTCAATTTTAAATTATTCATCACTTTTAATAGGATCTCTAACAGCAAGAGAAAGACAATGACTGTGTACAAATACTGTATAATGGCAGCTGCTTACTGTTGCACAGAAAAATGACAGCCGAGCTTCTCAAAGTTAATTCCTTTATCTTCTTGGGGGGCAGAAACAAAAGGCCCATGAAATAATTTTTAAAGTGTCCTTACATACCTACCTTCCACACATTTCAAGATCAGCACTTCATTTCCAATACCCCAACTTTGTCTCAACTGCATCTCACTGGAGTTAGTGTTATCTACTAGGCTGGTACCACGGCTTTGCTCTTTCCTCATTTACAAGCAGCCGAACTCCAGCAGTAGAGTCAGCACTCAGTAAAATAAATGGGGCCATTCCAGCCCCACTGCTACTTAAACATTCTCTGAAAGCTCAAGTGGAGCACTATTTCAGTTATACTTGGACTTTTGAACATCCCCTCACAACTGAATAGACTATCACATTTTACTTAAAGGTAGAGAGACTTTGCAGAACAAGACAAGTTCTTTTTGAGTAACACCTGAGTACCACTCAAAGAATCCATGCTGGCAGGCCACATCAAGCCTCCATGTTCTCACAAATATGACAGATGGCAGTACAGTCAAAACTAGGAACACACAGTTGAACACAAAGTACAAAACACAATGAAAGCACCTTTGTGATCCTCTTCCTATGGGTGTCTTTTGCATTGTGAGTGGAGATCTGGATGAGAGAATTCTTGGTTGATTTCTAAACACAGAGACTGGATTCTTACCTCCACTTAATTTAAAAGATAGCTTCAAAGCAACAAGTATTCACAAAGCAACAAGTATTCATATACAGAAAGGTCACAAATAACCAGACTTCTTCAAGTCATTCTACATGGCAAACTCACTCCCCGTTGCATGAATCTGGAAAAGTTCTTCCTTAAGCATTTGCAAAAGGTGCACACTACACTTCAGTGTCTCTTGTCCCCTCCCTCTGAATGAGCATGGCATTTGAAAAACAACTAATCTTGCTCCTCTCAATGCAAAAATCATACTTAAAAATCTCAAGGAGGAGAAAAGGCAGATGGGGAATAGATGTGGGATCTGTATGAATATTCACAAACAAAGTGATGATTTCTGAATGCCAGGACAATGACCACATGTTTGGGTAAAAAAATAAAAAGAGAAAAAAAAATCACAACCCAATACTGCATTTTAAACAAAGGATTTACTTTGTTTCTCAAAGTGCTGATGTGATGAGAAAATAAATATTTTGATATCTCCCCCAAATTGTTATTAAAAAACCTTGATATACTTATGAATTAGAAGTTTCAAGTTCCCTCCACACAACAGATGATTTCCTCAGTCAGTGTAATATCTAAATCACAAATGAAGTGAAATGCCTTGACTACAGAAAGCAACTTGTATTGGCAAGAGAGATAATAGCAATACTGCAACAGAGATATGATGATGGGAGCTCAATGAGAATATAATGTTACACAATAAAAATGTTATACAACAAAATCGCAGTACTCATTTAAAAGATTGTACAAAAAATAAAATCTGAGCACTGTTAAAGATACAAAGAAGTTTTATTTATAATGATATCTTGCTAAGTAAGACAGGCTATTGTGTGCATGATTCCCAAATACCAGACTGGATAATTTTCAGCTTGCCTTCCAAGGAACTCTCAAATCATAATGCTGGCCTGTTGTCGGAACTCAAAATGTCCCTCAGACATTTTTAGAGGTTCCAGGCCTTGGTCAGAAGCATTTTAGACCCTGGCAAACAGCAGAAAACAGCTGTGATTTTGAGTTTGAACCATGGAATGAATTACCAACTTTAAAGGTGGAACAAGCAGTCACAGAGGGTTAGATGGTATAGTAAAAGTAGTCACAAATTAGAGGGTAAAATTTTTTAGTATTGTACAGGGGGGTTTTAACACCTGTACAGGGGGGTTTTACTTTGTACAGGGGGGTCAGGAGTTCTAAGATGGAGGAAAGTGGACCTGATCCTGTTCTTCCTCCTTCTTCTTCCTTACCTCCATGTTCTTGGTGATGTTGGCATTTTTCTATTGGTTTAGGCTGGGGACACACTGTTCAACGTAGATGATAGATATTGGCACATTATTGTAAATATAGCACACGTAATTTCTGGTATATAATGTTTGTACCATCCCACTGAGGGGCAGAGCCCCGCACGCTGCCCTGCAGGACAGACCTGCGGCAGGGCAGCAGAACTTGTTATAGATAAGCAAAAATAAACAACCTTGAAAACAGCACAGACGAATTATGGCTTCTTCTTTGGCAACGGGGCAGAAAGACAGAGACTTTCTACAATCTCGGAATCACCAATACCCACAGATTCCGACAGTCTGTAGTTTTCATTTATCTTAGTATCATCGATACATTGAGCTTTGCAATAGTCTTTTTTATTATGACAGCCTGAATCTGTTGGTTAACTACAGAGGCCTTCACGAGACTGATGTATCTAGATATTGAGTCAGCTACCAGATTTTTTCTTTTAAATCTTTAAATGTTTTGCCCTAAAGATGCATCTGCTGACCACAAATGGCCTTCTGCTGTTCAGCTGACTATTGGAGGTGATCAACTGCAATTGCTCAAAACAGCAATATGAAAAGAGTTAATAATGTACATGTTGCACACAACAAATGTTACCTGCTAAAGATTAACGGGGTTCTTTGTCATGTCAAAATAGGAATGATCTTATTTTTTATTTTAAAACTGCCAGATGTAAAATATGCATGTTATTTCCAGCAACAAGGAATCATGCAAGCTATGTATATCATGCACAATCATATATCTCATATCTTTTGTGCTGGTAATTTAAAGCATTTGTGAAGAAACAGCCTACAGGAAAAATGCCTAGGTAAAAGTCCCCTGTGCAACCTTAACTCTGATCTGTCAGGATGTCATACTGTTGATTTCCTCAGACTTCAACTACAAATGTTGCACTCTTTACCAGGTGGCTCAAATCACATGTAAGTTCCAAAACTAGACTGGACATCATACATTTATCCTGAAGAAGAATACTCAAACCAAACTGCATTTTAAAATTCTTGAATTGATCAACTATTGAAGAAAAATACTGACGATCTGGCGAATTTGCCATCTCATGACAGTGCTCTCACCTAATAATCTGCAGCACATCTCCTTTAGCCAAGCATGAGCTTTGAACTCAAAGAAGTTCAAAGGCTGGTAACATGTGGCAAATCAGATAGTCAAGTGGCTCCTTCCAGTCTGCAAGTATGCAACCTGATCACAACATTACACAGAAGTGGCCAAGCTACATACTGACTGTCTAACTTAAGTTTCTTCTCACGCAAAGTGTTAATTTCTTTACAGTCATAAATAGCTGGGAGAACAAATGTACTCAAATGTTACACTTGGGCTCTAGGAGGTCTTCTGAGACAGCGTCGATGTCAAGCTGCATTACGAGAGCTTCAGTCGCAAACTGCAGGTTTACCAGTCAATAATAATGCTTGTGGTTCTGCTGAGGAAGCAAACTGCAACCATAAATGAGATTGGTTCCAACCCTGGGTTTCCTCACCCTGGGCTATGATTTACAATGACAATATACACTTTTTCTTGAAAAATTGAAAACTAAGCTTCTAAACATACTTTCATTCATATTTACCATTGTTCTGAATGTTAAATAAGTGAAATATTTTCTGTTCAATTTATTAGAATCACTAGAAACTGGACTAGCTTCTAGTTGTCATCTACTAAAAAGAAAGGATATTCTCTTAGATTTTGTACCATACTAGGCAAACTGCAAGTACTTGAAGTTCTCTAAAAACTTATACAGGATGTTGCTAGTCTAGCTCTTGCAAACCCCAGAAAGTATATATGTTTCAAGCAGCTATGCAACATTAATTAGGGAAAAAAGGTAGTTATTGAAAATTAGATACTTTCCCAGAAGTCTTCTATCTTAATTTCTTCAAAAATATTTTAACTATTTAACTACTTTTAGAACTTTGAAGAAGAAACAAAGGTGAGAGAAAGGTGGAGACCACATACAGACATTTTCCCAGAACTTACATGACCTCCTGAGATTACAAGTTTTCCCAAAACTTACAGGACCTCATGTGAGGGAGCTTAGAGTAACAAAGAATTCCTAAAGCTTTGCTGGACAAAACACCAATCTCTTCTTTTAAGCACTGTGCCACTAGCACAAGGCAGGGTAAATGAAAATTCTTTCAACTCTGAGTAACAGGTTAAACACAAATACCTAAGCCTACCAGAGCTGGAGGCAAAATATGCCATGAAGTCTTTCTTCCTTACATCCAGCACATGTTATATGTAATAAATGAGATGCAGTGTTACTATGGTTTCCTGAAATCACTATAAGTACTTACAAATGTAATTTCACCATACTCCCAATTCCCACTCATTGAATATCAGACAAAATATTAACCACTGAATATCTGAAGTTACAAGAAAAAGGTAATTTGGTTTTCATGTAACTGTGGCAGTGGAACACTGAACAGGGCCCTTCACAAGGGAGAGTGCTGGTCTTGTGACATATGTTAAAGATCCTTTTTTGCATCCTTAACAAAATCACAGCTGTCAGTGGCTGAAAACTTCAGCTAGAGAACTAATGAATTAAGTGGACTGTCAATTTCTGAACAATGCCTGTACTTGTATTAAAGCTAATTTTAATGACATTTCCCTAATATTTTTTCAGCCTCATCACCATTTTTCCAGCATGAGATTTGACAGCTTTAGCCCCCATTTACCAAGGGTAAAATAGATTTTCCCATAGGACCATAATGAAATACATCTTAATACATTTTTATAAGTTGTAAGAATTGTTCAGGAAAGAAGTCTTCAACAAAGGGCAAAACATCTAAGGTAATTAATGTAATTGGTATGTAGAGAGATTAATATGTAGCTTCACTCTAGATTCATCTCAGCTGAGTTGGAACCTGTCTTATTTTCTTGCATACACATTTATCTCCTATATACTATTAATCAGCTAATAGTTTCTCTCTTTGATCTCAATATATACACTTAAGAAAAAATTAAATGAGAAACAATTTGTTTATTAGAATGCATTTACCCCCCTATTTTATAGGGTTCTCTTCCAGAGAGTTAAAGAAGTTTCACAGCATTTTGAACTATGAGCTCATTCATTAGTTCAAAAATTTACTGAAACATTTGTGTTTCAATAAACTATGTGTTTTACTCCTATTTCAAGCTCTGTCCTAGATGCTGTCTTTCTTAGATCAAAGCTTCCTAAAAAGAAAGTTAGTTACAATCTTTTGACATTTCTTTTAAGGAAAAAGACCAAAAACGTACTCTTCCGAAATATTGCCGATTGCACCTCAACATTATCCTCAATATATTTTTATATTTTTCAGCTATTACCCCACATCTGCACTCTTATCACTTTCCTGATTTGCATGTTCTAGAGATGATCTCAAAAACTGAGACAGTTGAGATTTTGTACACTTCAAGTGTTATGAAATATAACCTATGAAATATAGAACAGAGCAAAAGCAACTCTTCTCTTCTGATTTACAGCAATACTTTCACATTTGCACTACTGTATTTCTTTCACATTCCATTTCCAGAGGACTGTTTTTAGCTCATGCCTGCTCTCTTCAAAACATTCCCTTTTCAACACTTTCCCCTATTAGTTCTGCAAAAAAACATTTTGTTTTATAAAGAATATCTATTTTCTTAATGCATATAAGAATCACAAAAGAGGAATAAAAACTAGCATAGAAGTTATTGATCCAAAACTTAAAACAATAAAGAAAAATATTAGAAGAAAGAGCCTTATAATTAGTTACTTTCTTTGAAGTCACAAGCAGAACATGGAACTGATACCAAATGGCATACAATCACACCACAGAAAAGTTAAAAGAAATCTTTGGAACACGGCAGTATTCATCTGACTCAGAGTTACTCAATTAGTTTGCTCCATGTAGAATACACGCCTACTTTTCTTCTGAAGTCACATCCTACCTTTGCTTCCATACTGTTCTGGTGGGAGGTCATAAGGTACAGGAAAATATGTTGCTGAATCTTTCCTGTCTGGAAGCTTTCCCCTTCCTACATGAAAGTAACCTTTGTCCAATCCCTATGAAAGAAGGGAAACATATAGAAGAAAAGATTCATTAGTTTCTGGGGAAAAAGACTAACTGAATCTACAATTGATGCTTTCTCAGTGAGCTACTTTAATGAACAAAATTTTCTGCCTCCTCTACTGAGATTAGATACTTCATGAAGCACCTTCATGTCTTAAAAACGCAGCTTTTTTTACTTCTACTATTTCAGCTCTTCTCTTTTTATTACATCCATTGGCTTGGCCATGTGGGTCCATATTGGATATATTCAACCTTCGCAGGCAGAATATACATGTACACCAATTTATTTCCATGTTCACTAGGTGAACTCCTTCAGTGTTTAATATTTAACTAAAGTGAAAAGCTTCTAAAAATTTCTCTTTGTTGCTTAGGTTTCATTCTGACCACATTAATTGGATGCTCAGTATGTTTCATGGACTAAACTAGAAATCACGTTGTGTTATAGAAGTAAGTCTTCAAATCTGTGCTTTTCAGACATGCTGGGTAACATCATCCAGACAAAAAAAATTAATGAAGGTTTGAAACTGCTTGCACAAAAGCTTCAAAGACTACACTTACATTAGAATGACAGCATTACTGTCAAACAAGGTTAAGGACTACAAAGAGAAAAAATGCAGTACAGTACAAAGGTAGACAGATATAAAGTGATGCAAGTAACTTGGGCAGGTGTTATTGCTTAACTACTTCTCCATAGAAATTGGAGCCCAACTGTAGCAAGTTACACAAAAGCAAAATCTCTTAGTTCTGAGATTTGAAGTAGCTTACTGTCAATCAAGTACAGTTTGATTAGAACAGACTAGAAATTTAAAGGCTATCAAGTTTATTTATTTATAAGATATTACTGACCACTACTTTTCTTTCTAAAATCATGGAATAGTTTGGGTTGGAAGAGATCTTCAAGGGTCATCTAGTTCAATCCCTGTACACTGGGCAGGGACACTAGTAGCAGGTTGCTCAGAGCCCTGTCCAACCTGATCCTGAATGTTCCCAGGGATGGGGTATCTACCACCTCTCAGGGCAACCTGCGCCAATGTTCCACTACCCTCACAGTGAAGAATTTCTTCCTTAGATCTAGTCTAAATATACCCTCTTCTAGTTCAGAATCACTTCCCCTTGCCCTGTCTCTGAAGTTCCTATTAAAAAGTCTGTCCCCACCTCTCTAATAAGCCCCCTTTAGGTACTAAAAAGCTGTAATAAAGTTTTCTTGGAGCTTTCTCTTCTCCAGGCTGAAGAACCCCAAGCTCTGTCTTTCCCCATAGGAGAGGTGCTCCAGCTCTGACCATTTCTGTATCTGCTCTCTGGACTCAGTCTAACAGGTCCTTCCTGTGCTGGGACCCCAGAAGTGTGTGCAGCACTGCTGGTGGGGGTCTCATCAGAACAGAGAGGCAGAATCCCCTCCCTCCGTCCCTCCCCTGCTGCCGGCTGCTTTGGATGCAGCCCAGGACACAAGCGGCTCTCTGGACTGTGAGTGTGCACATGACCAGCTCATGTCCAGTTACTGAATTACACTTTATTCAAACTCTACGGTCCACCAGTCTGAGTTTCACAGCATTATTGTTTTGTGATAGCAAGCATCCTAATTACCAAAACATCCCATGGTATTCAAACACACACTGTCTCTGAATGGAGAGTCCCTCTATACACAATACTGCAAGTCTTTCTTCACTGGAGTTTCACACCATCACATGCTATCATTTTAAGTTGGAGACAGCAACATCCACATGACCAAAGTATGGGAATCAATGTAGCCTGGTGCCTTTTTCTTTAATATTCAAGAAGAATAGTAACCTACAAAAAGCAGAGCTGCCAAAGACAATGTCAGACAGCAGTTCGAGCAAGTCCGTTCAAGAATCTCCTTTAGAATATAGATGCATCTTTTGGCTCATGACCCAAAGTAAGAGCAAACTATAGGTTACAATGTAAGAAACATTATATATTATTTCAAAGACTAGGCAAAAGCCACTGCCCTTTAAATGAAAGAACAGAGGAAACAAACAAACAAGGTCCATGCTAAAGCACTGTGTGAAAGAAAATCCAGTTTGAACTTCCCTTTCTTATACCATTTCAGTCAGATATTTTGATAAATCTGCATTAAAACCAGGTTACAGCATTTTATGGAGCTTAGGCGTGAGGTAACAATAATATGTTCAAAACTGACCAAGGTTAATATGCAAGATTATTTTTAAAAGCTCATAAACATCTAAGGGTTTGAAAATGACTGGAAAAAAATCATAATTACTTACACAAAATGCAACAATCAAGTTTTATAGCCTTACTTCCAATGAATTTGAATTACTCAGGAATTGGTAGAAATGTCATGTAAAAATGCAAAACCCATACTTCTGTTTGTAGTGGAAAGAACACGAAATATGCCAGGGATTCTACAGCTCACAAACAACAGGAACTGTGTAAGTGATGGTGGTGCCAAGAGATTTTTTTCATAACTCACGGCAGTCAGGCTGCGATTGGTAGGAGGGTCTGGGTGGTGTGTATTCCTAGATATTACTCACAAGATGGCATTTAAATTGTCAGCATATATGTGACATGTGTGACATTTGATTGCCCAGACATCCTGTGAGATGGTTTTTATGCTACAACAAACTTCATATGCCTGATGGACAGCACCAAAATTACAAAGCTGCTGCCTGGCACCATCTGACATTTGTGAAACCCTTACTATCACAAAGCACAGTGTAAAACACAACCTACTTCAGCCTCTACCTACAAAGTAAAGACATTTTTCATCTGTTTTTTTCCTCTGTTATCCATTGTTTTCTTCAACCTAGCAGTATTTTTGTTTCTACTTAATTTCTTCTACACTCCATGCGTTGTTATTTCTTCAGCATTTTTCTTTTCAGGCATTTTGCTTCCTTCTCTTGTTCTACAACTTCACTTTTCTCTGTCTTCTTATTCCTCAGTACTCAGCAATTATATTTCCCTTTCCTCTGAAAGACTCTGATGCTGTCCCCCAATGCTGCTTGACTCTACCAGTTCATCCCAAAATTGTTTTATTTGTCCGTCAGAATTTAACCTATAGAGATCCTCCATTCAGGAAATACTCACCTAAGAAAAAGACATTTGCTTTTCCTCAGAACACCCTGGAGTAAGTGTCTAGTTTGTGGAATACATTCTTTAACAAGGCTCTCTGAGGAGATTCACACAGAAATTGAAGTATGTCACACACTTTGACTGTTTTGAACATTTCCTGAATGCTAACAGCTCTCATTGCTGTTTCCAAAAAAACAAACCAGCAGGATCTTGCATAAAATAATTTTGTCTGACTTGTAAATATTCCTCAGCCATATTCTAGTCTTTCAGAATTGTTCCCTCAGCAGCTTTAATTTGCTCTTTGACTGCTGCTTCCAGCAATACACTTTGAAATGTTCATAAATACATATCTCAATTGGGAAAGCATATTTTTGTACTTATAAAACTTTAGGTGCTGATATGGCTTCTACTTGTTAGCATAATATACTGAAAAAGCAGTCATTGGGAAGAATGAGAAAAGGAAGTTTAACAGCTTTTAAAATACTCCCAGTTTTTGAGCATTTTTTTGCCCCAAACACAAAGCAGACTGCAGGCTATTAAAAAAAAAAAAAAAAATCACATAAGATAAAGGTAAGAATTGCTAGTGCTATTGAAGTGGGAATTCAGACTGATACCATTACATCATTTTGATCCTACCGAAGTAACTTTTAACAGGAGACAACTGATTATCCCACTGGATGATTATGGGATTAATTGTTTCCAATGCCAGTAAACAGAAAAATAGTCCTCTTTGGCAAAACTATTTAAAAACTTGCTAGTTTTGGCAGCAAAGAATTAAGGATGCACAAAAACTCTATGCTGGCCACACTCATCTGGCCAGCAGAACACAAAGCAAAATCCTTCCCCAGCACTGGGTGCAATTATTCCAAAGAGAGCTTTATCCAACTGTACCAAAAGATTTTTCTTTTTTAAAGAAGCTCACAGTCACAAACCCAAAGTTTCTTGGCTTGGAAAGTATGTGTCTGGGCGTCTTTAACACTGGAATTTTAAAACCTTGTGGCAGTTCTGTGAACACTTAAAACAAGGCTTAACATCTTGAAGTCTACATACTAAATCTTGGTTTACTTACACTGTATTAACTTTCCCACTCCCACTCCATTTTACATGGGATGAAAGACTTAATCTAAAACTAGAGAAACCAAAGAAGAAAGTGGTACTACACTGCCTTGGAAGTTGGTGTTACAGTCAAAGAGTTTAATTGACTTGATTTTGGTTCTGCTCTAAGTTGAGCTATGACTGAAGGTGCCGGGCTCAGTTATTTGAACGCAGCAAAAATTTAAGCAGTTCACATGCATCACATGCATAATGCCTGGCTGATCTCTAATCCAGATTCAGTTCATACACCCAGACCCAGAGTCAACTACAAAACAGTACTTCACTCCAGTGAGTATTCAACATCAAATACAGCACTTCAGAATCTAAAATTGTTAGTTGTCCGAGTTTGATTATCTAGATATAATTGCAGGATTTGATAGCACTAGGTAAGCAATTATGGGTAGGTTTTCAGTTTAATAGCATCTATTATATTTCTCTGAGCTTTTATTTCTAAAAGCTGACTGAGCCAGTACTATATTCAACAAACATCTAGAAAGATTTAAGTATTTCACAAATTTTTATACTGTTTTACAGGTCAAGCTCAATTTATCTTAGCATCTTATCAGACACAGAAGCTGTGAGGAAGAACTATTTACTTAAAAGGCTTTCCATTAGTCACTTCCAAGATTTTTCAAACAAAATAATTACTGGAACATGTTTCCCAGAACTCCATGCTTTTTGGTCATTGCCTTCTCACTGTATGTTTTACCTGTTAAAAATGCACTTTATCATAGCCTCTGGAAAGGAATCCCCAGCAGCTGAAACAGCAAGTTGAAAAAGAGAGAGTGTAGATGTAGGAGGTGAGAAATAGAAATGGAGATGGAAAGGGAAATGTAGTTCAAACACAGGACAATCTTTCTTTTAAACATTATTCTTTACTCAATAGAAGCTTGTGATCTAATGCCAGCATCAGCTGATTTTTCCCTGAACACTGAAACTGTAAATGATAACAGCTGCTGCTATATTGGGAACAACCATTCAACATATTTCTGAGAGTCTGTATTAGCACATGAGGCCAAGACCCAGCCTCAAAGCATAATTCTGGAAGCATTTGTTAAAAAAGACAAAAAACTGGCAGTCAGCTGATAGCAAGTGAGGAACGATCCACTTCCAAATTTGTATTCAGCAGAAAATAGAAGGCACAAAACTGCAAGGCTAGAGGAGTTCTTAAGATAAGTGACATTAAGTGTGTGCTATGCAAATACACCAGGGTAGTGTGGCCAAGTAGTCCCAGGTGCTGGATTAAGGCTCCAATCTCTTCTACAACATTGATTCAACTTCCATCAATGCCAGTGATATTTTAATGGTTGGATTATATGATTTTAAAGGTCTTTTTCCAGCCTAAATGATTCTGTGATTCTATGATGCTATGTCTTAACTTCTGCAAGAGTACATGTCGTGAACTTTGTGATAATACTGCATGAAACCACCTAAAGAAACAGAACTATCAGAAACTGGCAGCATTAAATCAGCATTCTGATAGTAAGAGCATGGCGAGTCCCTCAAGGCCTAGGAAAGCTCAGTTATGTTTCAAAGCACTTAATGTAGTTTATACTTTGCATAACTTTAGTTGTAAACAAGCATTTCTGTTTCTAAAAATTTTAGTCTATTACCAGTTCTCTGTTACCTTCACTTAAAACTACTCTGCCACATAGCATTCTAAAACAACACTGAGCCACTGTGACAAGCACACTAATTTATCAAAGAAGCATCTTTATGCAGTTAACTGCAGGGCATATGCATAAGAAATTCATAAGCTAAGCAGTGCAACTTGAGTATCAGATGACTGCATGCACATAAGCCCAGTATCAGTATCTGTCTGACTATCTCCTTGTTACCAAGAGTCTCTGCAGGCACTTCTCAGTGAAACAAGAAAAGCAACTGCAGTGTCTCTCCCTGCTTTGCACCCACATACACCATGGGATATCACACCCATATGATAATCAGGTGACTCGTTCTCTTCTGGTTGCCAGTCTTCACAATTAATTGTCAGTATGTAGGAAACTGGGAGAAAACCAGCTAAATATTCTCTCCCAAAATATGTACTGTTACATATTCTTGCAAGTTTTAAATAAGCTTCAATTAAGTTGTGCTCTGAGAGGTCTGAAACTCAAACATAAGACTATCTTGTGCACAGTGACAGGTTTTAGTACAGCCATCTAAAAGCATAGGAGCTTTCTATAATTCAAAAAAAAAGAGGTGAGAGCTGTAGAGAGAAAGCATTGTACTCACACCATAGTTAGCTAACCTGTTACACACCACTTTGTAAAAATACAGCAGGACAAACAGACCCAGCCAGGAGACCCGAGAACATCATTGTCTAATAGTTTTATATCTGTATCTGTTTCTCTAGAATCATACTTGCATTTTAAATACAACTTTTGTCCCTCTACTTATGACTCTCCCAACTCAAATGATACAGAAGGAAAAAAATTGAGAAAAGAATTCAAAGTGATCAAAAAATCTCCCCCCTAGGAACAGCTGAGCAGGATAAGAACTCTTCAGTCTAGACAAAGACAAAGGTGTCTGGAAAGAGAGATATGAAAAGGATGATTAGGAATCACACGGTTCTTGCATCTTTCAGTGCAAGAAGAAAAAACCGTCAAATGATTAACTTTCAGAAGTGCTTCATGTGACATTATTACATTGTGGAACTCAGCCAGAGCAGACTGTGACTGCCAAAAGCCTACAGACATTTAAGAGCAGACAAGAGACACTCACAGAATAGGCCTCCAAATCATGAAATATTCAGAGACAAACTACTACTTAAATACCTGGCCATTATACTTTCCCACAAGCGTCTGCTTTTGACCACTGAGTTTTGAGATGTTCCTTTGATATGATAAAATAAAGCCTTCCAGTCCCCCAACAATGGCTATTTTGAAGCACCCAGAATAACAAAAAGGGAAAGATGTGGAAGCTTGGCTCTACTTAATACAGCACATCATGTTTTCTTACCCAGATCCTTGCCATTTATTCCTATTTTCTATCCAAAACTTCATGTACCATCATTCTCCATAAACTCTGGTTCCAGAGCCAGGCTGAAAGAAAGGTACCTCAATATGATTTCCTCACTCACCTTCCTGTCCCTTGAATTTGTCCTTCGTACTTCTTCCCTGCATTAGCCCTCACCTGATCATGTTGAGCTGGTTCATGGAATGACTTTGGAAACCTGTCCTGTTTTGTTCTGGTCAGTCTGAGCTGGTTCAAAGGATAAAGAATCCACTCAGCACTGATGCCAGTACAACTAAGGGAATGAAGACAGCCAGAAAGTTGTAGTCAATGGTTCTGTATCCAGGTGGAGGCTGGTGACTAGTGATGTCCCTCTGTACTGTCTTGGGACTGGTGCTCTTCAGCACTTTCACCAATAACAGAGACAGCAGGACTGAGTGCTCTCTCAGCAAACCTGTCTTGACACCAAGCTGAATGATGCAGTTGACAATGGAATGCCATCCACAGGAAGCTGGACAGGCTCAAGAAATGGGCCCACAAGAACCTCATTAGCTTCAACAAAACCAAGAGCGAGGTGCTGTACCTGGGTCAGGGCAACCCCAGCCAGGAGCATAGACTGACAGAAGTCACTGAGAGCAGCCCTGTGGAGGAGGACTTGGGATACAGGCCAGACATGATCTGGCAATGTGCACCTGCAGCCCAGAAAGTCAAATGTGTCCTGGGGCTGCATCCAAAGCAGTGGCCAGCAGGGCAGGGATGGGATTCTGTTCCTCTGCTCTGCTCTGATGAGACCTCACCCGCAGTGCTGCATCCACCTCTGGGGCCCCCAGCATGGATGTGTTACAACAAGCCCACAGAATGGCCACAAAGATCAGAGGGCTGGAGCTCCTCTCCCACAGAGACACGCTGAGAAAGTTATTATGTTACATGACTGTGTCATCTGGTGGTCAGTTATGTTTATACAAAACCCATCATTTACTAGGTACAAATAGACCAGTACCATAAATTCTTTGCCTGGCAACACCCAGAGATAGCCAACTGGAAGTTGGAGTACCCAACTTCCAAGAACATTAATTTGTCCCTTTCAGATCATTTGCTGTTAAAAGTCAAATTTTTGCACAACTTTCTTTGCCCAGTGCTTCACTATTCAGTTATTAATAGTTGTTTACACAAATGATGTTTCCTTTTTTTAGAGCTCATTGATATAAAAAACAATGCTTCCTACTCTAAGAAGCTGTGGGATTTTTCTTGTTTCACTCTCTGATAAACACATTTTCTTCCACATAAACCATGCTGAAGAAAAACATCTCTAAGGTTCATGATATCAGAGACCTCACTACTATGCAAACTCATTATAAATGTCAAGAGTGAGATACAGGAATTCTTCAGCTGCAGGCAGAAATCATCAATCTTAATATGCAATCTCAGGAGACTCCAATTATCCAGTTATGGTAGGCAAACATTTTTACAATATCATATTAGTAAATATTCATTTGGGACTACATTACTAATGAGCAGAAATGACAGAACATTATGTGATCATCTGTGAACATTATCTAGGAAATAAATACTCTTTATCAGCAAAATATTTCTAAGGACTTTTAGCATACAAATACTTTTTCAGAGAAATTTGCAGATTCTTCCCTGGAAAGAAGAAATTTCACACAGGAAGAAGTTTAAATGGTTTGTGATCATAGACTAACTGCTGTTGAGAACATTTTGGTACTGTCAGCTCATCAGAGAGGAGGAAGAATCAGCCACATAACAAAAAACTTGCATCTCCCCCCATCAGGTAAGAGACAAAGCCCAACCTAAACAAAGAAGGGAAGCTTTTTTCTTTTAAGTACTTTTAAGTACTTTCTGCCACAGGATTTCATAGAGGGCTAAAAACCAGCAAGTGCAGATCAATAAAGAACTTGATATCAAGAGACAATCACATGACTGCAAATGGATTTCAGAGAACGAGCAAGAACGAGCAACTGGTGCAACATTAGGAATCATTTCTCAAGTTACAACACGCACACACACTTTACTTCAATGTGAACATGTACTCACAGCCTAGTTTTAAAAAGCACAAGAGAAAAGATTTGCTCATCCTTTCCAGTAACATTTAGGTATATGTTACAATTTCAAAACATTTTTGCCTGTCAGTAAGAAGAAAAAAGTCACCAAATCCATACCTGCTGTGTAGGAAAACAAGACTCTATGAATACCTCACAAATTCAATTTCCTATTAAGTGTTTTATCTGGAAGTAGAGTACTGATCAGATAATTCAGTTATGCTTGTATTCATAAATATTTGCAGGTTTTCCTCATATGCCAGGATTTGTGCTTGAACTATGGACTTACAAATGCTGAAGGCAAGAAAAGAACTCCGAGTTCGTAAGAACGGATCATCAGTTGGCTGCCATTTTTCTCCAGAGCTCCCCAGGCTGCTTTAGAGAGATTGGCACTGTGAAGAGAAACAAAGCATATTAGTGAGGCACAATCTTCAATGCAGAAAACGTTTAAATAACATAGCATAGCAATATCCTTCTAGCAGAACTTAAATTCAATCAGAATCATCTTCTCACAAAAAGTGACTTGATTGTTATTCCTTATTGCTATTTTTACAGCACAGTGGGAGCAACAGAGACAATATGTAGAAAGGCATTCATACAACACATGTGGATAATTATACAAGCCTATTTCTGTCATACAGATCTACCAGACAAATTCAGCCTTTTGAATCTTCTCTGCACATTTCAGAAAGGAATTTGGTACTGGTAAATAGCTTCAATTTGATGACTTAAGAAGATTAAAGGCTAGCTCAGTTATGACTACTTACAATACATTCAGTACAGAGTGGGTTTGCATTTTACATTTTAGTGCAGAGTGTTAAACAGTATCTTTTGGTCTTAGCATTTTGTTCTTGGATCTATTTATAAAAACAAATATTTATCAAAGAGATTTTGTTTCAATTCACTATTCAGCACCATGGTATCAGTATCTACTACAAAGTAGATCAATTTGGGAGTCAAAAATATATGCAATTCTGTTGTCAAAACCTACTTCTACAGCACAATACAAAATTTACACCTTATGTTTCAACTGGATGCTGTTTGGTAACAGCAAATGGTGGAACAGAAGAAACATGAAAAGAAAATAAAGCAACTGTGAATTTCTCTATTAGATGAAGTGAGCATCACATTTAAATGACTTAAAACCTTTTAAAAAGCACATTAATCACCAACACTATTGCAAGCAACAGTATCAATGAGTGATGAAATTTAAAGAGAACAAATATAAAGAGAAAAAATATTAAAGTAACTGAGCATTCAAGAGTAAGGACAGATCATAATCTGTAGAATATAAGGCTGCATAAAAGTCAGTTTTAGCAAAACTGAAACATCTGTATTTTTCATTTACAACAAGACATTCTCCCTTCAAGTCAAGAAATCTTGTTTCCTCTTCTGGCTTTTTTAACAACTAAACAATAGAAATATAAAGCTTATACTTCAAGGCAGACTGCTAAGCAACTCAATCTGACAAAAGGTCAGATTCCAAATTCTATGTATTTGTATGTTATATTACAGTAGGCAGCCCAAAAATAACCAGCTAACCCAAACTCTACCTATTTTGTAGAAACCAGCACATTCATACTAAACCACAGCATGTCTTAAAGAAACTTAACCCAAATTTAAAAATATCTATCACTTTAGTTGGTGTTGAACCCCAAAACTGGCAGTCAACTCAGACAAGGTTTTAGTGTCATTATCAACAGTTTCTGACAATCATGTCAATTTGCAGCTTCAAATGGGGCAAGGCAATGGAGAAATATTTAATGTGGACAAAAATTTCTATCACCAAAGTACTATGTAGGTTACAAAAGTAAATCACCTGGGCTTGCAGCTGACAAAAAAACCCCATGTATCAAGTTTTTCAGTGAGAGCTTTACTGGTTAGATGTTTACCTTGTTACCAAGAACCAGGCAATCTTCTGGAAGTCAGGAGAGAGTCTCATGTATGTCTTAATGTGAGGTATAGCATGAGTTCGACCCGTGACATCTGCTGACCATTTGCTAGAAAAGCAAAAGGAATTATTTTCAAATACAGTTTTATTTTTGGGTCTAAAAAATACTCACCATATGACAGCACCATGATTTCAGGAACACTACTTATACTTGTCACACTCAATACTTATTTCTCCTAGAGAAAATCTTAAAATACTACATTTAACTGAACTGTTAACAATTCTACTAGAAGTCAGATTCTTTACAACCAACCCAGAGAGATATTCTCTTCAGTGTGTCAGGTTCTACTAACAAGTTTTTTTCACTTCTCTGTTCCAGATAGCACTCAAGGAACTAAGTCTAACCTTCTGGACAATACATGTTCTTTGAAGACTACCAATGTTTATGACTTCAAGCAACTGAGTTTGGCACCAAACTAAATGTCACAGAATTCCCCAAGTTTATTACAATTTATAATCCATGACATAAAGGCTGGGAGCAACTGGTAGATTGTTGCTGCTATTCCCCTTTCTGTGCCTCTAAGCCACTGAGAAATTTGAGGGTTTAAGAGAATAGAGGTCATATCTATGTGTATATAATAAAACTAGATTAAAATAACAAGCCATTGCTGGATTAATTCAACATCAGTGTTACAGAACTAAAGTGTAAACAAGCAGTAAATATATGTACATAACTGAAGGTATGTAGTCACAGCATTAAGAAGCACTTTATGTTCACAGCTGTTAATCCTCACCCAAATTCAGGAAGAAAGCTTCGTAACACATCTTCCTTTACCCAGAGACGTTTCTTCCCCCAGATTTGAAGAAGACTCTTGTTTCAGTTGTCACAATCCTGTTTCCCTAACTCAAAATTCTCTTCTAATAGGCAAATCAAAAAGATCAATTACCTCCGAAAAACTTAAGTGCACCGCGTTCCTCTTTTAGCCTGAGCAGACTGACTTGGAAGGGCTGGAATTGTTTATCTATGTTGCCTTTCAGGACTAACACTTACATACAGTGCACTTAAAATGAAGAGGCTTTGTATTTAATGGGTGAGGACCTAGTTACTTTAACAACCTTGTCTCCTCTGACGGAGGAAAAAAAAAACCTCTGAGAACTGGTCTTGTGTTCTTAAAGGGCAAGAGCTGAAACACTCTGTACATTTGATACAAACTAGACTTCTTTATGTTTTCATTCGAACTGCATCAAAGTCTGTTTCTATAGGACAGATTAAGGTACACATGATACAGAATTAGCTGACTAAACTTGTGTTTCCCTACAAACTCCACACTTCCCATACATACAAACTGTAAGGCTGAGTCATGACTCAACCACCCTGGTTAATAGCTTTTCTCTCACAACTGACAGCTTAGACAAGCATCTTAAAGCTCCTGAGACAAAAATATTTAGGTAACTCTAATAAAATTGTAAAAATGAAAGCCAGGGAAAAATAGTAGAACTGGGAATTTAAAATTTATTTTCTTTAGATTTACCTCACTGTTTTGACCCAGGACAAACTTCTTCACTCACCACTAACTGCAGTTATTCTGTGATACTATCGCAGTCTACAGCCTTTTTTGCCTCCTTATCTTAAGATATAAGTAGTGTGCCTTAGCTAGAGTACTACCACTTCTATCTATCACCTACAGTACTCTAACTGCAGTTTGATTTCATGAAAAGTGATTGAAACTCCTGTTTTAGAAAGTTAAAATCAGAAAGGGGAAAATATATTTTTGACACATTTTCCCTAGTAGGACAGCACAAACATGTAAGGATTAAAAGGGGAAAATGCATGCTAGTTTTGGCTGGGATATAGTTGACTTTCTTCATACTGGCTGGTATGGGGCTATGTTTGGATTTGTGCTAGAAACAGCACAAACACACAGATATTTCAGCTGTCATACACAGCCTTTTCTGCCTCTCACACCACCCCACCAGCAAATAGGCTGGGAGGGGACACGGGCAGGACAGCTGACTAAAGGGATATTGCAGCACATGAAGCTGAGGGAAGAAATGGTGATGGGAGGGTCATTCAGAGTGATGGCTTTCATCTTCCGAAGCAACCATTAGGCATGATAGAGCACTACTTCCCTGGGGATGACTGAACACGTGCCTGCCCATGAGGTGTGGTAAAGCAACTAATTTTGCTTTGCTTGTAGGAGTAGGTTTTGCTTTATTAATAAACTATTTTTATTTCAACCCACAAGTTTTCCCATTGTACTCTTAGGATTCTTTCCCCTACCCCTCTATGAGGGTGGGGGAGTCCAAGTGGTAGCTTTGTGGTACTAAGCTGCAGGCCAGGACTAAGCCATCACAAAGTCCAAGAAATTTAACTGTACAGACATATCCAATTCATAAACAGGAATAACTAATTTTCTACAATATCACCTCTTTCAGTATTTAATTGTCTTACTTCAAATACTGAAATAATTTTTTAAAGATACTGGCAACAAGGCTTGAGAAGAATTAAAACAACTAATACCATTAGTTTCAGTCTAAAAGAACACTTGGGATCTCTGTGTAGATGCTCTCTCTCATCTTTTGTGGTTTTAGGGGAACAACACTGTACTTCTGCACACTGAGAAGAAAACTCAAAACTTATTCAAAACTTTATAAATCTAAAGAACATGCAAAGCTCTAATACAACAATCCTTATTGACATAGGCATATGTCAGACAAATTCTTGTCAAACCAGCTTCTTCCACTCTTTGAAATCAAAAATTTGACAAAGTAACTGCACAAACATAAGGCACACTATATTAAAAGCAGATCAACTAAAAGGAACATTAAAATACAATACTATTAAAGCTGATCAAATGTTTTGAAAGCAGCAATTAACAAAAATTATTAATAATTGCAAATGTGTCCTCATAAATTACTAATTCTGAAAGGGGGAAAAAAAGCAACACCAGAGAGAAAACTCTGCAAATTACTCTGTTTACACAGTAGCTAATCTAACAAAGCACTCTAGTCATCATTTGCTACAATCAGAAAAGTAAAAGCAATATTAAGTTTAGTCACACTAGTTTTTTGAAAAATTAAAGTTCTGAGCTGTATTATAGGTTAAACACACCCAACTGGCAGAAGAGAGAAAAACAGCCCACAGACATTATAAAAAGTTACATGTCTGGGGCAGACATCCTGCCTCATCAGTTGAGAGGCTGCAGGACACCATCTTCCAACTCCATTAATTTCTCCCTACTTGCAAAAAGGAGTTATTCATTTTCCTTTACTTGTAAGCATAAAAGATTTGGGGTTTATTTCCTTGCAGCTTTGGTAGAATCCCTAGTCTCCTGCTGGTTTCATACTATTTTCCAGTTTGAAGGAAAATTTTCTAAATTCCTCTAATCCCTCCACTGCCCAAAGATTTGCATTATAAAAATAAGTCTTTCAAACAGCTCATCTTATATTTACATCCATTGAAACCTGCTGTTTTCTGTGTGCCCCAGGTTCTACAGATAAAAAGCTGCAATCTTCTCAGGCCCTATGGTGAGAATTTACACACAGGCTCTCCTCAAGGGCTGCTGTCCTGCATTATTGCAGGGTAAGAGCCTGCATCTGGGTAGTCACTACAGAGCAATTATGCAGGGCCACTGCCATCTGTAGCCAGTTCCAGAGATGAACTTGAAACAGCCCTCTTCCTGCCCGAACAGGCCCCTGTATGTCCAAGGAGACAGGTACATGGGCATTTTCTCATTGAAAATGAATAAATAAATGAATTATATCATTATTAAGTAACATTCTGTGTACTAAATCAGAGACTAACTGAAAAAAGGTTACAGCTTTTTTCTAGTAAGATTCTCATGAGGTATGACTACAGAACCAAATTAAGACTGCACAAACACCCCCAGATTTTTTCTTTTTTTTTTTTTTTTTTTTACTTTTTGAATCATGACTGAAAAATCTGAAAGCTTCAAGTTGATTGCGGCTTTCTTCCTTTGCTTAATGTGCTCAGAAGACACAGTTTAAAGGTGGGAGACAAAGCTTCACATGCTTTCTGCCTGAGTTCCATTCCTTAGATATTGACCAGCAAGGTTCACAACAGCAATCACCTCCACTCTGGAATGGAGGATGCTCTCTGCCACTAGCAAATTCTATTTCGGTCTCCTGAATATATACCCAACTGAACAGAATCTTACTTAGTAAATTTTCTTACCAGAGCAACTTCTGTCCAGAAGAGTTAAAATTTTCTGATGAAAGGAATGGGAAGTTGTGGTCTTGTAAGAGGTTACAAGTTCCATTAATTTTTTTTTTATCTTTGCAAAACAACTTTTCCCATTGTTCTCTAAACATGCGTAAGTTTTTAACGATTCAGCCCGAGGGAGATATCTGGCATGGAATGTGTCAGACTGTTAGAATTTGGCACAACTAATAGCATATGGAAATAGAAATTCTTAATAGAAAATGTCAGGCATCTTTAACAAAAGATATTGCCACAAGGGACTGAGAATTTTTGCAGCAGGACTGCTGTACTAAGAAGAAAAAAAAAGCAACCTCCAAAAAAAGCCTTCCTAGTCCTGTTGTGGCTCAGTTGAAATTCCATTAACACAGAGGCACATGCAGGGAAAGTGAAATACAACTGGAAGTTGAAAAAAAAGGACTAACATTATTCCTGTTCAGAGAAGGAAACATTATATAAAAGTTTACAGAAAACTAAATCCAGTAGCAACATTGTCCCATAATTTTTTTAAAGGTAAACAGTATGCTTTCTACCAACTGTTGAAGATAAGACTAGCTGATACAGAACTAAAGGCCTTTATTTTAAGGAGTTTAGGAGATACCATACTTGTAACCATTTCCACTTAATTGTTTTTAACACTCAAACATTACAGCACTATAACTTTAAACATACGGTCTGAAATTTAAAAAGCCCAAAGAATTGAGTTCTACTTACTGAAAATAGGAATGCAACCACAGCTGTTTCTGTGCTGTCTGTATACTGTACGGAAGTGAGCCACCAGCTTAAGGAAAGAAATAGAACATGTACATTTATTTTTTTGAAAGACATTCTAAAAGCAGCAAGCATCTTTGAGATTAAGCTATCTCTCCTAATTCCATAAGTTATTTTCAGGAAATTGTTAAGTGCTCCAGTAGTATAAAATGGTATATACTTGTTGGAGTTCTTTCCATTCTTATAATTTAGCAAGTTCCTAAACACCACAACAGCACATTTACACTAAGAAAAGTCAGAAACTGTATACAGGGAGAACTATGGGTAGTTTTTTTATATGATACTACTTTATATCAACAGATTGGAAGCACTACCCATACAAACTAGAGGAAATAAACCAAGCAGCTTTCAGAAGAAAGAAAAAGCCTTCCAAATCCCAAACAATGTTATTTTAAAAACAGCTTCTATGACGAAATTGTATTTGTATTGATTTGGCCTTTGGCTAATGCACCTTGTGATTCCTTGAAATGGATTTAAGAAGAACCAGCTACTAATTATATTCGTGTAGTGTAGTAAAAAACATGACACAAAGCCATGATGCATATTCAACATATCCTAGAAGAAACCAAAATAACTCATTACAAAAGCTTTACTACTCTCAGCAATGCACTAACTGCAGGAGTCTACAGAACTGTTAATTGCACAAACACAGAGTCGTGTAATTCACCAAGTGGAGGGGTCTCACCCACTAGCATTATTTACTCATTTTCTGCTGTGAGGTAAAGACTAGGAAGAGAGCAAAGCAGGCTCAAACTTTAAAGGGTATAAAGAAAACTTCATTAACAGAATTAAAAGAAAAATAATAAGAAATCAGAATAAGCCTTCAGAACACCTCTCCTTCCCCCATACCCTCTTTTCTTTCCCACTGACAACATAAAAAGGCAAGACTCCTGACTTTCAGTCAGTTTAACACCTCTAAAATAGTCTTTCTTCAGTTCTCTTAGGGAGAAGAATCTCTCTTGACATGCCATGGAGACTTCCCAGAAGAAACAGTTCTCTCATGGCTTTAATGTCACAGAGAATCAGTCGCCTAGGAATGGAAAATTTCTACATATGTCCAAACACTAACCAGAGGAAAGACAAAAACTTCTGAAAACATTCAGGCTAGCTCCATGTTCAAAATCCACCAGCTGCTAGAATTCACAAGCTACTCTTGTGCATAGGAGTATAGGTATCCAGCTTGGAACAGGAACACTTTTAATGATTCAGCAAAGCCAAAGAATTCCTGAATTGCTGAAGTTGAAAGGACCCTCTGGAGATCATCTAGAGTAACTCCACACTCAAAGCAGGGTGAACAGAGAACACTGCTCAGTAGAGTGTCCTGTCAGGTTTTGAGTATGTTCAAAAACAGAGACTCTACAGCCTCTATGAGCAACCTATTCCATTTAAACATCAGAAAACAATACTGCTATAAGGATAAATTGAAATGCAGGAGATTCCCATGCACATACATTGCCTTTTGTTCTTTCCCTGGTCACCATGCATACCATCTGCCTCTACTTTCCATCTTCCCATAATTTATATTTATATACACTGATAAGATTTCCCAGGAAAGCATTCTTCTCTAAGTTCCAAGAATTATCCAGCTGCCTCAGCCTCCCCTATGATAGAGGGGAGGGCTCCAATCCCTTATTCATCTTTCTGGCTTTCTGCAGTACTTTGGTTCAGTATGCACATATCTGTATTGTATTGTGAAGTCAACAACTAGACACAGCACTCCAGAAGTGGTCTCACCAGTTCCAAATAGAGAGGATAGATCACTTCCTGGCAATGTACTTCCTAACACAGCCCAGGATTCTGCTGGCCTTCTTGCTACAAGGGTGCATTGCTGGTTCATCTTCAGCTTGGAAGACCATCAGCACTTCCTGGTCTTTTTCTGCAAAGCTGTTCACCTGTGGTGAACCCCCAGCGTTCACTCATGCCTAGGGTTACTTTTGCCCCAGCTCAGTACCTTGCACTGCCCAAGGCTGCACTGCAAGAGGCTGCTGTCTGCTCATTTCTCCAGCCTGCACAGCTCCTCTGACTGACTGCACAATCATCCAATACATCAACCACTCCTCCCCAGTCTGCATTATTTGGAAACTCCCTAAGGTGCACTCTGTTCCACCATCCAGGTCACTGATGAAGACATTAACAAACCACCCCAGCACCCAGTGCTTGGCACATGCCACCACTAGTGGCTGACCTCCTGCTGGCCTTTATGCCAGTGCTCACAGCCTCTGAGGCTGGCAGCTCAGCCAGTTTCCAATTTGCTCCACTTTCCACTCATTCAGCCTGTACTTAATCACATCATTCTACAGATGTTAGAGAAGACAGTGTTTAAAGACAAAGATAAGCTAAACATCTAGGGGCATTCACTCACTCATCAAGCCACTTATCATAGATGGACATCAGGTTAATTAGGCATAATTTCTCTTTAAAAAAATCTATGCTGACTACTCTGAGTCACCTTTTTTCCACCATATGTTTGGAAGTATTTCCAAGATTACTTGTTCTCTTTCCCAAGAGATCAAGGTGAGGCTGGCAGATCTGTGGGTCCCCTTCCTACAGACAGGAAAGAATTCCTTTCTTTCAGTACTCATTAATCTCTTCCAATTGCCTTGACCTTTTGAAGACTTGTTTTTGAGTAACAGAAGCTTCCCTGCATCAGAATACTACAGTACCCATTTCTATTTCAGGTTGGCTGGAGCTATGCTTTTACAAATATCACTTAATGCAAATAAACATGGGAATAATGATCAGAACAGTTGTATATTACAACATTAAAAAAAAGGACTAATAACACCTTAGCCTCCATTGTATCTGATGTGCAGACTCATACTGCAATCAAAACAGAAGGAGAACCTGACACACTCAAACCTGAATTTTCTGCAAAAATTAAATAACTGGAGTAAGAGCAGAGGGCAGGAGCTGTTGTTTTCCTACACAGTGACATATGAACATGGCCAGAACAGACAGATGATACATACCCATGCCCACAAAACCATATCTATTCAGTCACAACACGAGAGCTGGAGTCAGAGCTCCAGCAAAATCAGTAAGATTCTACTGCCACCTATTCTATCACATTATCAGCAAGATGAGAACTTCATCTTAACATCAACCACTGAAGTGATTTTGCAGGACATGACCACAAAAAGGAAATAAATGGGGATTTATCTGCTTACCAGGATAGCCTTCTAGACTTTGTCTCACATTGTTCACAGTAGGATAAACCTTCACAGAGGTAGAACAAAAAGTAACTTTAATAACACAGCTCTGAATAGATAAACTGTCAATTTTCACACAAACTCCTTAAACAAAACTTGAGAAAAAACAAATATTAAAAGCTACATTTTTTAGAATAAATTTACACTGCAACTTATAACTACATTTGTGACAGTAACACAGAAAGTCTAATATTTTTACCACTCTTAGAGAGCTAACCAAAACTAGCTATCAAGTCTCAAGTAATACTGCTTCAGCCACTTCCACAGTAGCCAAAGCTAGTTCTTAACATTATGAGATTTTAGTCTCACACCTCAAATATGAGATATGAGTATGCAGGGGCAATTAGCACATGGTAAAGGCATAACTTGACCATCATTTTTCTTGATTTAAGAAAGCCCTGCCACAAACTTTTCTGCTACTCCCCTTAATTGTGCTAATAACCAAAGGCATTAATGACTAAGGATTCAGTTATATCTCAGTAGGAAAAACAGCTGCATCTAAAAAACACAATGGAAGACAAGCTACAGAATGAGAAGATAATTTTGATGAGATGATATATAATCTAGTGTCATGCAGATGAAAATTTTGGTACATTTTTATAGCAAACCACATATAACTAAACAGCTTTAAATGGCATATATATAATTTCATTATGAAATCTCCATTACTGTCTTCCAAAAGTTCAAAGCAAAACAATGATTAAGATTTCCAAAACAAATGACTAAGTGTTAAATAAAGGTCACCAGCATCTAAAAGACATACCAAATGAATTGGGACATCACATTTACGGAAAGTTGTCACAGTGCTGCCTGCAGCCACCAGGCTCTCCTGGAATTCCGAGCACAGCCATTTGGATCCATCAGCTCCCATTGAACCAATGCTTGAGAACTGTCCAATGAGAGGCCAGGATTCCTGTGCTGGTATTGGCAAAGCATGCTCCTTCAAAAGCTGGTGAGGGGAATTAAAACACTGTTAGACTTCAACACACACAGAATACATTAATCAGTTTGATATCAATTTTGATATAATAAATCCTCTATAATTTACTTCTGATAATGGAGATTACCATTCATACAATGTATTTAAATTTGCAATAAAAAAATCATCAGGCTTTCCAAATAAACTCACTTCAAGAGAAGATTATACATCACAAGTTTTATCCAAAAGCACCAAAGTCAACTGTTAAATAATGGGTGAAAAGAATGCTAGCAGCTCTTTCTAAAAACATGAAACATTAGCTTCAGAAGTTCCAATAAATAAAACAACTAAATATTTTTCATATTTGGTGGTCGCCGGCCATAAAATTCCTCTCGTATCCTAAAGCCATGACACCCAGCTACAATAGAAGTCTACAATAAGAGGGGAAAAAAGAACAATTGAAGAGAATACTAAAATTAGCCTTTTTTAGAGTTCTTCAGCTGTGAATGGAATTTAGTCACATTAAAAACAGACTGATATAAACAGATATTAAATTCTATGTAGTTATCAGCTTTACCCCACTCTAGACAAAACCCACAATCTAATGACATCAGTCATCAATGTAGTATCATTAGGTCTGTCTGCATTGTCACTAAAAACCTTGTTAAATCACAGAAACATTTGCCACAAGATCATGTTTCTCCCTTACAAGCTTTTTCTGTTTTATTTTTTCTTCATTCTATGTCTAACAAGGCAAAAAACATCAGACAATGCATACCACAAAGGACAAGCTCTTAATGAGCAAAAGGATGTCCACAAGAGTAAACTCATGTTGAAAAGTAATGTGATACATAAATATTCTGTATGTTACAGAAGTTTGCCACAGACAGCATGGGATTTCCATATAAAATTCATTACAGTATTTGAAATTATGCCACTTCAGCAGGAGGTGCAGGTAAAAAATTTCTCCAATTATGAGAAGCATTTAATATATGACATGAAATACCTCATCAAATTCTGAAAAAAAAAAAACCAGCCAACCAAAAAAAACCCCAAAAAACAACAAAAAAAAAAAAACCCAAACACCCCCCAAAACAGAGTTCAAACCTTCAAACCAAACAAGAAGGGTCCCTGCAAACTTGATATATGCAGTCTTAAAGATCTGCAATTACAGCTTACCTAAATAAACATAAGACCTCTAAAGCCAAGAGAGTTCGACTACTAACATAATACTGTCATATTCACCCCTAACCATATCCCTAAGTCCAACACCTACACATCTGTTAAATATCTCCAAGGATGGTGACTCCACCACTTCCCTGTGCAGTCTGCTCCAATCCTTGAAAGACTTTGAAGTAATTTTTCCTAATATCGAAACTATACCTCGCCTGGCACAACTTGAGGCCATTTCCTCTTGTCCTATAACTTGTTACTGGGGAGAAGAAACCAACCCCCAGTCAGCCACATCCTCCTTTCAAGTAGCTGTAAAGAGCAATAAGGTCTTCCTGAACCCTTTTTTCTCCAGGCTGAACACCTCCAACTCCCTGAGCTGCTCCTCATCAGCACCATGGTCCAGATCCTTCGCCAGCTCTGCTGCCCTTCTCTGGACACACTTCAGCACTTCAATCTCTTTCTTGTCATAAGAGGCCCAAAACTGGACTCAGCACTCGAGGTATGCCCTCACCAGTGCTGAGTACAGAGGGGAAACCACTGCCCTAGTCCTGCTGGCCACACTATTGCTGACACTGGCCAAGATGCCATTGGCCTTCTTGTCCAAACGCTGGCTCATGTCCAGCTGCTGTCAGATGGCACCCCCAGGTCCTTTTCCACCAGTCAGCTTTCCAGTCACTCTGCCCCCAGCCTGTAATGCTGCGTGGGGTTGCTGTGACTCAAATGCAGCACCTGGCACATGGTCTTGTTGAACCTCACACAGCTGGTCTCCACTCATTGATCCAGCCGGTCTAGATCCCTCTGTAGAGCCTTCCTACCCTCCCGCAGATCAACAGTTCTCTCCAACTTTGTGTGCTCAATAAGGAGCCCTGGGGAACACCACTTGTGACTGTCTACTAGCTGGATGTAACTCCATTCAACTCTCTGAGATCAGCCATCCAGCCAATTTTTAACCCAGCAATGAATGCACCCATCCAGACCAGGAGCAGCCAGTTTGTCCAGAAGAATTCTGAAAGTTTTACTAATGTTCAAGTAGACAAAATCCAGAGCCTTTCCCTCACCCACTAGTCTGTCATAGAAGGAAATCAGATTAGCCAAGCAGCACCTGCCTTTCATACTCATGCTGACTGAGCCTAATGACCTGGGTATCCATCAACTGGGATCTCCCCAGTCAGCCAGAACAGCTGATTAATGATTGAAAGTGGCCCAATGAGCACTTCTGCCAGCTCCCTCAGTAGATCCCATTTGGTCCCATGGACTTGTGTACATTTCAGTGCTGCAGCAGGTCACTGACTGGTTCCCCTTGGGTTATGGGGGTTACATTCTGCTCTCTGTCCCTGCTTTCCAGCTTGGGGAGTTGGACATATGGAGAACAGGTCCTGCTGTTAAAGACAGAGGCAAGCATCAAGCACCACAGCCTTTGCCTCATCCTTTGTCACTATGTCTCCCCCTGCATCCAATAAATGATGGAGATTCTCATTAGTCTCTTTTTATTGCTAATATATGTCTAAAAGCATTTTTATTGTATTTTTCATCAATAGACAGGTTAATTTAAGTTCTAAGTTGCAAGCCTATATATGTTATTGCTAACTTTAACAATGTATTAAAAGACTCCTGATGACAGCTGGAAAAATTGGAAGGAACTGAAGAATTCTGTCCAAAATTCTATTTACATTTTAAGGGATATTAACAATAAAGTTTACAGTTTTGGTACCTTTCTGAGCCTGAGATGGCCCCACTTTTCTTTATCATTGCCTTGATATCGTCCAGGGGTAGAACCAAGCAGATACACTCTAAAAAAAGAAAAAAAACCAACATATTTTTGTAGATCTCAACTGCTCTGGTTTGTAAAGTAGCAAGGTATTTTAGTAAAACTTACCAGCAAAATTGAACACTCAAGTGCAACCAGAAATATTTAATGTCTCCCATGGAACTTATAATACAAAGAAAAGTGGATTTTCAGCTGTATAATTTATTATCAGCATCCTAGATGGCTGTCATACATGACCAGGTTGTTCTACTTTTTCAGTGTGCAAAAAAATGCAGAAGATAGGTAACACTAGCAATACACACAAATAGCACATTTGGCACATAACTGGGCAGTAATTTTGAGCAAAGCCAACCTACTGCTACATCCAAATCAGCAGATTCAGGTATGATTTTCATTTGGGCATCTAATAGTTCAGATGCAAAGTACAGCTTTTTCAACACTTCCTAATAATAAGTTTAGTAAGCTATTTGACTTTGCCCTGAAAACAGGGAAGAGACCTGCCCAAGTCACAACAAACAGATGCCTTAAGAAGCTGCATACATCTCATGTCTAACTTTATCCATGACTGAATGGCCCCTACAGCACATCAAATGGCAATCCTTATCCTAACAAGTGACTCTTCCCTATCACATGCATAAATTCCTATCAGCTAGGGCTCAACTCATCTGTTTAAACTCATGCTGAGGATCAATGCAATCAGAGCAGCTGTTAGCTCACCTGATTATAAAGTACATACTTCTTTTTAATACTCTCTCTAATCTTTTAAGACTCCATGTAAAGATAAAAGTACTTCTTAATGCATAAACTAGACAAGGCTTCAGTCTCTATTACCACTGCAGTATGACCATTTTCAGCTTTTCAACAATTTTTGTTCAGATTATAAAAGAGCAATTAAGTTGACAGGGAGATTTACACTTTTTGAAGTAAATGCTCATATTTAAGTGCAACTATTTATTAGAAGTAAATTAAGCATCCTGAATTATTTTTAAGTAATATCAGCAATATGATATTAGAGAAGACTATTCCAAGACCTGTTAGACACAACATTGCCAACCAAAACCAATCCATGATTGTTATCGGCAAAATTCTACAGATATGTATGTTGATTAAATTCTGCCTTACAAATAGAGGCCTACGCTGAATAAAACCCTCATTCCAGTAACCTTTGCTTCTGTGATCACTCCTATATGACAAACCCTATAAAACACAGTTTTTTTCCACTGGTAATATTACTGGAGTAAATACTTTGAGCCAGACTGGCTCAAATACCAAGCCCTTAGTACTTTATAGCTATTTTCTGAAAAGTTACTGCTGGTGCAGCTTTCTTTCTTCTTTTAAAATGCATGCTTATAAAACTATTAGTTGGTCTATTTGACATAATCTACACAAGAGAATTTTTTTAAAACTACATAAAATCGTGTTTGAACACTCAATCCTGAAACAAGATTACCTTACAAAATAAGCACAAGGTCAAACAGATCCTAACACAGATATCTAATTTCTGTGAAATTAGAAAAAAAGAAAAACTTAGGAAAAAAAAAACCCCACACATGCAAGTTACAAAAAACTTAAGATTATGTGTACCTTGTTTCTGATAAATCATGTTCTTGAATCAGATCTATCCATTCCCTGAGTGCAGGAGAATTGTAAGCTGCCAAGTAACTTATTAGGTCAGACTTAAAATTAGTTGCAGATTCACCAGCGGAACCAGATGTGCCCTTAGAGAGCCTTGGATATAAAGGGCTTAGCCATATTCTTAAAAGAAAAAAAAGGAAAAAAAAGTCAGCCATATAAACAAGCATACCATGCATTAATAACACACAGGTTTAGTATAGGAGTAAAACACATCTGAAGGTCCTAAACAAATACTTGACAGATTCATTGTGATACTAGCCATAGATGTCTTAACATCTACAGAAGCAGCTCATACTTGCAATCATAAAACTAATACTTTCAAATGAAAACAACATTCTCATAATTTATCCACACACACATTTACAGCTTTCACCGCTGTTGAACTGGCCGGCCTCAGGCTTAGCAACCATCTGTCCTTTCATCAACATTTTCTATAGGAATGGAACACTGTAATGTGTTCTGCTAAACTACTGGTTTGTGCAAGTGCATACAAACCACCAATTAAAGCAGCTGAAAGGTTTATATAGTTTGAAGAGTAGCCCACAATATAGGTTGCCTCTCAAGAACCTCCATCAGAGTAAAATAGGATGGGCACCACACAGCAAAAACATTTAGCATTTCTTTTCAGTCACACATTAGTGCAGCCATGGGAACCAAAGAGTCTGCATTATCAACTTTACAATGTGTTGATACTACCCTCTGAAATTCAGAACCACCATATTGTGATCCTGCATAACACCACAGTATGCAAAAGCTAAAAAAAGAAAACTATTTATCGTATTTGACAAGTAGGGGAACTTATTAAGCATCCCAATAGGTATTTTCATGCCTTCTTAGCTTTCTGAAAAGCTAACTGTCATAAGATACTAAAGCCACCCATAAGGTTTAATGGCAAAAAAAACAGTGTGCAATTTTGGCACTCAAAGAGCTAGTATCAGACAAGTAAAGTCTCAAAACCCTGCCATATTTAATGGAAGCAGAATGGATGTCAAAGTGACAGTAACCTCTGAAAAGCAACTTTCCATTAGTTTGAAGAAATTTTATACCCTGATTTATTGTGGTCATCTAACTAAAAAAAATGCTCCCATAAAAACAGCCAAAAAATGGAAGAGGTTGAGGAGCCTTATATTAACATGCCACTTCATCCTGTTTTTTGTGCTCTCAACAAAACTATATCCTAAGCCTGTCATTAAGTTTAAGGACTTCTACCAAAAAATAAAACAGGAAAAAAAATTCCTTCCCAGGAAAGGATACTGGGTGAATACTAGGTCATCTACTGTATTACAGAACCAATAATGCCCAACATGTATCAGACTACATTACAGATACAGTCACAACAAATCCAGAATATGTGCACATCCATATTATTTTTGTAGTATTAAGATAAGTTTTAAATAGCTGCTTCAGATCTAAATAGTACTTTATAGCTACAAAGTTTTTTCATAAAGAGACAGCACAGAATAATAAAACTTTGTATCAGTCAGATTGATTTTAATCAATTTTGATCAGCCAACTAGGAACATAGTTTTGTTTACAGGAGAAAGCAAGTAAAAATCAGACCTAGACAGCTACCAGCATTCTAAGTCAAATTTTTAAAATTTTTGTTTTAAAATCTATTTTAAGAATGTAAGACTTGCAATACTAGATCAACCAATATCTCATCTCCAGCAGAAGCAAATAGCTATGGAAAATATTAAACATTCACCTGCTAGAGATTGTTGCTTACCCCTGAGTTTTCTGGTGCCAGTCTTCAGCAATAAGATTGGATGTATGTATCACAACTCTAAGACCTTCTTCATACAGCAACAACATCATTTTCCTTTAAAACAAATATACAACTCTTCATGTTTTTCAACTACACAGAGTAGGAGATAAATTAGCAATTCATTAAAAGGCTCCAAGATATCTATTTTCAAAAATATGTTCTGCATCCTCCAAGCCCTTGGACTTCATGTGCATTCCCAGCTCACATGGCAGTCATTAGACTATCCCCATATATTTTATTCCAGAGTACAGCTTAACATCTCATGCAACTAATTATCCACAAAGTGAATATTTGCAGAACACTTCCTATATTTGCACAGTTCTTTAGCTTTGCAGATAGTCAGAAAAAGAATTAAGGAACAGTGAAAGGCCTTTGGTTAAAACTGAATTTATTAAAATCTAGTTACTTCCTCTTAAACTGACTTTTACTTTAAAAGAAGTTATGTATACAGCTAACCATTGCCATAGTGACGGCAAAAAACCTATATCATAACTCTTAACTCAAGCTACAGAACAAAGGAATTTTAAAAATAGTAACTGAGATAAATATACACATCTGTATCTTTTGTAAAAAAATTCCTCAGATTTTCATATCCAAGTTTTCATTACCTGTGTAAAGGCAGCATATCCATGTCATCCCAAAGGATGAGATCTGAAACCCAAACTGAACTGAAACAATCTTTGCCAAAACATAACATCTGCTCTTTTCTATAGATTTCCATCTAAAAAATTTGCTTTGAGACACTTCTATTATATCTAATTCAAGCTTTTTTTTTTTTTTTTTTGAGAAGAGCCCTAGATTCACTAGTTTGTCCATATGAACTGGAAATGTCACAGATTGTCCATATGAACTGGAAAACATGATCAGTAAATCAGTGTTGTGTTGGTCCTACCTGTGACTGAACAAGTTTGCTTTACAGTTCTGGTATTAAGGCATGAGTTAAGAGCCAGGACCTGCAGTCCACCTGGCTTAGACCAGTTCAACTTCAACTGTGTAACTTGCACATCTCATATGTACTCAACAGCTAATTTGTCTCACTAAACTACAACAATCCTACCATCTCTAAATAGATGTTTGTGGAAGCTTTAAGAGTTAACAATTTCTACGAAACCCAGTTTTGCTGCAGACCTTTCTACTTCATAATGTTACTTACGTATGGTGAGTTCCAAATGCAATATCCAGTTTAGCCTACAAAATTAAAAGTTGATCATTAAAAATTGCTATTGTACTTTGCTTCTTATTTTGTGTAATTTCACTGCTCTCTAGTGGACAGATCACAAAATACATTATCTTCCTTCTCCATAATTCTAATGCACTTTCCACTTTCTACAAGCTAGATTTTAAATGGCAATGTAACTCTTGCTGGAACTGTTACAGAATTTGTGCCTCTCTTACTAACAGGATTTTCAGAAATAGCAGTGGAAAATAACTCAAGGCTCCTGCCAGACACCAAACAGAAGCCAGCAATGTGCCCTTGCATGAAAGAGGACTAACAGGGTCCTGGCCTGCATTAGAAGGACTGCTGCCAGCAGGTCAAGGGAGGGGATGCTTCCCCACTGTCAAACACCAGTGAGGACACACCTGCAGTACTGGGTCCACATTCAACAGGAAACTCAGGCTTACCAGACTGTTTCAAAGATAACAAAATTCCAAGATCATTCTCCTCCTAACAAAGAGCACAGCATCCCCATGATCATTAATATAGTTCACCTGGCAAAAATCTTGTAACACTGGTGAAACGTAAACTTTAAGGCATTTAGAGATTTTTGAAGAGCTAAGATTTTAGTTAGAAATAAGCCTTACTAGAGTTAATTAAAATAATAATAATAAATGAGTAGGCCTTGATGAAGTTAGAAGTTAGTAGTTAACTAATAATTGATTGCTTGTCAGCACAATGTTTAGTTAGCTGGGTATATAATGAAGAATATAGAAACTGACAAATAGCTTTTAGGAACATAAGACAATTGTGGGCCTCCTCTGTTCTGAAACCAACTGAAGACAAGGAATGGGAGTTCTACCAAGAGTTCATTTGTCATACTTGTATTGAAAAGGTAGAAAGGTCAGAACGAGGAAGACTTCATTTACTTCCTCATTTTGGGACCCCTCCCCATAAAAGGGACCACCGACCCATTTCAAGGGACAAACTACGCATGCTTAATAGCTTTTGGAGTGATTAGCATACGAAGCGGGCAATGGGATGTACCAAAATTATGAATATGTATTTGTATTTTGTGTATTCAGTACTTGTATGGATAAAAAGACTCTGTAATCACCTGGAAGGTGCGGTGTGTATTTGGGAGCTATCCCGCACGCTGCCCAGCGTCGAATAAACATACACTTTCTAACTTTAAACTGTTAGAGAGTTTTTGTCCGTCACAGTTGGATATCGATACTAGATCAATATCCATATTTTTTTAATAAATCATTGGCAAGTTGCCATAGCCACACCCTCCCCCAGGATGAAGCCAATGTATTCACCACTTAGGGACAGCAAAACAATGAACATAACATCAGAGATAAAATGGTATGTGCCAGGAAGTGTGCTCATAGCAGTTTTCATCTTCTTACGGAGATTATTTGTATCAGCATTTTCTTGTGTAGAACATATTTGGGAAACAACTCTAGTGAGATTTAAGATTATAGTGACACTAGGACTAAGTTCTGTGCTTTACACAAAAATAATGCTTCCTTTTCAGCCACTGTAAGAACTTGAATGTAACACGTTAGTGGAGAAAGTGAGCAGCTCTTCTGTGAGCCCTGTGACATGTCTGTGGGCAGCTGTTCTATACCAACTTTTGTGGGTGAAGCCTACCACGATCACATCTGACCAAGATCACTGTTACCATGTTCCTATGGTCCTGTGTGTATATTCCTCAAAGTGTAACAAAAAACTTCCCACATAAAGTGTGTCTTCATCAGTAACAAGACTGTGAGTGTAAGAGATGGCTTAACTTCAACCAAAGGATGATACAAATGTTAATTACCTGACAAAAGCTAATATTCTCATAAGGCCGTGCTTGTGCAATTAGTTCAGCTTTCGATTCTCTCTTCTCACCGTGAACTATCAGCAATGGCTTCTTCCTTAAACAAAAGGTGATTACCATTAAAACATCAAGTGAATCAGCAATTAGCCTAAATGATTGATTAGACTATTAGCCTAAATCTAATTCCTTCATGCAGCTATGATATCTGGTCCCTAAATCTGATAGCCCAGCAGAAAGATGGCACTGAAATCAATATTAACTAACTCAAAATAGCAGTAACTACAATAGAACCTCTTAAGAATAGACACTGGAAAATTTTAACAAAAAAGAAGGGAAACTAGAAATGTGGAGTAAAGCAGGCACCAAAATAAAAACTCTTAACAAAAGATCATGAAAGAAACTCTTGTCTCTATAGCTCGAAACAGACAAATATCCCAAAAAACTGATATACACAATGTGGATCTAAGACAATTTAGTAATTATCTTACAGAGAAGGTGGAAGGTTGATAGGGAAAAGGAGAAGGTCTATTCTGGCAGTAATTTGGTGTTCACTTCCTCAAAGTACACTTCTGGTCCTGCCAAGCAGATCTAATCCACAGGGAGGTGTGTTACCTCCCTGGGGTCCAGGTAAGAGACACCACCAAGAAAACTCAGCCCACTGATTATTATGGGCTTTTCAAGTGAGTACTAACAAAGTCCCAACAAGACTGCAGACAAGCGAGAGGGACCTCAGGGCCTTGGGATAACTGGTCAAGACATCTGGAGCACAAGTTGTGTTCTCTTCTGCCAGTTACAGGGAATGATGGGACAGGATGGAAATAACTGCACAGAGTACAAGCAGCCAAATACATAACCACAGGACAGGACTATAAGGCATCTCTTTACACCCCCACTGGGATACTGGCACACCCAAATACTTCCATAAAGCACCTGCATACCATAGTACAGGGAACAAACAGGAGGAACTAGAGAGCTGTGTGCAGTCAAAGGGCTTTGATCTCATTGCAATTACAGAGACATGGTGGGATAGCTCACACAACTGGAATATTGTCATGAAGGGCTCTGTGCTGTTTAAGACAGGAAGGTGCAGTAGTGGAGTTGCCCTCTACACGAGGAACGTATCAACTGAGATATGTTCCAAGTGTTACGGGACGTGTGTATGTTCCACTGTTATGGGTTAGGATAAAAGAGCAGACAAGTAAGGGTGACACTGTTGTGGGTGTTTGCTGCCTGCCATCTGATTAGCAGGGCTAAGTGGATGAGGCCTTCTACAGCAGCAGTACAAGCAGCCTCAGACCCAGATTCCTGTGGGGGAGTAACTACCCTGATGTGTGTGGGAGAAGCAACACAGCAAAGCATAAACAGTACAGGAAGCTCCTTGAAAGCACTGATGACAGCTTTCTGATACATGTAGTGGAGGATCCCACCAGGAATGGTGTGCTGCTCAACCCAATGTGGTCCCTTCCAACCTTACCCACAAAAAAAAAAAAAAAGGCACATTATATGCTCACTTCATCTGCAGGAATTTGCAATTATCAGAAAGGAATTTCAAGCAAACAAGAACTGCTTTTATGACAATACCCATAAACTTACTATATCATATCCATGAAATCATCCTGATCCTTTTTACAGAGTTTTCTCATGCCCTTCCTACATTCTCTCTTTTCTCTTGCACTGTCTGGCTCTTGACTCAGTAAACTGTATGGCAAAAAGCTTCTTGTTCCATCTTTACAGGGTATCTACTGCCATGTCATTGAGGCCCATAATGGGACCTCCTCAGTGTTAACTAATAACAATCAGAAACCAGCTATCCTGAACTCTATTTTCCAGTCTAGAAAAGTGTTGGAATCTGTAGGTATTGATGATTCTGAGATTGTATAAAGTCTGTCTTTCTGCCCCGTTGCTAAAGAAGAAGCCATAATTCATCTGTGCTGTTTTCAAGGTTGTTTATTCTGTTTATCTCTAACATGTTCTGCTGCCCTGCCGCAGGTCTGTCCTGCAGGGCAGCGTGCAGGGCTCTGCCCTCAGTGGGATGTTACAAACATTATATACCAGAAACTACATGTGCTATATTTACAATAATGTGCCAATATTTATCATCAACGTTGAACAGTGTGTCCCTAGCTTAAACCAATAGAAAAATGCCAACACTACAGTAAAACATGGAGGGCATGAAGAAGGAGAAAAAGGACAAGACACACCCAATTTCCTCCATCTTGTCCCCTTTGAACCCCTAATCCAGAAACCTAAAATTTTACTTTTGCACCTGTGCCACAGTTAATTATTACTTATATTAAACACTCAGAGCTTGTAATTCATCCTGTAAGATTGAAAACTCTTTTCCCCGGACAGAGATCAGAGACAGTGTCTCTTGGGGCTCTGTACAGGGGGGTTCCTGACCCCCTGCCAGGGTCCCAGGCCCTCCAGGGCAGCCAGAGGGAAGCCCTGGATTCCCACAGAAAAGAGTCAAGAAATCAGAGAACTACAGCTGTGGAATCAGAGAAGAATGAAAACTAAGAGTCTGTGCAAATTGGTAACAATCATCTGCACTGCAAAGAAGTGTTTATCATTCATTTATAATGGGACCTTGTATGAACAGTACTGATCTGGAAATTTCATCATTTCACCTTTGTAAAATGAACATACCTGAATTCCTGCGGGTACTGTCTTACAAGCCATCCCACATCTATACAGTAGTTAAACTTGTATGAAAGAAAAAGAAAACACACTCATTAAAAATAAAAAAACAGCTAGATCAATGAACTACATCAAAAAAAGCTTTTTATGTTAATCACACATTACTACTTACCTCATATATAATATAGACTATAGCTTATTCTAAAAACAGGTGTATTTTAAACTTTTATATCCTTTCTTTCATTTCTCTTTAACAATTCAATTTAAGTTTCTCAAAAATGCTCATAAAATTTACCATCCAGGAAAAAAAGAATCACATGCATATAATGTAAAAGCTTAGGTTGAAGGATCATCTCTTTGCCATGTGTTTATATCATGAATGATAGCAACACTTCTAGGCAATAAAAAAGATATTCTTCCTAGATTGCAAGGTGTTCTTTCTTTCAAAAAACCTCATTTATATGAACATAAATACACACTTCTCCGTTGCATTTTCCTCTAAAACTGGAGAAAATAGTCTTATAATTGCCTGAATTCTACAGCAGAACATAGGACAGTGTTTTTATTCAATAAATTGTTCAACAGTTGAAAATATTTAGAATTCGCTCTGTATTTTAAGGAAGTTCCCTGTTAATATCAGCTACATAGCACAAGCATGGATTATCAAGTTTAAGATTAATGAAGTGAAGCAAGCAAGTTAAATCAGTTTGGCAAACAGGAAACTCACCTGGGCAGAAGATATGAGAGTTCCAAAAAGAGGAGACAAAATATCTATTAAAAATATTAAAGCATAAATAAATAAAAAAGACGTCAAGTAAATGTTTTGCATCTTGAACAGCTTGATACCGCAGCACAAAGGCCAGATTGTTTGTAGACCTGGTGTAACAGAGGCATTCACAAGTTTACTGTTCTAAGTATTCAAGTCACTGACTCCCCTGTGAATCATTTAGGATCATATCCTTACAAAAATTAATAATTCTCTCAAGGCATTAAACAAGTTTTAAAAGTTGATAGGGAAAAAGTTCAACAACATATTGAGAAAGGGCCATTAAATTACTCTCTCCCCTATTGAGCGGACTTGAACTGTGGCAGGGTGGCAGCAATAAGGGCATAGTCAATGCTTATTTATCTGCTGCAGACTGACTGTGGGATATGTGTATTCATAGTTCAATCACAGTAGCACAGGAAACTAATCCAACTGGGGATTTATAACCACAACTGAAGCACAGCACCAACTTGAAAACACCCTACAAGTAATTTCCAGGATGTGCAAATTATTTAATGCCCTAGCTCTACAGAAATCTGGTTCAGCTGCTTAAACAAAGAATATTGCCTGTCCACCAGCTCAACTAATCACCTAGTAGGACTCCCAAGACAGGACAGTCCAAAAGCCACAAATTCACAAAGCATATAAAAACATCCTGGACTAAAGCACTGAAGTCTCTGATGCCTGCTTGTGCTAGTAGGTATGAGGTTGAGGAAAAGTTACAACCTAATTGTATATATAGGTCTTAAGTAATTTCTTCTCCCTCAAAGAACTACTATTTTTTTCTGCTTTATTTTATTGTACTTCTGTACACAATTCTTTTACTGATACTTGTTTCTGATTCTGTCTTGTGATATATAAGATTTTATCTCTAACTACAGGGATGTTTAAAGGTGCACAAAGCTCTTCCCCCTAACATCAAACGACAACAGAGCATTCCTAAAGCATCAGTATTGCACACCAAAGGCTCCACTCCATCTTGACTGATGGACAGCTCTCTCCCAGCTGAATTTAAACAGATGCATGAACCCCAGACACAGAACTTCAGAAGTACTTGACCTATTAATAGTGAATTACTAGGTCCAAACCAGTCAGCAGCACAGAGGCAGGTGCAAACAACTACTCAGAGTTATGCACCCAGGAAAAACACCCCTTTAAGTGCCACAAGTGGTTTTCCCCAGACTAGCTCATAAAGAAAGCAGCAGTAAGAAGCAGCATGATTTGTCTTGGCTAAATACACTTTATATTTCTGCAGCCTAATTCAAGTTACAACAAAGTATCAGCAAATAATGCTTTATACCTCTGAAAGAGAAAGGCCCAGATAACAGAAACAATTTCTACGAACCAGCCCATTTAGAATATGAAATATCAGCAACACTAAGAAATACATGCATTTAAAAATACCCACAAACCAAAAATAAGCATTCTCTTGCTTTCGCCCAAAAGCCCTCTTTTAGTAGAAGCCACTTGTTCACCTTTTATGTGCAGGGCTCCAGAATTATAGCTCTGTTCAATTCCACTGACTTTAGTGAGAAAAAACCTGAAAGGATTGTCTCCAGTCACCAAATCCCAGGTATCCTGGGCTTCACTGGGTGTTACATTAGACTCCTCTTCTTTCAGATTCTCCGAGAGTTTGTCATCTTTGCAAAGATTCAGAGGATGCTCTTCGGGCACATCACATTTTTCTTCTTTCACTGTTTCTTTGTGAACAGGCTTTTGCTGATCTTCAGGCTCTTCATCACTACTAGAAAGACACCAACCTGAGCCTTCTTGGCTTGGTCTCTGTTTTACTGCTGGAGGTGCATCTGTAGAAAGACTTTTATCAGTGAACTTCAGGGGAGAAGATTTTCTCTTGTGAGCAGCTTTCCTAGCTTCAGAGCATGGATATTGTGGTCCACTTGTTTTGCCACATGTAGCATCTGATAGTGAAGATGTACATGGTTTTTCACCGTCAGAATTTTCATCGGCACTTTCATCGCTGCTGGATACTGTCCATTTACCGTGTGCGCCTTCCTGAAGCATGTTCCTAGGAATGAAAAAACACCAAACAAAAATTGTACGTTTTGGCTACGCTCAAGTCTGTCTCCCCTCCTAGTTCCTACTTGTTTATTACTAAAGAACCGTGCTTTGGTATTTGGCAGGGTTTCTGGGAAATTTCATAGTGTACACATAGTACATAGTTTCCCGGGCTTGTTTCTGTGCCCGGGAAACAAAGAAACACGTGCAATGGTGGCAACCATCAAACGGGAAGCAGCAAATGTGAAAACCTGCACATGGAAAACGGGCTAAGATACAGACGCCTATGAGAAAGCACTCTAAAAATCAGAGGTGCGAGCTGCACGACACAGATATTTCCCTGAGGCATCTGCTGAGCGGATTCAGGAGCTCGGGGCGGCGCTTTGCGACAGCCCCGCGGGAACCCTGCGGGACCGCGGCCTTCCTCCGCCAGCCCCGCGCTCGCAGCGAGCCCCTCCGCCGCGCCTCCCCGCTCAACCCCGGCGGCAGAGCCCGGCCGCGGCCGCCCCCAGCGCGCCGAGGGCCGTGCGGCCGCCACCGCCGCCCCACAGCGAAGGCAGCGCCTACGGAGGCACCAAAGAGCCCCGACAGCCGCTCCGGGGCTGCAGCCCGCCGGGCTCCCGCCGCCGCCGCCAGCACTCACTCCACTCACCGACCGGCAGCGCCCGCGCAGGGCAGCGAGAGCCAGAGCAGGCCCGGGCCCCGCCCGCCCTCTCCGGCGCGGCCCCGCCCCGAGCCGCTGCGCGCGGCCGCCGTGAGGCGCTCCGGCGGCCTCGGGGCCGCGGCGGCAGAGCGGGCAAGGCTCGGCGAGCTGAGTTATTCTAACCAGCCTTCATTGGACCTTAATATTAGTTATGGGCAGGTGCGGAATTTGCATAATGGCTCGTTCGGCGCGGTGTTAATTACTGTGTCTGAAGTGCCCCGCTAACGAGATAAGTGCGTGAGGACTTCGGGAAGGAGAGGGAGGAAAGCAGGTGTAAAATTAATCAAAGGAGGAGCGTGGCCCGCATCAAAGCGCGCTGCGGCTGCTGCGGTGAACTGAGCGCTCGGTTCTCGTTACTCTAATTTGTTGCAAGCTTGTGGCTGCAGTTAACAAATTCTGGAAGTGCCAACACGCAATGAAAACGGCAGGTTACTCTAGGAAAATCTTTCCTGACAATTCAGCTGGTTTGTGTAGTTTTCTCAGTGCTTGTCCGCAGAGTTGTATGTAACTTTTCCCAGAAATGTTCTGTGGATAAACCCTTTGCTGCTGCACTCTATGATGCTGTATTGTCAACCCTTCCTGAAGGTGTTCTGTGGGAAAAGCTCTTAGGAACGTTGGATGGCTTTGTATGTTCTCTGTGTAGTCTCTTCTCTCTGGAAATGTTTTTTTGTTTTCTACAAGTACCTCAGAAAGTTTGATGGCTTCTGACTATGCTTTCACTGCACTCTCTCCTCATAGTTCCTGTCTGTGTGGTGACTTAACTGAGAATTAAAGCTATCTGGCATTTTTCAAGAAAAAAATGTATGGTCTGGTAGAAGGAAATTTCATGTCATTTGTTTCCTATGAGTCTGTACTATGTAGTCTAAGTTTGCAAAAAGCTTTTTCATCATAAGCACATAAAATGCAATAGTATGAAAAATTTTATTTTAACCTAAAATCCCAAACTGAATGTGCTCTCCCACTTTCAATTTTACTGGAACAGAGTAGATGAATAGAAGTGATTCAACAAGTGCCTCTTTTTTTTCCCCTATACCAGTTTTGCAAAATAAAAAATCCTAGGTTAGGTTTATTGGTTTTTTATGCGAATCACTTTCTTTCTGCAGCATTTTGAAGTATGCAATGAAGATAGCAAAGGCTATTTAAACAGAGAAGACTCTACAGTTGGTCTGGTAATGTGTTTTTTTTGCTAGAAACCCTCAAAGGTATATACTTTTCCATTTATGTTCTGAAGATCAGCTTATAGATGTCTCACTGTTGAGAATACTATATACTGACTGGCCTACACTAGCTGGAGTGGATTGCTGTAGGTGTGGTAAACAGAAACACCTACAAATCCTAAAATTAATTTTCTAATTTGCACATATTTATTCCAAAAGAAAATTATCAAAACCCTAGCTTTTCTGTTGAAGACTGTGATGATTAGAAAGTTGTATTGTACTTCATATGTGTGCAAGATACATAAGTGACTTACTGAGCTTGTTACTGTTTTTTATCAGTGGTGCATTCAATTTTATTCAGTGGTTTCAGTATCTGTGAAACTGCTACATGTCCCAATAATAAACATGTATTCTCAAAAATCTATCTGGTTTTGATTTCAGGAAATAGTTAATAGTTGGACATCTTTAGCCATGACTTCTCAAATGTAAATCTACAGCTCTACAGAAATCTTAAGAAAAGAAAGATTAGTTGAGAGAAATAATGTATTTCCATACTTACAGGAAAATACAGGATATATTGTATGGCTTGATGTAGTTTTAGAAGTAATATTTTTACTCAAGTAAGTACGAGTAATTAAAAAGAGTATAAAGAACACAAAATATTTCAGAATACACATAGTGTATCTGTGAGTCTTTCTCATGGCATGTCAATAAATAAGACCAATCTACTATAATGTGTATTATATATATAAAGTATAGAAAGGCTGAATCATCTTTCTTCTCCAGCTTGAGCAATCTTCTTCCCCAAAGACTGCTTGCGAATAATTATTATTATTATTTTTAAATTAAACACATATTTTACAAAAACTGTCTTGATAAGGTCATAAACAAAATTGTATCTATGATAATTTAGTAAAACCCACAAAAATATTTTAGTAAACTATGAAAGTAGTAATTTCTGATGCATTTCAGCTGTGGGTAAACATTTTTTCAATGAACTGTGGCCAGATCTAAAAATGCTTAAGGCTTCTAATGTGAGTCCTAACTACTGAATTATGAATCTCAAACTGCTCAACTTCTTCCCTATCTATCTTCTCCTAGCTATTTTTACTATATAAAAATTAAGTGTTCTGTCAAATTCCCTGAGTGTTTCTTCCAGCAGGAGTACTCAAAACATGCTTAAGGCATTTAAACAAGAGCAGGCTCGGTGTGTGAGTCACTGATGGCATTTCCTTGGAAAAAGAATACAAGTAGAGGACTCCTGGGAAGACAGGAGATGCAGGTTTAGTTATTTCTTCCTGAAAAGGTGCCAAGTCACACCTGCTGTGGCTTTAAGCACTACTTTGACCATTTGGTCTGTGCAGCTGCACAAAAATTAATTAAGAAACCTTTGTTCTAGGACTGATTCTGTCATCTAGTGGTTTTGCTAGCTCTTTAAGTGGGCCCAATTCCAGCAACTGTTGCCCTTTACCCAATTACTGCTCATTGTGAAGATCTCTAAAAGGTCCCTGGGGAGGCAGATACTTTTCTTTATGTGGCTTCTGCTAGTGTGCATTAGGCAAGGTTTGTAGCACAACCACGTGTTTTGCTTTTGCTGATGACTGGGTCCTGAGTGTGTTCGTTTCAACGTGTGTATGGTTTTTAATCTGGTTCTGAGAAACACAACTTTCTCTGTGCACCAGAGAGGAACCAAATGCAGATGTTGCAGTCCTAGAAGTTAATTGTTAAGATCCAGTTCTTGGGCATGTTATTGTGCATATTGCTTTGTTGTCAAAATTCACAAAATCCTAGGCTATAGGAACAGCCCTTCTCTTTTTTTGGAAATTATTAACAGCAGCCCTGGCAAGGAGAGTCCTTTCAATTGCTTTTGCAAGACATGGGGAATAGTGTGCATACATTATTTCTTAAGGTGAAACTGTTTTTTCAGCTGCACTACGTACTAACATATTTTTTTTCAGTATAAATGGCAATTGCTTAACATCATCAACTGCAATCAAGCAATTGAATTTTTAGTAAATTGTTGTTACATTTTTTTTTTTTTTTGCCACGTTTGCCTTTATTCTGTAACCTAAAAGTAATACTAACCTTACCCGCTAGATGTCATGAATGAACTCTTCCTTGGAAAAGGTGAGCTCTAAAAATTTGAATCACATTCCTACTCCACTTGATTTTTCTAAATAATTTGTTATAACAATGCTATATTGTGAGTAAAATACTATTTTAGTGTGGTTATTAATATAAAATTTGAAATTTATGTAATTTTAATGTTTCAAATTAAACCTTCTGAGGCAAATAACTGGAAAAATATAAACAGATATTAAACTCATTATTGAACCGATATTGTATGTATCTCTGCATATAAATACTGACATTTCTGGGAACTAGCAACTTTATAGGAATGATGTCTATGTGAATTTTTTTTCATTCTCTGACAGTTTGGTTCAGTGATCCTCTTTTCCCCAAAACTATTTCAAGTCATCTAAAATGCTCTTATATTTAGCAACTATTCAGCTAACTAGCTGCTAGCATTTAATCTTCCAAATGAAAAGGAGACTGCAGGAATTGTAGTCATTAAAATACATCATTTACCAAGCTGAAGTTCCCTTCCTGGTAGTGTTACATTAGATTTAACTAGAAGCACTCTCTACAGTGTTCCTGGGAGGCCAGGCCCCCAGTGTCCAGTGTTTTCCTTGACCCAAAGCTGTACCTTCACAGGAGGACATCAGCAGGTCAACAGCTGCTGCTGAACAAGATGCCAGCAGCAGGACACCCTGAGATCCAGAGTAGAGAAGGGCAGTCTGAGCTTGAGGCTGGTTCCAGCTGCTCTCCTGGTATATCTTATCAAAGCTTCCTAGACAGAACTCCCTAGTCTGTTTATATATCTGACATGGTCCCGGGGGAAGTGTTTCAGGCATGGTGGAACATACAGCCTTAAGTGGTCTCATCATCTTTGGCCTGTCCTTTCTCCAGAGTGGAATAAGCTTAGGTTGCTCTGAAATCTGCTCACATCCCCTCAGGTGGCTGTCTCAGTGCTGCAGCTGTGGGCAGTCTTGTACTCTGATAACACAGATGTAAGAGTTTAGACTCATGAGCATGCAGTCATGTCAAAAAATGACATAGCTCAAAGTGGACCTCTCTGCTTTACTTGGCTATGTTCTCCCTTTCTGTTCCTTACATTGTTTGTAGATGTTTTGCATGGATCTCTTGGTCAGCTCCTAAATCAGTTCTGAAAAATCTTTTTTTTTTATTGTTTTCATAATGTAATTTAGCTTATTGCTTTTGTACTATAAATGAATACTGGTAACACACTAATATTAGTGAGTATTAGTGAATCTTGGAAATTTGCTAATCGACATGTAACTGTTGCTCCAGTATTCCTGTCAGATAAAATTTTGAGGTAAGAACCTGCTGAAAGACACTAAAGGAAATATAAAGTACATGAAATAAGATGGTTTTCAGAAAAGCTGTAGAAGCATAAATTATTCAAATTTTTTTTGCATTTCCTCTTCCTTTTTTCTATATTTTAATTGAAATTTTTATTTTAGACAGATTTACTAAATTAATTTTGATCAGCTACTCTTCAGTAAATATGGTTTCTAATCTGAATATTAAACCAGAAATTTTTTCAATGCTTAGAGGAAATAACATGTGGATGCTGATGCTCCAGAAGTTAGATTTAAATATTATAGTTCCTTTGTGTATAAAGAACTTTATACACTTTTTGGATAAAGAACTTTATAGAAATATAAATTTCTACAAAGTTAAGCATCTTTGTTTAAACATACTGAGTTTGAGATTTTGATATTGATTAGGACTCTATTAGGACTACATATATAGTTTTTTGCTAAGAAGGTGCTTTCATTTTAATTAGAATGAAATATTTTCTTATTTAAATGCCATAGTTGCTACTGTTGTATAATATGTATTAATCACGAGGCTGGTGAGGCGTCTGGAGAGTCAGTCATAGGAGGAATACTTGAGGGAACTGGGGTTGTTTAGCCTGGAGAAGAGAAAGCTCAGGCAAGACCTTATAATTCTCTACAACTGCCTGAAAGTGGGTCAGTCTCTTCTCCAAGTAACCAGCAAAAGTCCAAGAGGAAATGGCCTCAAGTTGCACCAGAGGAGATTTAGACTGGATATTAGGAAAAAATTCCTTCACCGAAAGGCCTGTGAAGCATTGGGACAGGCTGCCTGGGGAAGTGGTGGAAACTCCGGAGGTATTCAACATACATGTAGATTCACTACTTAGGGACATGGTTTAGTGGTGAACAAGGCAGTGCTAAGTTAACAGTTGACTTAAAAGATCTTAAGGATCTTTTCCTACCAAAATGATGCTATGATTCCAATCTTTGATTCTGTAAATGAGCTGACATGTCTCTTAAAGAGATTTCATCCAGTTTTGTAATACTTTTAGTGCTTCTATGTTATGCTTAGCTTGAACTTATTCTTGCCACTCAAAGTAGCATTTCTTAATAGCAACATTGTATTGATTAATGACAGAGAAAAGTATTTAGTAATTTTTAGTGTTCAAGCTGGTAAGTGATGAAAATTTCTATGAATTTTTTGATAATGATACACTATTAACTTGGGAAAATACTGGAGTCCTACACCATAATTCAATACATAGGCTTTTCATTTATATAGTCCTGCTTGGGTTTTGTTGTTCTTGACATTACCAATTTACACACTCAAACTTCTGTTTGTAGGGTCATGTGGCAAGTCTTATTGGATAAATTACTTATATAAAAAATGAAGTTGCAGAAAACTGAAGTTGTTTTTTTTTGCTAAACTGTCTTTGCTTTTGCCACATGGCTCCACAGGTATTTGTATCAATATATTTGAAAGGCATTATGGAAGCCGATTCTGTTTATTCTAGTGTTGATGCTAGAACACGTGCTCATTGAGCCACACCCTTTCTTGTAAATCTTTAATTTAGGCAACAAATACAAAATAAAGATAGGTTTGGGATTTTTTCCCAGGAGGAAAACCACGTGAATGTCTGAACCAGAAATAGTGAACTAAGATAAAAAGATAGATCATGGATTTGTTAATACCTAATGACTTTTATCATTTTTAAGATGTCCTTTTTGTGTGTTGACATAGCTTTGCAGCCTGTTCTAGTAGCACATGAATCAGCAGCTCTCCAGATCAATGAAGAGGTGGGACTCTATTATAGGAGTCATTCTATAAAAAGAAAATTGTATACTGTAATTTTCTGGGCTCTTATGTGACTATGAAAGAGAAGGAGTAAATGGAGGGAAAGCTTATACTGCTTTTTTATCATTTCACTTCCATCGTTATCCAATTGAATGGAAAGCTGCTCCTGCAGGCAAGTTCAGCATGTTTGGGCAACCTCTGTTATTATAGAAATGGTGCATGTACAGAGCCTAGCAGTTGAAAGCAGCAAGACGGTGTAATCCTGGAAACTGAGATAGTAATAGTTCTTAATACATGATTTTCAAAGAAGAAGTAAGCAAAAAGGCAGTGGAAATCTGTACACTGGTACACAAGATTTGAATTGAGACAGCAGGTGGAGCTGAAGGAGTTGTGCTTTTGAACCACTGCAGAAATAAGAGAATATGAATGAATCAAAAGAAAAAGAAGTGTAGAGCTTTTGTTATGTTACCAGATAAAGGAAAAATTCCTGTAGGATACAGTCATCTTCTCAAGAAAATGAATATGTTTAAAATTAACATATGTCATACCTCAGAAATTATGATAAAAGAGTATTTATCTGTGTTTACATATTAAGCTGAAGTGGAATCCCTTTTTCAAAAAAAAACCATACATGTGGTGAATTTTTCTATCAGGATTTTTGAATGTTTTATGGAGAGGCCTTAACTTTTGGGGGTCAGATTTTTATTTCTTACTTTTTGTGTTTTACTTTGATTTTAGAGGAAATGGTAAACTACGAGCTTACAAACTGGATTTATATTTTAATTTCTTTGATTTTCTATTCATTAGAAAGGTAGGACAAGTGTACAAGACTTTCATACAGCATGCAGAAAGAATAACCAATTCAGTTTTACACTCAATTTTATTATGGGTTTCACAAGAATCTGTAGCTGGAATTATACATTATTTCAGACTTTGCTTCTGGGAATGCTGCCAGATAGATTGTTTATGCAGCATGGATCTTTATCCATGGCATGCAAATGCTATTGGCTTAGAAAAGTCCAGGTTTCTCTCCAGTGTAAAGAAACATGAGATGGCAGGTAACAAGAAAAAAGTAGAAGTAAACAGAACCATTATACTCAAGTATAGAAAATATATGAGAAAAATATAACTATATGGAAATGTTTCCATGGTTATTCTCTAACTTTGAAGGTTATTATTTCAGTTTTATTTATATTTATATAATTTAAATTATTCATAATCATTAGACCTTAGTCATACATATTTTTAAGGAGGAAAATAAAACAGGCTTTTTCTTTTTTTTTTTTTTTTCTTGGCAGGGAGATTTATTTAATTTTACATTTTTCTAGGTCCATTATTTGAAAAGTTTGTTAAATCTTATGAGCAAAATGAAGATTGCACAGTTATACAGTAACAAAACAAGTATGTATTTACAGCTCTTGATACACAACATAAGGATGTTTTCTTCTTGATATTTGAAATATTAATTTAATTCTGAAGCAATTAAGCAAAATAGAACACCTGAAGGAAATAAAAAGACAAGCTATCCTGGATACAGCAAAGTTAAATAAAGCAGTGCTAGTCTAATAAAGATGGTGTTGATGTGACTATGAATAAAGTCAGGGTCAGTGGGCTGTGGCGTTCTGGGCTGTAGCTCTGTCTGTGGTAGCAGGAGCTCCTCCAGCTGTTAAAGGAAATCCCTGGCTGTTCACCTTTCCTATTTGCTGTTACTGCCTCTCATTATGTCTCTATGACTCATATTTCCTGAATCATGTATGCCATAGGTTTTACCAATTTCCTTGGTTTTAGCTATAATTTTTTTTTTTTTTTATTTCTCAGAACAGACCAAGGAAGGGAAACCAAAGGAACCAAAACCAAAGGAATAAGGATTTTTTGCTCATTCTCATTGGGAAGTAGATACAGAGATTCTTTCTCATTCCTGTTAAACAGCAGAGGATGTCCCATCACCAAATTGAAAAGGGGAAGACTTTATCAGGAACCTCTGAGCTGATAGATTTTCAAATCCTCTGCCTTTTTCTTCCTGATCTCAGACAGGACTATGGTCCTTGAAAAGAGGGAAAGTGAAGCATATGGCAGATCAGATGTTGGGATGATCTGATAAGCATGCATTCAGCTTTTTACCACGAACTAAAAGTAGCTTTTCAAGTGTTATTTTTACTGGGTTATTTCAAATGACTTAACTGTTTCAAGCATTGTGCTTTTTGTTTGCCTTGCTATCTGCTGCACACAGTCTACAGTAGCCTTCTTTGAGATGCATTATTTTCCAGATGAGTCTGAAAGTGAATTCATAACCTAACCTTGATTGATCAGCTGATATTGCTCTGATATGATGCTTTCAGCAAGATTAAACTGAACTAATAATTTGAATAAGTAGATTGTAACATTTGTGGAAAAAAAAATTTGAAACACAATGTTCAAAATACCTAAGTTGTCAATGAAAATGGTAGATTTGAAAAGTAATTTTTAATATCTTGTAGTCTATATTTTCAAAGCTTTGCAAATTCGAAATTTTCAATTCGTTTGTTCAATTTATCAAAATGTCTACTTGTAAAATGAAAACTTAAATAAGGAAGTTGTAGATGTAAGCACATGACTTTTGGACAGAGTTCACACTGGCAAAAGGGAATAGTCAGTATAAAACCTGTTTTAGATTGTCCATCTTTATATAGTTGCCTTTTTAAAACATTTTTCTAATGCAGTAACTTAGAATGTATCATCATTTCAAAACTGGGAATTGATTAGCTTACATGCAAACATTGTATTAAGTAGTTTTAAAAAACACCCTAATTTGCATTATTTTTCTCTTGCCTATTCTTGATCAAAAGATAGAGGATTTTTGGCTTTTGAAGACTTCAAGAGAGCTTTCAATTCTGTTTCTTCTAAGTTATCTGAAAAAATCATATTTGAAGCCACTAGGTAAGATTAACAAATTGATCCATATTCCTGGATAGCAGTCTTTTTGTTGTTTCAGTTAATTGAAATTATTAGATTCTATTATGCAGCTGAAGATAAAAGCTTTAGCACCCCCTTACTGTTTCAGTGCTTTTATTAATAAAGATAATACACAAATGAATGTGTAAAAAATGTAATAATTAATATAGATTTTATAAATAGTACTTAAAAATAATACATAACAGGCACAGAAGTTAATTTGTTGCCCGTACTGTTTCTTAAGAAGCTTAAAGCTTTTTGGTTTTTTATTTTCCTCCTCTAATCAGGAAATCTGTGTTCAAGAGCTGTCTTGAAAAAATTTAGTTAAACAGGCGTGCATATTGCAAGCTAGTAGTGCTGAGATTTCTTGCAAGGTGAGGTTGGCTCAGAAGTATGGATGTTGAGCTTTATTTAGCAAAACAGAGCTAAGACTTTTGTCCTGAATTGATCTGTACAATTGGATTAAGACTGTATGAAAAGAAAGCTGTAAGAAATATTTTGGACACAGATATTTGTGAGAAGTTTCATGTATTTGTGACACAGAATCTATATTACAATACATTGTTGTAACAAATGAAGCATATATATTTTCAAATTTAAAAAAAATTCAATAGATATGTTTCTTGTTCTTCCCTCTTTTTACCACAGAGATCAAAATTAAATTTTGGGACTGAACATAATTTTAAAATGTTTCTTTTATGTTAAGTAAAATAATGTATACTTAGAAGATGTTTAGGGGTTTTAAATGTGATGACTGACCAAATGTGTGTTCTAGAATTATCTCTGTATTAGCAATTAATACAGCACAAAAGCATCAGGTCTGTAAAGCAAGAAGTTTATGATGGAGACCCAATATCTGTATTGAGGGGGTTTCTATGCCTAATTCTAGTCTGGTCAACAGGCTGAATGATCCCCAGAAGGTGGAGTCCTTTGGGTGCATGCCAGGAGCATATCCTTCATTTTAATTTCATCTGGAATAAATGCAGTTTGTATACTGTGAGCACTGTGATGTTCCCCATAGTACAGTCAGTGATGAAGACAGGGAAATTCAATATAAAAAAGCATTCCAAGTCTAAAGCAAAACATAGGTAAATATTGAGACAAGGGGGAAAAAGCTTAATTTGTATATTTCAGAGCTAGTGATATTGTTAAATGAAAAGGGGTTTTTATGTTTATTTATAAAATTTTCCCTTTGGTGGAAATGCTGTCTTCAAACTGGTTTCTTTATTTTGGAATTCATTGTTGCATGCATTATTTTATACTTCAAGTAAAATGTTGCAGAATAAGTGAAGTCTGCGGCTAGTGTCACAAAAGCAGGAACAGAAGGGAGGTAGGAAAAAAGTTCAAGGCACATTCATGATACTTATCTACTTACTATACAGACCAGGGAATTTTCTGCTGTGGAGTGTAATTCTCAACATACTCTGAGATGTAAAATTGAAAACAAGTGTATTCAAGCTATGCAGAACACAAGGAAGGAATAATACCAGTTATTAATTTGCATGAAGAGTGAAGGGCCCCACCAGAGTCATTTAGCTTTCAGAGAAAGTAGATTTGATTTGCAGGTATGCAAAATGCTCATAATAAGGGCATACATACATGTTGAACTAATTTTAACAAACTTGCAGCTTGAAAATGGAATCATTTTGTTTATCATCCATATATATGCATTGTTAATATAAAAAAAATCTTTAAATGTTCAATATAATGTAGCAAGAAAGAATAATGGATTATTCTGGATTATTCTTCTAACCTACATGTAAAGAGTTTTTATGCTCAAAGTCTTTATATGGCTACAAAGGAGATTCACTTGATACTTAAAGCCAGTATTTAACTTTACTGCATACTAAAATCTTAGCAATCTAATTAAATAATTATTTTTAGTACAGATTTAATAATTGAAAAAAAAAAAGATCAAAAAGTACTATGCAGCAAAATGTCTCAATGCAGTTGTTATGTACCTCCTCCTACTACCTATCCCTTTCTTTGTAGTTACTCTCAATCTTCCACTGTCCCTCTCAGTCCTCAAGCTGACAGGTTCAAGGCAGGCATGCTACAGTGAATTACCATTATCCTGACTTTTTCACCAGAAGGAGTATAATATTCATGTTTTGTTCTCTCTCTAGCATCTGCTTTGGGTTATTTAAATATAAAGTTTACACCTTCTTCTTTCTTCTGAGGTCTGCAAGCCCACATTGCATTCTAATTTCCAATATATGGCGCAAAGTACATATTTCAGGTATTTGTTCTTTGCTCTGTCACCTATAAAAATATTTTTGTCCAGTTTCTGTGTCTGCATGTCTTTAACTGACATTAAGTGAATTTTTAGTCTTGGTCCTCCAGTGTTAGCCTGTGTCCTGTGTCTTAACATCCCGTGACTTTACTACTCCATATGCCATGTCTTTACATCCGCTGTCGTCCCAGGCCTATATTTCTCTACATAAATATGTAATTTTACATGGAAGAAGTTCTTGTTACTACTATCCATGTAAAGCTATGTTTATCCTGTATAAAGCTAAGAACAAATTAGACATAACCGCCTGGTCCTTGAAAGAACTGTTGTAAAGGATAAAGCAAGTAGAATCTCCTAGGCAGGCCAAAAAAGTTCACACAAAGCCTGAAAAGCCTCAGTGCTTGCAAACTCAGTGCAGAGTTTGTGGCCTGTTACTTGTAGTGGCTGTTCTGAATTGACTGAAATCTCTTGAGGACCATATCTAATCTCATCTCATAATGATAAAATAATATTTCATGTAGATGTTCTTTCTCCTCAGAGGTTGTTTTCTTACAAATGTCAGTAATATACTGCACACAGCTGTTGCTGAAGTTTGGAGAATGTGGACAGGGTTTCAGTTTATATTTGATTGTATTAATTGATTGTAATCTTGCCTGAACAACATTTCAGTAGAGTAATATTTGTTTCTGATCTAATATTGCAGTCATATTAACAAAATGATCAAGGGTTTATTATACACCTGATGTGCACCTGATTAGAATGCAGTTGTGCCATAAAAACTCAATGTTTTTGACACAGGAGTTGCAGAAGTTAAATGGTATGTTCTTCCGTGGTGGGGTTCTCTGTAATGGGTAGCACACAGAAGAATTGCTTTATACTAGTGCTGCTGATCTTGATGTAGCTACAAGTATACGAAGTGTGTCAAGTCCTTTGCAACAATTATTTGTTATAAATGGCCATCTGTAAGTGAACGTGTTGTCTTTTAAAGTGGGATCCAAATTCTTAAAAAACTACATTGAGTACTGTTTTTCTTTTTTTTATTAATATAAATGTCATATTTGAATTATACAATATTATTAATGACAGATGCTGAAAAAATATTTGTCCTAGCTGTAACATTTTCTCAGAAAAATAGTTTATTTGTATGTTAAAGCCTCAGAGCATGATAATGGGAATAGTAACAGAAATAAGCTGAAAACCAACCACATGTGAATGCGGATGAACCTATAAATTATGAAAAATGTCTTACAAACCAAAAGTGGACAGAAAATTCTCATACAGTTTTTAAAGCTAGCAAGCATAACTCAGATCTTAAGGAAGAAAAGAAGGCATTCATGAACAGTTTTTTGTGCTACTGTGCCTTTAGATTGATAGTATCTCACAGTAGAGGTATATTAGTACTTTTGTATGTATTGGTACTTTCCATACAAAAAATGACCTAATTGTCTCATATTTCTTTCATGTAATTATCCAGTAATGAGAAAATAACCTGTTTTTCAGAACCACCCCATGGAAGAAATCTCATGCTCTTCTATGCAAGTTTGATTTATAGACATGTACTGCAGAGCACAGTGAATATGAGACATTCATCTTCCTATGGCTAGTTGCTATGGAAACATAGTACACAGTACAATGTCATTCCAGCTCTGGTGATGCCTGCAGTAGTTTATCCCTTTGTTGTTCTTGTTTCTTAAGCAACTGTCTTGTAGCCTTTTATATTATCACACTTCATCACCTATACAAATCTTTTTCCTTATCTCTTGAGGACCATATCTAATAGAAAAGATCTATTTTTTTTCTACCTGTGCACATCAGTGTATTTTTTTTTTAGTCATGGGTTTAAAGCTTGTCCCATGCCCAAAAATAATATACCGTTGCCCTAACATTGGTAAAAAAAGATGCAAACCAGACTGCACATCAGAATGTAAGGGACACATGTCAGCATCTTTATTTACATTTCCTGTCAGGGACTAGAGTTAAGAATTATTTTCTCTAACCAGTATCCCACCCAAGAAAGATAGAAAGGAAAATTAATCTGTCCTACCTGTCCTTAGCTGGTATTTGTGAAGTGTACAAAAATCCAACAGCTGTCTCAAAATACTCACTCTGTTTCACACTTGTGAGGGTGGAATTGGAGAAGTAGAAGGAGATCCTCATAATTTACCTAAAAAAATTACTAAGGGTGTTATGGGGAACAAGAGTCAAATTGAATATTTATTGCATTGAGAGGCTGTACCCTAACACAAGTTCTTTTTTGGGGCAGTATCTGTTTTATAATTGGTTGCACAGGGAACCAACACAATAATTAAGAGTATATGTGTCCCAGGTTCTGCATAAGTGGGGTGATACTTTGCAACAAAACCTTTTCAGTTAACACCTAAAGATAGATGTATCTTTTGGGTAGTAGTAGTACTAATGAGTTTTGTTTTGCTTTTCCTCTCTCTAACTGTTGCCAAATCTGTTATCCAATTACTTAACAACATACTTTGCTATTTGTGGTGGATTGACCCCAGCCAGTGACTCACTGACTGCCCCCACAGTGGGGCGGGGAGAGAATCAGGAGAGCAAGAGAACTCGTGGGTTGTGATGAGGACGCTTTAACGAGTGAAGCAAAGCTGCATGAGCATGCAAAGCAGAATACAGAATTTATTCACTACTTATCAGCAGGCAGATGTTTAGCTGCCTTCTGGAAAGCAGCACAGCTAATCATTACTTTGGGAGATAAACTCCATAACCACAAACTTCCCTTCCTTCCTTGTCTGTTCCCTAAACTTTAATTGCTGAGCATGATGTCAAAGAATCATAGGATGGTTTAGGATGGAAGGGACCTTTAAGCATCGTCCGGTCCAACTCTCCAGACATGGGCAGGGACACCTTCCACTAGACCAGGTTGACCAGAACCTTGAGCATTTCCAAGTGTGGGGCATACATAAGTTCTCTGAGCAACATGTTCCAGTGTCTCACAACCCTCACTGTAAAAATTCTTCCTTGCAGCAGATCTGAATCTGCCCTCTAATAGTTAAAACTACTGCTCCTATCTTGTCACTACTACTATAGATAAATCTGACATCAAATCATTCTAACAAAAATTTTAAATATAATTTTTAGTGGTTATAACCCAAGTCTGTCTGTTATCACAATCCTACAGAAAATTCATTAAAAAATCTGACCTTTTTTTCTTATCACTTTTTCTAAAGAAAATTTTGCATAAGTACAGGTATGTATTTTTTCAGATTTGAAAGCAAAACCTAGCATGCAAGTATTATACAGTGTGCGACACACATTTATCCCCTCTAAATAGTTAATTTGAGCAAAAGTACTACGTGACATAAATATTTCAATATTTGAAGTTATTAATTTAAATTAATATGTAAATTTTAAATTTGTGCTTTTTCTATTTTTGAGGGTATGCCCAAACAAGTATTTAAAATTATTTTAGCAAATTTTAAAAAGTCACTGGTTCCTACCTCTTAGTTGTCCTGCCTTTCACACTGACCTTCTTTCACTGGGCATTGAGCTTCAGCGTAAATTGTTTCAACAGAGACCAATCTTATTTAACATGGATACTTTTATTTTGTATTGCTGCAAGTAGGGATATGCATGTGGTCAGTTGCCATAATACATTCATGGTAATACAATTTATTAAAATATGTTAATGCCATAGGAAGTGCTTAGCTGGGAATATCCTCAGGACTCTTTCAAGCTATTCTCCTTCATATTCGATAAAACTGTGACACAATAAAACTATTAGAATGTGGCAGCTATAAAATAGACATCAAATATTAATTTTTTATTACTTTTAACATCTGTGGTAATAGCAGTACACCTGCCAACATGCCTCAAACGTCAATCAGTTCTTTTAGCAATAGCTTATATTTATTCAGTTTAGTGATGTCTTTACAGGGACTACCCACACAGATGTTCATGATTTTTTAATTGCATTCGATGATAAAAACTGGAAAAAACTGACCCAACCAAACTCATTTCGAATAAACTATTGAACAGCCATTAGGTGACAACAACTCATGCTCATTTTCATCTGAAGCTGAACCTTTACCCTGAATGGAGAATTACCACTAAAGTTCTTTCAGAGCATACATTTTATTAAAAGCAGATTTTTGTCCAGAATTAAGAAAAAAAGATTTCTTTCCAATATAAACTGCATCTTCTATTTGAAGTGCAGTTTTTGATGTATGCTGACAGACTGAAAACCTGATCCATCACCTCTCTAGGAAACCCATTGCAGGGTTTGATCACTCTCTTGGTAAAGAATGCCCAGTCTAAAGTCCCCTGATGGAGCTTTGAACCATTGAAATGTCCTGTCACTGGATTACAGGGAGAAGGCTTCAGCGCCTCTGTCTCCATTTCCCATCCTCAGGGAGAAATGAGGTCATCCCTCAGCATCCTTTTCTCCAGGGTCCTTAGCTGCTCCTTACAGGACATTCCTTCTTGATTTTTTTGTCCTACTCTGGACACATACAGAGAGTTTCCCATCATTCTAAATTGTGAGGCCCAGAACGGCACACAGGACTCAAGGAGAGGCCCGCCACTGCTGAGCGCAGTGGGATAACCATCTCTGTTGAGCAGCTGTGTGTGCTGGGTTTGATGTACCCTAGGATGGAGTTCACCCTCCTGGCTGCCTGGGCACACAGCTGACTCACACTGAGCTGTGTGTGAGATCCCTCTCTGCTGGGCTCATCTCCAGCCACTCCTCTCCCAGTCTGTACTAATGCCTGGCCCTACTCTGTCCTTGTGCATAATTCGGCATTTTGACATGTTAAATTTCTTCCCATCACTCATTGTCCAAAGCCCCAGTCTATCTAGATCCCTCTGCCGATGTCTTCTGTTCCTCAAGAGAGTCAATAGCACGTCCCAGTTTGTATCATCAGTAAACCTGCTAATGGTGCATTCCAGCTCCTGCATCCAGATCATTGAGGAATATATTGAACAGACCTGACCCTAGAATTGAACCTGAGGCACACCACTGGTGACCAGACTCCAGCCAGATGCAGCCCCATCCACTACAACTCTTCGAGCTCAGGTCTTCAGCCACTTCTTCACTCAGAATGCAATGAAACTGCTCATTCTAAATTGTGAATTCCACTGTTGGACAACTTGTCTGGAAGGAAGTTGTGAGGGACTGTATAAAAGGCTTTTTTAAGATCCAGAAAAACTACATCCACTGCCTCCCCTTCATCCACTAGGTGGGTGACCATATCATAGAGGCATATCAAGTTGTTTAAACAAGACTTTTCCCCTTGTGAACTTGCACTGACTGTGCCTGATGACTGTGGTGTTCTTTAAATACCTTTCAATATCATCCAGTATGATGATCTCAATAATTTTTCCAAGAACTGAGGTTAAACTAAGTGTAGTTTCCTGCTTCTTTCCTCACAGCCTTTTGAGAGATAAGAATAGCATTGGCTAGCATTCAGTCAGCAGGGACCTCCTCAGACTCCCAAGATGCTTAGGAGATGACAGAGTAGGATCCTGCCATAACATCTGCCAGCTCCTTTAGAACTTTGGGATTAATCCCATCAGGCCTCATGTACATGTAAACATTCAACCAATACAGCTGTTCCCTTACAATTTTGTGTCCACAAATGGAAATTCACTGTTCCCACACTTGTGGTTGTCCAAGCCAAGGGCCTGAGCAGGCCGATGTCCAGCAGTGTTGTTAAAGACTGAGGCAAAACCCCACAGAGATTATGGTAGAATAATATAGTATAAATAGTATGAATAATATAAATAGCAATAACTCCTTTGCAGTAGCAACAAGTGTTTGCAAAGTCCAGGGTCCCTTTATAGCAGGAAAAAAAACATGACAAAAATAAAAATGAGCCAGTCTATGGCATAATAAAAGAACAGTCTTATGTCAAATAGTTAACTAGTTTTATTTGAGTTTAGATTTTTTCTCTTCTCTTGCAGTCTCTGCTGCATTTTGAGAAAATGAATCAGCATCAGAAATGTAACAAAATTAAAAAGGGGATATTGTAATACTACATCCTAACAAAACTTAGCTAACTAGTTTATAAAGTACCTGATGACAGCGCTTGTTTTTAACATGACAAAGTAAATTGTTATTTAATTTAATAAATTTAAGTGGCAACATGTATTCTTTATAACACAGCTGCATGGTGTCCCTTCATCATTAGTATTTTGTTTAAATTAAGGATGTTATTAATAGCATTTAACTGATCTATATGCTCTTAGCAGTCCTTATATTCCTGAACTGAACAAAGTTTATTAAAATATTCCTCTTTCAACTTTACAAGATATTTTGTGGGATTTTTAGCCGTCTTCTTATGAGACTTATAGAATAATGGGTGACCACTTAATGATACCTGTGGAGCTTACAGGCTGGTTTCAGTGAGAGCTGAGATCAAAGAAATCATTTTACTTCTTTAAGTTTTAAAGTTTTATAACAATAGGTGAGCAAAGAAGAAGAGAGAGATACTGCAAGTGCCCCAGTGGAGGAAAGCACCACAGAGTCTTCATGGAAGCAAGACTTCATGAAGACCCAACTGTGAAGAAGCTTTTGACAAAGATTTTATCAGACTTGATACTTTGTCAGTCATAGCATAGAAATACACAAGGAATTAGGAATTGTTATATCAAACTATTCCCAGAATTGTTTGATATGATCTATAACTTAATGTTCTTTTCTTGTAGTATTTCCCTCAGAAGTTTGAAAAGCACAATGCCATAAATCCTGAAAGTTTAAGACAATATCTGAATTTTTGAAATGCATCCACTGATTTTTTTCCTCCAAATCTCTTATAACTTGTTCAAATTGTCTTGAAATCAACATTGTCAAGAGAAGATTCCCTTTTAATCGTAGATACCTAGAAAAAATAAGATTCCATTTGCACCTGAGCACATGCTGCATCTTGCATTTTGGTGCATTGATGATACTACAGAAGAGGAGTCTTCAGTACGTGACGCGAGGCAGAGTGTACACATTGTGTCAGGGAAAATTCTGGCTGACTGTGAGAAAAAAAATCTTCATTGTTGAGAATAGCTCCACTCTAGATTTCCTTCTCTCAGATGGAACCAGAAATTGAGTCAGATTTCTTCAATGTGTTCATACACTGCAGTCATTGTAGGAAAGGTAGTTAGTTCACTAAATTCTCTATTCCTTTGCAAAAAAGATCTTTCATGGCAATTTCTTACCCACCCTGTTGGTCTTTGGTTTCTAATGTCTTAAATTTTTTTAGTTCTTCATCCCATCCTACACCCTTCCTATTAATTCATAACTATGTTTTATGATATTTATTTCTTTGTCCATTTTGGCTATTAAGTAAGAATAGGAAAAAATTTGTTAGAGAGCAAAGTGCTCCATAATTATTCTTTATTTGGAACATCTGATGATGCCCACTGTGATAGATAGGTAATGGGGGAGGATGTTAGTTACTCATCAGATATCCTGTTGTTATTGCTATATTGCTGTTGAAAAACATTCTCTTTCCCTAGCTCCTCCAAATTCCATTTCAGACAGGAAATGTCCCTGTTCAGATTCTGTATCCTAGACTGGAACAACTGAAATTGTATTCTCTGCATAGACCCTTCTAAATCAATTCCTATTATTTATTTATTTTCAGACCCCGCCAATGCTGTTGAAGCCCTAAGTTTCCAATTCTATTGTCACATGATATGGCATGGGATTAATCTGATGTGGCCTCATTACTTAAATTTGGACCTAGCTAGATGTTAACAAGATAAAATGAACCTTTTATAAAAATCTGATGTACCACCAATGCTATGGGTCCTCTGTCAGGACTACTAGGCATGACATAATTTTTCCATCTTGATATGGGATATGCCTTATATATACTGTATGAGTATTGCAGGTGTATTCCTGCAATATTTAGCTGTGTTTAACAAACTCTAAATTAATTTAATAATTTAGATTTGTTTTTTTTCTCTTTCAGGATGTTTTCCTCTAAGATAATAATCAAGTACTAATAGGCTTAGAGCTTTAAGGCACATGCTGATACTCAGACTGCTGGTTAGCTTAGAAGCAGAGATTCCCCTCTTTTTTCCCTTCTCCAGTTCTAACTGGCTGCTAACAATCTAGAATTCACCAAGACTTCTCTGATAAATAGGATTGTGGGTTTTAGCCATGGTGGAGTCTCTTGTACCTGTTCAAGTATTTTCTTTATAGAATTTGATGATAAGAATTACAGAATAATTGGTTTGGAAAATTTAAACCAATTTCAAGAAAACCAAGGTTTTATTTGTCATGTTTCAATCAATTACTTGATTGACTGTTGAAAGCCTGTTGTCAGAATTAGTAGAAGGCATTAGAATATGTGTGCACTGTTCAAGCAGTAGAGAACAGCCCTGGGATTGCTCAGACACACACAGAAGTGTATTTCTACACTCAAAAATGCATACAGAGACAAATTCAGATCTTGCTAGCAAGATAACCCAACACTTCATACTCCCAAATGGCCTGCAGAAGCAGGTAAAGAAATTATTTTGAGTTCTTCATGATTGAAAGTCTTATTCTCCAAGCTATTTATGAGTCTGAAAGGAAGCCAATTCCCATATTCAGAATGCAGTTTTGCTGTTGAGAATGCAATTATCTCTGTCATTTAACAAGTAAGTACATTTACCAAAGCAAAATAATGATTTTTTTGTAACTACCTTGTATTAAGGATTTTTATTTTTTATTTTTTGCATATTATTAGTCATTCTTAGCATATTCTGCCTACTGTGTTATATGTGTGTGTCTTTGTCTCCTGATTATAAACTCCTAGTACTGTTAATCTCTTTTGAAATCAAATAATTCTAGGAAATGAGCAAATTAACAGCCCTTGTTTTCATGACAGATAGCTTTGATTTGTCTTATCTACTGCAACTAACTGTGTGTCTTGTTTAATCTAATAAATACTGAGATGTTTGTCTTACACATCTATCTAAATCACAAACTTGGCAGCAAATCTCTTCTTCCTTCTATTGGTTTTTATCTGCTGGGTTTTTCTCCCCTGAGTAACATAAATATGGTATATGCACTACAATGCCAAATGTAATATTAATTCTTTACCTAAGTGAGGGAATGTAAATACATAGGGCATTGTCTTCTGCTTATGCATAAATATACATAATACACTATTACTATAATTTTTGAGCATGAGTGTTATTCCCATTTAAGGACCTAATAGATTTTTAAAAATATTAATATTAATTTTATAGTGAAAAATAATTCTGCAAAAACAGTAGCATTTTAGTGTAATTTTAAAGGGCGTGTTATGTTTTATAGAACATCTACTCTTTGGTCTTTTCCTCTTGGCTTCTTATGTTGGAAGATTATTACATTCTTCAGACAAACATTTTCATGCTGTCAAACTGTGCTTCATAAACACTTCAAATGGAGTCATGTCTGGAGTCATCTAGTAAAATGGTCAGTAAGGAGTCAAAGATGCATTTCAGTAACAAGAATTAACTAATTTCTTTGGCCCTCACCTTAGTGTTATTTCTTCTGTTTATCTTAGTAAATATGTGCTATGCTTGTTTTCATGGGTGTACGTAGCACAGCCATACTGTTTTACAGACTCATTCCTCTGTTTCTCGTGTTTAAAATACTGATAGGACTGCAGGATTTTCGCCATCAACCCTCTCTCATAGTGAATTTCCTTTTGCTCAGGTTCATCACTTAGAAAAGAGTAAGCAATAGTTATACCTCACATATATGCCTGCAGATAACTCAGGTTGGTATGAATTTTAGTAGCTTCTGAAGTCAAGTGACTAATACTATCAGTACTCAAAGATCATTGATTTCCCCTGAGCAGTGGCTGTACTTAGACTTTAATGGATTTGGAAAATGCAGTTCTTACATGTTAACGGTTCTTCATATTAATGGCTTGTAATAGTGGACATTTTTGTATTTTATCTCTCTTTATACTTGCACTTTGAGGAGTGGAATATCTACACAGAAGCTGAAAATAATGTCTTCCGGTTATTTTGATTAATTTTTTTTTTTGTAACAACAAATTCTAATTTAAGTCCAGAACTCAATGTAAAGGAATATAGTGATAATGCCATAAAACTTTATCCAGGGGTTTTTATGCAACTTGATTAGGATTTTTTCACTGGCATGAATTGAAATGATGTTATCTTGCTGAACCGAATGCATAATGAAGCCTACGGAGGCACTCATATGCATTTATTGCTTATTTAATGCATTTGTTATTTCATTTTCAAATCTTCATGAACTTTCAATGTAACAAGATACCATATACAGCCTCCTAGCCTCATGTTATCGCCTTCATAGTCTTGTGACTTGATAACTGTCATGGCTTAATTCCAGCTGGAAACTAAGTACCCCACAGCTGCTTGGTCACTCCCCCCTCAGTGGGGAGGTGAATCAGGTTGAGATGAGAACAGTTTGATTATTGAAACAAAGTAAAAGAATTATAATAACAATGTAAAGGAGAGAGGTGTAACAACAGGAAGGAACAAATGATGCTCAATTCCAGAGAGGAACATGTGACACTCACTACCCCCAGAGTGACGCCAGACCTGTTCCCCAGCAATGATTGGCCCCTCCCAGCCAATTCCACCAGATTATATACTGGCCATGATGCCCTATGGTATGGAATATCCCTTTGGCTGGTTCAGGTCCCTGTCCTGGCCATGCTTCCTCCTGGCTTCTTGGGCACCTGCTCACCATCAGAGCACAGGAAACTGAAACGTCCTTGACTTAGGGCAAGCACTGCAAGCAGCAACTAAAACATCAGTGTGTTACCAACATGACACTCATACTGAATCCAAAACATAGCACTGTACCAGCTACTAGGAAAAAATTTATCGCTGCCAAAACCAGGCCAATAGTATAAGGTCTTTTAGATTTTACAGAAAATATTATCTACAACTGCAGCTTTAATAGGGAATCATGAAGCGTTCTTCTTAGTTTTTAAGTTCATTTAAATTAAGTGGGTTTAAACTTCTGAAAATTCAGGAAAATCCAGCATGATGGCAGATGTCCAGCCACATCCAGCTGTGATTTACCTTTGGTGACCAAAGGGATATGGGACCTTTGATTTGGTTGGTTTGTTTGCTGAAGCTGCTGCTGCCAAACTGTGTTCCCATATGGATGGTATAATGTATTAGAGAAAATCTTAGGAGTAATTGTTGTATCAGTGGAATTCCTGGTTTCTACTACCTTCTCCTCAGCCTTTTTAATGTTTTAATGCTTCTTAGCCCCAGGAAGACATGTATAAAGTGGAACAAGATTTTTTGAATAAATAGAAAAACTTGGTTGAAATGAAATTCCTTGCCAAAGAATAAAGCTTTCTTCTTTGTGTCAAAAGAGTTATTCAAGACTGACATATCATATAAGTGCAGTTTATTAAAGACCTTGTGCATTGCCTGTGGATGGTGCCATTTGGCATACTTTCAGAAAGGGGTACAGAATATTTTTGTCAGTGCTTGAATATAGTATTGATTTAAGAGGTCAATTTTTATTGTATAATTCAGTGCCAAGTTAAAGGAAAAGTTAGAAGTCCTGTGAAGGGACTGTGTATGTGCTGACATGTAGAAGAAAGACTTAAGACTGGGTAGCTGGAGCTCATTGCAACATGCTGCCTACTCTGGAGTAGGGAGACACCTTGGCTTTCATTCTCTATGGTGATTTTTGATCAATACTCTCTTTTTTTCTTTCACTGTATACAATTCTGGTTTTCTAGGGAAGTAATTCTAATGTGTTTACACTTTCTGCCTATCCTGTCGTAATTATTTTTTAACACATTGTCCAAATTCAACTGAATTAGAGACAAATAGAGGATAAATCTTCCTAAGTTTCTATAATTCAGCAACATGTATTGTTTCCCACCTAAGGCAGAAATTCAGTCTGAGGAATAGAAGCAAATGATCTGTTAAACCTGTATTTATTAATTTCTTGCATATACGTAATTTTTAAACATAGCTAAAGCTTCAAGCAGTTACGGCACTAGCCAAACAGGGAAAAAGAAAAGGGTGAGAAACGTGAAGAGAACCAGAAATATTGTAAAGTGACAAGTCACTGAGGAGTCAGGTTATTGTGGTAGGTAGATGAAGCAAGTCTGTGGAAGGCTAGATGAATTTATCCCTTCATTAATCTACTTGTTTCTACTCCTCTAAGTAATTTTTTTTCTAGAAGAGAAAATTGGATTGATGCTGACAGCATCTGTTATTGGCAAGGCTAATTCCTTAGGACCTTATTAACCACTTTCTAGCCTGCTATAACCCCGAGTGTCTTCTTGAAGAGAATTTATTAAATATTCCATAACTCTGAAATGTCAGAGAACAAAAATGAATAGAGTTACAGGAGACTGAAGGATGGCAGGTGGTTGAATTTCTTTCATTTTCTGTAATAGCTTATGGCCAAGATTTTTTAGTTTTTAATGTTAATATGAATGCTTGAAAGCAGACGCCAGTGATGTCTCTATAGGAAGTCTTAACAGTCTTCCAGAGAAAGCTTACTGAGGGTAACCTGTTTGCTATTCTGTGTATCTTAAAAGAAACATGGGGTACTAAAGTCTTTTGTTTCCTAATGGATGAAGCAATTGGTTCATCCAAAACATCCTATGTTTTTACTCCTACATTTGCTCCTGTGTCTTAACTACGTCAGATTTACTCTCTACCTCCATGACTGTCATACTAATGAAACAAGGTCCATCTTGGGTACTAGCTCATAGTGTCTTCTACCTTTCCTGCAGGTCTATTTTTGAAGGTTTTTCTCTTTTTTGTATTCTTGACTTTGCACCTGTATCCAAGTTAACTTGGATAATGTATGAAGATACATTTCTTCATACAGAATATTTTGTGCATTATCTTTCTTTTTAATTAAATAGAGATAAAAATCAAAGAAATACCATTAACACTGCATACTAAACTATATTGGCTGTTTAGGAATTATTTTTAAAAGTCTATGGTATTCTTAGGCAAGTTACTCTGAACAAGGTGTGAAAAAATGTGGAAATAACAGCAGGATGGAATGGGATAAAATACTGGAAATTAATGAGACAAACAGGAAGTAGAATGTGTTCAAAGATAAATGAATGTATATCCTAATGTTATGTATGTTGCTTAGCAACAAGCAGTAAAAGTGTGGATGAACAACTGAGTACAAAAAGTAATTAAAGGAAAAAGGCATGTGCATGGCATGGTATGGATAATAACCAGAAATACAAAAGAGATGAGAAAAGCAAAGATGGAGGAAAAAAAAACAGATTTAAAGAATGTTGAGATAAATATTGAAACTTTTTTTTTTATTCTTTGTAGGCAGAATTTTTCCCTGTAACATTAGCTGGGAAAAAATAGGCAGCAATTTCCTCTGTAATAATGCCTCACTATAATATAGCTTATTCTAAGGAAAAATAAATGTAAAATTGTGAATTAACTGTAAAAAAAAAAAAAACACTCCCACAAAATAATAAATGGAAAATACAATAAAAGTTTCTTTGGCAACATAGAATTATCACGGAGTTTTAATTACTTAAGTTACTTAGGAAATGATCATTTGAAATAATAAGATTCTTTTTTAGCAAGAATCCAATTTGCCTGTCTCTGAATCACTTCTCCAAAGAGTATGTCCGTGCTTTTTCTTCTAAAGCCTTATTTTCAAATGCTTAGGCAAAATATCTTATAGTGCAGTTGTTCACTTAACTCTCTTCAAATATATTTAGGAATTTTTTATAAAAAGTCTATAAAATATTAGCCTTTTTTTCTTCTCTGTAGTGGAAGATAAAGTATTTTTTAATCAAAATTAGAGTAAGATATAGTTCTGGAGAGCCTGATCAGTGGAAACTACGTAAAAAATACCTGATTAGTATATAGAACTTCTTTGTATAAGAGTGTCATTCTTTCATTTCATACAAATAAAATGTGGTGATTTCATGGTAAAATATCTGTCATTTTTAAGTGTTTTAAGTGTTCTTTAGATGAAGAAAGTATTTTCTTTTGCTATGTTTTTTTTTCTCTTCACTCTTTTTGATAATTTTTGGAAGGTGTAGGATTGTTATGCTATGAACGTTGAAACAAAGTATCTCCATATTTAAGGATCGTACAAGGTCTTTGAGTTGGGAGCTAGCTTTCAACTTCCCTGGATATGGTGAGAGAATGGCCAAATGTCAGCACTGACATAGATGATACAAACTCATAGCTGGGTTGCAAATAATATTTTCTATAGAAAACCTGGTGCAGTTGGAAAACCTTCAGGTTTTCGCCTGTTACAGATTTTATTGAGGTCAGAAAGCCAAGCCTTTCTTTATCAGTCTTGTGTATAAATTCAATCTTTATCTGAATTTGTGCCAGAATTCATCAGTTGTAAATGGGTATCTAGTTGCTTAGGCTGGGCCATCTCACACTCGTGTTGTTGCCTAGAGAAAACAACAAGTAGAAAACTGTTCTACCATAGTGACTGTCTGGTTTGGATTTGACTTCTGATCTTGACTCTTCAATCTTTCTTTAAATCGTGTACAAATATATATTTCGATTGTAGGCCTGTACGTAGATAAATCAGTGATGCACTCTTGAGTGAGATCCATTGATTTTAACAGCTGCACTGGTGTTTCAGCATACGCTGAATCAAGAATCAATTGCTTAACAAATGCTGCTCTGAACTGGGCATGAAGAAACACGGGCAAGACTCCAGTTTCACAGGTACACAATAAAATACCTTTGGCTTGGGTTTAAGGTAAAAATTCTTTAAAGTATTAGTTCTTATAGAGTTGATAAGAGGAATTTAGACTTAAAGCACTTCCAAGTCCTCATATTGTCTTTCATCTGACTTTATTGGTAATATATTTTTTAATAGTAAAAATCTTTCCAAAACTTCCTGTTGTAGAGGCAGTAGTTCTAACCTGAGAAGAAAGAGATTCCTTAAAATTATGTTTGTTAAAGCAGACATAGCCATGTGCTTTGCTTGGAGGGAATAATCTCTCTTGTGATAATTGCAGCTTATAAAAGTCCTTACCAAAAACAGAACTGTGATGCTTCTGTGCCCATTCCTGGACCCATGTGATGGCTAATTTTTCTGCTGCTGAACAGGAAAGTGACTAGTGAAGTGTTGGGTTTTGAATGAGAATCCAATTTTATATTACTCCCAGAGGGTGATTTCAGTATATTATTATCTTAAAGAACTCTACCATGTACATGGTATATCAGGTTGGAAGGGACCTCATGGGTCATCTGGTCCAACTTTTATTGGCAAAAGCATAGTCTAGATAACATGTTCCAACACCCTGTCTACCTGGATCGTTTAAGTGTCCATCACTGAGAAATCCACCACTTCCTTGGGAAGATTATTCCAAGGGCTGATTTTTTCATTGTGCAAAAATTTCTTTTTGTGACCAACTGAAATCTCCTTAGGGGTAACTTGTACTCGTTACCCCATATTTTTTCCATGCAATTCCTTGTAAATAGGGAATTTGCAGCTGTCCTCTATATACTGGAACCTGGTAATAAAGTCTTCGCTAAGCCTTATTTTCTCAAAGCTGAACAAACCCAGCTATCTCAACCTTTCCTCATGTGGCCAGCAATTCCAGTAGCAGAAGGCAAGTAAGAAGTTAATTTTGCTTTTAGAAACACTTGTCATTGGTCAGATTAACATATTAATCTCTGTGATAATCCTCAGATAGCCTATATAGCTGTTTGTAATGGTGTACCAGCTACTAAGCACATCCATAGGCGTGGCCCACCATTCTCAGAGAATTCTTCAGCATACTCCTCAGGCCCTTACTGCAGGCTCACAGGATGATGTAGACATGTAGCCAAGACCTCTCCTAGCAGCAGCACTGTAAGTGATGCTAGTGAGACAGTCCAGTGAGATGCAAATGTCTCATTTCCAGATCTGGGTCAAAACCAACCATCTGTTTTAAATTCAAGGTCACATACCAGCAATGAAGCATAAGTGCCCTTGAGAGTTCCCATCTCATGTAGCTTGGACAAAAGGAATGACATTTAATTATAGTTTTAATAATGCTCTTTGGTTAACAAGTTTCTGAAGTGTCTGGTATTCGTCTTTGGCTCAAAACTGAGCTTTCAGGACCATTATAAAGTATCATTAGTATTTTTTATAAGTTACAGGAAAGACCATGCTTTTTACAGCTACCATTTAGAGGTAATATGAACTATGACAGTATATCCAGATTCTTTACATATTCTCAAATGGAATTATACCAGAGCTGAGGGAAATGAGAAGGAAAATAAATATGGGGTTTAATTCTCATTTGACAGATCAAAAACTGAGTCACAGAAATGAGACATACAGAAGATAACACATGAAATCTGTAGGTGAAACATAAACTGAACACAGAGTTTATGAGAGTTGACAGATGTAGCGACCCCAAAGTCATTCTCTTTTCCTTGGACAGGTCTTTTTTCCCCCCTGTTTAACAAACCATTACAACATCCATTTTCAAAGACATCCAGCATCATAGTTCTGTTACTCAGTGTGCATGGGTCTGTGTCCTTTAATGAAAGGAAACAAATTCAGAGCGACTGCATGGTTCCTGCCATCTTTTTGAAATAATTACATGGGGGTTTGTATTTTGCCTCAGGTTCTGTGTGTGCCTCACCTTCATTAACTCTACTCAGAAAGCAAAGTAAAGTGCAAACTGAAATTACTGCACCATAGCTGCTAAAATTAGGCAGTTTGCAGTTTTGTCATTGGAGACCTGGTACTAACCTGCAGTTAGTCTTGCTACACAGTTACATAAAGGTGGGCACTGAAAAAAACATAGAAACGCTAAAGACCAACAGAAAAGGAAACAATTATCCATTTTTTATACTAACATTGAAGAAGTAGAGATAAAGCCAGCTGCCTTCTCCTTCCATCTTCTTCTCTCTACTGCAATTAGTAATAAAACACAGTTCTCTCCAGAGAGTCCTGGGTCTTAAAACATGTGTTGGCAGGGTTATAGGTGATATGGTAATTATTTAAAGATGAATCAATTATGGACACTGAAGCTGTAGGCAACATGTTACTTTGACTCATATTTCAGAATTTTCCCAATTTTCATTATAACAATTGGTCATATAATGCCCATGATATGAATAGATTCCAGAGTTTTTTAACAAGAAGTAAAACTGTGATAACTTGATCTTTGAGCTCTGCAGGTCAAAAATGTAACCTTTTTGTAGAGCTCATTAAAATGAACATGATAGATATGTGCAACCATAAAAGTTTAGAAGACTCTGTCAGTAAAAGGACTGTCTTTAACTAGAGTCCCCTACCTGCCCTATGTGTGTACTTTTTCATGATTACCTGACAATACTAATTATCCTACCCACATCTTCTCTTTCATAAAGGTACATAATCAGTAGCAGGAGTTCTGCAAGTACTTAAATATGGAGCCTGAAGCAGTTTCTTTTACATGTACTGGGAATGGCTGAGGTTCTTAAGTTTAATATGTGAAATTTTTTGTCCACATAAACCCATTAATATCTTGTATTTATGCTTTTTCTTTTTTTCTGTAAAATAAATAGTGGGAATGTTGAAGTTCCCCAGAAGCATTACAATTGAATTCTTTAAGTGGTTAAAATTATAGAACTTTTATGGACTCTGCTGATCCTGATAACAGCTTGAAATTCTGTGCTCCAGTTTTGAAAATTAAAAACATAATGTTATTAATGGTCAGAAGAAAGTGTTTCAAAACCATTTTCCTAGTATACATTCCTTCAACACTAGCAATATTTTAGCATAGGAATCACAAAATTATTAGGATTGGAAGGGACCTCTGGAGATCTAATCCAACCAAGGCACTGTCACCTAGAGCAGGCACTCATCCAAGTGGGCTCTGAATGTGTCCTGAGAGGAAGACTCCACGGCCTCCTGGGCAGCTGTTCCAGTGCTCTGCTGCCCTCAATGGAAGCAAGTTTTCCCTTCTCTTGAGGTGGAACTTCTTGTGGTTTTGTTTATGGCCATTGCTCCCTGTCCTGTCACTGGGCACCGCTGAAGATAGTCTGGCACCATCCTCTTGGCACCTGCCTTTGAGATATTTACATGCATTAGTGAGATTCTCTCTATGTCTTCTCTTCTCCAGACTAAGCAGGCCCAGCTCCCTCCATCTCTCCTCATTAAAGAGATGCTCCAGGTCCCTCATCATTTTTTTGGCCCCTGCTGGACCCTCTCCAGTAGCTCCTTGACTTTGCTGTACTGAGGAGCCCAGAACTGGACACAGCGCTGCAGATGTGGCCTCACTAGGGCTGAGCAGAAGGGGAAGATCAGCTCCCTTTAGCTGCTGGCCACATTCTTCCCAGTGCACCCCTGGATACCATTGGCCCTCCTGGCCACAAGGGCACTGCTGACTCATGGCCAACTTGTGTCATACAAATAAAGGAAAAATAATTCTCAGCTTTTGTTTCTTTGTAATAAAATTAAACATTCTAAAGTAATTCCATAATCTCAAATTATCCAAGTCAGGACATCTCTGTCTCTTAGATACTCAAGATTTTGCATGGGCATACAGAAATGCCATAAATACATGGCCATACAGAGAGACTATATCTAAAATTAGACTTAATTATGTTTAACTGAATTATTTACTGTAGGTATAGTTGAACTGTGTTCTGTTCTACACTGCCCATTTCTTGTGCTTCAAGCCTAGGCTAGTGAAGCCCATTGTAACAGTAAGAAAATAATTCCTTTTTGTGCTGATTTTATCACTTGATTTCTGTGTTTTCCTGGCTTTTACCCACTAGTTTCTTTGTTGAGACTGCACATGGAGCTATTGTAAGTGGTAGGTTTTTGGCAGAGGCATTAACTTGTAAGAAACTAGATAAACACTGTAACTGGTAATAATTGGTTTAATTGTTTAAGAATTTTAAAAAATATAGATAATATCTGGTAAATTGAAGGTGGAGTCCTCTGTCCAATTACAAATCTCTTTGAACAGAGCCTGGTTCCTCCAAATATACAGTTGTTCAAAATACTTACGAGTGTGAAGAGTAAGAAAAATGGCAGAAATTCCATACTTTGTTGCATTCTTTAACTTTCTTTGATCAAAAATGTGTTATACCCAGCAGTGGCAGAATTATTTGCTTTTGGAGCAGATTCCATTTTAGTATGAAGACATAAAAATTGCTACATGTGAAGAAACATCCATGGCTAATGCCATCACAATTATTAATTTCTATTGTATTTGTGGGACAGGATTTCATCCAAGGACATGGAATGCAATCACTTCTGTTCTCAGTAGCCTCTCTTTAAATAAGCTTGGGAAGCTCTTTCCAATTTGTTTTTGTTGTAATTTTTATGACAGTTTCTAGTGCTTTCAAGGTCAGCTGACAAGAGGGTCTATCATGCTGGAAATCATGATTAGTGGAGGCAAAATGAACATGTTCTCAATAGCATCCCTTGGGATCATAGATGTTTTTTTTTACTTCCTTTTACCAGAAATGAAAATCATGTTCCATAAGGTACTTCCTTTCAGTGCAAGTTCCATTTCGATATTTGATTATGCAAGTCTAGATTAATAAAAGAATCCTACATATTTCTACTATATAGTTGCAATTATTTGGTCTAGTCAATACTATCTTCCTGTTCTTCTATTTAATTTTATTTACTTACTCCGATAGATTCTGAGATTTGACAGGTTTTCTCCCTTAAAGTTTAATCCCAGCTGTTCTTGTATCTTCTTAGTGAGTGGTCTGTCGAAAGCTCCAAACTGCTAAGAATATATGCCTTCAAAAAAGATTTGCCTGTCCTCCAAAGGCAAGAGGCTCCTCACCACACTCACCAAACCCCATGTATAAAAATATATCCACAGAACAGGCCCATTCAGCTATTGCTGCATTCTATTTCTTCCTTTATTGGACATTTCTCTAAGCACCTGAATTTGTAATAGACAAGCAATGAATTTATGTGCTATTAATGCCTAGAATAATCTACTTAAATGCTTTTCCCAAAAATCTGTCCCATCAATGGTTAAAAAGAGGAAGTATGCAGTTCCCTGGCATTCCTAAAATCCTTACTGAAAGCATTGCTTTGCTGAAATTGTTGTTTACTATAAAATCAGTGAACTCATGTTTCTGTTGAAGCACAGCTATTTAAATTTAGGAAGACTGGTACATGATTTATATAGATATTCCACAATTTGATTCTCTTCCTGAAGAAACTGTCAGTATTAATATCCTCAGGATTTACATAAGCAGATACAGGAGTTCTGACTCTTATCCCTACATGTGTAATCTTGATTATATTTTCTGTTATTTCAAATGTGTATGTGAAAGTAATGTTGAAGTATTCATTTTATTTTTACAGATAACTGAAAAGCAAAACTGGAATTCAGTTTTTGGTACATTGGTAACTCAGAATTATGTATGTTTACAAATCTTATGAAGATTAGAACATTTAAGTCATTGCCAGTAGCTCACTGCTTTTCTTCTTCTTGAAACTGTTTCTTACATGTTCTATTACACACATGAAATATATTTTTCAGATTGTGTGATTCTTGCAATATGCTGCTTTCCATGCCTTCCTCATATTTACATTAAAAGTTTTCCCTGACTTGGGTGTATCAGCCATTTATGACTAAGGTTGGGGGAGTTTTTTCACTTAGTTGAAAACTCAAGCAACCTGTTTCCCCTGGAAAACATATTTAATGAAATTACAGTCTTGTTTGCCATATGGTGCATCATACAGATGGATGATTATTATGCAAATCTTTTGATTAGTGAGTTTCTGCCATTCTAGGAATAATTTGCTTTATGTGTGTTGGCTTTGTACACAATTAGTTCCATTCTTAGGATGATCTGGGACCGTGCCAAATCTTTGATACAGTTTTTTACAACTTGATACTTTTTTCTTGTATTTGTGGTTTGTTCTATTTTCTTTGTTCATCAGACAGAAGAAGTAACTTTTACTTCAATTTACCATATGAGAGATATAATGCAAGAAACATCGTGCCATGCTGAATGAAATCAGTAGCAAAATTTGCATCTTTCCCTCATAGACTCTGCCTCCATGGTTATAAGCATGTGAGACTGATGAGGGGAGTAGTCAAATAAAATATTTAATTCTGTTTGCAACCAGAATCTAGTATGATGATTCCTACTAGCTTTATTCCAATAAGCAAGTTTTGTAGTTGAGCTCTGGACAGTTTGATATATAGTGCTAAGAGTATGGGTTTTTTTCATTTCTACATGGTTCACAAAGATTCTGGGTAGGAATTGTACATCTGTGACCATGGAATTGTATGTGAAAAGAAAATAAAGAAAATGTTACTTTTTGTAGCTAGGCTGGCAGCTAACCCTACTGTTAAATTTAGATTTCTTAGTTACAAGGAGCCAAGGTCTGTGAAGGGTAGAATACATTCAGTATATGTTTAAGTAATGCCCTTACTAACTTAAACTACTCTGTGTTGCAATTTGTTAATATTCACCAAAAAATCAGGTTATTTCCACTGTCTCAAGCAGGTATAATATTAATAAAAATTAAAAAGCATTCCTATATGATATCATTTATAAGCATGGACAGGAGTATCTGATTTCTTATTTCTTGTGAGAGGTAAAAATTAGCCCTTAGTACAGCTGAGACCCAAGGAGGTATGAGTGGTCATCTGGGCTCTCCCAGATTGGTAAACTGCTCATCACAGGATGTGTTCCAGGAGTGGATTTTTGTAAATTAGGCTGATCCTTTATTTTTGTCACAAAACTTTCTTACAAGTGAGTCTCCTAAACTGAAATTTAGGTTTTTAAATGTTTTATTATTTGCAATATACTGATGCTGTGGGAATATCTCAAACATAAACAATATAAAATGATACTGTTGTAACTTAACAGTATAAAATGTAAAGTGATATTCCTTAACTATATAATTCAAGGTTATGGTGAAGGAGATGGTTTCCAAGAGTAAAACAGTATTTTATGATCAAAGCCATTGCCTTTCATCCATTTATCTAAATCAGCTCATTAAAACATTTAATGAATATATAGATACCTATCCCAGGGAAAGCAGCTCTTATTTCTTCAAAGCTTGCTGAAAATAAAAAAGTTTTATCTAAGATAAAAACCAGTTTGGCTGTAAAGCCAAACTGAGTAATTTACTTCATCAGAATCATTATTTGTTGGAAATTTCAGGGCCTAAATGGTTAGAGCAAGCCATTTTAGTTTTAATCTCATTCATCTATTAATAATCTGTCTTTAACCCATTGAATTTTAGATTCTTTTAAGCCACTGCAAGGTAAAAGACTAGTTCTACTGTTATCAGACAAGGAATTGCTATGTTTCTGCATTTTGAAAAATTGAGTGTAGGCCATTATACTTATGTGAAATAATACTCTTAATTCAGTTCTGAATATGTGTTTAAGTACCTAGTCATATAAATAATGGAAGTGTTCCAGAAGTGGGTCCTAATTTGAGAGAAAATAAAACCTTCTTTGGACCTCTTTTTTCAGTGTTATTTTATGCATCAAGAATTTTGTCACTTAAATCTGAATATTTATCCCTTTTCTCCCTTTCTTGAATTTTTCACTGGCTCAAAATGATATATTTGCCTTAATAAGGACCTTCTAAATATCCTATCCAAACACTAAGCATAAAGAGCACCAGCTGATAAATAATATCTTACTAAAAGGTTCAATATCAAATCACTTAGAATTCAGAGAGTTTCTTCAGTAGGGAAGTAGACAGGCTGGATGACTTTCTCTCTCAGCTGATGAGTGTCTCAGTTTCTTCTCTGAAGCTTTTAATCATGATTCCTTATCCCTCCTGGTTGCAAATCTCAGTTCTGCTGTCAATTTCTCTTGAATCCTCTTGACAGTTCTATCAGTGAGTGTTGTAACCCTCAGTTCTGGTGCAGCATGTGTCCTACACTCACATGTTATAGCACTCATCTGTAGCTCCTGACAAGGATTACCTAGGATATTGTGCAGTGACTGTTCAGTGTGGAATCAGGATCCATAACTGAGAAATTTCCTGCCATTAGGATCTCATAATAATATCCTTCATCCTTATAATAAATAATGGGAAGGGAAGGGAAGGGAAGGGAAGGGAAGGGAAGGGAAGGGAAGGGAAGGGAAGGGAAGGGAAGGGAAGGGAAGGGAAGGGAAGGGAAGGGAAGGGAAGGGAAGGGAAGGGAAGGGAAGGGGGAAGGGAAGGGAAGGGAAGGGAAGGGAAGGGAAGGGAAGGGAAGGGAAGGGAAGGGAAGGGAAGGGAAGGGAAGGGAAGGGGAAGGGAAGGGAAGGGAAGGGAAGGGAAGGGAAGGATTTTAATAACATTGAAGATTTAAGCAGTAGTCTGGAAAGATGAATTCAAAGAAAGGAAACAAATTCAAAAATTGTAATGGGAATTGGGCTGCAAATGCCACTTAATGAATGGAAGAGAACCAGGTAGCATATATCTTCAGACTATGATGAAATTTTAAACAGATTTATATTTTTATTAGTTTGCTTATTTGCTTTCTGGACCATTCATACATGAGAAAGATGGTTTATCTTTCCCTAAAATAATTAATTTTAAAAATTATTATTTAAACAATGTTATCTGAACAGAAGTACTTAATAAGTACTGGAAATATTGGAAAATATGGTGAACTTAGGACCTGTGAACAATCTACTAAGCAGTTAGGTCACAGTTAATATTTTTTTAATTTTTTAAAATTATTTTTAAATATTTTTTAAATTTTTTAAATATATCTTAGTGCATATGTGAATTTAGTTTAGTTGTTCTTTTTCATAGTTATCAGGTCAAATGTGTATTGTGATACTGATATCATTAAAGTTTCAATAGGCAGAACTTTTCCTTTGATACAAATGAATTTATTACTTCATTGGTTTACATAATAAAAATGTGAGGATCTACAAATTAAAAGTATGACTCACCTTTATAAAAAAAGTCATTGGATGGAATGGAAGGTAAATACCATTTACTACAAATGTATAATATTTATCTTGCATAATTACCCATCTGAATTCATAGACAGCTATATGCATTTTAGCACTTCAATGTTTTGTTCTATTCTACTGATGATCTTTCAAAGTGTAATTTCTAAAACACTAATTGCACTATGTTCTGCACAAATGGGTAAAGCTGATGAGATGCAATGAAAAAAACTACTTTTGTAGAATGAAAGTAAGCAAACATTTTTCCTTCAAACATTCCACCGCTATTGTCACATACTAACAAACTAAAAATTCAAATGTTATTTCTTCATAGAAATTGAGAATTAGTATCTTTATTAGCTCTAGTAAGAGTTCCATAAGTCAAATATAGTTGATTTTTTAAGTTTACACCATTATTTCTTGTTGGTTTTCACTATAGCTAAGAATTTTATGTACCAAAGCTGTGTAGATGTGACACTTAAAAGAAATTTCAGTGATGGCCTCCAAATGTGCTAAAATCTAGCATGTGCTACTTTCATTTTAGAAACAAATTTATTTTTAAGCTCCCTTTTATCTTACTTCTACTTAAATTATTGTCTTGAATTTAATGTTTTGTATGTGTGTGTGTGTGTGTGTCTGTATATAAAACTGAATTTATTTGAATAAAAGAAACAAGATTTGGAGAACTTGGATGCCTGAAATCTGGCCTTATTTATCCAGCTGTCTGATGAAAGATATTATCTTTCCCCATAAAGTTGTCAGGTTTTGGACTATCTCAGTTGCAACAATATTACACTGATTTTATCATAACTGATATCCTGAAGCAAAGAAGTTCTTTGTCTTATAGCAACTGAATGTTGGAGTTCCAAATTAAAAAAAAAAAAAAACAAACTATTTATGCATTTGGAAATGCAGGGGAAATTATTCTTCTATAAACATGAAAATCCCTTCATAACATGTCTAACTTTCCAGGAAGAATTAGGCAGCCTAGCCATTCTATATTTACATATACTGCCTTTTAAGCAGCCGATCAACAAAGAAGAAAAAAAAAATCAGAATGCACAAAAACTGCATTAATTTTCTATAAATGTCTTCCCTTTTGTCATTAAAAACTATGAGCAGTTTCTTCTGTGAACACAAGAAACCTGCCTGTGAAATTCAGGAAGTTAGTTTTCTTGCAATTTTAATGCTAAGATTAGGCTAATTCAGGCTATTGAGTTATGAATTACCTTAGTGTTGAGTGTCATGAATTTCTTAGGAACGTTTATGTGCTCAGGCTCTGATCTGAGTACCTTCCAGCCACTCCTAATGTGTTTAGTGAGAGGGGTTTGGAGAGGGAAGGGTTGTATTCTCTCTGTGTAGTAAACAAGAAGGTTGAAACAGAATATAGATGAAATGGCTTGGCCAGTGTCACACATGGAACAAATAGAAGCACCAGTAACTGAACACAGACCTCCAGTTCTAGACTAGACCATCTGTTTGCCAGCCGTATTTATTATTTATGATTCTGTCTATGATCAGTTATTAAATTCATATATCAGTTTTTTAAATGGAATGACACATTTCACTGTTCATGCAGTGCCTTTCCAGTTCTATGATTTCCTTTGAGAAACAGAATTTACCTTATTTACTGAGCAACTACAAGCCTTCAAGGGAAAGAATATAGTATTTTTATCTAAATAGTGTAATAGACATTAATTTCCACTCTGCTTTCATTTGACTTTCTTTTTTGCTTATAGGGCTGTTGACAATTGTTAGCAGTATTTCAGCATAAAATAAACAGTTGCATCTGATCAAAGAGACTTTTTGTCATTGAGAAAATAAAATTCTAATAAAGAAATACAAATAAATTTACATATAAACTAATCATACAACATAGAAGAAGATTTAAAAAATTTTCTTAAACTTGATCATTTGTTTGTTCCCACCCTTAAGGGGATGGGAGCACCTAAGATTCATAAATGCTCATTGTTGAAAGGAATTATAAAAGTCAGAGGGTCCACAATAACTCACAAAGTCTTATTAGTAAATTACACACTTAGCATAGAATTTTAGTCTCTGACTTCATGTATTAGCACATGGCAGTGGGTTTTGGATTAAGGGGTAAGGGAAAAAAGAGAGAGAGAGAGGGAGAGGGGAGAGAGAGAGGAATAAAAGAGGAGGAGAGAAAAAGGGGGAAAGTGTGGAAGAAGAAAGGAAGGAGGAGAGGAGATCACCAGTCCAGGCTCCAGTTTTAATCCCGCTGATGGGATGTCCAGGTTCCTGGGGGGCACCACCCAGGCTTGGTGGGGATGCCTTTTTAGAGACAGGTTTTCTCTGCCTTGGAGAAAGGTTTCTTGTTTTCTATGCAAACTGTTACCATGTGCAGTCTGCTCTTTTAGACCTGTCTGGAAATGTGTCTGAGGGCTTCAGGGCTCTTGTGTGGTCTTGATCCCCCACACAGTGCTTGCCCACTTCTCAATCTCATTCCTGTGCTTGCATTGAACTTTGTTGTGCTTATCTCCAGGAACAAGAACAAGGACGTTTGTCCTGGAGAAACGCTGCCCTACCTCCACACAGCCCCTTGTCCAGACACATCTTGTTCTTTCCCACAACAATCCTTGGTTATTATCAACAATCCTTGGTAGTCATTACCAACAGTCCATGGTTGGCTTCACATCCAAGCAGCTATTGGCATTTGGGATGTGCGCATCAGCCTCTTATCTTCTGTGCTTCTACACCATTGCAGATTGTCTGCCTCCTTTTTCACATGATCTTTTTACATCCACACTGCTAAATAATGGGATCTCATTACTTTCATTGGGCATGGGGAAGCCAGTGTACCTTTCTGCTTTTATGTATTTAATTTAAATCAGTTTTTACCTGTTTTTGGTAGATGTAGAAGGAGAAGAAGCGCACTTGCATTCAGAAAGGGACTTGAGGATGGAAAAAGTATGTTTCTTTCCACAAAGATGCTAGAGATCCTCTGTGGACTTTAACTTTTTGGTCCATACAAGCTTCCGTGTTGATAAGAGCTTTGGGCACTCTCAGGAATAGGACCATGCCTACGTCTGGAAAACAGAACTGCACAGACTTGAATAGTAGGATGGCATTTTATTAAAATATCTGTTTTTAATATAAATTTATTAACTGAACAGGGGAGAATAACAAAGTTACTGCTCAGTAAAGAATGTCAGATATTATATGCTGGTTGAGACTGTGTGAGTCTATCAAGATATCTAGTGGAAACTTCAGTGCAAAGGAAATTGTTAGCCCAATGTGAGATGAACACCATTGCCTACAGAATTAGTGTTTATATATAGCCAAGGCAAAGGTTTGCAATAGTCATGTGCATTCTCAATTCTAAATTAATTCAGCAACTCCCAAGGAAATTACGTCCATACCATCATAGATGTGTAATTTAATATTTCTGCTTGTGTTCAGCAATATCAGAAATATATGGAGATGTTGAGAAGTAAAATGAGCAAGAAAAACCAATGTTGGAATATTTGTTGTACAGTGTTATAAATTGTTGTTATTCCTTTCCTTTGGTTGCTCCATGTGGAAAACTGATGGTCTCATCTCTCCTCTTCTTTTAAGAATTATTTACAGGGAATGATTCATCTCACCTATTGTAGATGCCTGTTTCAGAATGGGATCATTCCCTCTCAGAAAGTTCCTCTCCCTGTCTTCAGTGGCTAGATAAAACTGAGATAACTGGTTTCAGCTATACAAAGCTTTTTTAATGACAAGTTTGGCCACACATATTCTACCTCCTGGCTTGGAAGGGGTTTGTTTTTAATGGAACAATTACAGAAATAGGCAAAAATTATTATTAATGAGGGCAAACTGGCATGTGAGAAGAACTTGGAAAGACTGGGATCAGTCATCTTAAATAAGAGATGAATAAGAGCAGGCGTGATTAAACTAACAAAATAGAGGATGTTAAAAAAGTCAAGGAACTCCAAACACCATCTTGTGAAAAAAAAATGCAAGGAGGCTTGCACAAACACAAAACATATGAATTCTAAGTTCAACAGTAGAAAGGGCTCAGGTCTTTTATGAGTACATGAAGTTATATTAATTAGATTTTTACTTATATGAGAAAATAGGAACACTTAGAGTAAAAGGGAGCCACATATCAATGAGCACTGGGAAGAACAGTCATTTTCTAAATGCCTGTGTCCATTCTTAGAACTATTGACATGTACTAGTATATTTTCTTGAAGTATCTGCCATTGATAACTGTCAAAGGCTGGATACAAGCTAAAACAGTGATTTGATCTAATGTGGCAATTTTTGTATTTATATTCTTTGTTTCAAGTGTGAATACATAACGTTAAAGGGACAGCTAGTTCATTTCAGATGCCATACAAATGGTTAGGTTTTGCATTAAATCCTCTTATGATGTTAGAGCGTGCAGTTGTACCAGAACATCTATCCATAAAATGTGAAGTAGCTTTCTAAAGATTGTGGTAGGAATGCATGAATTTTGCAAAACTCTGAAGTGCCAGTGAAAACTTACACTGAGTCCAAACAGATTCTGGTTTTGAAATCTTCATCCTGTTATTTTTACTCTTTCCCACTACCTTTCTTATCTATTAAAATCATAGCTATTAAAAGCCAAATACATAACAAATTACAAAATCTCATATGAATGCCAATGTTTTAAAAAGGGGTCTTGTTGACATTTTATTTTTTCTAATAGTGCATGTAAGAAAATTGTCACATTCTTTCTTTTTTTTATACAGCAAAAATACTGTGTCTGCAACTCAAAACTGCATCTTTAAAATAGTATTACAGTTCATGCATAGTTTAAGAAATTGGCTATGTAATACTGAAGGTAGAAGATGCTGCGTGATAGGTCTACCAAGTGAAGTACTAATAGAAATCTATTATAGCTCTGTCTCTGGGCTTCAGTCAAGAGGTACTTACAAATTCCAGCTGCTGTTAACACATGGCAGCATTAAGAACCTGAGCTCTATGATGATTACTGTTTCCTTAATGTAGCACAGTAACTGATATTAGTTCCTTTTTTTTTTTACCATTGGTTTTATTTTGTTCTTTAAGGAAATTGTGTTATTGTTTGGAAAGAATACTATCTGTTGAATGTTGTCCTCCCTAGATCACATACACTATTAGAAGAAAGAATTTGTGTTAGCTATAACTATTTGGTAAGCTGTATACAAAGCAGATCTTAGAAGTCAAGCTTAATCAAATTTTGCTGTGCTAGTTGCATTAGTGGCATTTTTACTGGTCTTTTAGACTGTAGGCAAATCTGATTCAATTGCAGTGTTAGCTCTGTGTTTATTCAACCACTAAGGAGCATCTGGTTAAAACATTTTATAACATTTCACAGTAGCAGACAATCTTCTCCAAAGTATTTCAAAATTGAAATTGAAAATGTAAAGGCAATCTCAGTAAAAACTACTTGATAGAAAGGTTACACAGTCATTTTCATGGTCTTTTAATCTGTAGGAAAAGGAATTCCCTGTAGTGAGCTACTTCTGAAATGTGTTCTGCAGCTCACCATGGAGGAAGTACTAATATTCCATGGGAACAACACTTATAGTTCCTGCAGACCTCAGGACATGCCAGACCTGCCTTTTCTCTTGGGCTCCATCCCAGTCTGTGAGCAGCCAGGAACTCCAGGAAGATGACAGGAAGGTTGTGCTTAGCCCAGCATCCTCAGTGGGTGCTTGAAACTCCCTCTTGAGCAACTGCACAGCCTTTTCCTGAAGTCCAAGTCCAAGTCAGAACTGTGTCACCTGCTGCACCTTCAGTGTGGGAACCACAACTAGGATTTAATTTGAATATATCAGTGAATGTGCAGTCAGTACCAGTCCATGTGCATACATTCTCACCATCCAGGATTGGCAAATGAGATCAGAAGCTCATGAGATCAGAAGCTACATAAGATGAGCTTCTCATGACATCAGATCAGAAGCTACAAATCCTTGCCACGTCTGATGCTATGAACTTGTCACTGCCAAGGACTGCATCGACACACTCATCCAAGACTCTGTGATTCATTAAGACTGTGATCTGTTCAAGTGGTCCATTGTTTTGTAGGACTTCATGTTACAGTGAAAATAATGTTGCTAGAGGCATGATTTTCCTCTTCATTATACTTCTTTTCTAGCTGGATTGTAGCATTCTGGAATACTGTTGTGGACAAAGTGAAAAGCTCTTCAGAATAGCTGTTCTTAAGGGATTAAACGATTATCATCTCTGTTGCGTTTCTTTCATCTTATAATCAACTTCAAGATGGTACTGGATAACTCACTGTGAAGTGATTAGATATTTGAATTTGAAAGTATTTGATCTCCTTTTTAACCGTGTTTAAACAGGTGTATTTCTTTCCATTAATGTTAATACACTTCTGGTTCCTTATAACTGTTCCCTTACTAGAATATTTGAGTGACATTCAGAGGATAAATCTGTCTAACAGAAACTGATATGCTAGGGGAAAAATATCAAACTCTCTTATTTACATTAATACGAATAAATAAAATTAAGAAATTACAAAATATTTCTGTACCTGAGTTAGGTATAGAGAATGGAAACTTAGTATTTCAGAGAAGACTTAATGGGAGACAGGATCTTTCACTTAAATAATCACCAGTTTTCAAAAGCTTTTTTTACATTGTGATTATATAATTGTTAATGTTTCTAACCTGAATTGATTACAGAGCAGTTTTTATTGATAAAATAAATATTTTAGTTAATATTGTACAGCTTTCATTTTGCTAATTTATACAGTGTTGCTAAGATCCATATATTCCTCAAGAAATTTTCATTTATATTCACTCTTTTCTGAATATAGTGTTTCTAGATTTTCAGTCCTTTTAAAAATTTAATCTTCGTACATGAGATGTGGCATAAAAAATTCAGTTTTTTATATAATCTTAAATATATTACGGTCTAATAAAAATTAAATGGTATTATTAAAAATGCCTAAACCATGCATTACTTTCTTGGTCTGTTAGGCATTTACAATTCTGTCTCACTGAAAATAAATTACACTTTGGTCCTCAAGCTTTTTAAGTATTTTGGAAATTTTTACTACACTTCCTAATATTTTGGGGTTTTTTCCTGAGGGTTTCTAAAATATGTTGCTGTCATTTGTAGGAAAGTTTTTTTTTTTACAATTATATTAATCATAACTGACCTGGAATATCCAGATTCATGTAAGACAGGCAGTGCTACTACATTTGGATGAAACAGTGAATTCTCTTACATTCAGATATTTTTATGTACTTTATTACTTTTGTAGCTGAGTCATTGTCAGAACAAATAGGGGTAACACTTAAGTGTGATTCTGTTATCCTTCATTGGCTCCTATTACAGCAACAAAACCTTGTTGTATTTTTGTGAATTTGTTTCAAACTGCTGTGTTGTTATTATTACTACAAAACAGCTAGTTACGGAGATTAAAATCCAAAACAGTACTTCTTGTACTCAACAGCAAGAGGTCATGCTTTGGATTTTAGGCACATTTTCAACATGCAACTGCTTAGACGCTTCTCTCTCAAATCTCTATCTACAGCAAAACTAAGTTTTGTCCTTAATGGAGCTGCAGGTTCTCAGTTGATCCTTTAGGTATTCTGCTCCTGGATTATTGCACAGACAGAGACATCAAACTTGGCCCAGTATTTCATAGGAGCCAGTGGAGATGAAAGCAGATTTGAGGTGCTTATAGTCCCCTGGGCTGCAGAGGAAATGTGCTGCTGTGTTCTGTATTCTTTTGAGTTTCCCAAGGGCTAATGGCCCCATGCCCAAGATATTGCATTGCTGTAGTCCAGCTGAAAGGTGACAAAGGTATGTACTACAGAGGCCAAATCATCAACAGTAAAAATGGGATAAATTCTTGTACCTGTTTCATTGTCAGAGAGAGATGTCCAGGATCAGTTCTAAATTGCAGACTGACTTGTCTAAATGGGTTTGTGTAATATCAGCCATAAGGTCTTTGAAGTGTTTTTTTCCAGCTACCAAGTGTAACTTATCTTTTCCTCAGTTTCTGCCTCCACTTTCTGCTTTTGATCCATGAGCTCAAGTACTGAGGCAGTTTACACAGTGTTTTCAGTGGAGTTCATGACATCTCTCTAGTTCTTTCAGTACTTGTGTATTTTAAATAAATTTGAAGAAAAAGAGAGCCATGAAGAACGTTTTCCTACTGCTCCTCTCTGCTTATGACTCTCTTGAAATAAACTGTTTCAAATCAGTCAGCCACTTTTACATGCTGTTCATAGTTCATTGGCTATGTCAAATGTTGTAGAGAGGCTGAATAAAAAGGAGTGGGGAAGACTTCAGTGCTCATGATGTGGGTTGTCTAACAGTGACAATAATGCCCTTTCTAGCCCATGTCCTGAAAGAAATTCAGATCATGACAGGTGATTTCTAGTACCCAGTTGAAAGTGTAGGCAACAAGAATATAATAATCAAGATATAGCAAGAATATATTTTGAATGTGATGTTGGGTTCAGATGTGTGCTTATAGTGCTGTCTTAACTTGTGAAGCTCAAAGCATAAACTCTGCTGCAACATGGCAGCTGCACAGCAATGAGCAGATGTGCATTTGAAATCATGAGAACCAAGCAGACTGTTCACAAAAGATAAACATTTAAGACAGTGAGAAAATTGCAGGGCTCATCAGAGGACATTTGCCACTTCCAAAGTTTGCACCATGGGTTTGCAGCCTTGAACAAATAGGGGAACTCAACTGACCACCTCTCAACCTATTCATGTGCCCATAACCTTCAATACTCAATTTTTGATCTTTTTATAAAAACAGAATCCTGTGTCCCAGAGTATCTACTTTGTCCATTCTAGAACAAGAATGTCTCAAGAATGACTTAGAGGAATGAGTATTGTACCATTAGCAGGACTCTGTTTTTCTACAGAGTATTCTTTTTATTTGAGTCTTTCCCTATCTGAGTCTATGTAGCTTGCAAGATCTGAGTGCAGCTTTAAATAGTACGGCTAAACATGAAATATATAAATGTGTGTGTGTGTTTTTTTTTTTTCATGGAGTCTGCAAATCAGCTAGAGAATAGTATTTTTTTCAGTACTAGAATAAAATATATTAAGATATGAAGGAGGCAAAAATTATACACCATCTAGCTACACTGAATTTTGCTTGATGTTTACCTTATTTCTCCAGGGAACATGGGGAGATTGCAGGTGATCATCTGCTCAAACTGGAGCTTTAGGTGGGTACATACACACCCTCCTCTGAATCTACCAAAGCTGGGTGAGTGAGGTAAACAGCTGTCAAGTGGACCCTTGGCTCAGCAAAGTGATGTCTAATGAACAGACTTAGAGATCTGGCAGCACTGAAAAGCAGGGTGACCATTTGCCACTTGGAGTTTAAGGAAGTTTTAAATTAAGTTCCAGTTTAGACAGCAGTTCAGTGTACTAATCTACTCATCTATTTTTTATTAGGTTTTTTCATGTCTTTTCTTATAGGTATGTGCTCATTTCTTTCTCAAGTTTTGTCTGTTGTATTTTATAGTTTCTTGTTAAATGTAACCTCAAGCTTGACTGGAACTTTAAGGCAACAACAGTTGATGAATACTAATGATAAAAATAGTTAGCTATGTAAACCATGAAGCAAAGCATTTCATGTTTTCAAATAAATCTATTCAGAAGAGATAAAAGGATAAAAAATATGAAATACTTTATATATACCTAAAGATTTTGTTTTTTAATTCCTGTGTTTTTTCCTCATCAGACACGTGGAACAAGTAGTCAGTCTCTGAATCAGCCTGAGGGCTTTTACTGAGTAATTAAAAGCTCTGAAGTTAGGCATCTAGTTCTCAGCAAGTATGATGGTTTTAAAGCAGTAACACTTAGTTGCTGCGTCTCACCCTCGAATCCGCAGGAACAGATCCCCTGTGGAGCACGGCCAGCCGGGCAGTGGGGCCAGTCGGGCAGAGGGAAGGGTTTCTCCTTGGATCCCAGGGGGCTTGGAGAAGCTCCCTCATGAGTCCAAAGACGAGCTGGTCCCACAAGCAAAGGAAAGAGGCGCTCTCCCTCAGGATTAGTTCCGAAGTTTAATGAGGGCCTGGAGAGATCCCAGGCCACACCCGACCTCCAAGGGCATCCGGAGCAAGAGAGGGAGTCTCCCTGCCCACAGCAGCCAGATATAGGGAGGCGGGGAAACCCGAGCAGCCAACGGGGGAAGGACACGGGAGTGGCTCTCGGGGGCAAGGCCTCAGAGTGACCACTGAGGAGGGGGTGGGGGAGGAGTCCCAGCCAGGGTCCCGGTACCTGGTGACCCTGCCAGGAGGATCTGGACAAAGGGGAAGGGTCACCAGGTGATGGACACATCACCTGGGAGGAGACAGGGGGATGGGTTGGGTTTGATGGACATACAGGTACTGATGGGAAAGCTGGGATGAACCAAACAGATACAAAGAGGGGATATGGAGGGACAAACCATGAGGGGATATACAGTGCAAACACAACTCTACACTTAGTGAAATAGGAAAAGATGAGGAATTTTATGTTATTTTGACCTAAGTATAGAGATTAAGATTTATTTCAAAATATTAGCTTGAATATTTGTACATTGTAGGCTATATAATTTAACACATTTTTTCCTAAACATTTTTGGTTTGTTCTTCATTTTATCTCTTCTTAACATTTGTTTCTGGTTCTTGTTCAACAGCTTTTTGATATTAAGTAATAACTCAATGGTGCTATATTATGGTCATGTCAAAAGGGCTTGATGGAAACAGGAATTTCTATTTCCAGATGATTTTTTGGCAGGTTAGGTTTCTGGATCACTTAATATTTTAAGTATTCTTTTTTAAAGAGCAGATACCAGGATTGAAGGCAGTATTCCAATGTTGGTGTTATACAGGGCATTTTGTATCTGCAGCATAAACAACACTTCTCCCTTATATGTGTAACTAAGTATGGGTTCACTCTTTATGTCAACGTAAGATTCTTAAAAGCTCATGCCATGTTGTTTTTCCAGTAAGATTCCAGAGCTCTGTATGGTTACCTCTATGATAAACCTCCCATTTGGGACAGATTTCTTTTTTCCAGGCATCTAGTTTTGACTACAACAAGTATTTTGTTTGAACAGACAAATTTAATGCACAATTCAGCCTATTGTATCCAAGTACCATGCCTTCCATGTTACATACTATTGCATTATTCTCTGACTAATCCATAAAAAAATATTTTTTATAATATGATATAACATTTTATCATTATACAGTTATTATATTCTGTATTACACATCAAATATTACCTAGTAAGAATGATGGAGTGTATTATAGATTATGTGGTACATACAATTGTATTATTAGATATTATTATAATACAGGTATTATTAGTTCTACTTAATTCCAAATCAGGGATTAAAATATTTATTAATGATATTGTTCCAACAATTGCTCATTAAATAAATCCACCAGAGGCACACACTTGGTGCTAGTTCCAAATGGCAATTCTTTCTTGAGCTCTCCAAGACATTTCTTATTTTGCCTATAAAACCTGGAGATCCTTGTGTATTTCAGTAGATCTGGTCCAAGGGTCAGAAGATTAAAAAGAAGCAGTAAACAAGACTCACATAAGCAAGGGTCATTTATATTCAACATAAAAATAATTTTTCCTAAGTGAAACAGAATGGGAAGACATGAGAAGGCGAACTGCACAACCTAACAATGCAAAATGAGCCAGCACACAGATGCAGAGGCTCAGAGGTTCTTCTGTGGAGTTTTCCTTGTCAGAAAAAGAAGGCAGAAGTGATTGAGAGGAGAGGACTGGGGTAGTATGGTCACTGAGAAGGATTCACTCAAGAGTTACCTACCCAAGTACCTCCACTGGCACAGTGGGATCAATCATAAGGATGCCATTACTTATGGCATCAGCCATAAGGAATTCAGAAAATTAGACCTGTTAAGAAAGAAGGGACAAAATTTGGCAGGTCTAGGGTGTCCAAGACTACTTCCATCATTCAGAGAGAAGAAAATCAGGCAAAGTACACATCAATGGATAAGGTATATTGCAGGTAGAAAATAGGGCATCAAGAACAAAGTGTACTGAAAGCAGTAGTGAGGGAGCACACTCATAAAAAAAGGAGACTATTTATTACAGAGAAGAAATAACTGAAGGTAGTATATATTGTTGGTGCAGTTCTCCCCTCTGTTAGTAATTCATTTATTGTCCACCTTTCGAAATAATTGCAAAAAAAATGAACAGCATTGAAGTTAAAGGGAAGTGCATTTCTATCTTAAAAGTAATATAATTCTGTGACACTTTAAATGCTTCCTGATGCTATCCTACCTAGCTAAAACTTCTGACTGCCATTACTCTGATAGCAGGTGCTGTTTCAGGAAGCAGAACCAGGGGGATCTTCATTATTTTTCTGTGTTTACTAAAGATCAGAATGGATTTTCTCCACTTTTAGGTTTTCAAATAAGTGAAGTTAATATACACATTAGTAACAAAGCAGTTACTTTGCCCCGCAGGAATCCCACCAACAGGGAAGCAAGCAGGATGAGTAGAAATAACCAGTTGGTTAATCAGAAGAGAAGGCAGCTTGTTGAAGAATCTGTCATCCCTGAATCTTCAATTGGTGGGTCATTTTGTCATTGGCAGGGACTCCTTACATTAAGTGTAATTTTTGCTCTCATTGCTCAATCAGGATGACAGCTTTCGTTCTAAATGCAGTGAAAGTCTTGGCCCTAATTTAAATTATTCCCTGATAATTTATTTAGAAATATCAAATGAATGGAAAAGCAGTAAAATTTAGATGTGCCAGATATAATCAAATTTTAACTCTGGATGTAAACTTTATTCTTAAACCATTGAGATAGTGTATGTGGTCAATTTCTGCAGTCTCTAGTAATTGTTTTCAGGTTATTTGGTGGTGGTAGTTGTTTTCTGAACAGTTTTCATGTCATGTGTTTCTTAGAGTAATTCCAACTGAAATACAATATTTCATGCCTGTGTCATCATTGTATAGTTTAATGTATATTCAAGTGATGAATCTGCTTAATTTCTTGAATTATTTTGTAACAATATGGAATTTTTTTTGAATCTGTTTGTTTTACAGGCTGTTGCTTTGAAAGTCTGTGAAACATTTTGTTCTTTTCATTGATGTTTCCATAAGCAGTTTGCATATGAAGTTAAAAAAAATGGGGGGGGGGGGGCGGAGGGGATTTGGCATTTTCCAGTTAATATCATTTATTTTAATGAAAAGGCAGTAAAGTAGTCATCTCTGCCTCATGGCAGGCAGACAACCTGTTATTCTACAGACCTTTTGGCATTATTCAAGTCACAAGGAATAAATTGGAAGACGAACCAACAGTATGAGAGCCAAATGTCATATATCTATATTACTCTGAAGCTCAGTGCATCAAGGAGAGCTGTGAGAGTGTTGTAACAAGTGGCTCTATAGAGCAAATGAATATTGAAGAAAAGGATGTCAGTACAAGGTTTAAATAGAATTTTCATACAGTAGACAAACATGATTTGGAAATTTTTTTCACTGGGCCACATACAATGAATGGTATTTTTAACAGGAAAGCTGGTCCCCTTGGAAATTGAATCCAAACTTTCTGACTGAAGGAGAGGAAAGATAGTGTAAGAAATTGTGGAGAAGCAGTAAAGGAAAATTGCTGAATCACAAAGTAAGTAGCATTTTTTCAGTACTTTGGCTTCCTTGAAAATATAAGACCAAAATGTAACATAATTTGAAATTAGTGAAAAAGGCAGTAGGATTCTTAGGTCCTTTCTCCCTGTGAAGTCACCGTGGGTTTTCTGAGTAGGCTGCTCCCTGTGACATTCAATTTAGATTGCATTGAATTATACAATGAGAAGAGGTATTTTAATAGAAAATGGGCTTTGGATTATCATGGACAGATCAGAAGAGTGAAAGGGTGACATCATTATATTTGAAATCAGGCAAAAAAGGACTATATTCAGAATCATACAATCATAGAATGGGTTGGGTTGAAAGGGACCTTGAAGATCATCTCGTTCTAACACTTGGACATGGACAGGGACATCTTCCGCTAAACAAGATTGTTCAATGCCCCAACCAACCGGGCCTTGAACACATCATGAGATGGAACATCCACAACTTCCCTGGGCAACCTGTTCCAGTGTCTCACCACCCTCACAGTAAAGTATTTCTTTCATATATCTAGCCTAAATTTCCCCTCTTTCAGTTTGAACACATTACTCCCTGTCCTATCACGAAGTTTCTGACACAGGGTTCACTTCTGACTTCCCTGTAGGCCCCTTCAGACATTGGCAGGTTGCTGTGAGTTCTCCACACAACCTGTTCTCCAGGCTGACCAGCCCAAACTTTCCCAAGCTCTCTTCACAGGGGAGATGCTCCAGCCCATTTCTCAACTTCTCTGGACTTGATCCAACAGTTCCATGTCCTTCTTATTTGGGGGCACCAGAACCAGGACTTCAGGCCTAAATCATCCATTGCATTTGAAATGTGGAAAATATTTTATGAGACAATAAGTGTATTGTAAAAGCAACAAGGCAGTACTGCTGAATGGCTCACAGTACTCAAAAGCAGTTCAGATACAATCTAGCATGTTAATTCAGGAAATTGCAATCCTTAGCAGTTTCCTGAAATAATTTAAAGAAAATGCACAACTTTACTTACTGTATATACCTAAATAATGAGATAGCAGGGAACTTGATATATATAGATTTTGGAGAGTTATGATAGAAATATTTATGAATGCTTAATCTCATTTGCATGACTACAATAAATAGGGGGGAAACACTGCTATTCATGGCATGTCCTAAAAGCAGGGAAATGTAAATTGCAGGGAAATGATGATTTGAAGACCCAGCCTGTGTGCTTGGCATGCTTCTGTCTCTAAATCAGGAGGACTAGTATATAATATTGCTGAGCCTTTCAGTGTGGGGGAAAAAATATGAACAATTAAGAAAATAACTTAGTTCATGGACTGCTGCAGAAATAATTTATACATATGGTATATATCTTGTTATACCTTCCGCTGCTTAAAAAATGGTTGTTCAATAGCAAAGCTTCAAAGGCAAGGTATTATGCCTTCAGATGTAGGCATTTGATAAATTGCACTGTGTATGGAAGGTAGGGGCCTCTGTAACCTGTTGTTTCTCATAATACCTCAGTTAACTAGAAACCAAAAGTTTTTAGAAACAAACATATGAAATTCCTCTGATTTCAAACTCTATGACTTTTAAAGAGAAAGTAGTAATTTTGGATTTAGTTACGTAACTTTTGCTGTTTTACCCAATTTAAATGTATTATTATTTTACCTAATTTAAAAGTATCGTTATTTAAGTCATACATTAGACAAGAAATTATTTGGAAAGCCAAGTAACCATTTCTATGACTTTTAAAGAAATAGTCTTTTTGTTTGTTTGGGGTTTTTTTGGGTAGTAACCAAAATGAACCTTTACACAAGTAGAAATGCTGTGAGAAAGAACCCTGACATTTTCATTCTCATTAGTTTATCACTTATGTTATATTTGTCATCCTGTATTTATTTATGTGATATGTGTGACATTTCTCCTCACAGGTCTCTGTAAAAATTTCTGCCTGCATAAAAGACATTAAATGACAGCTTTCTTCCCAAGGTCAGCTTCAGTTTCTTTAAAGTCAAAGTGAGGACCATCCATCTTAAGTAGTAAAATTAATGATTGCTAAGAATGTTTGCATAGTGGAGAAATCTAAGCTAGTTTGAAGTTACCTTCTTCACTTGTAAATATCTGGTGTATGGCCATAGCATCAGAGATCTCAGCACAGTTTAATTTATCCTGGGTCTTATTTGGCTTTAGAGACTTGTCCTACTGAGCAAACCTGTTGAAAGACAACTCAGTGTCAGTCTCTGCTGGTTCTGCAGTGCATTCACTGCTCTTCTGTTTAAGTAATAGAGAAGATTGCTTAATTCCCTGATTGCCACTTAGGACAGATACTGAGTTATCTAGAAAAATACAGAGCAGAATTGCAATCTCTACTGTATATTTTGGCATGTTTTATACTGATATGAATTAATGAAAAAATATTATTTATCAGATAAATATAGTATATTTCTAAAAGCATGACTAAGAAGTACTGCCTATGAGAGAGTCTTTCCATATAAAAAGAAAAAATATTATGGCCAAATTCTGTATTTATGCTTTTATTTCAGGAACTTGGAGATCTGACTATATGTAAATTGTTGTTGGGTTTGTTGGAAAAAAGCTGAAGTGACTGATGAATATATGCAGCTGTTTATAAAATAAAAGACTAGGCTATATTTGAATGTGCATTCCTTTCTAAAAAGTACTTATTTCAGTGAACTAATAAACATAAAACTTCAAAAGGCAGCTTATATTAAACATCACTCTTTTAGGTTATTCATTTATTCCATTTTGATTTATGGTTAAAATATTCCTGTCAGAAATAAAGTGCCATTTATCTAATCCAGTTTCCTATGAAAATACACTTAGGTGATTTTGGAAGACTTCAATTACCTAATTGTATAAGAGAATAATTTAGATCTCACAGTCAGTAACTTGAGATGCTGATTATTAATCAATTTTCAGTGTAAGATCAGACAGCTTACCCGAGGCACTACATACCTTGAAATATCTCAGTATATTTTGCTAAGAGTGTCAAATGAATAGTGACCTGTGAAATAAAGATCAATATGCTGTGACACAGCATTTTCATAATCACAGGGATGAATTTATCATTTGCTTGAGCTAAATGAAAATGAAAATTTAACACTCCAAGGCCATCTCGCTTGCAGATTACTTTTGGCAAGATTCCAAAAATCCACAACTTTAAATAAATGTAGCATTTCTTCAGATTACAACAGCTAAGTACTTAGCAGTTTATTTGTCATTTACTTATCACCCAACATATTTTGCTAATCTCTGCTGAAAGGCTGTTCAGAAAGTGACTCTTAATTCAAAGAGTCAGTTAGTGGCCTTCAGGGTGTTGAACAAACACCATGTAAAGTTGAGGGCCATTTTTCAAGAGCAGCTTCCAAACATTAAAGGTATGTGTCCTGGTTTATTTATGGCTATAACTCAGATATTTTGGATTAAACCTTTGCCTTCTGAAAATTAATAGCAAAACTCCAGTTAACTTCCATTTAGACAGGTTATCAGCATTATGTGATCTTCCTGTGCTAAATTCTGAGATTTCATCATAATACTAAAAAATATTAAAAAAACAAATTTTGCTATGCGGTTATTGTGCAATCTCTCAGGTATTTAAGTCTGTAATTTTTCTTTGAATTATCTGAATTACTTGCAAATTGCATAGGTTATAACAATTTTTTTTATTTTGTTAAAAGCTTCTTCAGTGGATGATCTCTAAACATAGATGCATTTTATGCATTTTTTGACACATAGAGCCACTGAGAAGGGCACTTCAGCTGTAAAGAGCACCAAATCACTTGCAGGTTCAAAACAAATGAGAGGTGGTACTGAATCATAGAGGAGGTGTTCAGGCCATGGGCTTCATGACAGTTCAAAAAACTGCTAGACAAATCCATAAAATAAATATACATCATGATGATCTGCAGAAATACATGTGTGAGTTAGAGACTCCTGAATGTACCAAGGGAAGGTAAATAAAGGAATTATCACTTCCTAGGCCCCTTGGTAAGTTACTTAAATAGCCCATCAACCTCTTTTTAAAAAAAAATCTCTAATTTAAGTTCAGAGTTTTTCTAGCTTTGGCTTCAATTTGCACCTATCTGTATGGCATTCCTTGTAAGCATAAAAAGGTATTTACTATCCAAAATACATTTCCTAGGGAGATACCATTATAGTCTTGATTTGAATTGATTGAAGGATCAGTCCTTCAATCTCTTCAATCTCTTTTTTTTTTCCCCAGAGTATTTATTGTCTTGTTATAAGACATTATAACAAGACATTATGTAACATTATAACAAGACATTATGTAACATGCTAGGTATGTTTTTTGGAAATTGTATAGTTACTGTTATTTTTTTTTCTCAATTCTTTTAAGTTCCTCAGTGTCCTTCTTGAAGTACAGGCACCAGAAAGTAGATACAGTAATTCCTTCCTAATTTTCCTAACACTGTATTCTGAAATAAAATCACTCTTGTATTACATTTAGATATTATCCTACTTATGCATTCAAGGATTGTATTCACAGTCTTAGGTAAAGCATCAGAGTAGATGATCTTCATTTGATTACTTTCTATGACTCCTCAGCCTTTTCAGTTCCTGCTTCCAGGACAGCATCTCCATCTTGTGATTCTGACCTGCATTCATCCTTCACTGGTGAATAAGCTTACATTTCTATTATGATATGTGGTATTTTAAAGGATCCTTTTCATTAAGAAACTGTGTGACTAGTCTATCTCCAGCTATCATGTTTTCTCTAAAGACTTGATTAAGTGTGGCCACATTTCAAACTTGTCCTTACCTCAAGAGCAATAGAATGTCATCATGTTTTAGTCTTACACCAGAGCCAACAATGAGCTGAAGGAATTTAATTTCAGTATTTCTGTGATGTCAGGCTGACATTCTGAATGTTTATGGCCATGTAAGGTTCATCATTGCAACATAAGGCTTGAATTTTGTCTGATCAAGTGTACTTCACAAGAGGTTAATAGTTCACTGATAGTGAAATTAAGCACTAGTATAGATTGTTTATTGCCAATAGATTAATCTTAACAATCAATGTTAAAATTTCCAAAAAGGTGGGAAGTTGATAGTTTGAGGGATTCTTGAAATAAATGAAGATTAATAATATTTATTGATGAGGAAAATAATGAAATTTTAATCTAAGTAGGACTTCTTTAGCGAAGAGGGAAGGACATAGTACAAACTGAATTTCTGCATTTTAGGCTGTTGTATATAGATTATTTTCTTTTAATGTTACTAGGTTTTTCTCAGGGGTGTTTTTGGAGTTAAACAGGAAATCCTATCCCTTTGTGTAAAGCTTTGTTGAAAACTGAATTACCAAACTACTTCTTCAGTATAGAATTTCTTTGACATTTCCAGAGCATCCAAAGGGTAATAAAATGTACCTCTACTAAAGAGCATGGATCATTCTGGAATTTTCAGTTTTATCTATGTAGAAGTTACATTTTGCATGATGCAAGATGGCAGGAATATTACCATTCAATGCTAATGATGATGGAAGAGTTTGCAGCACTATAATTCCAGCAATGTTTTGTCATCTGTAATAGTTGACAGTAATAATAAACAATTTTGAACTAAATTATTAATAAAACATAATTATTAATTAAATTAATTGAATTATTATGAATTAGATTATTAATAAAGCTGTGGTCTGGACATTGGTATAAACCAATGAAATATTTTTCTAAATGATGAATGAATGTTGAGATTCAACAATTAATCAGTTTTTTAAATTATTTAACTTTTGTATAAATGAATTTCTAGTAGAAAAGCTATGGAGAACTAATACAAATACTTTACAGAATACCATTAATACCATTTTATCAGCCTAATTTATCACTGCATCAAATAATATTGCCAGATGTATTTAATAAAACTGAGCCCCGTGTGCTAATGTTGTTAATTGAATTGCTGTCTTCTACCAGCTTCTGTCTCAGAAATAAATATTAACAACTGTTACTCTTCAAAGACCTTTTTTAACTATTGGAGTATTCACTTTAGGATATAATAACATACAAATTAGCTTATTTTTCTTACAGTCACAAGGAGTAAGTCTTCTGTTAACATAATCTTTGTTTCAACATAAGCTTGCAGCATGTGGATGGTCATGGGGCACTTGGGAAAATTTTAATGTCAGCTTGACCTATCTTAAGGCCTAGAGGTCTTGGTTTGCATACTGTACTATGCAACTTTGAGGGTCTCTGCCACAGGTGATTGAATTTGGGGAGTTAGGCATGAGGTGTAGAATCTAAATTAGTGCTAGAAGTGCTAAACTTGCACAGGTCATACTGTAATTAACTTTTACCTCCTGTTGAATATATATAATGATACTTCTTTTTAAAAAATTGAGCTCCTCATATAGATGCACTACACAAAAAACTTTTTTTCATACAGAATTTAAATTTTAGGACTCTTGAGCTCATCAAAAATAATATTGGTGTTGGATATCTACAGTTAAGTATGTCTGTTTTGCATAGTCTTTTGGGTTTTAAATACCAAATCTCTTTCCTTACAGAGAAGTCAATCAGGATTCTGATGGCTGTATCAGCTTCAAAGACTTTGAATCTGCAATGAAGTATGGACAAGATGAAGTATCACCAGTGTACTTTGCCTAAGGAATATTTTCTGGTAAAAAGACAAAGTGAAAACTTTAGATCTCAAGATATTTAAAAATCAATGAAACTTCATTTGTTTCAGCCAGCATTTTAAGAACTTTGACTGTAAGTGTAGCTCTGAAGAGCAGCCTTTGAAGATTTACTGTTGACAAGTTGGGTGTATTAATTTACATGTGTATATGTGTGTAGAATGCTTAAAATATTTGAAATCTCAATTGATTCACAATCACACTACTTAGGGATTGGAATTCTGTACTTTTTCTTTTTGACTTAACAGACAAAAAAGAGCAATTATAATTTTCAGTTACTGTGAAATTTACTTGTTCACTTTTTCAATAGACCAAAATATCTCACATGTATAGAGACATGTAGATTGAATTTATGGTAGAAAATGCCTGTTGGCTTTGGGTTTTTTTATCAGTAGTATATTTGTATTCCCTTTACTGTTTTATGTACATATATTGCTCTTTTTTATGTATTACACATTGTTTTTAATTTAACATTTATTAGTTAATTAGCTACATTATTTTGTTCTGAACAATTCCCAAGAACTGTGTATGTAAGGAAGCAAGCATAAGTACTTAGCTTTTTTTTTTTTTTAGTTTTTTAATGGATTTAAAAATAAATTTTTTAGGCCTGGATCTCAGTCTGGCAGGCTGAAAATTCTGTGTATTCAAACCTCCATCTGACTTTTAGGGAAGAATTTGGACATACACAGATGAATATACACTAGCAAGATGACAGAAATTTCCCAACAGTTGAGGGACAGTATAAGGTAGAAGCTTTCATTGGTTTTGAAGTTGTCTTCACTCCTCTCTCTCTTTCTCAGTCTATTCTGTCCAGTAACTGGGAGATGTTCTTACCTGCTGTAACTTTATATACATCTATCCAAGCTGTGCTATAATGAGAGAAATCCTTTTTATTCTATTTATTTTATCTGTGATCACTTCCTACTGTCGTCTTGTGTTCATATTAGTAGCAGTAATAGTAACAGAAAATAGGGATTTCATTATGGGCACTGTCTCTGATCATGTGTCCCATGCCATGGCTTCATTTCTATTTACCTGCCAGTTGTTAAGTTGCTTGTTGTAGAGATTTTTTTTTTTAACTGCCCAGAAGCAATCCTCTCCTCAAGAGAGCCTAGAGTCTGTAGCATTTACTTAATCCTGCTGAAAATAAATAGTAAAATAACAAATAATAATAATGATCAGTAAGAGGAAGAGAGTATCAATTTTACCCTTAGGTCAAGAGAGTCTCCAATTTTTTTTCAAATTTCAGTGAGACATTCCAGAGTACAATTTATGGGTGAAGTATTTATAAAATGATGTCTATGTTTTCTGTTCCTGTTACATGTTTGTTTCTCTCTAGGTACAATGAAACTGGAATCTTTCTCTTTTACAATTATAGGGCAGGTGATATGTAAATAAAGAAAGGAAGTTGGAGTATATCAGCAGATATACCTGATTCTGTATATAAAAACCAGGTACCTGCTAGATGAAATGAGCTGTAACTCAAATATCAGGCTAATCAGTGGGAGCAAACTGGTGCTGCCTTTGAAAGGTGATGGTAAGACATGCTAATAAGTTGGAGCTTTGCCTTAGAAATGCCATTTCCCAATAGATGAATGTTTTCATAAGAAAATCATCACCATAGATGTTAATTAGCAATATCATCACATGCTCTTTTGAGATGCAGGAGATGGAATTATTATCCCACAGGGATAGTTGCTACAGGTCGATGCACAGTCATGAGAAAATGTATGACACTTTTCTGTGTTATTACTTGGACTGTATTTTTTTGTTCAGTAGACCTCAGTTTTTTGGTGCCCAGACCCTGTACCCTTCCTAAACACTAAATCCATGCAGTATTATTTTATTGTAATACATTATTTTATCATTATTTATTATTTTACTTATTTAAAAATAATTATTTAGTTCATAAAGAGCAGTTAAAAATGCTATGGGGTCCTGTTTATATTTCTACTATATGTGTGATTTGTTGTATAAATAGCTGCCTATGTATATGTTATCTTGTTACATGTATAATATTCTGTTAAATATTTTACCAAAGAGAAAGATCTTTGTATGCTTTTAACAGTGAGTAATGTATATATCTTGTATATATGGCAAGGAACTCTAGAGAGAAAGTGCTCTCATCTCCTTTATTTTCATATGTTCTCAAAGCTCATTTTCTCAAGGACTTGAAAAGGTGCTATGAACTCGAATTGCTGAGTCAACATAAACTCCAGGAGAGGCCACTGATATTTTTTTACCATGTTGGAATTTTTTTAGAAAAGAGCAGATCTATATTAAAGGATGATAAGTACACTCATTTCTCTTCCCATGAGGACTGACAGAAATGAACTGCTGATGACCACAGTGAAGTGGAACTGAATAGGTCCTGGCCATGAATAGGCCATATTCCTTTTGAATACTAGAATGGAAATTAATTACTAGCTACTGCTTGTCTGGGTTTTGGCTAGCAAACTGCAGAAACACTTCAGCCTTGGCTAAAACCAGATAAAATTAGGAGTGACACTTATTAGGTGATGGCCTTTCTTACTAATGGTTTGGGAAAGAAACAAAAGCAATAGCTACACAGCCATTGGGTGAAAGAGGCTACATGCTCCTCAGTTTTTGTTTTCTGCTGCTGGTGTTAGAGCTCAACATCAAATGTCAACATGGAAGGATTGGCAGAGCTAAGAGCTATGACTAACCTTAACCTACAAGCTGCAACTCTGAAAACTCAGTTTAACAAGAGTGATATAAAACAAGACTATTCACTCATTAGCAGGTTACATTCTTATCTGCAACATTTCCAAAATTGTAAATAAATCAATGATGAAAGTGGTATGAGCCGAGATAATAATTTTTTTTGTTTGATCACGGCCATCTTTGCTCCTGGGAGCCATAACTGTCTAAATCTCCAGGACTGAAAAAAAAAAAAAGTTGCAGTAGCTAAAGAGCCATTGCTCTCTAACAAATAGTTATTCGTGTACCTTATGCAACAGGGGATGTTCAGGATTTGCTTACCAGAATTTTATACTGTCTTTCCAAAGTTGGGTACATTTGCTTTCTTACTACATAAACTTTTCTTGTTTTCTGACACCTCATTTGCTTAACAAACAGGATTTCCTTGTTAAAAGTATCCATTTAAAAATATTTACTTTTCAAATAATCATCTGTGATCATCTGTTTAAATTATTTTCAAATGTGTCCTTTTTATGCTTAGCCAATTGCAATCATTTCATGGCAAATAGAGTATATAACCATAAAATGTTATCAAAGTATATTTGTTTTGTTCCCCTGGGGCTTCTGCAATTCCCTATAGCTGTTGAAATCTAGTAATCTGTAATTTCCTTTTAAAGGATTTGGATAATTTAGACTTTTTACCATGGCCTGTACAGACAGCAAAAAGGGACACCTGTTTAAAACTAAAAGAGGGTAGGTTTAGTTTGGACAAGTTGTTCAGAGAAGCTGTGAATTCTCCATCACTGGAAGCATTCAAGGTCAGGTTGGAGGGGACTTTGAGTGACCTGATCGTGTGAAAGATGTCCCTGCTTATGACAGGGATGGACTAGATGACCTTTAAATATTCTTCCCAGCCAATCCCACTCTATGTTTCTATTATTTTATTTATTGAATGAACAATTGTAAAACTAGGGTCTTTGGGAAACATTATATTCTTGATGGCCTGGCCAGTGTAATATACTGAAATATGGGAGGGTTTTCACCAAAAAATAATTCAGACAAGTCAAATATCAAGATTGGCCACACATAAATTTTTTTTTTTTTTTTACTCTTTACTTTTCCCCCCTGTCAACTATTATTTCATCCATTTATTCATTAATCAGAAGAATAAAAATAAATTAATATGTGCAGTACATCATAGAAAAGGCAGTATTTCCCTATAAGGTTCCCAAAATAAAACTTTGTGTAAAGATAGTACCTTAAGTTTGTGACACTGTTACTCTGTCTTCTATCTTTAATCAGCTGTGTGGGTGGTGGCTGACGAGTCAGAGTAACTAGCTGACACACGAAATGTCACAGTTCAAAGAAAAGCTTTGGCATGACTCTCATTTACTATAATATATCAGCTTTACACTTCTCTGGCAATGAAATGCCATCTTAAAATCAGGATGAATTACAACTGCATTCTCCATTCCTGCTTTGATTCCTTAACACTGTTCTTTGGGAAGGCTGCCCAAACAAAAAAAAGAGTCAGGTCTGTTTGTTTAACATTTTGCATAGAGATTCACAGTAACAATCTGAGAAGATACATTGTATAATTGTCTAAAATAAATAGTAGTAACAACTGGGGGTATTAATCATAGTTATTTAAGTATCCATTCTTGAGCCTCTTATTTGCAAGAGGTAAAAAATTAGTAATGAATCTTAAAGAGCACAGAGGTTGCACATGCATTAACATTTTGTCTCAAAGCAGGGCAGTTCTGAAGAGAATTCCCCATTTCTGTGTGTTTGGTTTGGTTTGCAGAGTCATTCTGGTGCATGCAAATCAAGATTAATTCTGGAGGAGAATAAACTAGAAGACCATTCTGGGCTCACATGAAACATGCAGAAGTACCCAATGGAGACATGAGTCTGAATAGTGACTACTTTGCACCACCAGGAAGTTCTCCAAGCCTTCCTGCATATGTCAAGCAGTCCAGCTGACCATCAGCAATTAGGCATCCCATTCTTCATGTCTGGTTTTTCAACTGAAAGAAAAGCCAGTGTCACTGCCCTCAGTGTCCTCTTGGATTTGTTTCTGGGCCTCAAGGCCTTTCTTAGTCCTTTCAATGGGACCTTTGGATATTGATCAAAGTTAGAGTGGGGGCAGAGTTTGGCAATCACCATTCTCACAGTAAAGAATTTCTTCCTAATATCTAATCTAAATCTACCTTATTTCAATTTGAGACCATTTCCCCTTGTCCTTCACTACATTCTGTCATTAAAAGTCCCTTTCCAGCTTTCTTGTAGGATCGTCTCAGGTTCTGGAAGGCAGCAATTAGGGGCCCCCAAAGCTTTCTCTTTTCCAGACTGAACAAACCTAATTCCCTCAGCCTTTCCTACTAAATTACTAGTTTAGCACTGAAGTATTTGCTGATATAGAGTTAGTCAGGGAGTCTGATGTTTAAAATTGCTTTGATACCCATGCTGCGGAGAACATCTTGGTCTTGGTCAAATGATGTTTCTCACTGACACCAGGGAGGAGTATTTCTTTGTGTGCTCCAGTCAAGTTTGCATTTGTTTATAAAATTCTTTTAAAGAGTCATTCTAATTGATATAATTTTAATTTACCCTTGGCTTCACTATATGCAACAGGAAGTTGAATATGTGGACAAAGATGGCCTACAAACTAGCTATGAAAATTAATACACCTACCATGGTACATCTTAGAATGAGTTACTATGTTAAAAGATCTGAGATGTGTCTTCTGAGAAAAGCCTAGTAACTGCAAAACATTCATGCTAGAAATGAAAAAACTTTTGAATACTTAATCTTTCTTAGAGAAGAAAGCTGTGATAGATGTTAAATAATTGTGAAATATTCAGTGGCATATTGAAATGTAACAGATGCTATGGAATAATGTTATAGTCAAATATTGTACTAATTTTGTAAGTGTCATATATTTGTTAGCATTCCTATTTCTGGCTAAGGGCAATCTTGAGAGTTAGTAATATGAAATCTAGTGATAAAAGAGTACAAATAACAAGTCATTTGAAGTTTTGCTCACCCACTCTGTTGGGAAGGCAGCATACAGACATATGTATCTATCTCAAAAGGCCTCAGAAGCTGAATTACATGACATTCTGACTTTTGACAGTACTGTCCTGGAAGAGGAAAGCACAATTCCAATACTGACATTTTGTGCCAAAAGAAAGCAGCCCTGAGATAGGACCACAAGTATCCTAGGTTTTTCAAGTCCTCATCTGGAAGACAGGTAAACCCGACCTAATAAATTGGCATATATATTAGGAATATCTTTTAAGATTTCTTTTTATTTCTGAGAAGGTCTTGGTCTGAATCAATACATTTAACTAAATGTTTTGGGAGGGAAGGCGTTATTTGGTTTTTTCATAGTTAGCTTTGTGAAATGGACAATTTTATTGGATATTTTAATAATACCCTGAAGTTAGACCTGCAAGGAAAATGACAGAACTGTAAAAATTATGGAGCTCAAAAAACCTTTCTGGACAGCGACAAAATTTCATCACATGACAGATCAAAAGCAGAGTCCTGAAATTTAAGATAAATGCAAGAAAACTGTAATTGTACAGACAGATCTAGGATCCACCTCTTCCAAAGTGCAGTCTGACAGTTGGTAGCAGTGGTGATGTAGCAATAGGGGTGTAGAGGAGTGATGCCTCCCTAAAATGCTCTGTGTGTCCAGCAGTCAGAGGCTCACATCTCCCCTCCATCATGTACTGTACTACGGACATGATTCTGTTCTCAATCACACATGCTTCTCTCTATGTGTTTTTTTTTTTCAGTCCTGCTTTTTTTCAGTCTTTTTGAGATGCTCAGAACTATGCTCACTACTGAGATTGTGGAAATAACTGTGGCTTTCTGTAGCAGCATACTGTTTCCCATTTTATATTCTATAGCTTTCATATTAAGAATTTAAGATTCATTTGTGAAATGGATGTAGAGTTAATTCAGAAATATTAGGAAACAGATTTCTCTTTATTTTTGCCATGATCTTCATTCGTAGACGATATATAATTGTACTATCAGAAAAAATACATACACATATATTATATGTATCATAAATAAGAAAAAAAATTAGAACTCAGACCATTTTTAGTATTTAAGCACCTAAGCAAATAGGAAGGGAGCTCTTTTAATCTGCAAAATGACTGAGGTAGCTAAGTGCTAGCTTGTATTGAAATCTAATTGTACATCACTTTGAAAACCCTGCAGGAATTAGACTGCAGTTTTAGGGCTATTTTAAAAATTAGATACCTTATATGAATAAATAGGAAAAGGAAGAATTTTGAAAGTCAGACACGTATCATAGAAAGCCTCAGTCATGCAGTTTCCTGAGAACATGAGGTAGATCCTCAGACTGGTATTTGACCACTGGTGGATTTATAGTCTATAGAGCAATATACAGAATGCTGCCTAGAAACAAGGTTTGAGTTCTACACTGTGCTGTGGTGATACAACTGCGCTACTCTAAGTGGGAGGAGTCCTCCCAGCATCTGCTGAGAACCCTCTGCACTACTGTCCCCTGCTCCATCTGCCCTGCTAGGCAAGGGGTGCTCAGATCTCTATGCCTTGTCACAACCTGTGTGTGTTATGATCAGACAGAGTCAGCTTCATAGAGAGATTTGCTCTGTTCACAGTGATCCATGAGAACAGCTGCAGATTTCTAAACTTAGCAAATTACCTAAATTTACTGGGCCTTAAGAAAAGTGAGTCATACAGATTTATTGAAAAATCATTTAATACTGAAACTTATTAGGTGCTTTGACAAAGACTGGTCAGAAACTATGTTAACATTGTTGCTATAATTATAATGTTTTGCTCCTAATTATGAAAACTGTCATGATGTACAAGTTGGGATATTGTGTTTAAATTTGGATCAGGAAAAGACCAGTTTTTAGACAAACAGAATGGAAAGCTATAAGTCAAGGGTGAGAAAACATGTTGGATCTCTACCTGAGAGCTCATCATGGCAAAAAGAACAGTAGAATCACAAGAAAAAAATACATTTGTAACTCTCTGATTTGTACCAGTTCTCCACTGCAGTGATTCACCGCTACAGTTCTTTGTTCTCTATGGCAGTTCTCTACCTATAATATGGAACAAAAAAAAATTAGAAATGGTGTACACAGGGCAAGGGACGTAAAGAAATTCAGGCATCTTTGTCCTCTTGAAATAATATGAACTTCAGAAATGCCCTATGGGTCAGGTCTGTGGTCCATTAAGTTCAATAGCCTGCCTCCAGCAGTGCTCAGGGGAAACACTATTTGGAAAGGGCACAGAAGCCACGGTGTTGCCTGTAGTTCAGTTCCCTCATACTTCTTCAGCACCCACAAACACCAGACTAAGAAAGCTGGAGGGCACGCTACTAGTCTTAAAGACTTATGAGGCAAAAGCCCTGAATATATATTTTTACCAGAACTGCTAAACACAGGCTAAGCTAAACTTGAAATGGCTGGGACCATTCCAATCATATTTGAAATAAGAATTGTCATCAGAAAATGTAAACAGTCAGAGACTTTCAAAGTATATTTATGATCTTTTATATAGATATATTGTTCACTATTCTTTTACAGCATACTCCTCCTAGGAAGCATATAAATTAGATTATATTTTAGCTGCTAATTAATAGTGTTCCACAGCCTTCTGACAACAGAGGAAATTCTTCACTGTCAGCTTTGCTCTCCCTTGCACCTACTTTCTTTGAAATTACTTTTATCATGCTTTCAGCAAGACAATAGCTCTAAACAGGGACCTTGGTATCAAAGATGGAAAGATTCAAAGATGGACTTACACACAGAAATCCTTCAGTTATATTTTATTTCAAAACTTCTATCTATTTGGGCTAAAGATGAGAAACTTATTTCTCTCAAATATGTTCCCAATGCTGTTTGTGCATTGCATTATATGTGTTCAAATGTGGTAAAAATATTGAGCTGTCAATTATTTGCAGGTCTTCAATAATCTTTAAACTAACACAATCATTAAAAAGTAACATAATAATAATAAGAAAAAAATCAAACAAAACAAAAATATACATCTATAAAACTGTTCAGGAAAGATTCCTCATAAATTTCTAAATGAAGGTATACTGCATTGCTTTTATACTGTAATTTCAAAATCTGATGCCACTTAGTGTGGGATCAAATCCCCCACAGAGTCAGTCATATCAGGCCAACATTAATAGTTGGACTTGGTGATCTTAAAGGTCTTTTCCAAAGTAAATGCTCCTATGATTCTATTATTAATACAGCAGACTCATAATTCCAAGTTTGTTTAACAGGGTCTGATTTTTAAAAATGTGTTGATTGACATAAGGATAGTACCATCCTGTGATTTCTGAGTGGGTATAGTATTCTCTCATGCATTATCTTAATTTCTTATTTATATTTGGTCCTTTTTATGTCATTCTTTTTAAAGGGATGTTAGAATGAGTGTAAATGTGCTTTATACTCCATTTATATTCCTAAAGTGGTATAAAATGAAAAAATGAAGAACATAAGCAAGGTTATTTTATGTAACTTTGTATGTGCTTAAAAGTTGTGGCCTTCTCTGTAAGATTGTACAGAGTATCTCAGATTCCAGGAACTATTACATCTTCCCAAGTGAATGGCAATAATTGAAGTACCTATCTTCCATCTCTCACTTTAGAGGCTTTCTTCACTCCCTCTGTTACACAATCGTTATGGATGTGACATCCAGTTATTACATGAAAAAGTAGAGATTTCCAGGAGATAAAATCTCAATTAATACAAGGACCCTTTGAGTGTACATTGCTGGGAAGTCTAGCTAAAAATTCTTCTGAAGGAGAATCTGAAGGCAAGACAAATGTTCAACAGATTGCATTTCAGAGTTTTCCAGAGGTAGCCTGAGTTTTCATACTCTTACATGAATGACTTCAAAATAATTTCCACTTTGTTTTCTATTTACTTTTCAATTGCATGAATTTATTTTACATTATTTTAAACAAGATTTAGACATCTGTAGATAAAATTATTATATAAAAAGAGGAGGTTTAAACATATTACTGTCTTTAACAGTCCTGCTGATTGAATAGCAGAAATGCTGATAGAGACTTACTATTCTTCTGCTTTGAAGAATAGGACTGAGAAGGACCCTGAGACAAAAGTAGACCAAGCCTGTCAGTGTTACATAAGGCTGACCAGAGCATCTCAGGACAATTGAGAAACCTTGGAATATGACACTAGAAATGTATTTCAAGTATTGAGAGAGATATACAAACAAATTAATTTGTGGGTTTCATACAAAAGAAATTATAGTAACATAAAACTATTTTGGCTTTAGACATGATTGTAGCAATAATATTATTTGTATCTACAGATTTGCATTCCATTTCACCCAATGTAAATCCAACACTGGCAGGATTACATAGGTAGCAGTGAAGGTAAATGTGAAATTCGTAAAAGTATGAAACTTAGAGCCATGTCTCACTGAAGTTACATACAACACATTTCTGAAGACCTTAGGGCTTGACTTGGGACAAAAAGATACACATGAGCTAATTTATATCAGTGAAAAGTAGCTGAAACTAAAATGCTTTCAAATATCTGAGCTAATTATTCTCTTGCTAACTGTAGATGTCTCTATGTTGTGCTCCACAGCAGAGAAATACCCCTGCACATTTTTTAATATCCTATCCATAGCCAGTGGAATCAGAGGTGTCAGAGAAGATTTTATTTTATCAGCATAATCTTGAATGCTGATGATATGTATGAAAACAGTAATCTAGTTACATGTCAACTGTTGGAAGTTCTGTTGGAAGATTTGCAACTACACAAAACATCTTTTTACTTACAACTTACATTTCATTCAAAAACCATTTCTGCCCAATAAACAAGAAATACCATGATGCCATTTTGTAGTCACTTTTCAGAGCATAGCAGTTTATCTAACTCTATAGTTACATTCTACTGTATATTAGAAAATATATGTGATGTTCAGTTACCTGCAATATAGGGCTAGGATTATCTGAAACTTGGCATTTTTATGCCTTTTAAAGCTGTCATGCTGTAAACGGCATGCAATCCAGTAAAAAATCTGTTTTCTTTCCTTTAAATACAGTTGATCACTATTTCAGGAATATTTACCACATCAGCATCTGTCCTTGCACAGTATCCTAGTAGGCAAAGTACTCTGCAACCATATCTAAGAGGGTCTCTGCCTCTCAGAATAGGGTACATGGTTCATCTTTCCTGCTGGTGAGATAAAATACTTACTCCACTGTTTTATGACTGATTTTACTTATCTCCAGCTATGCAAATGCCACATTTTTGCATGTTTTGCAAAACCTGTTAACGCCCCTTCCTGAATCAATCAACAGCAAACCTGAATATTTCACCTTTGAGAAATAGTCTCTGTTATTGCAATAAAAATCACATGGGCAACAGTAGGCTGGCAATCTATGTTTGATGTTTCTCCTCTCTGCAGCAGATAATATATGTGCATAATTGCTCAAGTGCCATCTGGTTGCAACTTAAGATGTGTTGCTCATTGATAATGAAAGCACTGATTTGGTCCCCACACATAGAATGGAAGTCTGTTTAACACAAGTATGCATGATTTTGTAGGACCCTGATATAAAAAAAGAGCAATGCCTTGTCAAAACCTTTTAAGAAGTGTGTATTTAATAATAGTTTTTCTAAATAGACTGAAAAATATGGCTGAAAGAGACCTGGTTGTTTTGGAATTGAAAAGTTTAATTGTTTCTATGAGCATGGAGTGGCAGTATGAAGCTCTCAGCCCATTTAATCACACTATAGGGGACCTACAGGGCTTCCCTAGCACAGAGGAAAGGAGAGGAAAGAGTGAAAGGTGATTGAGGCCAGAGTGCACTGCAGTAAATGGCAAAACTCTCTTTGACACCTGTGTGTATGGCACTGCCCTCATCTGCTTAAAACACGGGGTGGTGCCAGAGCAATTGGGAAAAAACCCAGGAAGAAGTGACAACTGAGCAAAAAAAAAAAAAATATTGTTCAAATGCACTAAAGACTTGCAGATATGAGAAAAACCACATAATAATCCTTTTCTTCATGTTCAATGATAGTGCAAAAAGTAATGGGATTAAACTGTGGCAAGTGAGATTTACTTTAAAGCAGGGGAAACTCTTTAATGAACAGGGAGTGACTGGCAGGGATCTCTTGCCTGAAGCAGTTGTCAAATGCCCATTAACAGGGAGGCTCTGGAAGAGGTTGAACACATACCTGCCAAGATAAGCTTAGCCCATTCTGCCATGGGGCAGGGAGATGAAAGAATGACCTCTGAGATCCTTCCAACCCCTGCTGTGGTCCTCTGTATTCTGCATGGCATGGCATCTCCTCATCTCTCACGCCTTTGTAGCAACATTTGTGCATAACTTGTCATTTCCAGGAGCAATGCCCTTAAGTTCTTCCCTTTGACCAGTGTTTGAGATGAGAAAAAGCATTATGTATTTGGGTTTTTTTTAAATTTGCTTGTCTATCTGATAATGTTCATTTTAAACGCATATTATTGTAGTTTCAAATGTATGCAGAAGTAGTAAGGAAGGTGGCTAGCAGGTTATTATTAATTTGCTGCTTTTATTTTTGGGAAATTAACATTCTGGCAAGAAATTTAATTGGACTTTTGTTAATTCTCACTGTGATGCTTTGGCTTTTCCTTTTGGGACTGGAGAGAAAAGCCAGCAGCTGGTGTTTGAGGATGCTAGGGACTTACACCATATTATATCTAATACCTCTACTGTAAATAAACAAAATGAATAATTAAGTGAATAATGAGGTGTCCCAAATTAAGACTTCTCTGATGGTATCTGTGAAATGTTTGTACTCCTGTCATTTGTTCTCTGTTGGGCATCTTGGGCAGCACATTGCCCATATGGATATTCATAATGCTTTTTTTTCAAGCAGAACCCAGAAATAATATTAACAAAGGTTGTCAGATATGCAGAAATGCTTTTGCTCTTCAGAGCTCTATCTGTCTGTATGAAAGGGGCAAACAAAAGAATAGGAGAATTTGTGCCATGGCCCCAAGGACACAGACAGGCCTGCCTGCCCCTCCCTGGCTTCCCTCAGGGCCACCCCCACCCTGCTCATGGCTCAAGACCCCATGTCAGCCCCCCAGGGCCATCAGCCCCTGCCCAGCAATGCCACAGCAGGGCTGGTCTCCAGCTGCTTACAGCCTGCCCAGCCATGGGCACATCTCTGGACTCACATTCCCAGCCTTAGCCCATCCTGAGCCCAGGGACATGCCCCATGCCGAGGGCTAGTGCAGCCCCTCCTGCCACCAGCCTGCCCTGCCATCCTGGGGCTGTCCCAGTGTCCCCAGCCTGCCCTGCCATCCTGGGGCCGTCCCAGTGTCCCCAGCCTGCCCTGCCACCCTGGGGCTGTCCCCAGGGCCTCCAGCCTGCCCTGCAGTGAGCTCCCTTGGCCCATAGGGAGGCACCAGGGCCTGATGTCTCAAGGCTTCTGAGGTGGTTTTAGCTCAGACAAAATGCAGACAAGCTACATTAGAGGTGTTGCATAGTCTGTCTTGATACAAAAAAAATCAGTGAATTGTTGGGATATTTTACTGTTCTTGCTGCAGGGACAGCCCTGGGATTTTGTTCGCCTCCTGGATGAAGATGGTCTCCCCCACTGGGTCCCCCTCTCCTGCTTGGCCACCTGAGACAACACCCGGCCTCCTCTGGGTTTGAAAGAGGCAAGTCCCCATCTTTGTATTTTCAGAACTCCTGAGAGAATGCTGCCAATTCTCTCATCAGCTCCTCCCAAAACTCCAAGGCTTGGCAGTTTGTTGAACTTGGATGTAATACTAGATGGAACTAAGAGACCACAGTCTTGTGAGGAGCAGCAGAGGGAGCTGGCATTGATCAGTCTGGAGAAAAGAAGGCGGGAGACCTTACTCCTCTCTACGACTATCTGAAAGGAGTTTATCCAGGTGGGTGTTGGCTTTTTCTCCCTGGTAAAAAACATCAGGACAACAGGAAATGGCCTCAACTTGTGCGAGGGAAGGTTAGATTGGATATTAGGAAAGCTTTCTTTATGGAAAGGGTGGTCAGGCATTGAAACAGGCTGTCCAGGGAAGTGGTGGACTCACCATCCTTGGAAGTGTTTAAAGGGTGTGTGTGTGTGTGTTTTAGTGGTGGAGATGGTCATATGAGGTCAGTGTTGCACTCAGGGATCTTAAAGGACTTTTCCAGCCTTAATGATTCTGTGATTCATGAGTCTATACTTGTTGGATGCAGATAGTATCTTCCATACATTACAAATTTGCAACTATTTTCCATTTGGATGGAAATGTTCAAATCACTGGTGCATCAGTGGCATGAAGGACAGCACTTCTCATGGTCCATGCAGCAGCTAAGGACAGAGCAAGGGGTAGGAGCTGCTGACTTCAGCCACAGACCTGCTTCAGCCCTTGCTGAACAATTGCTTAGCTGTTTATTGCATTTTTAAAATATAAATTGGAAGTAATCTGGTTTCTTGATTTCATTTGCTTTTACAGAAAAAAAAAAAAAAAGGTGACAACACGGGTGACTGCTTGATACCTCTATAAATGTGTGGTATCAGGCAAAATGAAGGTATGTTTGGGGTTTTTCTCCTTGAATATTTTATTAACATTCCTGTGGTTGGCACTGAGCAATCTGAGACCTGAATTTCTGCCGCTGTGCTGAGGCAACAGGAGACACCTTCCTGAGCCAAATTTCTAGTGAACTTTCTGAAGACAATGGGGAGAGTCACAGATGAAGAGCCACAGGATGCCACAGGGGAACACCAGCATCTCTTGACCATCCTTTAGACAAATTACTGGGGAAGCCTCACACTGGGGATCTGGATTCTGTGGAAGTAGTATTATCTCAACTTCAGCTTTCCACCTTGAATGCAGCTGTGTATAAATAGAATGCAAAGTGATTTTTTTTTTTAATATGTGATATGATAATTAAAGTTAGCATTTTCTCCACGCTTGCTATCTGAACTGTAAATGAAAGCTAAATGAATTATCAAGGAGACATAGTGGAAATTAATGATGGGGGTAGAATTCAGAAGGGCTCTGGACATCTGGGCTCAGTGCTCTGCTGAACACCAGTAATTGGTTAAAATCTGTTAATATCACCTTAGGTGAGTGTCCTAAGCTTTCCCTGACAGCTCTGCTGGCTGCTAGCTATGCTTTTGTGCCTTTATTTCCAGCCCAGGGCCTGACATGCTCTTTTCCATCTCCTTGGGAAGAAGGCTGAGTGGGATTGGCAGATGACTGCTGCAACTGTATCACCTCTTTTCTCTGTCCCTTGTAGCCTGTGCTCACTGCCAGTGGTCAAGTTAGCTGGTCACAGATATGTAGTCCCTCAGCTTCCTATCATCTGCTTAGGGAGGAAACTTTAGCACTTGTGCTGGAAAATACATAAAATTTTAAGAAATATTGCCCCTGTCAGTGATGGAAAATTGCAAAAATCGCACTCTGAACCACAAATGTAGAAAAACAAGTTAAAAGACACCAATGCTCTGCCACAACATCACTAAGATTTGATGAAATGACAGCTCTTAAAAAAGAAAAAAAGCAAAAAGGATTTTTATGTCTGTCTTCAAACACAATCTTGAATAACAACTCATATTCCCAGTATCACGGCATGAAACCCTAGACATTGCAACTACACAAAGTATAGCTTGTCCAATGTTAAACCACCAGCAAGGACAAACTATTTTTAGAGTTGTCATATATTATTGCACCTGAGCTTTATTGGTCTTCAGATTAAAAGAGCTTTTTCTTCAGAGAAGTTCACTTGAATTTTATGCTCATTTACTAAGCCTTATGTTACTATTCAATTTATTTTAAAGCAGATTCTTTGGGGAAAATTAGAAAGCTAATTTGAATTGATTCTTTGGAGATTCAGGCTTAAATGGAGTGCCATAAAATTGACAGTCAGAGTGAAAAAATAGAATTGAATTCTATACTTGTACTACTCAATGGACACGGGCACCTTGCTCTTTGCTGCTGCTTCTGGGGGTTTTGATGCAGTATATTTTAGACAATTTAGACACACCTAAGCATGACACTTGGCTGAAGTTTTGGTCGCTAAGGAACCACAGAGTATTCCTTGTTCAAATGGTTTTTATCAGACAGATTTATGGCTAGCAAGTTCATAAAATTCATCATTCACTCCAGGTTTTCAAAATTAATTTTATAAATTGCTAATGGCATTAATCCTAATATTGGGTAAGTAATGGTACTTTAGCATTTAGTTGTGGACTTGTCAGAGCAATGTTCCTCACCAGCTGCCTCCCCTTTTTCCATTTCTAAGTGCACCAGCTCATGTTTGGATAAGAATGTTTTGAGTGTCCAGCAGTATTAGCCCCAGTTTAAAGCATTCTGTGACAGGTTTGAGGTTTCGGTAGCAGATGTGTGTTTTGAGTATTTTCAAAAATAACATAACTTTTTAGATTTCACTATCCCATATTATAGGGCATCTAAATTTGTTAACACTTTCAGACAATTTAGGCTACCATGGTAATTTGTTATGAAATGAGTAAACATTTTTACAGGTTTTTGGTCAACAGGTCCAGCCTGTAGACAGAAATATTTTAAACATCTAGAGAAAGATGTTTTTTCTAAAGAAAAATGAGACCATCTGCTTAACAGAATTTATGCTTTTCTCTAACTGTTTGATGCATTTACAGCTTGGGAAATTCACAGAAATAATGTCTGAGGAGATGGTTGTTCAATTTCCTGTCACATAAATTGCTGAGTAGATGTTCATTACTCCATCCCAGTGCTGTGCTTCCAACCTAATCAGAAGAAGAAGTGAGGATTTAAAAACACATGCTGGAGAAAACTCCAGTACACGCTATTATTTGCTCTGCACATATGGTCCCATATTAGAAATTACTGTTATTTTGTATGAGTAAATACGTGAAGAAATTTTTAAACTGGAAAAAATATATATTGCTTTTTTTATTACAAACTTTATGTGAAAACAATTTTACTGAAAGAAGCCTTCATTCTCAGGATTATTTTCTGATGTGCCACACTTTCCAAACAATATTAATCAGAAGCAGACATGCTTATTTGCTTTAGTTCCCATTGTAAGTGGACACCTGAAGTCAGACACCAAAGTTGATATGTAAATGTGAAACTAAAAGCCCCCAGTCTTTCACACATGCTAAGTTTTGCTACAACCCTCAGCGATCTCAGTGGGAGCTGTGGCTGCTCAGCATTTTGAAAATTTGGCAGTTTTAAGTGAGGTGCTTTGTGGAGGAGAGAGGTGTCTGTCTGCCTTGATCCAACTCAAATGCTCCTTGGGACCAGCTGGAAATGAGGGGGTTGTGATGTTTCCCTCCTTTGCTGCACTGCTGAGCTGATGGAAACCTACAGGCTGCTTTCCTCTGTGCCCCTGGCTTTCTGAAAGCAGAGATTGCTGTTCAGAAACTTTCAGGCACATGCTATTCAGAAACTTTCTTCTACCCCTTTTTGCTTAAGACATTAAGCAGAATTTGTCAACATGTTGGCAGCCACAAGCATGTCAAGCTGTTTGGCTCTGGGAAGTGGCATGTGCTGCATTTTCTCATTTGTAGGGCAGAATTTTGACAGAGCTGATCTCTGGATCCCTGGAAATCCTTTAGCATCTGTCATGCTTAAATAAAGAATAGCATTTGCTCAAAACCACAATAATTTTCATTCAAAAACCTTTTGGAATTTCTTGTTCTTTTACAAGATTCTGACCTTTTTTAGTCTCATATCTTTTAGGGGCAATGTGAAGGAAGTAAAGGAGCACATTCAAGTGCAGGAAGCAAAAAAACTATAAAACTAAGGATTTTCTTTTTGGAAAAATGAAAATTGAAAACATCTAACAAATCTTTTTATGGGAAGCTGAGTAAGTAGACATTGTTTCTTTCAAAAGTACCTATAAAAAATAATATAAATGAAAATATTTGCCATCATTACAAGCTGCCCAAGACAACTCAGTCTTACTGTCACTATTTTACTCAGTGTCTAATGCTGAAGTGCATGGAGATAAGTGCTTCAGAGGTGCCAATAGACAGGCTTTTGATATTAAATTACATAGTATTATCACACACTAATCAAAGTGGCAAACTGTACAATGGCAAGGGAATTACCTTTATTTGAGAGCTGGGAGCACATGTCCATAGCAGAGCTGAGGGCAAAGCAGAGCATGTGCTGCACAGTCCATGTGTCCTTTCTGCTGTGCTGTCCATGAGCAAAGCAGGGAGCCTGCCTGAGGCTCTGCTGGCACCCAGGATGCCACCCAGCAGCTGCAGTGCCCCACACCTCTGTGGCTGTATCAATAGCCACATCCTGTGCAGACAGGGCACTTTTGCTCTCTGATGCTTTCCAGGTATAATTTCAATCGGACATCAATATCCAGTTCCCGTCACAGCTGCCTTTGCTCTGCTTTAATTATCTGATGGCCATGGTAACTCTATTTATTTCCTAATTTTTTTAAACTATCAGAAAAGTAAAATCTGAAAGATAAGTCCAAGGAACCAGAAAATGTACAGCATATACATCTTTATATAGCTGTATTTGTAAAATAACTACAGAAAATTATCTATCACAACATTTACAAAACAAATCTTAAACCAAATAAATTAATACCAAAAGACTTTACAAGCCTCGCAGTAAATCTTGTTTTTCAATATACATAGGAAACGTAAAAGCATTGTCATGCCAAGTAACAAATTCCCTTTTCTTCATCACATAACAAGACCTTGGACTGGAGCTGTTCCCCCAGAATAGTCTGAAGTTACCTTTCTTTGTTGATCATATTAAATCCAGTACATAATTTTTTTACTTTTAAAATTAGCTTGATATTTTATTAATAGTGTTAGTAAACAGAAAATATTATCAGTAGAGTTTACCGTAACAGTTACATTGTCCCACATGATAATGAAGACATAAATTTTAAAATATCTATGCATAAGTGAATTCCAAGAAACAGAACATTTGTAGTTCCAGAATTCTGTTCCCTTTCTTAATGAAATATGTAGATGAACAAACTGATCTCCAAATAAGCCAAGTCACTTCAATGGTTTTACAGTAAAGGTAAATTACAGCTTCTTCTAGTCTGATACAACCTCTAAAAGGCTGAGGAGATGAAAGAGCACTCACTAGACTGAGGTAAGTGCTCCAAGGAATGCAAAACTCAAACAAACTTACACATTTCTATGACAAAATGCTACATATTTTGTATTTGCTAAATTAATAATAATAACATAATTATTAGATTGATTTTATTAGATATACAACTAATTTTTAATCACCATTTTTAATATGCTTCATTCACAGAACTAAATGTAAGCTGTGCTTAGGCATGTTTGAAAATTTACCCTATAATTATAATACATGGAGGGTGCAGGTGCCATCCCCCTTAAATTGCCTGGCCACTGCACCACGTAATTGAGGGTAGAAATGGACCAGGATCCCTCTGCCCCTGTATGTCACCAAGGAATTATCTGTAATGATTCTTTGCCCATTTATGATTTGGTAGAAGATTTTGCAATAATTTCTTCAGCTCTCATGCATGCCCACTCTACAGCCACATTTGCACTGTGTTTCTGTGGCATGTGTTGAAAACAATTATTAGCACGTGCTGAAGACTATCAAATGAGATGTTTGCAGCTGTCATTTCCCAGGATTATCTTTTGCCTCCCATTTGGGCTGATTATGTCTGTTGTCAACAGGCTGTTGGAGGATCATGTAACGGGCCAAATGCAAGACTCTTCTCACCAGGCAGCACTTAGGGGTAGAAAACCCAAGGGAAATAAATGCAGGGGACATAAAAAGAGAAAATAAGCACAGAGCAGGAATAACAGAGTTTTGTTCATAGCTGAGTGATGTTTCATAACTTCAGCATAATTTGGCTTTTTGATGAAGCTAATGCTTTACTCAATGCAATTTTATACCTAAATTACCTACAAATTCAAAATGATCTTCTGACTACATCATCTGGTCTGACTCAGACATGACAAATACAATACAAGCAACTTCATGTCACTAAGGCACTGGAGCCTGCAGCTGGGGAAGCCTGAGGCATTTCCTCAAATTCCCATTGAAGTTGCTAGAAGGTTTTCCTAAATAAAGAAAGTGAAGTGCTTGTGATCAGACTATGTTCCTCACAGGATGAGGACATGCTGGAAAAAATTCTTTGTATCTAAAGGCTTGTCAAAAATACAACCCCCAGCACACTCAGCATTTCACAACTGAGAGCCAGATGGATGGTGGATACCCTTCACCCAGTCCTCTCTCCACCTTTACTTTTTTCATATGTTTAAGACAGAGAGAAGTAATTAATGATATGTGGGCTGGGAGAAGTGTAGGGTTGTTACACTGTAAGAGCTAAAATGCTCACAGGTGCTTGATGCCTTGCTGCACTGAGAACTACTCGCAAGTTGCTGCTCCCAAAGTCCAGCTGTATGTGTTAGAAAAACTAGTGTGAAGTTTTAATGTACCAGTAGACAGTTAGACAGGCACATTAATATTTCATGGAGAATTGTTAGACTCAGATAAATATGCAAGAGGCTTTTATTCAGATCCAAATTTGCCTTACTCAGGCATTGAATTCAGTAGACAAGGAGTTCAATATTTGACACTTGAGTGTAGGTATCCATATAAATTGATATTTCTCAGTTGGACAGTGGGTGTTTCTCAGTCAAATAAAGGCTGAATGAAGTCACTGGCACACAGGATATGCTGCAGGTAGGAGAGCAATAAGACAGGTATGGCTCTGCATAACATGCATTTTTTACATTGTAGTCTTCACATTGTGTCTGCAAGAGGAGTTTGATGCAATCAGTCACAGCTCTTGCAAGAAAACAGAAATTCATTTACACTAATTATCTGCCTTAAGATAGAGCTTTGTCCTGCTTCTCCATCATCTCACTCTCCTTGTCTGGCAAAATGAGAGTGAACATCAGTGCAGATTCCTGCAGAGAGTTGTTTTGGCTGGAGCCTGGCAGGCACAGATGGACAACAAGCTGCAGTCCCTGGTCCTACTTGGCTGAACAACCACACTGGGTCATCTAATGGACACTCAGAGCCATAAGAGCACTTGTTTGCTCTGAACTGCAGCTCCCCCAGTTTCCTTATGTTGACAACTGGCACGCTAGTCCCTCTCAAAAAAATTTCTCTCTGATGCCCATTTTAGGTCTGTGACAAGCATTGTGGCCTGCTTGTTCTCTTCCTTCTTCCACACACAGAGCCATGAGAAAGCTTCTACCCTTTGTACCCACCACTCAGCTTCAAGCACTGGTGCTCAATACAGAACATGGTCATTAGGCTTGCTCCTGAGCTGATGATAGAGCCTGGTCCTAAGAAGCCCAAATTGGCAGCACAATTGGCACATGATGTGGTCAGTGTGAGTGCCCCAGGGACTGCTGATGCTTCCAGCCCACCATATCTCCCTGCTAACACCTTGTTGTGTGAAGGTGGCTAGAAAGGAAAAGTCATGGGGTAAGGGCAACATAGAGAAACACAGGGCTTCTGTAGAATTAGCAGGATCAGGGGAATGTTGGCACTGTGGGGAGGCCTTGAGTATGGGCAGTTGGTGACAGGAAGAGGGACAGCAGGAGAGAAGGGCATCAAGGCCATCTAAAGCATGGGACATCTGAGCGCAGGGTAGGTCTCTGCTGCAGTGGCTGTATCTGCTCATGGTGCCCTCTGCTGCTGTCCCAACACCACACAAGCCTCTGGTGTCCTGCAGCTCCAGCTGGGCCCCTTTTCTACCCTTCCTCCTGGTGCTATATCCCTGCTTTGTCCCTTCCTGTAGACAGTCCTTGAGCCCTGCTAGGCCAAGCTCTTTTTCTTTTATTCATTCCTGCAATCCCACTTCTTGTCTGAACTGAGACTAGTTTCCCTGCTAGCCCCCATGAAACGAGCAAGGCTACATCCATCTTTCTCTTCCTTGCAATCTCTAGTCCCCTCCAGATTGACAATGGCTTCTGCTTATCTGAATTCCTTCTGTGTACTCTGACACCAGGGTGTTAGATGAGTCTCTGGGAAGACAGGCTTCCCACTCCCAATGCCTTGAAGAAAGCTGGTCTGGGGGTACACCTTTCTGAGAGTACACCTGTCAAGTGTGCAGTGTGGCTCCTCTAAAGCCCATTATGGCCATGGGTAGTCAAAGCAATCACATCTAGACAGTGGCTAATATTGCAGATGCTTGGGCTCTTTCTCGGTATTCCTTTTTTTCCTTAATTTTTTTCTCCCTCCCTCTGTTTTATACTTATCTCCCCACCATATCTGGCCCTTCAGTCTCCTTGCCCATACTAGAAAAATGAGGAATCTATTACAATAGTACAAGAGTGTCTTGTGACTATGGCACAGTGGTAGATGGCTCTGACAGCACAATTATGTTGAAGCCAGTGGAATTGAGCCTCTTTTATCTCACAGCTAAGAATCTGACTCCTGTTTTTGAAAGATTATTTTTCTTAGATTTACAGGAGTCATCCAATGTCTACTTTTTGCTGCTCCTTCTTCTTGTCAAAGCACTTTACTTTTCTGTGCTCACAACAATCTATTTCTTGAAAACAATGAATGAATTTTATAAGAATAATGCTCTTGTGTGTGAAGCACAATCAATCCAATTTCAAGCCTTTTCAAAGCTGTCCAAGCTCTACAGCTTAAAAATCCACACTTCAGCTTTTCACAAGTGTGAGATGCTTCTTAAGTTTCTGGGCAGTTGGAGTATTTGCTGTCCTCAGGCAACATCAATTTGTACATTACCACAATGAGCTCAAATTGCTCTCCATGGTTTGATTCAGTTCCAGAGGCAAATTATAAGATTTAGGCACAACTGGGAAAATATAGGTGAGAATTTCAAAAGTTCCTTCCAGCTCACACAAGCTCAGCTTCCTTAAAACTGCTAGCACTTGTGCTGCAGGTCAGTCAGTATTCAGCGTCTGCTCACATAACACTTTATTATAGCTCTGTTAAGGTGTGTTAGGAGAGCCCAGCAGGCATACTTCTTATTTCTGGATTGACTGCCAGCCAGTGAACAGATGTGATTCCCTCCCTCCGCCCTCCTGAAGAGCCATGTGGGTAATTTCACCTGCAGACATGCAGATTTACTCAGTGCAGGCAAACTACTTTCATCTGCTGCACTGTTTCTTTTGGTTATTTTTCTGACATTGTCAGGAAGGCCTTCACATTTCTGGGCTGAAGCACCCCAAACAATAACTCTGTGAATAAGCTCAGGATGGACAATTAACTCATGTGAGTGATTTGTGACCATGGACTCAGTCAGACTAATGACAGAGCACATTTCTGCCATGTGGCCATTGCTCATGTATGTGTATATTCTTCAGAAGTACTCAAAATTTGGGTTTTGCAATTAAAAAGACCCAAAAACCTTTTGGCATAAAACACATTAACAGGAACACTTTCTTAAGGTTTATGCAATGACAATAATAACTAAAAAACCAAAAGGTACTCAACAAAAAATAAGACTATGTATGAAAAAACGATAAAAAATAAGTTGCTACTGTTAAACAGAGGGATGAAGTACTGAATTTTAAGCTAATGAATTCTAAAATAGAGATTTCTCTGTATTTCTCTGCTATGAGAAATAATCATATCATACCATCATTTTAGAGTTCCTATTCTCTTTTTCTTGTCACACTGCACCTTAGAAAACTGAGATCAGGTCTTTTGCTTAACCCTTTTTTCCAGTTTTTACATTTTTCATTTAGTATTATTGCACCTCTGTTGCATCTGTTCCTTGTCAACACTACTTCTAAGCTTTGATGTTTCAATGAAATGATGTTTTAATGTTCAGTTAGAAAATACTATCAGGACATACTTGTGTTTAAACACTTTTTGGTGCAAGGAATTATAAAAGAAAGCTCCTAAAAACATGCCTGTTGATCTCTGATTATATGAAGCATCTTTTATCTCAATTATTTGCTAGATTTATCTCTTTAGCATTGCTTTTACAGCAACAGGAAAGAATACTATTCAAAACACATTAAAGATAGAAAAAGAGATGATATTTTCTCTTATTGTTCAAATGACAGCTCAAGCATAAAACAAAACATGAGGAGTGAGTCAATATCTTGAAAGAACAAAAACACAGAATTGATCTTTTTATTTGAAGTGGTTCCATGTGTTGAGCTCAAGTGGGAGTCCCAGATACTTTCCACTTACAAATATCAGACCACATCAGTTTAATCTAAATACCCAGAGTGGATTTGGTAGCTTGACATCTTTCATTTTCTTATTTCATTGCTGTTTTAAGTAAATTATTCTTATCTCGACCTGTGATCTTTGCCTTTTGTGATTCCAATTTTCCTCTCCAGCCCCAATAGGGGAAGAAGTGGGGAAGGAGGGAGTGAATAGGATGGTGCATGGATTGGAGTTTTGATGGGAACACTAAATGGGAGAATACCATTCCTAAACCGTGAATTCCTCTGGGCCAAGCCACTGATAAGTGCATGCTGCTGCTAACAGAATTTGCAAAGCTGTAATCAGTGTAAACACTTTGTGTCTGGCAATTTCCTGCTCTGGTGGAATGGTGTGTCCCAGAGTTTGAAAGGCATCTTTTACAATTGTGATGGGGCTCTTCTCTCTATGCTGGGTATTGCCAAGTTGAGTATAGCTGTGTTGTCTAGGGCAATGGAGGAGTCCTGTCTAGAGGAGACACAGGAATGGCTTGTATGCTGAAACTTGTTCAGGAAAATTGCCCTGAGCTGACCTCAGTTGGGCACCTTTGTGTAACAGGGTACCTGTCTGTACAGAAAGGGCCATCTGTGTAATGGGAGCCCAATATGAACAGGATGCTTGTCAGAGGCTATGCTGGAGATGTGGGGCATTACACATGCTGGCCACATGTCTTCAAAGGCTCCTGCATGCAGAGGCAAGAGGTATGGGAGATGGGAGCCAGCCTGTCAGAATGCTGAATGAACCAGCTGCCACGGGCTTGGGCCCTGTGATCCAGTGATCCTGAGTCTGAACTTTTATAGCTAGAAGAGATGTAACCTGTGGTGTTTCTAGACAGAGCTATTTGCTGATTAACCTTGATAACCTTGGATTCTAATAATACAGTAATTTTAAGGCTAATGTAGAAAATTTAAGCAGTGAAGACCTTTCAGGTGACACTTGTGTAAAGATTCCACTTTAAAAATAAAGTAGGATTAGAAAGAACATATTAGCTAAAATATTTGCTGGCTATTTTGGACTTGTGAATTAATGGGAGTTATCTGTAATAGTCTGGCAAACCTTTCCTTCTCTCTTCCTTGTTTATCAGCTCTATTATCCCTTGTCATGTTTTTAGTCTAAGCTAAGAGACTAATCAGAAGCCAGATAAAATAGCCTGAAAGATCTCTGCTTATTTCCGACATCTCTGGAGCAGTCTCTAATGCTAGTAATCTCTTAGAATATGAACCCAATTTTGAAGGCATTTATACTGATGGAATAACTGCTTGTTCCAGAAAGTTACTCTGCATTTCCATCATTAAATCTCTTCTCTTTTTATTCACCTGTGCACCACCAGACACTGCTACTGTGCTTTATAAACAACAGTGAGTAACATTCAGTGATTGTATCCTCATACCCTCTTTCTATTAAGTTCTGAGCAGTTTTGGATGAGTAAAAGCTTTATGCTTCAGATTCTCCTTTTATTTGTGCCACTTACATTTTTCATCTATATAAAGTTATTTTCCCTCTTCAGTCCTTCCCTGTCCTCTCCTGCCTCTGGCTGTTCCTCAGCATTTTAGTCAATAGGAGCTTCAATTGGTGCAAGCACATTAGGAATTAGCCCAAGAGCAAGTGTGTTATGAGAAAGTTTCCTATTATTTCCTAAGAGAAGATGAAAGCAAAAGAAAGAACCAAGTATACTGAGCAAAACAAGGACAACAGGCAAGTACAGGATCAAGGAGGGAAGATCTATTAAACTTGCATTCAACTCAGTGGAAAGAGAAGAGGCCAAGGCATGTAGTGTGTCTGCAATTATCATACAGTGCTTTGGGACAGTGATTTCCAGTATGCTCTTTCCCATTTTGTTTAATTTTTAATTCAAATTGAGTACTAAAAATAGGGAGCATTTTAGAGCTGAAAAGAATTGAATGGCATAGGAATAAAAACCAGAAACTGCAAGAGGAATGCTGCTGTAGCTGAAACAGCCCTGCTGGGATTTTTAGCTTTGTGTCTCAGTCAGTTAGAGTTACAAAATGCAGATTTGCCTTATCTGGGTCATTTTGGCTGAGAGAACACATGGTAGTCCCTTTGTGAAATAAACAATTAGCCAGAGCAAGTGGTCATCTGTCTAATTGTCTTTCTGTAGCTACTGCTATTTCCTTCTCTTGTGTGAATTTGTTTGTACAGATGAGCATTAGTAGCAAAAAGCTTTTAATTTTTGCAAGTTTTATAAAAAATGCTAGAGCCTCTAGTTTTCAATTTGTATCACTGCAACTTGGCTTGTTTGTCCAGAACCAGAAGGTCAAAAGACTTTTATCTAGATAAAATGATGAAGCCTTATGCTTATGTATTAGCTTCCTCTCCAGAGAAGACTAGAGAATTTTTTGCCTGAAGTCCCAATTCAGCAACTGCTCTGAAGAGATCCCTTTAAAAAGAAGAGCTATTCCTTTTCTAGGCTAAACATTAAAAAAAAAAAAAAAAAGCAGCCGAAAAATCAGAAAGCATTTTCATCTAATTCTTAGGCAGCTGTGCTTTACAAGCCTCACCAGTCCTCTGCCATGACTGTATGCACGTGGTGTAGGCACCACCCTTTGCCTTTGGGTCTCCATTCCATTGAGACTGGTATTGGGAACTTTTCATGAAACAGCTGATTTGGTGTGGTAAAGACAGAAACCAGGAAACTTCCACAACTTCAGCTTTGTTTTTTGTCCAAGTTACATATTTTATGAATTATAATATTGGTAACATAATCTCATATCTTTCTCTAGATTTCTGTGGACTTCTGTTTGAAGGATTAAATGCATTTGCCTAATTCACATATTGAATCCTATGCCCAGGGAGGCTAAGAAAGAATAATTACCCTGAATTTTACAAAATAACATCCTTCTTTGCAGAGCTTTTCTAAGGTGCTCCAGTCATGTCCAACTGGAAGGATTGTTACCCTCTAATGAACCAGCTTCACCTTTAGAAAATACTGGTTCATCCAACTCGAGCAGAGGGTATTTTAGAAAAGAAAAGAAAAAAAATCCATATATTTCATTTTCTGCCATTTTAAAATCTAATAATCAATTATGGTTCAGAGTAACCAAGGCCAGTTAAAGGGCTTTAAGTGCTTAAGTCAAGGTGAGACTGGAATTTTCTTTCTGGACTTACAATGGTATGCTAGAAATTGGCTACCAAGAGATACCACCAAATATACCACCTGATGCCTGCTTCCAGATCCTGTTTAGCTTTGTAGAATCTGAGCCCCTGAATGTTAAGAATTAGGGGAATACTTGAAAACCCTCTATTGCACTGTCAGTCAATGAATTTGCTTGCTTTTCCCAGAAAGCTTAGAAAAGTGTTGGGTTTTGTTTTGATTTGATTTTTTCCCCCCTCATTTTCTTTCATCAAATGTAGTTCCCAGTTTCTAATAAGCTTTGGAGCTGACAGTTGTTCTAGAGTTACAACCAATGTTAAGCATACAGGAGTGAATGAGGATTAGTTTAAATTTTAAGAGGAGAATTTTAGCTCAGAAGTGAGCCAGGTCATATTCCAAAAGTAGTGAATTGTATCCAGCCCCAGTGTGTTGGATGACTGGCACCTGAGCTGCAGCTTACATGTTACAAATAGTTTGTGGTTATGTCTGTCTAGGAAGGGATACTGCAGATAGGTACCCTTGTCATTCCCTGAAGTTTTTATATGTTTTTATAGATTAATTGTTTGCCAAACCGTGAAATCTCTTGTTTTTTGTTGCTGTTGGAGAAAAGATACTAGAGACAACTGAAAGAAAATTACAGTTGTGTGGCATATGGCTGGACCTGAGCAGTAAACCACAAACCAACCTCATCCCACAGAAGCTTCACAGAGGTGTCTGTTTAGACTAATACAACATGTGGTTGCCCTGGAAAAGGAAGGCAGGGCTAGATGTCCTGCATCTGCTTTTCTTGACAACCCAGCAGTGTGATTTCTTCTGCAGTAAAGTATGTTGGAAAACTTAGATAAATCTTTTAGGATCATGGCTCATGACACAAGCTTGGGGCAGTGGGGACACAGCCCTTGTAAGTGAGGGGAGCCTGGGGTGAGAAAGAAGACTCTTGCATCTTTCACTGAAATAATTCCCCAAACAAGCTGCAAATTTAGAATAAGTGTGAAAAAAATAGTTTGTGTGGGATCACCTGAGTGTCAGTGCCTTGCAGAGCAGGATATCCTTGATTTCCTGATGACACATCAGGACAACAATTCTTTAACATTTAGAGAGTATATATTATCCTCAAAGCTTTACTAACATTAGCTAATTAATCCTCATAAAGCCTGAGGGAGTTACATACGTATTGATACAAGCCATGGACTAACAAAGGACTTCACAGTTATCATCATGCCTCAAGCTGTGGCTACTGCTGGCATCACTCAGGGCAGGAATTAAGATGATCTTACTAAAAAGCATTTTCTTTCCCACCCCCAACAAGTGGCAGTTCAATGAAACTGTCAACAGTGATATAGAAGTTGTGATTCAAAATTAAGCTGGACTACTTCTATCTACCACAACATAATATAGCCATTCACAGCTAATAAATGACTTTAACCAAGTAAGCTGTGGGGTGCAGCCTGGGGAACTGGGGCAGAGGGCATCCAGGGGTGTACTCAGTCAAAATCCCAGCAAGCCAGTGCCAGCTCTTGCTCTGCTGGAGCCATGCTATAACCCTGAATGTTCATCTTCACACCTCAGGGAAATGAAGAGTAGATCCATCTCTGAATCCATGCACAGAGAAAGTGAGCAGCACTGAAACTGCACAAACTATCTGTGGCTGTATAGATATGTGTGTGTGTGAGTGTGTGTGTGTGTGTGTATATATATATATATTGTCCTGCTTCTCTTGCTGCTTCTTCTAAAGCCATGATACCAGGGGTGAAGCAACTGTCTTGAAGCATTTTGCTGCTTGGATGAAAAAACCCCTGTTCCTTCTTAGCACAGATAAGGCCATCTGTGCACAGCTGAAATGAGATAATATTTAGGAGCCTTCCAGGGTACTAAAGACTGCACTTTCTTTGACATCTTATGCTGTTCAAGCTCATGGCAGTGCTCCCTTAGATCTTGCTTACTTGTTATGTAGTTCTCCCCACTTGCATAAATTGAAGTAAAGTGCAATTAATGTCAATTATATGGCCCAGGGAGGGCACATGTGGCAGAAACCATGCTGGTAGAAGCCAGCTGATGGTTGGACTCTTTGCACTATGTACCAGTAGGTTTGACATCCATCAGTCAATAAAGCCCACACTGCCCACCTTTAGAGGGTGGGTTACATGTGAAAAGCTGTTTTTTCTGTAGTTACTAAAACAGACCACTGGGATTGTGGGGACCTGCATGAAAACTGTTTGGTAGATATGCCTTCCAGAGCAAAGATAGATGTGGCTGCAAGGCAGCAGTTTTCTACTTGATTGAAAGTCAGACCATGCACCCTGAAGGATGTTTGCTTTTGGCCTGTTGTTAAAGGCCTACTTTAATGGCAATTCCACTGCCATCTCAGTGAATCTCTTCTAGAGAGTCTATATCCTCTTTATGTTTTCCTAATATTTATCCTAAATCTTTCAAATTGTCACTGTTGCAATTACATCCTCATCTGTTACTTCTCCACAATTATTTCCTGTCCAGTCCATCATGGACATGGAAACAATTTACTTTCTTTGTGTGACAGCTTGGTTGTATGCTTGACAGCTTAAAGGATGCTGTTGTGTCCCAGCTGGGACTTTTCTTTGATTTAAACATTCCTGCTCATTTGGCCTATACTTGCAGACTGAGGTTTCTAGAGAGCTATCTATTTTGATCCTTCCATCTGGTATGTCCCTGGTTGTTCCAGGTCCTCCACGGGACATACTGGGATGTGACCTCATCAGTGCTTAACCAACAAGCAAGAATTACTTCATATGTTTTTAATGTTACCCAGTGAGAGAACTCTGCTTTTTGGGTGTGTCAGTGTTCACTGGGGGCCCAGGGTAGGCACAGACCCAGGCGTCAAGGAGGGACAGCATTTCCCAGTGGTCCAGAAAACACCTGAATTATATATTTACCTTCTGATTTTTGCTTCTTCCCTTTTTCATTGTACCAAGAGTAGTAGTAAAGGAACATTACCTCTGTTAAGAAATTTCTTCTCTTGTAACTTCCTAATTTAGGATTGCTAAAATGTAGCAGCACTTCTATGTAGTGACATCACAGCTGCACTAAAAAATTCATTCCAAAATTAACATACCCAAGACTCAACCAAGTGAACCAAACTAATTGTAATTGGTGAGTCATAATAAACTGTAGAAAAAAAGAAGTTCAGAATATTTAGCAGACATACCAGAGGTCACATGAGAAAAGCACAAAGGTCAATATGAGAATTATTATGTTATTAACATCTTAAGTTTTGCTCCTTCAGAAACTAAGTAATGTAATCCCAACTGAAAGTGAAATACAACTATTCTTGTGGAGAAAGACAAAACAAGCCAACTAGAAGGACACAGAAATACATAACTTTTACAAAAATACTGAATGTGGCCTAGGGGTGTTGCACAGGCTGCAACTTGACCAATGTTGATTTCCATGTGAAATGGAAGCACATTTTGACCGGAAAATGTAAAAAGGAAAATGAACATCACTGTAAGAGAGAGGGGATTGTGTTTCATCAAAAGTGAACTGGTGTTTTGGTGGCCAGAAAACTTTCTACTTAGGAAACAGTAAATGGGGGTCTGAACTGTAGGTGAATGACCTTCAGCTACTTCTTCCACTTCCCCAGTCTTGACAAAGAGGCTGATGAACAGAGGTTCCTCCCTACATTTGTCTCTATGTGTTGCAGGAAATGAACATAACAAAATTTGGTGCAGGACCTTATGAAAAGGAAAGGTGATTTATTTTATACAAATCTATTTCCAGTCCTTCAAGTTCATTCTTGCAGATTGTTCATGTGCACACACACACACACACACACACACATTTCTCACCTGTGTTCACAGTGACTCAAGAACCTTGTGCTGTCTGTGCTCAGGGAGGCAGGGACAAAAGATGCTGAGCCTTGGCCACTTACCATCTCTCAGCTTTTTCTTTCCTGGCAGTGAAAAACTCCTCTTTGGCTAATCCTTTCATAGGACTGGAGAAATTGAGGAGGATTTGAGAAATTTCTAGGAATTGAGAAATTACTGTAGTGTAATAGATTGACCTCAAATCTTGCTCAATCCTTGATCCAAGAATGTAAAGCAGGGGTACTCCCTTTCATATTTGTTTGTGTTATAAGATTATATATATTTACATATATTTATATATATTTATTTATATTTATATATATTTATTTAGATAAAGCAAGGGCCAAAATGTAGGCTGGCAACAGTGAAAGTTCTTACTAAAGAAAGGAGCTTTAGGAGAAACCAGAATTCTGCATTATCATTAAGACCTTCTTAAGTTGTTTCATCATTTCTTGGTGCAGAAGATTTGCCCCTGCAGCAGCCCACACTGCCCAAGAACAGGTGTATCCTGGGGCTTTCCCAGGGCCACAGCTTTCCCCTCCACTGCTGAGGGTACCTCACCCAGGCAGGCAGGGGAAGTGGTGTCCCTCTCTTTTTTTCCCCTCCTGCAAGCCAGGCTATTTTGTCTTTTCTCTAGACTTCCAGGCTTCTTCTGTTAAGGATACACTGGCAAAACTTTATAAATTGCAGCCCTTGAAAGAAAAGACATTTTATAATCACTTTATTACAGTTACACTATCCATCCTACACTGAGCCTTTCTTAAAGATCAAATATGATGTGGCTGTTGGAAAAAGCATCCATCTCTGTATACCTATATAGTAGGTTTTAGGGTGACACCCTTAGGTTCGTGAGGAAGAAAAGGAAAATACACTAATAAAGTTACAATTACTGTGATAGGTCCAAAATATAAACCCATGTGCTAGTTGTTACAACCTAGCTAAAGAGGGGGTAGGAATCCATCAAATTATTTTACTGGAGTTTTATATAGCTACTCATAAGAGTTAAATGAAAATGTGTGTGTGTGTGTGTGTGTGTGTGTGTGTGTGTGTGTACTAGCTAGATTTATAGACTCTCCTTAAAATGTAAGTATTTCAGTCCTGTGGACAGAGCACAGAAACAGAAGCCAGGATTGTTTCACCCACATAGCTGGTTTCAACTCTCATTTATTTGGATGTATTTGGCAGTACTAGAGGGACTCCTGCATGTTTCACACAGCTATTTCTCGGGACACTTATGAAATTTTGGGGATTTGAGCCTTGAAGCACCATGAAGCAGGAAGGAAGCTAATGCTGCAAAAAGCATTTCCTTTGGCAAGTGCTACCCCGTCTCATGCCAGGACCCCTCAGTGAACCAGAGCCTTCAGGCCACCTCCTAGCTACCACACAAAGCTCTGGTTAATGGCTGTGCATTTTTCATGTATTTTCTTTCCTCTGGTAGATTTTTTTTGATAGATCTCTAGCCAGGCCAAGCTAATGTAGCTTTGCTGGTTTGGGGTACTTGAGGATGTAACCTTCAGTCAACAGAAATTAAATCCCTTATTCAGCTGCCAGTACATTATTCAAGCAGCAGGACAGTCTATACCTGTAAGTATGCACAACAAGCAAAATAAATTACAAATGCACAGAACTTCATTATCTGGGGTGGAGAGAGGCAGAGGAGAGATTTTGGCTGGTATCCAGTCCGACCAGAGTGCACAGCAGGGCAGGCAATGCAGAAGCGTTTCTGTCTCTTTGCAGGAATCCATGACGGGCTCTGCAGGGCTTGCAGCTCTGGCTCAGGTACCACAGCCTTTGTGCCAGGTGCCACCTCTCTGTGTCAAGTGCCACCTCCCAGGCTGCACAGACACCCTGTCTGGGGGCTGCTGCCTGTGGTTGTCCTGTGCACCCTCCCTGTGGGACATGAAGTCTGCTTGGGCTCAGCGAGACCGGTGGCAGTGAGCCCCATCCTGAAGGGCTTTCCCTGCCTCCTAGTCATGCAGCCATGCTGAGTCTGGGTGTCATTACCTCCAGCCTTGAGCCATGCAGGACTGATTTACTTTAATATAATGAGTTCTTTTAGCACCTTCATATTTCACTTTCTCACTGCATTCATTCCTCCTAGACTTGCCTTTCTCTGAGCAAAGCTGTTCCTTCTCCACTGGACTCCCCGTGCAGGACAGGCAGTCCTTGGGGCCTGGCAGAAATCCTTTCCCATCTGTTCAGGTTTGAATTCCTCTCGTGTGACACCCCCTACCTGAACGGTACAGAGCTCCACAGGGGGCCCTTCTCAGTGGCTGCAATGGTATAGATGTTTCTTCGAGGATGAGAAAAATCATTTCTGAATTCATTTACCACAGTCTAGGAGTGTGTATGATCATCTTTTAGAAGTACTCACCCTGCAGCTGAGTACCCTGTGATTTTATCTTCTTTAATTAATTTTCAGCTCTCCATCTAACTGCAACAGCTTTGTTGCCAGCCTTTGCTTTTCCAGATAAATTCAGCCTCTTTCTGTTTTTCAAAGTAATCTAGGTCTTCCTGAATAACATTCCAATTCTTTGCTGTGCTAGCCTACTTCCTAAATTTGTGAAATCAAAACATTTATTAATATAAATATAGATTTTAAAAATATATATTGATATAATTTCTTTTTCATAAATTGCTCTGATGAAGTTACTGTACAAGAGCAGCCCATGAGCATTACTCTTAGCACTTGCCTTAGCAGAAACCTCTTTATGCACAGTCCCTCTTCATTCAGAAGAATACAAATGCACTGTTATCCAGTAAGATCAGTTATACTTTATCTCATTTACTTGCATGTTCTCAACTTTTGTTTTATTTAGGAATTGTCCTAACAAATTGCACAGTACTGATCTCAGAAAAAAATTACATAAAATTATTCAGATTGCTTTTCATTTCCTCTCTAGAGGTGCTATCAGAGCCTTTATCCAGGGAGACAGTGCTCCAACAGTGTCATTTGGTGTCATAGTTATTCAGAACTAGGGAGGGACATCACCTCCTCATGTTCCCTCCTACTGTGCTGAACACACCTTCAGGTTTGGAACCACCCTTGAATTACCTTTAATCTTCACATCATTCCCATTTCAGAGCAGTTCTGCTTTTTAATTGTTTTCTTTTTATTTATATAGCTGAGGATCTATTTGTTATTTTAATTTTCTTTTCAATTGTATTTCTAAACTGACCTTCAAGTCAGTTTTCTTTGCTGATCTCTTTCTCCATTTCATCTAAGTGAATCTTTTTCCATTTCATCTAAGTAATCTTTGATTACTTAGACTTCAGTGATTAACTTTGCTTTGTTTTAGAAGGGACATGAGGTCTTGTGGCAAGAGACATGTCCCTTGCCTTGGGATGTGTGACCTGGCAAGGGGCTGAAGCTGTCCCAGTCTTTCTGTTGCAGTGATATTGTCTCTCTTGCTGCCTGGAGTGGGGAGCTCCAGAGCTCCATAGTGTCTCAGGGATTATTTGGCAGGATATAATACAGGATGATCTCTATATTTCAGGATGGCTGTGGTAGTCTGGGATGTCTGATCTCCCTATGGGAGACAGCCATTTTGAAGTTATTATTCATCCTGTTAGATCTGAAGCATTTCATTAGAAGTTGTTTTGTTCACCAATTTACTAAATTTCAAATCCTCTCCAAAGTCAAATCCCTGAGTTATTTGATCATCTTATTTTCACTGGTTGTCTCCTGGTAGTTAGTTCAAGAAATAGTAACAGGTCTATTTTTGTTCATTTTTTGATTTAATTTTAACTGAGCCAGCCTGTGCCCACTCACTGCAAAATTTTGTCTATGATTAGCTCTTGTGTGGTGCATTACCCTGCTCACCACTGCATCTTGACTTGGTGTCACTTTGAAGAAATCTGGGTCTCCTGATCCACAAGTATTTAGGCTGTAATAATGATGGTGGTGTTTGTTCTGCAATTGATGCATGGGATGTGACATTTCTGTGAGAACATTACTGGGGCTTAGAACTTTTCCTCATTCTGTTCCTGGGGGCTGTCAGAGATTCAGTACAATCAATCTTTACTGTCTTTCCCTAGATTTACTTTAGTCCCAGCAGATTGCCTCTCATCCATGCTGCCTATTCTCTTCCCTTCATGAGCTACCACATCATGTTAATCTACCATGATAATCTTTATTTCCTTGTTTCCTGAACAGCATGTACCTTCCAAGGACTTCTGAAATTTAAGTGATTAAATCAAGTCGGTTTTAGGATAGATTTTCCTTAGGCCTTTCAAGTCCTTTAATCTGCACTAGTAAAGACTAAGTAGCCCTTTCACTAACTTTTCTTAGCCTTATCTTCTGCCTTAGGCTGACAGAGAATAGAGGCACATACTTTCATCTGTGAATCATGCAGTGTTTCAGTTACACCCTTTCTTTTTCTTCTTGTACCGAAGTTTACTGGGAGAGCTCAACAAAAACAACATTAATCATTCCCTCGCCCTTGCCTCTCTTTAAAGCTTGTTTTACAGATTTAAAAAAAAAAAAAAAAATCAGTCAAGTCCTCTCTTGGAAACCTGTTTGCCTTGTGTGAGGAACAGGTATTTCTGGGTCTTTATTGGGAATATCTGAGCTGTACAAGTACTATGCTAATGATCACCACCCCTTTGGAGGAAAGGAGTGCTCTTAGCGCCTTTTCCACATATCATCCCTGCCTGAGGCATGCCAGAGACACCAGCCTCCTTGGTTTTTCCTTGTCCTTTATTATGTACTCCACTATCCATCTACTATGAGTCATTCATAAACCTAACCTAATTGTGACAAACATATGAAAAACTAATCTTCAGAAGTGGATTAAATAATGAATGCATTGATGCCACTTACTTGTTTTGATTTGTATGTGTTTAGATACATTTTGAAGTCAACAGGGAAGTATACACAACTTGTTGAGCTCAAATATTTCCTGGTTATTATATTTTCTTTTATAATAAACAAATTCATTTGCAAGTAACCACAATCAAGCAACCCAAGAAGAAAATATTTATACCATGTTGGCAGTTGGAAGAGTTATTTAATTTGTGATGGGTGTCTGTTGTCAGGTAGATCCTCAACAAGAGTTTCTCATTTTCAGATCTACTAATTTATGTAATCTTTATGATTTACTGTGTCATAGAGAAGAATCCATTACAGTTTCTGCAAGTAAGTGAGATGCTACATTAGATAACCAAGTTCCCTGGAACTGTTAGCCATATGTATTTCAGATAAATTGTTTTTCTTGTGTTGTGAAGTCAAAATAAACCTGTTAAAGCAATAGCAGTATTTGTCAATATTCTAAATTTCTTAATAAGTTACCTTTCTCTGTAGCTCCTCCAGCTGTGGGGAGACTGGGTTGGATGGCTCAAGAAAGTAACATTTCTAGCACCCTAGGGCCATATTGTGAAAACAAAGTTCATGTGTCATGAAGAAAGTTTTATTGAATCAAGAACTTGATGTCAATTGTGCTTTTCAGTTGTGGAAGCTTGTTGTTTATTGCACCACCACATTTTGTGTAAGTTCCTTCCTGATTTACAATAATTCACTTTGATAGACTTCTAGACTGACACTGCCCCCACAAATGATAATTTACAACAGCTTCAGCTCTGATCTTTCAGTGCTGGTTTTCAAGGACTAGAGCCAAGATCTATTCACCACAAGTAAATCTGGGAGGAAGTTTATTTATATGAATATTAATGAATGTTTATCTACCATGGGTTAATTTGTTAAGCAGAATTTTGGGATTTTGATAATGGGCAGTTTACATGTCACCAAGCCTGCTGGCAACAGAGGGAGTACACCTGTCTCAAAGGGGAAAAAGTACAAGAAAGATATTGAGTTGTTGATATTAAGATATTAAGATGTTGGAGTGCATCCAGAGAAGGGCAACAGAGCTAGTGAAAGTTCTGGAGCACATGAGGAGTGGCTGAGGGAACTGGAATTATTTAGCCTGGAGAAAAGGAGACTCAGGGGAGACCTTATCATTCTCTACAACTGCCTGGAAGGAAGTTGTAGCCAGGTGGGGGTTGGTCTCTTTTCCCACGTAACAAGTGATAGGACAAGAGAAAATGGCCTCAAATTGTGCCAGGGGATGTTTAGATTGAATATTAGGAAGCATTTCTTCACAGAAAGGATGGTCAAGCACTGGAACATGTTATCCAAGGAAGTGTGGAGTCATCATCCCTGGAAGTGTTCCAAAAAATGTGTAAATGTGCACTTGGGGTTTTCGTGGTAACGATAGTTGTGTTCAGTTACTGATTGTACTTGAAAATCTTAGAGGCCTTTTCCAATCTTAAGGATTCTGTGATTATATGATTTAATTCAGAATATTGAAAGTTATGCTATATGGGTGAAAAGAAACAGGAGTCATGTGCTCAATTAATTTCAGAGATAAACTTGGCTCTTTATGGTGAAAACTGAAAACAAGGAAACATGGCAGAGAGTGCATAAGCCAACAACAAGTTGTGCTTCTCTGTTCTCTCTAATAATGCAATAAAGAGAAGATGTTCAGCTTCACCTTGAAGTCCTTCTCCTGCATTGCTCTTCCTATGCAATGGAGTGAACCTCTTCAATTTGCTACTTTCTTTTTATTCAGACTAGTATGGAGATACTAGTGGAAGTGATTGATACTTCAGAGTGTAGCAGCCTCTTGTCACTGAAGAGTATTCATGCAAGCTGAGTGCATGACTTCCCAGCAGAATGAGAGAATATACAGCAGAATTATATTTTTCTTTGAGTGTAAGAAAAACAGGAATAGCCAAGGCATCACAGATTGCTGACATCTTCCAAGTTATAGAATATAAACTTACTCTTTAGTTTTCTGTTTTGTTAATACAAAGCCTGCACTACTCTTGCTTGTGATCCCTGAAACATATGTGGTTTGTGAGTTTGTCTCTCAAAAGCACTCACATAAATTCATTATATGAGCAGCAACACCATTGGTATAGTGGTAGCCTCAACAAGTCTCTTTTCTGGCACCAGCTCTTCCCTCCCTGAAAGTATAATCTTAAAGGCCAGTGCTCCTCCTTGAAGAGGGTTGAGTGTGAGTGGGTGATGCTGCTACCCCCCTGCACCAGCTGCCTGTGCTGCCTTTGCAGCTGGGTTGCACTCCCCCAGCAGCATAGCTGGTGCTTCCCTACATTCATTATGGCGAGGTGTGGCAGTGCTGCTGGGAAGCCTCCCTCTCTCATGTAACACCAGGTGTGGCTGGCTCTCCCTTTCCTCAGGCTGCTCCACACAGTCACGTCCCTGCTGGACCAGCACAAAAATTCTGCACTCACACAATGCAAACAGGCTTTCAGTCAAGCCCCTATCCTCCTTCACAAGCCAGCCCCAAGGTCAGTCTGTACCAGACAGGTCCCAAGGCAGGCCAGTCAACAGAGCCTGTCGGGCTCAGGCCTTCTGCACAAGAGGGTGAAGCAGCTGCCATCCCCAGGAGGTGAGGACTGCTGTGCTGGGATGTTTCTCTTCCCACCAGCCCACGTGCAGAGCACAGCCCCTCCTCAGCCAGCCATTTACAACTGGTTTTCCAAAGGGCCTTTTGCTTGTTGCTGCTCTTGTGGTGCTGGCTGCTCTCACCCAGCAGGCACAGGAGCCTAGTGAGACCCTTCCTTGCAGTTTCCATGCAATGGTATATGTTAGAAAAGCCTTAAATAGACTGCACCTACTTCAGTAAGTAGCTTGGAAGTGTAGCATACCACAGAAAAGAAAACTTTTTTCCCAATTAAATTAGATGTTATGCATAATGCAAACAGCTTTCTCCTTCATCTACACCCATATTTCATCACGGAAGTCAATTGGAGCTGCACCTTAACAATTAAGAAAATAATTTGACCCAGTTAGGTGTTACAGAACAGACTTCAGTGCATTGCACAGACTGAAGAGAGAGCAGAATGTTACCCATTGAATTTACTATCATGTTTGTTTTGGGAGCTAAATTATTCTTCCTAATTCTGCTAGCAGTGTAATATGCTGTCTCAGTAATGGAAAGCATATGAAAGCAAGCAGATGGTGAAAGCAGAAAAAAATCCCAGCATGTCCTGATAATGTAGTAAGCAAGTTCATTTTTTTGGCATTAGGCTTTCATAACCAAGGCATGGTGATAACAAGTACAGACACATTTTTAGAGCACAGTTCATCAAAAAATACAGCCAGTTTCATTGCAGGGCAATGGAAGATTACTTTTTGAGACTCCCACATAGATAAAACCTAGATGTGAATGTTGTTGAATTAGACCCATCATCTATTATTGCTAGAAGATGAGTGACAGAACAGATACTGGTCAGAGTGATTCCATCACAGCTCCTGTGTTCTCTCATATCATTGCAAATGTAGACTCTTTTGCCCATTGATTTGCAAATATGCAGCCATCCTGCATTACAGAAACACCGTAGACCCTTCAATGTAGGCTGTGATCACTGAAGGCACTATTGGAAATGAAAAATACTTTATTTTCCTTTAAAATTTCAACCTTTCTAGGTGGAAATTTTGAAGTATGAGGATGTTGCTTCATGGATATTTGTGTATATCTGCAGTACATGAAGCTCCCAGTCTGACTCCAGCAGCCTCTTTCTTCTTCTACCCACATGTCCCATTCTTTCAGAACAGAAGGCAGAACAGCCTCATTGGGAGAAACACCCATTTGTTTAGAAAGTCTGAGAAAACTGAGACAACCTTGACTCAGTTTGGCTGAGCAAAAGGCCCTGAATTGCTTTCTGGGAAGGACACTATCCAGCCCGATGACCTTCAGACTACATTTTAAAGTCTCAGGACAAAACATGGACAGAAACAACACCAGATTCACCACTTATCATTTTAAGATTTGTCAAAGAAGGAATAAATTAATCTTTGTTATGATTTTTGTCTGAAGCAATGAGGACACATCTTCATATAGTTGCAACCTGGACCAACCTTCAGCTTCCAGGAATTTGTTTCAGACAGAACAAGTGAGGAGGAGGCATGAAAACTGCTGCAGTGCTGAGTTCAAATGCCAGTGTACAGTTGTGGGGATGAATCCAGCTCTGACCTCACTGATCTCTTCTGTTGGGAAAAGAGGTGAAGAGAGAGACCCCATTTCTCACTAAAGCATCTAGTTGGTTACAATCCTTTTTTCCCCACCTTGCACTAATACAGCACATTGAATAATGTGAAGATTTCTTTCTTAAAAAAATATTTCATATGCAGTACTTCATTCTTGAGTTGAAGAAAAAAAGGCAAGAGTGTGGTTTTGATTGTTTCATCCATCTGAGGACTTTGTGTTTTCTGCTTCCTGAGGAACATTTTCTCCCATTATAATTTTAGTAATGGCTTGCTGATTTAACCTCCCAGGAGGTTTCTTCCAGATTGCTTTTAGTATCTTTGGGATGTGGTGGTGACAAAATTCAAATTTCTTTGATGTCCCTATGCCTCCTTCATTTCATTGCTTGGGCAGGACATGGACCAGGGAAGAAATGGAATTTACAATCTTGTCCTCAGGTCACAGCTGTTTTCCTGCTCCTTTGCCTGTAGCACCATTTTTCCTGATGTCACCTCCTCTTTCTAGGTCTTGGAGGCATGGTATAGCAGACAGGTGACCTTTGCTGCCAGGGTCTAGTGGCTTTAACAGCCTGAGCCGGGGCAAAGCCTGAGTATTTCTCCTGGCAGAGCCTTGGGCAGGGACTGACCAGGGAATGGGCCCAAAACACCTGCTCAGACCCCCATGCCAGGGCGGGGATGGGCTGGGCAGAGCCCCTGGCTGAAATGGCAGCAGGTCATGGCAGAGTATTGCCTTCCTCTGCTGTGCTGCCATTCTGTAATCCCTGCATCTCTTACAGTCCCTCCTGCAGTGAATTGAGACCTTGATCCCAAATTTCTTAGGCTGAGCTCAGCTAGCCTGTTTTCAAAGCAAAGCCTGCTCTCAGTGAGTAAATTCCTCTTTCAGTTTTTCCTTGAAAATCCTGCAGCAAATGGCTTTAAATGCAGTGTCTGTGTGTAACTGCTCTTTTTGGTGTGTTTCCCGTAATGAGCCATAACATATGTGTGTGTCTTTACACACCTCGGAACAATGCTATGCAAGCATTAGGGGATTTTTCTAACAACTAGTGAATGTGCTGCTTTTCACAGCTCACCCAAACACTCCTGCCTGATAAGCCTGCCTGCAGAGGGACGTTATCTGTATTTCTAGGATCAGCGGAAAAGAGAAGAAAAAAAAAGTGGGAGGCATATCTGAATATTTTAAACTGCTAATTCTGATGCAAGGATGTCATGTAGAAGATACTTCTTGGATGGGGAAGCCTGAGGAGGTGTGTTTGTGGAGCTGTAACACGGTCCAGAGAAGGAAGTTCAGTGAGAAGTACAGAACCTTGATCTCTCTGCTGTTTCCTTTCTGTGTACATCCTTGTGTGAATTGTTCTATTTCTCCCTCTGGCTAGCACAATGCCAGTATATCCTTCAGTATAGCCATCCTCAGACATTCTAAAGCAAGTAAGTGAATTAAAACCACAGCAGCACCAGGTGTACCTTGCACATGAGTATAACAGTACAGGAGCAGTATTTGCCCCAATGATATCCTGTCTTCGTTGACACAGGGAAGTGCAGCATGCAGATGGCCAAGAGCCATCACTCACCATGGCATGAGCAGCACCTCCAGAGCTGTGCAGGTGGGATGCTTTCCTGAGCCTGACTTCCTTGAGCCCTGACTCCTGAACTACCCTAGTCAGAAACGTTCTAGCCTTGGGGCTCAGAAAACATCTTTCTGAAGAGTAAGAATTTTGCTGTGTTTCTGATTTTTACCTGAAGCAACCCAGCCTGCACTAGCTAACAGGCATTTTTCAGATGGATCTTTAGGCCAAGTCCTTCATATTTCAGTATAGAGCTGCACTGTTATTCAACACATTGCATTTTTCAGGAAAAGACATTTCCAAGAAAATGTAGCTGGATGTTTTTGCCCTGTGGTGGTTCTTCCATCTTTGATTACTGTCAAAAACAAAAGATCCTGCTGTAATCCACCTTCTCGGTGAGGATGAGCTTCTGAGACAAGTGTTCCTGCAGGAGAAGTGAGGCAGGAAGCAACACCTGAGAACAGAGGACTCCATGGCTGGAAGGCATGCTTGCTGGGCAAAATATCATGTGCATCTTTTTTTTGAAAAATCATCTAAGTCCAATTCTAGCTTTAGCAGGCACACAGCAGCGATCTCCTGTCCATGCCCAATGCTGCACCAACTCCACAGCCCTGCCCCACTCTCACCCAGACCGTGTTACTCTGTGCAGAGATTTTTGTCTGCGCTGAAGTCAGGAAATGCAATTATAGTTCCTACAACAACCATAAATCCAGGTATTCTGAACAAATACTGTAAAACAAGTAGTTAGTTGCACAAGTGTTTCTCAGTAAATGCATGAGAGATCCAATGGTACAGCAGGCTGGGATCTCTACTGCAACTTCCACACCTGCCCCTGCAAAACCTGAGCATAGCTGAAAGAGAGACTTGGGGGTAAAACCTTTTGACAGCTGATGCCAGGCACCAGATGTTCTGGGGTAGCTGTGAAATTTCTGGTGACTTGAGGCTATAATCCTGGTATTGGAGAAGGTGGCAACCACACTGTCTGTCAGAGCCAGTGAACAGCAGGTGTCTGCTGAACTCCACAGCAGAGCAGGCTAACAAGCATCCTCACATAACACAGTGTCTTCTGCTCTATTTACTGGCCTTAAGTGGACTTCATCATTTTGGTTGCTGAGGGCTTCACACTTGTTAACATTTATCTCTGCAGAGGCTCTGTGAAGTAAGGAAGAACTGTTATCTCCATTTCACAGGAGAAGACTGAACCAGCAGGACACCATACATCCACCCCAGGGTCTCAGAGAGTCTGCAGCAGAGTCTGTTCCTCCCAAGTCTGAGGGTCATAACCTAATTTTCCAGTAGTGACAGAAAAGATACAGAACCAAAATTTCACAAGTTAATAAGTGACAGGACCTGCTGGCTGGAGTCCACAGGCTGTGGCCTCCTGTCTCCAGCAGCTTTCATATTCTCCTCTGTTATTTCAAATATTTTATTGTAGCATTATCTTGTCTAGTCTAAACAATGGCCCCACTTTCTCTTGAGAGTTGTACTCTGTGATGGAAAATGTTGAAAATTGTTATTATCCCCGGTGTTTGGGCACAGACACAGAGGGGTGGGTGCTCCATAGTCAGGACCCTATCATCCCTTTGCTACCCCAGCATCCACTCCCTCTCTGCACTTGCACAGTGCAAGAACCACCACCAGCCCCCCAGTCCCTCCTCACCTGTTCCAAGGCTGTGCTTCTTTCCCAAGCACAGGGACATTCATGTCTCTCGAGTGACGAGGATGTGTGTGGCATCTGTGGCATCAGTCCGGGTACATATTAATGGCAGAAGAGAGACAAAACTGTGTCCCACATTCTGAGATGCCCTACCATAGAGAAAGATCTGAGCTGTGATGTTCCTGCCTCAGGATATGCTGTCTCTTAAAGCAGGCAGGAGTTCAAATCTCCAGCTCTGTTTCAGTCTTATCCACTAAAAAAAACCCCAGGTGTTACTGGAAGTACTATTGATGTCTGCTTTGGCATGTGAAGTGTGCATCACTTGCCTCATTGCCTTAGAAGCAGTAAATCTCTGTTTATCTTGATGGTTACTTAGTAAAGGAAAGCAGTGGCCAAATCAGTTATCTGAAAGGGGCTAAATGACAACTTGCTCCACACCCTGTATAAGTGAGGCAGACAGCTTCAAAGTCCTTATTGGTTCCATGTGTCTGGGTCTATCCAGAGTGGTTGAAACAGGCCAGCATAGAGTGCTCTGTCATCCTGGCATGTCCAAGCAATCCTGCTGCTGACCAGCCAAGGATACATGGACATTTCTTAAGTTTCCACTGTGATTAGATATAGCATCCTGTGACAGTTTATGAACAAACAGCAGCTGTATTTAGTCATGCCTTAAAATTTGGTAAATGTCTTACCCAGCTATTTCAAAGCATTTCACAAATCTGGTCCCTCTCTTGACTCAGGAATTCATTGCATGGGTAAGATATCTTCATAGGGATTTGTTCGTGTTTTCCATTTTCCACCTGCAAATTGGGAAGAACGCTATTCAGCCATTTTTGTGAAGGGATTTGGGAACTCTGCAAGGAGAGTGCTGTTTAGGTATCAGGTATCAGCAGCAGCCTGTCACATTGAATTCAGCAAGGGAATGGCTGGCTCTGCTGTTGCAGCACTCATGGAGGACACAACTCCCAGATGAATTAAGACTCTCTGTGTGACTGAATATTTTTGCATATTCCTGCCTCACCTGTAAAATGGAGACAATAATGTTTCCCTGATTGCATGAATTTTGAGAGACAGTACATTAATGGTACTGAGACCATCACCACACAACAAATAATTCTGCAATAGCTACACATACAGCATTCATCTGCATTTGTATTCAGGAGACTATGGAAGGAACTGGACTATTAACACCTCTACTCTAGGGCAAAATGCTTGGAGACCACATCCACCACATCCAGGTGTCTGCTGAACTTCATGGGGTTTGGTGTCCAGGTTTGGCTTGAATGTAGATTGCACAGCTATTTCCTACTTAATTTATAATAGCCTGAACCTCAACATGAGCACCAACTTATCAGGAACCTGAATCAGCTGCCCATTTTGTGCCTTGGGTCTGTGTCTTGAAATTACTCTATTGTCTGCTGTAATCTACTCTGAAGCTGGAGATTTGTTTCTACAGGAGGCAGGGAAACATGATGTTGCCAAACTACTTCCAGTCTTTTCCAAGATTACAAGTCTTGGAATGGTGGATAGATCTTGTGATTTCCATCCTACAATTTAAACCAGATGGGCTAGCCTTGCAGCATAAACATTCAAGCAAGAAAAGCAAAAAATTGGCCGAAGAAGTTCTGTTTCCTGAATAACTGTGTTATTATGACTTATATATTTTAACAAGCTTCATATAAAGCTAATTTATAAGATAACTTGATCGCTGTCTTTTATTCATCCCAATAAAATGTGGAGGTTTTGTTTTTGCTGTACAATTCTCCAGCCCTACTGCTTGTACACAGGGGCTAGTATCTGTGAGCTTTCCCTCTTGAGAAAAATCAAGGTGAAGACACAAAATGCAGCAGCTGTTGCATAGCCAGAGCCATTGGGATGTGAGTAGGACAGGAATTATTGCAGGCAATGAGATGGAGGATTTAACCTGAATCAAACTTCAAGACAAAAATGATGAACCCACAAGTCCACACTGTACTTCATTGTTTGTTGCCACCCTGTTGTTTACTTGCAGTTCCTTCATTTTGATACAGATATCAATATCTGAAAAGGTACTGAATGTGTGGCTGGCATACTGAACTATTAGAATAGTGGTAAAAATCTCTTTCCTGTTCATTTACTCTTTATATACATGAAAGACAAGACAGTATCAGAAGCAGAGGCAAAAAAAGAGACCCAGATAATTAGATGCCACTGATCTCAGAACTTGAAAGCCAGTAAAATAACGAAGGTGCTGTGAAAAAATATCTGCCATAATTAAAATGGCTGATTGGTGAGATCTGCAGTGAAGGCCAATGTATGGGGCAATGCTAAAAACATTGCTGGAAGGAGCCAGATCTACATACATGGGGAAATTCAAAGCCAGATGAAGTTACATGGACATTTCAAACCACAGGCTTGCAGGATGAATGCTTGGCTTCAATGGCACACAGCAAATTAGGACAACACCAAAGCAGATTTGAAGTTCCTCCTCCACAGGCCTGAGCACCAGCAGAGCTAAAATTTACATCATTTGCTCAAGCCATGTCTTGGGAAGCTGTCAGGAACGGCCATCATGGCAGGTAAAGCCCCAGGTTTTGACAAATCCCAAAGTAATAGAGATTAAAAGGTTACTGGTCTGATTTTCACTCTTTTGACTTCAATGCATGTGCTGTTCTACCCAGGTCTGAGGCACTGTGGTGGCCCAAAGCCCCTGAAGCAGATTTGGGGATGGAGTGGCTGAATTTGCTGAGCAGGTGAAGAGCTCTGGGAGATCTGTCAGGACGGTTGCAGAAGCCACTTGGAGCAGCATCATAGCACTTTCTGACTGTTCCACAGCCACAGCCAACTGGGGTGCTCTGTATTTTTCATCCATCTCTATGTTAAATATTTGCTAGAACCACCTGAGGAAGTAGGCTGTGCTGAGCAGGGTTACCTTTTGCTGAAGGAGACTGGTGCTGTCACACCAGGCATGATGGTGATTCAGCAGCGTCGCTTCAGAGGCAGAGCAGAGCTACACCAGGGAGCAAAACCCTTAACCCTGCCCAAGTCAGACACAGGAAAGTGCAACTGCCTGTGCTCAGCAGCATAATGGGAGGGAACCACAGGGTGCCACACAGAGAAGGATGAGAAGTGGGAAAACCACAGAGAAGGGAAAAGGCCTGGGAAGAAGGTGCTGATGTGAATGAGGACGTATAATGAGCATCTCTATGTCTCAGGCTAGATCTAGAACGGCCAGAAAAACTGACTGAATTTTTGTGGTTGCAACCAAAGTAGCAACCTGTAACTGCTGAGTAAATTCCAGGATGACTGATCAAAGAATTGAAAAGAATACCTAATTTTACAAAACACTGAAGACTACCATGCTTCTTAATGATTCCATCAGAGACAGCTAGGACTAACTTTGGAAGTAGCAGAACAACTTCACAAATATTTTCTGGTGCTTTTATATTATTCTAAATTCTGCTTCTCAATACTTACCAGATTTTGTTTGGGGTTTTTTTTTCCCCACTAACCATATAGCATATGCTGTCTTGTATCCTGGTTTCATGAGATAAACAGATAACCTTATTTTTCACAGTCAGGTTTTTAGCATTTCTGCCATTGAAGATCCTCTTCTACAGCTTCAAGTTGAAAAAATCTTTGTGGCAGATTTGGCATTGCCTGTAATAATTTATGAATGTTATGTGTTGACATGTTTATTGTGTGCATACATTGAGCTACTTCAATAGCTGGATTGTCAAGATGTGTACCCAAGAGAGAGAAGATGGATCCAGGCATACATTTTTGAGGAAACACTTGGGAAACAAAGCAAGCACTCCTCACTGTGATGTTTTGGCTGGGCCCCTGTTAGGCTCACTAACAGAGATTTCCCTGGGAGAAATGTGGGTGCCTGCAAAGCAAAACATGAAGGACCCCAGAGAATTTACAGAGGACCATTTAAAAGACATTTCTATGAGCAAGATTCCAAAAGGGGTTGAAAGTGCTCAGATCTGTAGATGTTTAATTTAGTAGACATTGGCAAGACTACAAAAAAAAGTGCATGTTGTAACCAACATGCTTTATTTCATTGGTTAAGTGGCTCTTCTGTTTTAAAAATGTTTCAGTCATGCAGGAAGGCTGAAGGTCTCTCTCCTCATGTATGTCTGTGAGCTTGGAAAATGCATGGGGTACATAGGCTGGAGCTTGTGTTTAGTATAGTATGGGGGAATCAGATGCATGGAAAGGTAAAAGCTCAAGGCCTGCTATAAGCAGAAGGCAAGCCAGAAAGATCACTGGCAACTGGGGATATAGCAGTAACTATAAGAAGATCATCACCTTTCATAAAAATCCTTACGTATAGTTCTACTAATAGCTTTTATTAAACATTTAAGCCTTAGCATTCAAGAGATTCATATTTATTAGAAAAAAGCTGTCCTATTAACACAAAGTACAAGCTGAAACAAAGCTAATGAGCCTTAATACTTGCAGGATAATTCAAAGTTTAAAGGTGGTAATAACAAAAATAAAATAAGGAAGAGTGAAAAACTCCAGTTTCATTGTCCACTAGAGAACCTGAGTTTTTTCCTTTTGGGTCATAAAACTAAATCTATTGCTTAACTCATATACTGTTACTAAAGTAGTGCAAAACCACATGTATGTGCATAATTAAGTACCCCTATGTGACCATAAAAGGTCTCACTGGTTGTTCAAGGGGAAGGCAAGTGGGACTTGATTCAGCAGCATGAAAGAGGGAATGGCATTACTGTAATCTCCCTGTATTTCTTTACTTTGATTCGGCTCACCCTTATGTGGTAGAGTGGTGGGGTGTACAGCAGCGGCAACTGTGTTCCAGAGCGCCCTTTGCATCTGACACACAAGAGCAAATTGTCCTGGAACTGTACAGGTATTTATCCTATGGAAATCATACCTCAAATCAAACACACAAAAAACCTGAGGCACTGGGTATATTAGATATACCTGAAAAGTTGGGTGATTTTTTTATTTATTTGCCTTCTGGTTTTCCAATGTCAGATATGAATGGTAAATGGGTAAGTGGAAAAAAGTCACTGAGTCCTACCCCTGAAAATGTAATCTAGTTTAAAGCACTGACACTTCAATCTTTGTTCAAATGAAGAGACCAAACAAGTTCAAGAAACAAACAGGGTAAAGAGCACAGCTATAAAACGACATTTTGGAAGTGACAAGTGAACAGTTGTACGGTCACCAATCTCCTACCACATTTATGCTCAATTTCATGTGGCCCCCATTAGCCACAGCACCTGTTCCAGGAGCTCCCCATATGTCCCAGTCTTGATAAAAGTTTTTGGAAATATAAAAAGGGAATGGGTATCAACATAACACAATGGAGCTGTGGGGCAGGGCACACACAGGAGCACTGTTCACATCTCATACAACACCTAGCTCCACTCCTTGATGAATAATCACATCTTGCTACAGCAAGACCTTGAAGAGGTACAAGGGGTTTTATAGGTGGACTTAGAGCTACTCAGTAGATGCAGTCAAGCTCCTTTTGAGCTGCCTCCCCTGTGAGACTGCAGCCTTTCCCAGGAGGGATCCCTGTGGCAAAGGGCCTCTGTTTGACTGTGAAGCAAACACCACATTGTGCTGCAGCAGAGAGAAGGAAGCAGAGAGATTTTTTCCTGAGGTAGGAGAAGAGTCACCTGTGCCCTAAGGCTGCTCTGGGGGCTGCAAACTCAGGCCAAGAGACAGAAATAACCCAGGAGTTGTTAGCTGAAGAGCTTGGATTTACAGACTCTCCAGGAGAACAAGGCTTAATGAAAATCTCCAAGGAAAATTAGATAAAATGGACTGAGGTGGATATCAGAAAACTTCTACAGCATAAATCATAAATTTTCCCCAGTTTGGAGAGAGGTAAGAATTTCATCTCCATTAATTTAATCCGGCAGATAGAGATAACAAAGCAGCCTCTACATGGGAGAGTTAACGTGGCTTGGATTGATACAGAGAGACAAGATGCACTTGCAGGCATAGGAAAAATGCTTCTCTGAGAAAATTTCCACTATTAATATTTTTCCCTTGCAAATGTGGGTCTTCTAAAACACTCTTTTCTTTTGGAAGGATCTAAATGAGGAGGAGGTGGGAAGTAGAGCTACAAAGCATGTAAGAAAGCCTCAAATACATGAGTGGGAGGAAGGAGGAAGAAATTAAAGAATAATGAAGCTTGCATCACTGAGAGCAAACAACAGAAGAAGGGAAATGCACGCACTTGCGGCTAAATTTTGAAGGAACCTAGGCAGAGGTTTCAAACAGCTGTGGTTAGCATAGATGCAGGCACAGAGTAATTCAGATGATCTGATCAAAGAACAAAGAAATGTTAAAACTGATTTCATTAGGAAAAATACCTGCCTTAGAGTTAATGGGTAAGCACAGGACAAGATGCCCTGTTTGTATTGTTGATATGAGTGTTGATATGAAGTGGGAGGATTATCATCACCTGTAGTAAACAGGTTCATTAAAAGACTTGGGCATTGCTTCAGTGGGGCCAGGATTTTACCCTTCATGGAGTCTCTGTTGGCATCTGTGAGATTTCCTTATGTGATGACAGTGCAAACAGATATCTATATTTTTAAAAAGAATTAATAGAAATCTTGTTACTAACATGGTGCCCAGGGTCTCCAGCTCTAGCTGCATCAATAGTTGAGCCCAAATGTTCAGTTACTTTTGGAGTGTTGTCACTCAAACTAAATCAGACATTTCTACTTTGAGAGCTTCTCCAGTGACCATCACTCCAACAGTTACCCATCTGAACCAGTAAACAAGCCTGGAAGAAGAGCCTGGGGTTGGGTTCATTCCGCACCTGATTTTTGTCAGTGCTTTGCTGGAAGGGCATTCAGCATGCCAGGCTGATCTATCCCAACAGTCTTCAAAAAGTTTGCAGAGCTTTTGCAGAGCAGTCAGTAGAAAACTTTCAGCTGAACTGAACGAGGAACGTGTGTGCCTTACACAGGAATCCTGTGGGATGGGATTGTCTCTGTCTCTGTGTCACCAAAACCACCTACAAAATGAAAACTGTAGCTTTTCTCAGGAAACCCCAAGGATTTATATTCACTTTGGAATAAACTGAGCCCATCCATCCATTGAAGAGGTGGGCATCAGGGAATCAAGAGGAGGTTTTGCCATCTGCAGATGAGCAATGCTCAGGGACATAGCTAGGACCAAGATGGGGGCAGGGAGAAGTTTCATACCAGCAAGTTTTGCAAATGGAAAGGCTACACTGCTATTCCAGCCTATACTGGCTTTTCAAAATCAACTTGGAGACAGCAAGAAAAAAGGACAGAGGAACAATTCTCCATTTCCTAGTAGAGCTATATTTGATGCAGATAGAAAACCTCATTCCTTTTATTTTTTCAAAACTTGTCATTAAAATTCAGAGTTGATACTTTTTGTACATTGTTGTGCAATATGCTGGTGCAAAATCTGGGTTTCCTTGTGTCATGCCCACAGCGAAGCATGTTAATCTAAGCTTGGCAGTCCTGAAAAAGAATTGGGGGGTTACAGTAGTTATGCTGTCCTATGTCCGAGCTTTGTGTCCAGGAAAGAATGTATCCCTTAGGTGAAAAGAAAAAATCCCATCCCATCGTGAACCAGCCATTCCCAGCCATTATGATAAAATAAATCTAAAAGGGATAAACTAGGCTTTTCCTGAAATCACTACAGCAATCACATATGCCTCAAGTTGTCATTCTACAGGGTTGGTTAAAGAAAGGTAACTTTAAATTAATAATTAAATTCCCATTACAGGCTTGACAGCCTCCAGGTGTGTGGCAGCGCTGATGGCACCAGCTCCTCTGAGATCCTGCCAGCCTTTGCACTTGCAGACCGGCCTCTGTTCAGCCCAAAGCTCCCCCTCACCTGCTTTCACGGCAGCAAGACAGGACAAGCAGCAGGAGGCGGCCGGGGGGGAGGGCTGCAAAGGGGCAGAGGAGTGGGCAGGAAGAGCAGGTGCACCCTTGACATTGCAGGCTCCCATGGCAAGGGGAGATTTCTCTGTTTTCAGCGCAAATACGATGCAAAGAGGTGCCAGGCCTCACTGAGGCTCCCGGCGGGTAAGACGGTAAAAAATAACTGTTTCAGTTCTGTATGTCTCGTTTTTCAACGTGTAAAACACCGGCTCCGGTGGCACGAAGGCCATTCCCAGTCGCGACGAGACGGCCAAGGAAGGCAGCCGAGGCGTGTGGGCACTCGCCGGGGGTTGTGCCGCGACGGGCGGACGGGCCGGGCAGGCTCGGCCCCGGTGGGACAGCGGGCCCGAGAGGCTCCTCTGAAGGAAAATGACAGAACGCGTGGGGAGCTGCATCCTCCGCTCGAGCCTGCTGCATCCCACTCCCCCGGTGGGAGCAGCACCTCTCAACCCGCCCCCGCCAGCTTCCCGCGCCCGAAGTTCTTCCTTCGGGGAAGCCCGGCGCGGGCAGCAGCCGCCGGCTGCGGGGGCCGGCTCGGCGGGGCGGGGCGGGCGGGCGGCGCTAGGGCCCGGCGGGGCGCGGCGCCGCCGCCGGGGGCGGGGTGGGGGCGGCAGCGGCGGCGCGGGCTGCGGCTGCCTCCGGCTGCCTCCCGCCGCGGGGCGCGGAGCGGGGCGGCCGCGGGGAGCGCCCACCACCCCGCGGCGGCGCGGGAGCCCGGGACGCGGACAGAGGTAACGGCGGGGGCGTTTCGCGGTGTCATCGGGAGCGGGTGGCCGCCCGCCCGGGCTCGCCGCTATCGCCGCGCCCCGTCCCTCCCGGGCCGGGGAGCCGCGGCCAAACTTTTGGGGCCTCTGGGCCGGCGGCTGCCGCGGGCGGGCAGCGGCGCCGCCCCGGGGCGTTCGTGGGGGCTGCCCCGCGCGGCTGCCGCCGTCCCGCCGCCGAGCAGCCCTGCCGGCGAGGGGCGGTGGGGAAGGGAGAAGGGAGGGGAAGGGCGCCCTGGGGCGAGCCGCAGCTGCGTGCGGGGCGGGTGCCGGGTCCCGTCCCGGGCGGGCTGTGCCCCCGACAGCGCGGCCCGTGGGCTCCGGCCCCGGCTCGGCGGGCTCTGCTGGGGCAGCGGCGCAGCCGGCGGCGGGCAGCCCCCCCGCCGCTCCCTTTTGTTCCTGCGTGCCGCCGGCGCTTGGATTCTCTCCCGAGAAGAAGCCGCTCGGTACTTCCCGGGCTCCGTCTGTGCCTGCACACCCGCCTGAAGGGCATCCTCCTCCCGTAGTGTTGGCCTGTCACAGCCGCCGGGAAAGGGATTTTCCCCTTCTCACAACAGCTCCCCGTTGCTTGTCGGTCTTCAGTGCCGGCTCTTCGCTTAACTGGACTTACCGTGCGTTAATTCCTTCACAATGTATGCGGGTGTCCCTGCGCCCTGGAGAAGGAATTCCTTATTGACTTGCCGACTGTGATGCGGCCAGGTATTATTTAAATAATCAAAAATATGCCTGTGTAAATCTGCTCGCACGGTTACAGTGCGGCTGCTCTTAGAGCCCAGTTTGCCGAAACTTTAATTGCAGCAGGCGATGTTGTACCGTGAGTCCATTTCCGTCCGGGCGGACCGATACTCCGGTGGGATAGCGGCCTCGCCGAGGCAATCGCGTGTCACGCAGGGACAGATCCTGCTGTTTCATGGGATGAATCAGAAACAGAAATCAGCCAGCAATGAAAATGAGTTTGCGTGGTTTTTAAAACAATGGTAACGTCTGTTAAGGGTACAGTAAATCGGGCAGCAACCCCCCAGTTTTCTCTGGCACAGCCCATGAATCAGCCGGTAAACAGCATAAACTGTGATCACTTTGCAGCCGAAAATATAAGGCCTTGCAGCCCTGGCTGCCGGAGCGTTACGTGTCATTAAAGTAGCTCTCTTGGAGGAGAGGACTGTCCCAGGAGCTACAAAATCTATAAACACTTTTCTGATTGGTTTAAAAATTTAGACACAGGAAGCGGATGGTATCTAATAACAGACAAGTGGAGACACTGTTGTCATGGAAACTGAGAAGACTCCCCCCCCCCCCCCCCAATGTATTTAAAAAAAAAATAGGCAGAAGAAAAAAGTCTGCATATCATCAGAAATGCCTGCAGACCGCCTTGGCTGCTGTTGCCTTTCCCACAGCATCTGTTGAAACCTGAGAACATGCCTGTCAAATCAAGGTCATTTTACAATAAAACCCTGCACCGCCGCCTCCCTCTCTCCTCCCTGGACGTTGTCCCACACTTTCCATCCAAGGAGGAGTTGAGGAGATGCAGCCACCTGTCCCATGGCCACTGGTGTCCTGCCCCAGCCTGGCCTGCTGCTGGGGAACCTGAGAAAAGGCTCAAAGCAGAAGGACCATGGAGCTTAAAAGGCAAAAGTAATAAAGGTTGAGGTTTTTATAATTAGATGATCAGGCCATGTTTCTTTCAATGGGCATCTACGGACCTGGGAAATAAAGTTGGGATTGATTTCACTCTGTTCCTTTGTATTATGAAGTTATATTAAAATGTAATGATTTGGACTTGCATATTATGTCCATTTCACATGTGCATCACCTATTAAAGAAAAAAAAAAAAAGGTAATGAATGACTCTGGGAAGCCCTTTGCAATGCTTTTAAGAAAAATTGAAAACACAATTCTGTTATAGCATGTGATGAGGAGAAAAGCAGAGATATGAGAATAAAATATACTTCATTGCTGCTGAATGCAGCATGAGAAAATCAGACTATTATTGTCGTAAATTGAAGTTTTACTTTGCTGGACTATTGAAAGTTTATTGTGTGTGAAAGGAGAGGCTATTTTGCTTTTGAAGCAGGAGAGAGCTATTTCACAGCAAACTCACAAGAAAGGTGTTAATGTTTTTGCTCATTTTCTTGGGCAGTACCCGTTTATTTCAGATGTTTGTGATAGAGAGATGTCTTTGAGTATTCACTGTATTTTCTCAAAAACATTTCTTTTTGTTCCTCTCTTTAATCTTCATTTTGTAGTGACCAAGCTGAGAAATAGTACTTTAGTGCTTCACCCACTGTATAAATCATCATCATTTTGAAACCTTAAATGACTGGTTTGCTTCCCTATTACACTTTTTGTATTATTATTTCTTAAGAGAACCAGGGACTGGTGATCAGGTTGTGCAGATCAGGAGGTAAATCTTGCACGGGACTGAGGTGAAGATGATCAGTAACATCTTTTCGCACACCCTTGAATCTTGCTGTTCAAAAAACCCAAGGCCTGACTTTAAAATTTGGTTGCAGGCAGAGCAGACTGAAGGGATGGTAGAGCCAGAGGGAGCAATGCTTGCTTTTGATTGAGGAATCCCTGTTGGCAGCTGGGCTGGCACCAGCGTGCAAGAGGTGGGACCCCCCTCCCTGTGGTGGGCAGAAGCTTAGGGAGTCAGGCAGTTTTTAATCCAGCTCACTTCTGATGAGACAAATGCTGCTTTTAATTGCTGTGAAGTTCAGATGGAGAAAGTTTGGCTTGGTAGCAAAAGTGTGCTTTTGCTTCTAGAGGCGAATTTCCTGTTGTTGGGAGCACCCTTATCGGCAGGAAGGTTCATGGGCAGGAAACGTGTCGGTTACTTGTTTTTACACACCGAAGGAAATGAGCTGGATTAGGTATCTTCGAGGTTGACCCTTCATCACCCTCCATGTCTGTGCTACTTTAGTGAGCTCTAATGATTTTAGTTTGTGAAAGTTTTGTGGTGTCAGGCATTCCCAAGGGAAATGCAAGAAGTTAAATGCTTGTGTTGTCCTGTCTTTTTGTTTTTTGCTGTTATAAAAAAACGCCCCACTAGCCTCTCTGGACTATGTTTTCAGAGGTGTCCAATTTGCAATTTTTACCTTTTGAGCCTCATTGCTGATACTCAGCTAGGCTTTTCTTTTTCTTCCCCCATTAAAATGAAAGATCAAAAAATGCACCAGTTATTTTACTAATAGGAGCAGTTCTTACAGTTCTGAACTGCCTTTCATCATGGATCATAAATCACTTTACAGAAATTAATGTTCTAATATCCACAGAAGTTGTGGGAGCATAGGAGGCTGAAACTTAGCATTTCACATGGACTGCACAAAGTTGCAAGGCAAATTAGGAGCAGAGCTGGGAGTCAAATTAATTGCCCCTTAATTAGCAATTGCTAATGCATTAAAACTTTAAAAATATGTTCTCATTTCCTGAGTGTACTCATGCTAATGCACCAGCGTGGTGTGTTATGTGTTTGGGATGTGGGGCTGGAGGTGAAAATATAAGCAGTGGTTCCAGAGAATACCAGTTGTTTTCTGGTCTCTGCCCAGCGTGGCTGGGATGCCAGGTTGGAGGCTTGTAAGATTAGACATGACTTTGGATGAAGGTCCAGAGTAAAGGTGAGGGCTGCAGTTTAGGTCTGTGTGGTCTCATAAGCAGGGAGACTCAGGGAAATAAACATTTCTCTGATGTCAGCTCACAACAGGGTTTTTATGGTGTTAAGCTTTGCAGAAGATTTTGAGGGGGAGACATGGAAAAGTTATATAAACTTGTGAGAAGCTGCCTGGCATGCTGAATAGATTCAAGTGGTGGGTTTTTGTTGTAGGAGATGTCTTGGTGTTAGGAGGTGTTCCTGGCAGGAGAAGCTGCCAGGGCTGTCTGGAAGCCTGAGCTGGACTGGAATGGGACTATCATGGTTGATGCTGGAATTTACCAGTTTGTGACTTCAGATGTAACACAATGCAGTGTGACTTTGGCCACAATTTTGACATATTTGTGATGAAACTGCATTTGCCTTGTTACCTTCTGTCATGACCAAGCCAAAGTAAAATTGTAACAAAATAATAATAATAATTAAACAAAAGGACTCCAACAGAGCAGTGTTTCAGTTAAGTATAAAATTACAGCTGTGTATTTTCAGAAATGATCAGCTGATTCTGGGAAACCAGCCTGAAGCTCTGCAAGGCAGGACAGTTTTTGGGAAGTGATTCTGTTCTAGAGTTTTGGAAATTCTGCTCCATTTAAAATGCCTCGAGCTGCCAAGCATGAGAGGAACTCAAGCCCTCCCTCAACTCACTGTAAGACTTTAGGTGCCTTTGGCATCCTTGGGACTTATAACTGTTCTGAACTGAAGCTGGTTGTGTAGCCAAGAGTCTGTACCTTAGGTGTCAGCATAGCCCTCAGAGGACTGAGGCTCCCTGTGTCCTGTTTGTTCCCCTTGAGGATGGGTGCAGAGCAGTGGGGTGGCCCTGCTCTGGAGGTGGCTGGTGAAGGGGGCCTGAGGAATGGCTGGAGCTCACCATGGCTGGACACACAACTTTCAGGTGGTTGTGCAGGACCACCTTCATGTGAGCCCGGGCTCTGGTGGCAGCTTGCTGGCTGGGGATCGGGTTCTCCCCACCACTCTTAGGGAGGTACATAGGGGACACATTATGCTCTTACAAAACTCTCCATAAGGTGCATCTATTTTATAATGTCTGCAAAAATTTGATAGGCTAAGTCTACTGGAGGCAAAGCTTCTACTTATTATGTTGGACAGTATTTTGTTGCTCTTTTATTTCTCTTGTCTTTAGTCTAAGAGTCTCTGCTGGACATGGTTTTCTCTGTGTCCACACTGACCTCAGGACAGACAGATGGCAAGGCTGTGACCTCTGATCAGGCTTGCTAAGTGCCACTGAATGGAAAGATCTGCCTAGATGTTTGATGCTGGGATTTTTTTTTGTGACATTAGCAGGAATTTATATCAGTGTTAGCTGATACAATGAAATTTCCAACACTGAATGTTTTACATTTTACTGAAAACAGAGTAAAGCCAAATAAAGACAAGTATTGCAGGAGTGGGATGCATTTGGCCTATACCAGTTTCTTCCTTTGCCTGTCTCCCATGTTCTGAGTTGTGGTGGGATCCTGCACTGAACTGTTTGCTCAGGCAAAGTGTGAGATTCCCTAGTGGGATCCTAATGGCAAACTCCTTACCTGCCACCAGCGTGCTGATAGAGCCCACTCACCATGTCTGGGCATATTTACTTTTGTTGCAAGAACACTCTAGATGTCCTAACAGACAGGAATTTATGTACAAGGCAATCCAAACTAGACCCTGGAAAGCATTTTACAGAATGGCAGCTTCATTGGAAATTGCTTCTTAATACTATGTGGCAAAGCCCTTGTTCATTTTAGTATGGTTCTCTGCCAGGCCTTTGTTTGTCCCACTGTCTCCTGTGGCCCTGCCTCTGGTCCCAGGCTCACCAAGGCTCCCCTGTCCACCCCCTGGCACCTCTGCAGGACCCCACTACAGAGCTGCTTTCTGGGTTAGCTCTTGGGCTTCATAGTGAGGCCAAACTTTTCCCTGGACAAAACTTCTGGCATAGCACACAGCTATGAACATGAACTCCCCAGCCCAACCCATCCGTAGAGAGCCCTGCTCACTGTTACTTCCCTCAGTGAGATCTTCCTGTGGACAATTTAATTGCTGGCTGGGCTTGCTGTGGACAGGAGCAGAGGCATTGGAGGGGTTATGAGAGGTTATTAGAGATGGGAGGAAGCTGTAGGTCTGACCCATCTAGATTTAACTGATTTATGTCTCATTTTATCCCCAGTTCCAACTTGGGTTTGTAAAACTGGGTTTTACAGTAGATCATTTGTAGAAGCTACTCAATTAATATGTTAATTTTACCAGCAGATTTTGTAAAGCTTTTATGTTGGAGGTGGTGAAGGGATCCAAATGTTTTGATCCTATTTCTATCATTATCTTCACTGTGTTTTTCTTGCTCTGTTCTTTGCAGAGAGGAGTGAAATTTTAATAATTCACTAATATACTTTCACTTCATTAACATTTTATCATTTTGGCATGGTGCATACGGTGAAGTCCTTAGTACTCTCATTAAAGACCTGATCTTCGTGCAGCCCTCTAGGTGTGGAAAGCCCTAAATGCAGATGCTACACTACTTTTTTGGAAAGTGTTTTTTTTTTTTTTTTTAATAGATACTAATCTAAAAAATAACATGTAAGGTGTTTTTTGGTGTTTTTTTTTTTTTTTTTTAATTTTTAAAGTTTTTTTTTATAAACTGGAAACATTTATCAAAGATGGCTACAGTGGTTAGGTCAAATCCACTTAGTGCCAAGTCTCCAGTCATTGCAAAACTTCACCATGTGATCTAGAGAGTGTGAAGATGCAGGGTGTTATTGTGGTAACCATTGCATCATTTTAAACTGTGGCGTGTTTGACTTAAGCAGAGATTTATATTGATATTAAAATGGTTATGAAACTTTCAGCTCACCTGGGATAACACAGTGCTTGGTGTTAGGGTGCACAAATAACATGTAATCTTGGTGATTCAGTACATGCATTTGCAGATGTTCCCACCTTTTGCTTTTTGTGTCTGAATTTAATATTGGTATTCAGCTTTCATGGTGGCTCTCCTTCCTTTTTAAAATTCTTTTTTTAAATTATTTTTTCTCTGTTTTATCATAATGTAAATATGTGAATTAGTGAATGATTTCTTAGTGTTAATTAAATATAACTAGCATACCAGATTATTTCAGGTATATTCAGAAGGCTTAAGAAGCTGAGCACTGAGTAGATACACAAGGCTGGAGAGTAGAAGGGAATGTTCTGGGTTGGGAGCAGTGGAGAGCTAAGGGATGTGTAAGAATTTCAGGAGAAGTCATGTTTTGAAAAGAATGTGGCTGTTGAGAGTCCAGGGGGCAAGAGATCACAGTAATAAATACTGGAGATATTTAGGGAACTGGCTGAAGGTTTTTACTTGTCAAATAGAATATATTTGCTTTTACAGGCGCCAGGACCAAAGCTCATCACTTGTAAATTGGTATAATGCCATTTGAGTTAGTGGAATTACACTGACTTACACCACCTGATGGTGTGTCAGGTGATACTACAAGAAGAGTGAGGAGAAGAGTGAAGAATGGTGAAACTGGAAGAGGTTATAAGCCTGGGCAACAGGGAAGGTGGAAGTTTGTTTAGGAGGAATAGAGAGGCTGGGCAAGCAAAGGAAGTTCACAAGGACCATTACAGCTATATTGGGTTTGATTTGATGATGAGATGTCAGCAAGACAGGATGAGAGATGGGCTTGGCTGGAGAGCAGAGTCAGTGACAGAAAGTACATTTCACATTGTCACAGTAGGAACTGGTGTCAGAGTGAATAAGATCATACCCAGGGTGTGGAGGGTATACAGAACAGACCAAGACTAAGGCCACAGCAGAGGATGTGGAGGTACAGAACAATCAGCAGACAAGGATGAAGAGGGCCAGAAGACAACATCTCACAAAGCCAAGACTGGACAAATGGCTTTCCATCTGAAAGGAGGAATAGCAGAACCATAAAATATTACTTAGTGTTAAGAATAGAAAGGGAATGGCACTGACTTTTTTAAAGACACAAGCCATGAATAATCTGTACTACTTAGTAAACTTTGAAAAGCTGAACCATAAATAAACTCCATCTTCACCGGTATGTCTAGTTTTTCCCCTCCTCACATCTATTACTGCAAAGTAGTCTCATGTAATGGTGCAGCAGACCTTAATGTCCTGGGGGTGGTCAGAGCAGCGTCACTAATGGGCGCTGCGCTGTGGTGCTGCTGCAGCTGCGCTGTGCCGAGCTCTGCGCCAGCCTCTTCTGGGGTGACGTGGCCCTGTCAGCCCCAGCTCACCCTGGGGACCCCAGCTGGGCACTGGGCCTGCTGCCCCTGGGATCCCGGGGCAGGCTGCAGTCGTGTTGCTCAGGAAATTCAAAGAGGTGCTGGGAAGTGGCAGTGTCCTGATGGAATACACCGGCATTGTAGCTGCAGTTGCTGCACCCCAGACATTAGACCCCAGCTCAGGGAGTGGTGTAGTGCTGAACCACCTGTGGGTATAGGGAAGCAGGGGAGGCAGCAGATGAGTTCCTGCTGATCTGCTGTGTCTGGCAAGAGCAGGGCTGGGTTGTGATGAGGAAGGTCTGAGAGAAGCATTGCAGCTTCAGTTTGTGTTATGGCTGGAGATTTCACTCAGGATATAGTAGCTTCGTGCAAGGAGGAAGAAAACACAGACTGGAAGAAATGAGGTAAAATGTGGGGGAAATGGGATTAAAATACAGGAAAAATGTAGAAATTAGGCATATATATTAGTGTGGTCACCCATGTTCACAAGTCTGTCTCACTACTGGAGCAACTGTAAGTCATTTGCAGTCCTGGGGCCCAGTGCAACAACTGCAACCAGCCTGATTGGAAATGAGACCGGCTTAATTGTGCCAAAACAAGAAAAAAAGACCCTGAACAATCCAGTGCGAATTGTGAAAAGTTAAGTGTGTTTTAAAAACCCTTTGTTTTTGCTAAGCCAGGGTATCATTTCTGACAGGTGAGGAAATCCCCATTTCCTGTTGGTGACTCTGGTGATCTCCCAGACCAGAAGAGCATCTCAGAAACAGCCAGCCCGGGTAGAAAAGCCAGTGTCTTTATGAACAGAAAGCATTTTGGCTTTCCATATGGAATGGTTTGTTTCCTAGTTGTATGGAAAGCTGCCATTGCAGCAGTTTGAGAAACTAGGCTGAGCATCTTGAAGCTAAAATTGTTGAGAGGTGACTCCTGGGGAAAGCAAGGAAAAGATGTGGTGGGCTTGGAGGCACAGTCACAGATGTGAAGCCTTGCACCGTGGCTCACTGGTGGATTCTCCCCAGAAAGCAGTAGTTCCCCTGTTGCAGTGCTGAGGCTGGGAATGCCAGGACCTGCTCCCATTCCAGTGCAGCTGCCAGGAGGTGGAGGGCTGGTGTGTGCTCCTGCAGCAGCCTTGCTCCGGTTCCTAGAGGGCTGACAAGGAGGTCATGCGCCCTCAGCTGTCACCCAGGCTGATCAGAGACTGTGGCTGTAGGATCAGGTTGTCTGGTGGTTTGTGTCTGTTCCAGTGAAGGAATGGAGCAGATGAGAGGGCCAGGAACAAGTATGTAGCCCCTGAGTCCCTACTTAAGGGTATAATTTTACAATGTTAGTGGCAAAGGCTCTTTTTTACCAGAAAAGCAGTGTTATCTTTCCTCAAAGAGCTGCATGAAACAGCCTTTGCTGTGCTGATGTTGAGAATAGTATTAGTCTTGCCCACTTGCCCTTTCTCTCTTTGAGGGTTATGTCCCAAGCTGGTGGACTCTACCCACTCCCCATATGGTCTGCACTTGGTTTATTTGATCCAGGCTTCCTCTCATTTTGCCTTTTTTGCTCTCTGCTCAAATGAGGATACCTGCTCATGGTGTGATGGGGACAGTTCAGTAAATGCTTTGACATCTGGTGCAGAATTTTTGGTAGTAATTTTTATTCTGAGTTTGTGATCAATCTTGATTGCTGCTGTTAGCTACTGCTAGTTCTGTGGGGATACAAGCAGGGACTACAGAGCAGCTGGGATTCCAGGCACCTTGCTCTGTGAAGGACATAGTGCAGAATAACAATTTTCTTTCTGACCCCAAAAAGTTATAGTCAAAATAAAGTATTTGGAGCAAAAAATCTCTCCAGTATAGAAGTCTCTATACCAGTATAATTATTTGTCCTGCTTTCATGTTTCACATGCTTTATTTAAGCTCCTATCACCCTCTAATAACTTAGGGACATTAGGGAAATTTGGTAGCTATGCACAATACTATTGGCATTTCTCAAGCATCTGCTACTGGCCTGCTTATATTCAGTGGATTTCCTACTGTCAAAAACACTTTTAGCACATGAATGAATGGGCAGGGAACCACCTAAACATTGATTAATGTTGACAGAAACTTCCCTCCCACCTTTCACTCTTTCAAAACAATGATGATGAAGGCAGCAGAATTCAGCTCTTGGGCTATTGGAAAGAGATGGGTTTATTTCAAAAATAGAGCTCTGCTTTGGTGGGGTCTCTTGAGTGCTAGTGCTGGGAATCTTAGAACATTCTGAGTCAGAAGTGACCTACAAGGATCTTTGGAGTCCAGCTCCTGACGCTGCACAGAAATAGCCCCAAGAGTCACACCATGTGCTTGAGTGTGTTGTCCAAACACTTATTGTACTCTGTCAGGCCTGGGGTTGTGACCACTTCCCTGGGGAGCCCGTTCCAGTTCTCAACCGCCTCTGGGTGAAGAACTTTTTTTTTTTAATCCAACCTAAACCTTCCCTGATACAACTTTGGGCCATTCCCTCGGTCCTGTCACTGTCATCACAGAGCAGCGATCAGTGCCAGCCGCTTCTCTTGTCTGCACAAGGAAGTTGTAACTGCAGTGGGGTCTCCCCTTCTCCCCTTTGTCTCCTCTTCTCCAGGCTGAACAGGCCAAGTGACCTCAACTGCTCCTCGTATGGCTTCCCCTCAAGGCCCTTCACCATTTTGTGGCCCTCCTTTGAATGCTCTCTAACAGCTTGATGGCTCTTTTATGTTGTCACACAGGACTCAAGGTGAGGCTGCCCCACTGCAGAGCAGAGGGGGACAATCCCCTCCCTTGCCTGGCTGGCGGTGCTGTGTCTGGTGTCACCCAGGACACGCTTGGCCCTCCTTGCTCCAGGACACTGCAAACTCATGCCCAACTTGCCATTGACCAGAACCCCCAGGTCCCTTTTCACAGCACTGCTCTCCAACCTCTCATTCCCCAGTCTGCCCATACATCCAGGGTTGCCCCATCCCAGGTGCAGAATCTGACATGGATTGATTGTTTCCAAGTGCAAGGGGTAAGAGGTTCAGCCTAGGTGGGACATGTGTAGGCGAGGAAGTGCCTTGTCTTCTACAAGTTTTGAAGTAAGCAGCATGGCACTTTGGAGAAGCATCCATTCTGGTGCCAGGATGGGCATGAATGCTGGCACAAATTGAAGCTTGTCCCTTTTCATGCTAAAATCTATTGTGATAGTCCTAGCTGATTTCAGTGAAGATTTTGCCTCAGCAAATAGCTTGGCATTTGATCATGTAAATAGTTTATATTTCAGCTCCACCTTTGTGTATTCAGGGGGAGCTCCCTAGGGATGCAGTGGCAGTGGTTTTATGGATGCAGAATTTGATGCTCCATTGCTGTTGCTGATACAGTGATGGTGATAATGGTTGTCACTAACTTGTATCCCAGTGGTAGGTAAAGTGTTAGAATTTGGCTGTTCCTCAGAAATTTTTGCTCTGTCAAATGCATCTTCCATTGATACCAAAGGTGATTTATGTGACTGTTCCCATTCTGTGAGTGATGCACATATGGCTCTTTGGAGCCAGTGGATGAGAAGATCTTGTAATACACAGGTGTGCTGCAACACAGATTTTTGTTGTTGTAACTGGTATCTTTATTTTGCTCTGAACAACATGCAAACCATTACTTGTTTGCACAAAATTCAGCATTTTTCCAGCCGGTGAAGGGAGGAGCAGAGGGCCAGACTCGGGCTCCTGGGAGCATTGTATTCGTCTTTACTGACTTGCAGTCTCTTAAGCCCATGGACTGATCTCAGAGTCTTTGACACTACAGGAGCAAGTGAAGATGGGCTGTCAACACATTTGTCTTGGGGTGGGGAACTCTGATGTATAATGACTGAACCCAGGTAGCAGCCTTTCCCTAGGTTACTGTCATCGAGTTTCTGTCTTGGCTACCATACTGTACAGAACTACAAGAACATCGTTGTCTTTATATTTGGTTGGCTAAACTTTTTAAGGAGGAAACAGACAGACAGATATGGACAGCAGGATCACTAAAGACATTTTTAACCAGCTAGTAAAGCTAACTCCCCTAAAATGCCTAGGTATCAGTCTAAAGAACTGCTTTGTCTATGAGCTTCAGAAGATGGAAACATGGTTAAGCTATAGAAAAGCATATAAGGAGTTTATTACAATATGTTAATTACCACTGCCTTTAGTTATCCATTATTAATAAAGTGATTTACTTCAAGATAATGAAATGTGCATTTTCATGTATCTTTGTCAGTCAGAAGCACAAGAAGATTTCCTGTTCTACTTTTATCTTGTGGTATAAAATAATGCAACTCCATTGAAGTCAGAGGTGGCTAGCTGGGGAGAACGCAGCTTTCTTTTTTGCTGCAAAATACAATATTGTTTTATTTCTGCACATTAAAGTTAATAACACAGCAAGTGTATTTTGAAGTTAAGTCTTTCTAGGATCTCTATATGTTAAATATCTGCGAACAAACTTTATAGTTGCTCTATAGACCCTCGCGATATATCATTTTGAGATGCCTTCTATCTATTACATTTTATCTGCCTGCAAAATCCATTTCTAATTCTGGCCATATCTCCTTTGCAATCACTTGCAAGAAATCTATTCCCAGGATTCTCCTTATTTTAGTGAAATATCTCTGCTTCAGCACCTTTCCCAAGGTGGCTGATCTAATCAGGGCACTATCAGTTATCATTTCTCATTTCCTTTGCTAGCTCTGTCAAATGCAATGCACAGCCTAACAGAGTGACATTCAAATACTCTCAGTAACCAAGGCTATTTCCCTTTCTTCTACCCTGCACAACTTGGTTTGTATTAGGCTTCTTAAGCATATGCCCTTTCCTCTCTGCATGTGACTTATAAAATGCACTCTGGGAAGAGTTAATATTAAGCAGATGAAATAGGTACCTCTTTATTCATCACAGTTAAGTTCCATTGATGGTGACCATCTGGATATAAAATCCCATATCCCACAACTTGGTCTTTTCAGGTATAGAAGAGCAGTGTTTCATTCCTGCTGTGTAAGAGAGCCCTCCTTTGCCATCAGAGAAATGAAATTTTTACCTCCCTGTTCCAGAAATTTGTTGATGCCAGCCTCTATTCTTATCTTTTTCCATATACATGTTTCTCTTTTAAGTAAGAGTGTGACTGTATGCAAAGGTCAGCATGCAGCAAACAGGGTGCTTGTGTTTCTGAAATAAAGAGTCACCTGTGTAGTCAGATCCTCTGCTAAGGTTAAATATGGTTTCTATAGACACAGGTCCAATGGTAGCATTCAGCTTTGGCCTCTAAATTTTTTTTTACCTTGGGTGACAAACCTCTTAGTGTTATCTTAGATTGGTATTCCCAGACTAACACTTGTTTTAATTAGCGTGTGGCTGACTGTTCCATCCGCTCTGGAAGATGGAGTTGTCCATGTGCGTCCTCCCAGCCCTTCCTTCTTTGCACCATTTAACGTTGCTGTCACAAGCCCTGCTTTGCTACAGACTCATTTGTCCAATGTTTTTTGTGAGGGCCAAAGCCAAAATCCTGCTTTTCAGGAGGGGAACAGGGAGCAGGCATTCACGAGACTGGCTGGGAGTGGGAAGGGAGCTCTCCATGCATGTGTCCCGTCTGCAAAACACCATGCAGTGCAACATTTACATGATGCTGGGAGCTTGCCATGAGCTCAGCTCTTGATTTCTTTTGAAACTCATGGAACCACTTTTCTTGGGTCTTTTTTCCCCCCACTGTAAAGATGAAACAAACCTGTCTTGAAGTTTGCATCAGACCAACACATGTATTTCCCCTGCAGCCTGTTGCAGGCTACAGAATTAAATTTATTAGTTTCAGATATAGAGAGGAAAATTAGGAAAATTAATTTTAAGCTGACAAAAAGAAACAGTGTGATTTGTTATTTATTGCCCAAGATACAGCACCAACCAGGTGCTCTGTGTTCCAGCTTTTTGGCACATCTTTTCATGAGCCTTATCCCAGATTATTTGGCTTCTGGAGTAGGGTGTTTGCAATCCCTACAGGTTCTCCCTTGGACACTGTCCCTCTGACTGTGAAGCTGCAGGCTGGGGAGCATCTGCCCTAGCAGGGGATGGCAGAGTGAGGATCTGGGTGTCCTTGAATGGTAATTTCCAGTGTGACTAAATAACGAGGATGGAGCCTAACGGCTTAAAAAACTGCTCATAGCGGCATTTTTTCTAGCTATTTCTTCACTGTAGGAAGGTAGAGAAATCTGCTTTAAAATAATAATTAAATGCTGACAGTACTAAATTTCTACCCAGCGTGAGTTGGCAGCAGATGCAAACCAAAACATTAGGTCATTAAAGAGAAAAGAAAAACCTGATTAAATACCTCTGAATGTTATTCTGATTAGATATTCTTAAACAGAACATGTGGCTGTAAGAGAAGGGTGTACTTGACAGCAGCAATTGCTTTTGAAGGGAAAGGTAAAATACTCAAGTTTTAATGTGTATATATATGTATTTCAAAGCATTTCTTGCTGATCTTAGCTATGAGCCACCACAAAATCTCCCTGCCAGTAAATAGTGAAATCGCTTCAATATTATGTTCCTGGAAAGAACAGTTAACAGTGACTAATGTGCTCAGAGTTTTATTTTGGTCTCTTTTTCCTTTTCTCTGGCTAGACGGAGTTGATTTCGCACTTGAGAGTCCAACAGCCATGGTGGACCTTCCTGTAGCAATGGTAGTATCGAAGCACTGTGAGGCTGCAGTGTGCATCCTGCAGACACAGGGAGAAGGGTTTCTGCCCCAAGGAGCTTGCTGCCATGGGGGGTGGCATGTTAAATCAGGTGAGGATTCAGAGGGGAGAAAGAGTGATACTGGGTACAGAAATCCCCCTTTACTTCATGGCCACCTCATGGCCAAAGGTCCACTGCTCTAAGAGGTGAGCTGAAGGCATTTTTGTTAAAAAAACACTTTTATTTAAAGCACTGTTAGCTGAGGAGACTGCAAAGTAAAACTTGTCAAAAGGTGCATTTATAGGCTGCCACTTTTTACCTCCTGTTTCTTCCTTTGATGCTCTCTATTACATATTTGCTCCCGTGTACTCTGTAGTGATGTTTTAGGGGCTGATACCTACAGCACATGTCTGGTGCTCCTTTCAGGTCCTCTTTAAGGAATGTTGATGGAGATAGCAAGGAGGGGAGTAATCAGAGTTGCTGGGGAGCTTTGGTCACTGTAGCAGAGTTGTGGCTGCTGGCTCTGTGGAAAGCCCTGGAGCTTGAGAGGGGTGGGTGGGATGCTGAACATCCCCTCTCCAAGTACCAAATGCCAACCTCTGAAAGCTGTATGACCTCTGTGGCCAAAACACAGGCGTGTACTGAGTGTGAAGGATGTTCTGGCTCTTGTGGCTCCTGTTCCCATTGTATCAGAGCAACTCTTTGTCTGCTGTCTGTATTAAGGTGCTAACCCTGTGAGACACCACAGGGTCATCCTTCCCTCTCCCTGCCTTCTGGCCTTTCTCTGTATACTTATATTTGAGAAACTGAGGAACACGGAGTAAGAGAGAGGATTTACAGATTATTTCAAACTGTTCTGTTGTTCAAAGATTAGGGTAATGCGACTTTTTCCTGTATTTTTATACTCTTGCCTGCACCCAGAATATGCATATGAACAATGGTCTCACAAACATAATTTCTGCTACATCCAGGAGGTAGGGCAAAGGTTCTTCTGGAGGAGTTTGAAGAAGGCACAGCATTAAGCACAGTGCTTAAAATTTTGCTCAGCACTTCTGCTGGACTCTTTTAAGTTCAACTGGCATATTCATTTTTCCCTTGGGAGCTGTATATGTTACACAGTTTTTTTTCTTCACTATGCATTCCAGAAAGCAATTTCTGAGGACGAGTGGTTCTAGTTTAATCTCCAGATTATCTGTGGTTTATTTTTACTCTTAGATATAGAGGCTAAATAATCTAACTGTAATTAAGGCAGAGCTGGGGTTTCCGTATGGGCATGTGTGTGAGAGAACTACCACTTTTAGTTGCAGTGTTGCAGCTGTGTGACCTGAGCACATCAGTTATTTGGAGGTGAGCACAGGTGCTCCAGTGTGCCTGGCCACTACTCAGGAGTCAGGTTCTGAGCCCCTGGAAATACCCTGGGTTTGGAAAGCAGAGCAAAGGGCATATTTCTGCAAATACTAGAGCAGTGATTTTTTGCAATTAAATGCCGTGACCAAGGACAATAGAAGATTTTGGCTGTTATTTCTCTCCTGTATGAAAATATGCCAAGCAAAGAACAGATGGGGTCCGGGGACTACCTAGGAGTGTCTGGGTCTTGGGCTGCCTCCATCCAAGCCCTGGTGGGAGCAGAGAGATCTGCTCTCGTGTCTGCTGCCTTTGCTGCCCTGAAGTTCCTGCCTCAGTCTGCTGAGTGGCACATGCCAGGATATCCATCTGCAATGTGCTGTGGGGGAATTAAACTCCCCCTGCATGAGGGCTCTTCCTCATGGGACTCGGCTACCAATAGACTTTAGTGACGGATGGTGGCTCTGAGAGCTTGGCCCTCGTATCTCCAAGTTCGTGGGTCTTTGTAGTGCTAGCACTGGGTTGAGAGAAACTATTTCTCTACTGACATTAATGCACTTGACCCTATAGAGTGCAAGGTAGCCAGACAGTTATAGACCATTAATCTCCAATTGCTCTTGTCAAGTATTATATTCATTAATCTGGGGCCAAACAGTGGTCTAGTTGTAGGCATGGACCATGATAAGATATTTTATCTCCTGGTTAGTGCCAAGTTAGTATCTAGTTAGCAGCTTTGTCAACCCTGTATACAGATGCCCTCAAATTTCACCAGTCACTGCACCAAAGCTAAAGCTCAGCATTGGTTCTTCTACTAAATGTGCCTTCAGAACCAGCTCCTTTTCCTGTGCTAGGATGGCTGGCTCAGGGAAAGCTGGCTGATGCACAGGTACCTGTGGACAGGGGCTGCCTGCTTTTAGTTCTACATGGTGCATCGCTTAGTCGGAGACACCTGAGAGGCAGCTCCCAGATGGGCTGCTTTTTTAACCTGTGACCTCTTTAGGCACAACTGGAAGGCAGGTGGGTTGTGTTGTTTCTATACACATTCACACACTGATTTTATTGCTTCACTTAGCAGAGGAGGATCACTCCAGGCATCCCACAGCAATTAGAAATTCCCTTTAGAATAAGGGAAATTCCCCTTATTCTTGGACACTGCCTAAGGGTTACTCGTCAGAACAATAATTGCTTAAAAATAAGGATGCTCAGCAGTAAGACTTGTGGAGTGCTTTGATAAGCCAGGCTGTGGTGATTGTGTATAGAGGGGTGTCCTTTTGTTGCTTGAATGGCTATAAAAGGCTTCAATAGCCTTTCTCTGGCAGACTCCTGGTGTGCATAATCGGGAGTTCGTCTGAACAAGTTTTGCAAGCACAGTGTCACCATACACATACTGATCTGCACTGCTACTGAGGTGAAAACTGTTTATGTTTTAATGTATTAAGTTCTGCCTGTACCCTTCTGTATAGAAGTCTTGTTTTGAAAGTATCAGAAAAACAAGAAGGAAGAATGTGGAGATGTTTTAACATAGCAAAAAGCATTTTCTGCCTACACAGTGCCATTTCGGAGAGGGAACAGCTTCTCCTGCAGTTCTGTTTTGGTCTAGGTCTCTCTCTTCAGAGATTTAAACATATGCTTATATCAGTTCCTCAGCTGGTGCGTATCTGTTGACATAGTGTATATACTGACATAAAGCGTGGTCTGCATTCACACCTGATGTGTTTGCCATGCATCTTCAAACTTAGCAGAGTCCTCAGGTTTTAAACATGGTCCTTTAACAAAGCTGTAGCATTAGAGTTTTGGCTTTTTTGTTTTTGTGAGAAGAACATTGGTACTATTCTCAATAGTAAAGGAAGCAACTGGGAAGTTGCTTTTTGTCTTGACATCAGTAGGATTGTTTTGGGTTTCACAAAGCAATTGCCCTTATGCAGCAGATGGGGATCATAATGCTCCAGGTGGAGCAGGCTGTGACACAGCTGGGGTAAAATCCAGATGTGCTGGGTGTTCGTGAAGAGTTGTCACTGCAAGACTTGTCCTTCCCTGGGGAAGCTGCTTGCAGCTGGTCCATGCTGGTGGGGCACATAACATGCTCTGGTTTTGCAGCTAGTGTGGCTTCAGGTGTGGGTAAGAGCAGGGATTTCCATAAATCCATGAGTAAAGCTGGAGCACAAACCTGTTGGAAATCCATGTGTATCCAGGTAAGGGGCTGCGATCTCTCACAAGCCATCGCTCTACTCATAAGAAATGGAATGGAACACATCTGTGAACTGTTGGGACTGCTGAGCCTGGCCATGGGAGGTTTTGCTTCCAGGTTTTATTTGTCTGTGGATTTTTTTCTAGCTGAAGTAGCATTTGAGGAGATAGGGTAACAACTTTAACCTCTGTTCAGGCCATCTGTAAAGAAGATGGTAATTATCAGAGACTGGGATAAAATCCTGGTTCTAATGAAGGATGTCAATGACTTTTGAAGATGCTGAGATCATCTGTGGTAGGTTGGCCTCATCAATTCTGTTAGATAATCTGTAAAAGACACTGTCGGGCCACAGGAATGCAGTTCTCTAATTTTTGTTTATTCCTAAAAAAAAAAGAAAAATCTGATGTTCACCTGAGTTCAGTTATTTATTTGGAGGAAAAGTTTCCTTAGACATGAGAAGGCTATTTAAAAATCTGTGTTGGACATTTTAATTGCAGCGAGTGATGAATCCTTTGAAGTTTTATTACCTATTATATACTTGATTCAAAAGTTACCTTTTGCAATAGCTTAAGGTTTTTTATTTGCCTGAGATTATTAACATTTCTGTTTCAAGCTTTCAAAAAGAAACTTTCTGAGCATGATTATGAACATTAGGTTAATGCATAATCCCCACTCAAAGGTTCTCCTAGATTTTCATGTGCTTGTTTAGAGGCCATTCAGAGGTGCTTAGCTTTAATTGCCATTATGTGAGCACACAGAAATAAGGACCCAAGAGTCTTATCAATTATTCTGTTCACAAATTCATTTTTAGATTGTCTCACAGCTGTTCCAAGTTAAATTTGCATTGAAGTTACTGGTACTTTTAAAGGTATTTATCCTGTTGGGCTGAAGATTCTATTGTCTCCTTATTTAAATGCTCAGTGATTATACCGTTCTTGGTCTTCATGTAATTGCTGAGGATTTATTTTTTGTCACATTGTTTTTGGAGGTATTTTACCTACATGCAAACTATTAGCTGCTGACATAGAAATAATACAAGCCTGTTTAGAAATGGCACAAGTGTTGGAGTTTTTTGTGGCTTTCAGTGAGCTGCAAGATCTTAAATACTTGAGTTGGAAAGGAAAAAGAAACCTTGTCTTTTAATAACCTTCTCAAATATTACTTGGAGGACTTTAAATGGGAAATGAAACTGAAAGGTGGCTGAACATACATCTTCCACCATCCAGGAGAAGCCAGTTCTGTAGTAACAGCTCCTACTTTTAGTGTCTTATCTGAAGATCTGTGAAGTTCACAGGGGAATTCAGAGTGAGTTATTGTCAAGTAAAAATCTGGAAATGCATTTCTAGAATGCAGGAAAGGACTGGTGTGTGGGGAAGTCTCTCTGGGGCAGCCTGCCCAATACCAGAAGGTCACAATAAAGCTGAGAGGGAAAAAAAGAAAAAATCAACCATTCATTACACTCTAAAACAGAGTAGAAAATGTATTTTTATGTGTTTATACTGTAAAATCGAGAATAGGCTTGTAGAAATCATACAGAAGTACCCTGTACTTCATGCAGTGTGCTGCCCAAATTATGAACAGCTTTCTAGCACTGAAGATACTAGCACCAATGTCAGTAGCAGTAAAACATGACAAACAGGCTCAATTCTTTCACATCAGAAGATTTCAAGCCATCCCTTGGGTGGGACCTTGCTTGTCCCACCCACGTGCATCACTGAGCATGGGGCACTCCAGAAGTTGGGCTCTGTGGGATTGTGGTCTCTGAGCTATCCAACTTCTCATATTTCTATTGAAACCAATAACATGGGCTAGTGAGAAGTACAGAAATGCTGTTTTGAACCTTATCTCAGCCAGATGTTAGGAGCACAAGAAATGTCCCAGTTAATTGGAATTAGTTAGTTGAGCTCAACATCCTGCTGTCAGGCAGGCAGTGGGAGATGCCACCCAGCAGCCTCCATCCCTGTCCCACGGGTGGTCCCAGCCTGGGTGGCTCATGTCCCCCCAGCACAGTAACTGCAGTGCTGTCCCTGCTGCTGCCTGGGGGGAGCTTGCACTGCAAGTGATGCTGATCTTGGAGAAATAAATAATGCATGCGTGGAGGGGTATCTTCATCATCTTCCTTCGTTGGCCTTGCAGGTCTTAAAGCAACCATGTTGTGCCTAGGTACGCAAAACCTTGTGTGTCACTGTATCCTCGGCACGGCATTCACCCAATGGCATGGCCTGACACCTTAACCTCTGATTCCCACTCAGCTCATCAATTGTTTTACATTTTGCCTTCTCATATTTTTTGAAAAAACATTTTAAAACTCATGGCTTACTAAAACATTTTATGTTTTATCTTTTTAACATTAATATTTTTTACTTAGTTAAAATTCTCCTCTTTCTGACTGAGCACCCTGTGTGTGTTTGGTGAAAGAAAGTTGATCAGTTTTACAGGAAAAAATTTCTCTTAAAATAAGGCTTCTCATTTGCAAAAAATACTGAGGTATTTTTACCCAGAACACATTTCCAGGTTATTATGGAAAGCAGTCTCCCCCAAATTTTCTCCAGGAAAAAGCAAATGCGGTTTGTCATGAATCCCAGCTAATTTATTCCTTGTTCCATAAATGTTATCCCCTACCAGTCCAAAGGCTGTCATTACGCTGCTGTCATTAACTATCTGTTTAGCATGTAAAACTCCTCGGGGCAGGGATCACATCTTTGCTTTGTACTGTGTAAAGCTGAGCCTGTGGCTAACACTTGAGAAACAATTAATGATAATGCAGCTCAGTAGGGTACTGGGATACCAAGCTAATAAGAGTGGTATAAATGCTTGGCTGGATGGGATTAGAGGGAACTTCCGTGTCCGAGTGGTGTGTCTCCAGCAGGTGAAAGGAAATAATCTTAAAACATTGTATGACAAGGAGCAGTGAAAAAATAAACAGCATTTCTGAAGGATGTAGAAGAGAAAAGAATGCAAGGGAATCACAGTTTGGGTGTGTGTTATGCTTTATTATTTTAATGAGATTTTTACTAAATAAATATATTTTTCTCTACCATAAAATAAGGGACCACTTCAGAACATTGGTATCATCAGTGCCTGCGTTGTCCTTTGCATGGTCTTCTGCATGCATTATAACTCGATGCTTTATTGTATTTTCCTTTGTATCTTAATGAACCCTGTGTGTCGGGGAGAGAGAGAGAGAGAAGCTCAGTAGATTTTCATCGTATGTTAATCCATCAAAATCAAGTTAGTTGCAAGAGATGGAGGAGGTGCGTGTGCGCGCAGACGTCAGCGCCCAGCCAAAAGCTTGCCAGTTGCCCAGCAACCTTCCCGGAGGAAGATGGATGTCCTGCCACCCGCTCCGCTTTTAGCTGAGCTACAGTGTACTCACCCTGCCGCATCCGCTGCACGGGCTCAGCTGCTGGGGGATGTCGCCTCTCTCAATGGCTGGCTCTTGTGCTGGGGCTGGAGAAAATGCATTTCATGCCATCCTTGTTAAAACTATTAATTCGGTTGACTACATCATGTTGGTTTGGGAGCAGGTGCTGTGAGATCGTTCACATTGATGGTATTGCTCTTCCCCTCCATCAGGCTCTTAAAGCCATATTGCCAGCAGAATCTTACCCTCCTTTCCAGGAAGGTCCTTATCTGTAGTAACAAATAAAACCATGGGCTGTAGGAGCTCAGCAGATGCTGTATGTGTCACTGACCTCTTTCTCTTTGGTAGTTTCTTTTGTTCCTAACTGGGCTCAGCTGGCATGGCCAGGTCTGACCTCCACATTGGCTGTGCTTGCCTGTCCTGTGGTTGTCCAGCATTAGGACACTTGGGCACACACACAGTGCACCCAGGTACAGTTGGGTTGCAGCTTAAGAAGCCTTTGGAGGAATCAGAGGGCTCTTGCTGTTGAAGAGTGTTGTACAAAGGTAATATTTTAATGCCAAATACGACTTGATGGTGGCTCCTTAATTTTATGGAATATATAATTATTATAGGATGCATTTGTTTGCTCTTTGGTTTCCTTTAGAAGATGTGTCAATCTGTTCTCAAGGATGAATTTAAAATCCTTGCGCATTTACAATGGTTGGACTAAATCCTGCTGAAAACCTCGCACAAAATCCTACCTGTGTAATCGCAGATATCTTTCATGGTCTGCCTCTGGTGCCTTTATTTATGTTGACAAGCTTTTTACTTAGGGTTTGATTCAGGAAAGCAGTTACAAATGTACTTGACTTTAAATCTTTTTATAGGCCTATTGAAAGTAATGAACTTCTTGACAGGTTGAAACTTGAACGTGTGCTCTGCTGGATCTGGATGTGTGTGGGTGATGTTGAGAAAGCAGGACCTGGGAGCCTGAGAAAGTCAAAAAGGGCTGTGCTGGCATAGGTGCTGTTGTATCAGGTTCTTTGACCACTGCAAATTAGGGTGTAGAAACATAAAAGAGGTATCAGGGAGAAAGCGCCAATTCTCCTAAAGCAAAAACATTTTACAGCCTCTTAAACTGAAAAAAATCTGCCCCAACCCAAGAAACATTGCTCTGCCTCATTTGTGTTGCACCCCCTGGAGCAGCTGTTTGTGGGCATGCAGCTGCTCTGAAGTTGTTTCTTGCATCTGTGTCCTGGGGTGACTCGGTCCCTGTGCCTGTGACCTTAGGGGCGCAGTGAGTGCCCTGAGAGATGGTATTTGTATGGGCAGGCAGGGAAAACTCAGCAGCACTGAGCTGCATGTGGGAGGGCAACGTGGCTCTTGCTTACTCTGGGCTTATATATGTGGCAGTTACGTGTCATTTCAAATGCACTTTCTGGTGGCAAGCTATTTATCAACTGGCTATTGAACTTGTTATTTCCTCAAGCATGTATTGTGTGGCTCTTGATTGAAAAGCTGCTGTTCTGTCTCTTTGTTCTTCCACTTTGCAAGGATTCTTTCTTATCCATTTTGTTAAAGTCCTTCAACTCTAGATTGATAACTTCCATCATCTGGATGGTGGAGCTGTGTTCAATGATGGCTGGTTTTCTCTGTGCTGTTTCTAAAATTGCTGTGTACAGGGTGGCAGAGGAAAGTACCTGGAAGTGGGGCATTGGATAGCTGAAGTTCAAAAGAACAAACGTTTTCCGAATGCTGGTGTGCTTATTTGTTGGGAAATGAATAGGGAGTATGAAAAACTAACATTGTGTTTACCAGACAGGAGCCTGGATAACAGCAAAATGCTACATATTAAGATTTTGATTGAGTCATTCATGGGTTGTTGGGGAGAAACATTTCTTGAAGTTGAAAGTATGATCAGGGAACAAGTGGTTCATGTCCCAGTCTGAGCACAACTCTAGTCATATTCATTCCTAATTATAAGGTTTGTGTCTTGTCATCTCTTTAGTCAAATTCAGCAGGTATGGGTCCCACTCCTTTTGACAGAGATAATGGTTTGCTGCTTATGGGTTCCCATTTCAAGACAGGTCAAAGAAAGACTTTCCTTCTCATGATTGGATCAACTTTCTTTTTCTGCCTTCATTGAGGAGTCAAATATGAATGTGCTGTAAGCTGCATACTGAAAAGAATGGCAGCTGGGGTCTGGGCAGGGAAGTATGCTCACCCTTACCAGTGCTGGTCCTAAGGAGCACATCATTAATCTGTATTGTGAAGACTCCTTGTGAACCTAATTATGACCTGTGATCCTGCCTTTACCCCCTGTTCTATAAACACGAACAGAAAGGACTGTTTCCCGTCTTAAATGGATTTATAAGAAATTACCTTGTAGTAGGTGCAGGTAAACTGTTAGTTTGGAGCCTTTATTACAGCTGTTGGAAGTGTTCCAGCTGGGCTGTCTGTCCTGTGCAGTGGGACTCACCTGGCTGGTGGCTGTGGGTGCACACACCCAGGCAGGCAGCACCCCTTCACAGTCCCCAGAAAGAAATGAGCACGCAGGGCACAAACTGTCTCAGCCAAAGGAGTGCTTCTGACAAGGTAATTGTGTCTAGGAATGCTTCTCTGCCTTTCCCCTGGAGCCCAGGTGACCAGTGCAGTGATAGGCAGAGGTCAGCACTTTGCAGCATCTTGGATTATGTGATGCAGATCACAAGTGTAACACCAAAACAGCCTCACAGTGTCATTTGACTTAGCTTGGATATGTTCATAGCTTGATTCTGCTTGATGCTGGTATTTCTACTGTCCCTTAGGATGGAAAGAAATTGAGAGCACCCAGTACAATCCATTATGTCCTAGAGAAGTGTGGAAGGGTAGAGAAGCAGGGTAGCCAATCACAAAGAGCCACTAAAGCAGCAACAAGAATATCTTCCCTTTTTTGAGACCATTTAATCTTTTCGAATGAGTAATACAATATTTATAATATTACAGTAGCTCTAATAACTTGCTTAAAAATTAAAAATAGTTAATGGGTGAAGTGGAATAAGTGTGGTTAATACTTCTCACTGATCTGCTGCTGTACCTCCTGCTAGAGCAGTTTTATTTAAATGTGTCATTTTCTCCCATTTTAACAACACTGACTGGTGCAAACACACTGGCTCTATATTGCCTTGGATGGTATTTATAAAGCTCCCTCTCAGGTGTGTGTCCCAGCTATCTGGAGTACACATCCTTATGTCAGATTAATTATCCTTTAGCAGAGGAGGGCTTTTCAGCAAAATGCATTGATCTGTAAGGTCCCTTTTCAAGATGCAATACCAGGATCTGTTGTGATAGGTGAGTTTTGTGCATTACTTTATGTGTTATTAGATAAGATGCCCTTAATTCCTGGAGGTTAGCCCCAGACTCAGTTCAGCTCTCAGGGAAGTGCTGTTTCCTGCACTGCTTTCCCAACTTGGTAGAAAACTCTGCTGTGCTTGAAGACTCAAACTGCTGATCACAGTCCTCAGTTGGACACTGCTGGATATATTGTAGACAGCTTGGACTTATTGTATGTAGACTTGGTGACTTGAAGACACAGGTCTGGATTTGATACAGTTGGGTGGTACAAAGCTTATAGGACAGTTGTGTCTTTCATTGTTGACGATGTGCACCAGGACATTTTGTGGCAGCCTCCATAGCACTGAAGGCTTCATGCCTGGTAGATTGCATGGCTATTGCTAAATGAGAGGTGATAAAACACAAAAAGTTTCAGCAAGGTCACCATCTGTTAGAATGGGGTGGAGATTCCTACCCAAAGTTGATGGCAATATTTTCTTTCTCAGAAAGAATTCAGAAGGATTTCTGTGGGCTAGTTTAGTCTTCGTGTGAAATGTAAGCCTGGCTGCAGACTTGGGCTGATGGACAGGGAAAGGTTGGGAGCAAGGCAGAGCATTCCTTAAAATGAAGGGACTTTCTCAGTGTGAGCAGATTCCTTGGAGCACTGTCCATTTTCTACCAAACTCATCTCAGGTTTTGACTGGTCAGTCTCTGTCCATGGTCTGACCCTGCTGTGCATGGTGAAGTCCAGGGAGAACTACGTGTTGGGTCACAGCACCTGCAATTCAGTCTGTGCAAAACAGTGATGTGAGGTAGTGCTCAAACATTTTCTGGTGAGTGACTATAGACAACTTACGGTCAAAAATTCTAAAAGAAGTTGATACAGAAGATCTCTGGGCTGTTTCAGTTAACTTCTTAAGCCTCTTGGAAATTCACAATGAGCAAACGTGTGCAAGAGGAGGATCCCGGGTAACTGCCAGCAGCTTAGCCTGACATCAATCCCAGGCAAAAGAATAGAACTGAGAGAGGATTTAGAGAATTAAAGTTAGGGAATATAATTAATGCCATTCAGCATTCTTTTTTGGAGAATATGTCCTGTCAAACAAACCTGATTTATCTGATAAGATTGCAAGTTTGGGGGATAAGATAACTGTGTAGATATAATATACTTTAACTTCTGTAAGGCGTTTGATTTTATTCCACATGACATTATTACTAAAATATTAGTACTATATACTTTTACTGAAGCATATCTTAAATGTTTTAAGAACAAGGTAACTGTCAGAGCTCAAAAAGTAGTTGTCAATAGGGAATCTTTACTGAATGTGAACATTTTTTAATATAACTCTGCAGGGATCAGTCAGAACCCTCATGCTATTCATCATTTTTGGCAGTGATACGGAAGTAAATATAAAATTATTTCTGATAAAATTTCTGGGTGACACAAAGATTGATGAAATGGGAATGAGGGCAGTAGGATACAGTGCTCCTGGTTAATTGTCCCTACTGAAACAAAATTGCAAAATTCCTTTCAATCTAATTAAATAAGAACGTTTTTGTGCATCCAGAGGGGAATGTAGCACAGAGCTGTTGCCCAGTCTAGAAAGCAGAAGGTTTCTCATAAACCTTTCTGTGTGTGCCCTCTGGAGAAGTGGAGCTTTCCTAGGGAAGAGGCAGTTTTCCTGCAGGATCCCATGGCCTCCATCTGATGATGGTGGTGGTCCAAGGCTTGGCAGAGCTGCTGTTAGAGGAACCTCTCTGAGAAGGTTGCTGACAGGGAATGACTCTTCATCCTCAGTGCTGTGGAAGGCCTAAGAGAAATGTAGATTGGACACTGGTTACATTCCCTGGTTTGGTTGTGTGTCTGTGAGGTCTCTAGTATGTTTTCTCATTAACCTTTGTCCATTGGGGGTTTTTGAAGGTGTCCTGTATGACAGGAACCAGACTCGGTAGTAGAGTTGAGCCTGAATATAGAGCAGGGTCTGTACTAGTGAGACTGGCTTGCAATTCCAGACATAAAGTAGGCTGCAGCAGCAAAGGGCATACAGCACTGGAATGAGGACAGAGGTGTTGCATACACATATTATGGCTATATTACTTTAGAGGCTTTTCTTGACTGTACAAGCTCCTTGCACTCACATTACTTGCTCACCATAGGTGCACATGGGTGCGATCTGTGTCATGCCAAGGCTTTTCCTGCTGGCGAGATGAAAAGAGAAGTTGTGTACCAGGTGTCATGCAGTGACCCCACTGGCAAACAAGGACATAACGTACCCCATTCTCAGGGCCATACCAGTGCCAAGAACCTTCAGCAGTGGCCAAGTGTAAATTCACAGGAAAAGATTCTGTAAACATCTTCAGGTTTGTTGCATTTTGAAGAGAGAGATTTTGTAAAGGTAGAGGAGATAACTACTCTTTGGCTATTGCTTTTAGCTTTGAGTCAGCCAGATCTGCTTGTTGCTTGCAGCATTGAAATCTTTCTTGGTTCCAAAACCTGCCCACAGCATCACAGAGTAATAATTTACACTGGAAAGGACTGCAGGTAGTTGTCTGGTCCAACGGCCTGCTAGGGGACAGCAAAAGCCAGCTGCTCCCAGATGGAGATTTAACAGCCTCTCTGGTTCATCTGCTCAAACACTTTGCTACCCTCATTGTAGGTTTTTTGGATTTTTTTTTGTTCATCATCCAACTGGAATTTTCTATGCTCAGCTTGTGTCTGTTGTCTCTTGCCCTGTTCTTGTAGTCCTCCAAAGGAAATCCACTCAGCCTCTTACACCCTCCCATACTCTTGGTGTTGTAAACAGCTCTCCATGGAGCCTTATCTTACTTTGACTGAAGAAGCTCTGCTCTCTCAGCTTCTCCATACCTGTTCTGTCCTGCAGCTCCCTGACCATAGCAGCCCACCACAGGTCTTGCTCCAGTACTTCACTGTCTCTGCACCCAGTGCTCCGAGGTTGTCCCACCAGCACTCAGCAGAGGTGATGGCCATTTCTGTCAGCCTGCTGTCATGCTTTAAAAGGAGAGAAATTAAGGGATAAAACGGGTTTTATTACTGTAAAGCTTAGCTTTTCTGAGCAAGATCCCAGCATGTGACCCATACAGGGCAAGTGGGGTGGCAGTCAGACCAGAAGAAGGTGCCCTTGGGGCAAACAAGGCAGCGGTCTGCTGGAAGTGCCCACCTCAGAGTTAACTATGGCTCAGCCAGCCCTCTGGGATCCTCAGCTGCGTGACTGCCTAGTGCCAGAGGTACAGGGAAGATGGAAAACCCTGTGATGAGACTGACAGGAACTTCAGCTCCAAATAGCAAGGCACAGCAGGCTGTGGTCTGTCCTTCCCTGTGCTGCACTGCTGCATGCAAACAGCTTCTCCATCACTGTGTGAAGGACCAGGGGCCATTCATAAACAGACCGACTTTCAGCGTAGCTTTCCAGCCACAAGTTTGCCTAAGCTAAAGAAAACAGTGTATCTTACTAAATAAATGATTAGACCTCAATGATTTTCTGCCTTCTAGAGCAGAGTTATTTGGAAGCATGAAAGGAAATAGCAGCAGCAGTATAAAACCACTGCCCTTTGCACTTGCATCTTTCCCACAGAGTAATCCTTCATTCATTGTTTACTTAATGAGAAAAGAAAGAGGTTAATTTATAAAACCAAATAAAAAACAGACAGAGGGCTTTATTTGTGGAACTAAAAACTGAATTAAATGAACAGTCTGTCCATTAATGCTGCTAATTGTGCCATGTTCCACTGTGGAAAATACACAGGTCTGCTAGGATTCTGCTCTTGCTGGTGGAGCCCACAGTCTGTCTCCAGTGAGGGTTCAAGCCATCACTCTGTGGCAAGAGTTTCCTAAAAACTTTTCTTACTTGGTGAATTAATGTCATCTTCCAGTCTGTGAAAGGCTCAGCCTCTCAGGAGCTTCTTAAATTTAATAGATAAGTATAGGAATAATTGGCAGAGCTGATCTTGTTGGTGAATGCTGCTGTCTGAATCATTTGCAGATTCTCACGAACATCCGTAGAGAACTGCGGCAAGGAAGAGAAAGAGGGACTGCTTAATTCACTTCCTCTGCTCCAGAGAAGTCTGTAGTACCCATGCTAGAATTCAGCAGTTTCTAGGTTATTTCTGTTGGCTGTAGGATGTTGCAGAGGTTGGAATGAAACCCAGCTGGGGGGAAGTTTTGCATTTAATCTGTGTATTTCCTGGTAGCTGTCCCTCTTTGCTAGTCAGTGCATGTCTGAAATCTCCACCATCCCTGCTGGGGGTGGATGCAAGGTAGCTGTGCCCTGATGTGGGTGGGAATGTGTTAGAGCTGCGTGGATGGGGGTTACTCGATGCTGAGACTGGCTGGAGGCTGAAGCTGCTCTATCTTCCTCTCTTTCCTCAGTCAGCCTACAGAGGAGGGAGGGAACAGGGAGAGCTGGGCCAGAGTGGGTCCTGATGGAAAGCGGGATCAGTACATTAAAGCATCTACAGGTAGTTCATAAAGACTTGTAAGAATAACATTTGATTCTCTTTGAGAAGCTGACGATTACTGTGAAGTGTGGATAGGAAAAACATGTCTGGACAAAATTTTTTTTGCTGGAATTCCCTCTGGTGATTTAGAAGATTTTGTGTTGGAAAAGACACTTTGTTCTGGGCTGTAACTGAAATGAAGGGAAGTACATAAAGAAGGGTAATCTATCAACTGAACTATACCGGCTGCCCTGTGAATGTTGAGGCTTCATGGAGCTTTGCAGTCTCCACCATCACCCTGCTGAAAGAAGCTTGGGACAGTTAGTTCTTCACTAACTTCTCATCACCTTTGTCAGCCAGCTTGATCTTCAGATTGTGATTGCAAGAGTGAAATGCTATTTGTGAAAAAAGTTAGTGAAAATTTAAACCAAACTGCTACCACAGATCATGTGCAGATTTTAATGCAAAAGAAAGGCCTGGAACAGAAATTTTTCCTGTTATTACATCAGGCAAATTAATGACTTTTAAATTTCATCCACAGTTTGTTTCTGACATTATAGAATTTTACTTCTTAGTTTTAAGTAAGACTTGTTTCTATATATGTGTATTTTATGTGTATATAAAGTACATCTATACAGTATATGTATTTATGAATATAAATTAATACATACTTATTCTAAGTGTATGGATATGGAAAAATATGTCGTTGATGCTCCAACGTATCTTACTGGCACACAGAATTATATGAATTCTTTGGAAAATGGGTTATTTGAAATGCCGCCATCTCTTTGTTGAGTATTCAAAGAACACTGTAATTATTGCTGTCAATATATTTTAAATGCTCAGTGGAAAAAGTTGCAAACATTTTTGTTAGAACATGTATTTGTTTGTAACCTGTTCAATACATCACCTATTTGTATGCCAGCTGGCTTCTTTTCAAAAATGTTCTATTGAGAAGATATATATGGGGGTTTTATCATATTTTTATGCTGTTGTCACACATTAATAGAGATCCAACCCCTCCATAATATCTTCTGGAAATATTTGGGAGACATAAGACTATCTCTATTCTGGATACATTGGCAAAATTTCTCTTGGCTTGAGTTTGGGAATGCAAGTGAGTTTTTTTAAGTTCAGAGTAAAGGTAGTTGTTCTTGCCAATGGTTACATCAACATGGCAGTGTTCTTTTTGTCTGGAAGGTGCTAAGCTGTGATGCCTTCATGTCTGAAACTGTGGCTCTGGAACAGATCTGTGTCCTGGGGATGGACAGCCAGGCAGATGGAGTCTGTGGCTGACAGCAGCTCACACAGGGAGTGTTGGGTCGAGGAGGTGCCAGGAGGTGCCTTCAGGTGCCATGTGCTTGCTGGCTTCTTATGGTCTTCCCATGCTGCTACCTGTAGTCATGGTTCTTCATCGGATGATGTTGAAAGCTGCTTGTGCCTTGCTTGAGGTTTTGAGCATTTCAGAGTGTTATTTTCAATGTTTGTGTTTCAACACAGGGCTGCAAGTTGTGGGGGGAAGAGTAATTTTACAGTATAACCAATCTCTGTGTGTGAACATCACCTCAAAGGAAGTCAAGGGTTGTGTTGCTGAAGCTGAGCCTTCCTAGCTGCTGTCAGCTGCAGCTCCTTTAGGCTGCCTTCTGGCTGTGCGCAGCCTCTTCCTGCTGGGGCATGAGCTGCTGCATGGGGTGGCTGGGCAAGTCCTTCTTCTGCTGAAGCCCAAATTTAAGTGAGGATCTGTAAGAAATCTCTTCTGCTTCCCCAGCCTGTGGGTGCAAGCAATCAGTGAGTTTGTCCACTCAGATTTGTGTTTTTTTTCTGCTTCCTTTCTGAGACCAAAGGTGGTATTTCTTTTTTAATGGAAGTGGGGGCAACCCAGCACCAGAGGTAATTTGGCTGGTAGATTTTCCCTGCTCTCTTAAAAAGTGAAGCTGGCACCTCTTGGAAAACATCTTTCCTATGTTGAAAATATTTACCTATGCTTTCGTGCCTTTGTCCTTCACAGTTCTTCAGAGCCATGTGTGAACAGGAATGAGAAACCCATCTCTGTGGTGGGCTCTTTCTCTCCTTAAACTCTGTTGTGGTCTCAAGGGGGAGGCTGTGGTGTTTTATGGATGTATTAAAAAAGGGTAATGTTTTGTTGGCTATTCTGCTTAAACCTGGGAGAGAACTGTTGTAGGTTGAGATAGGTAAAGCTGGCTGTCTGTAGTTAGCATGGCAAGGGCTGTGGGCTGGGTATCTTTGGCCCTCACTGGCCAGGCTGCGTCATCCTGCCACAGCAAGCAGCCAGAGGGAGAAGAGAAACCTGAGATGCACAACATGTAAATACTCCAGAAATACTAGGAATTTGGCAAGAAGGCCAGCAGTGCCTTCCTCTCTCCCTGAAGATACTGCCATATGCTGAGAGATGAATCCAGTTATTTCAGCAGTGTTGGCAAAACTAGTTTTTGACTCCCCACTGCTCCCAGGCTGGCACGAGCACTGCCCTGTCTTCTTGGGGCCAGGGGGCTGCAGGGTGAGGAGGAGACGTGGGAGACCAGGGAAGATCAGTGCCATGGGAGTAGCAGGACCTGCAGTATGGCAGCCAGGGTATGAGGCAGCTGCCCTGGGCAGAGGGCCTCACTTGGGCAGTGCATCGTCATGCACGCCATCCCCCTGGCCTGGTTTTGAGGTGCAGGATGGAGGCTGGTGCAGGGGGTGAGCGCTGGAGGCAGGACACACACCTCCTGCTTGTCTCCTTTGCGTTTTGAGATCTGATGGGATTGTGCTGCAATATGGAATAGCTGCAGGCAGATCACTTTTATGATATATTACTCCAATAAAATTATAAATTTATGGCAGTCAGGGATCTAGGCATGTGCCCATAATTTTTCCTTGCTGTGTGTATTGTCTGGTTAGTTGGCACATGAGCTCAGCTGATCTGTGGGAGAAAGAGATGATGCTGGGTGAGCTGCCCCTTCCTGCTTAGCACCTTGGGCCCTGGCATTCCTCCCTGAGCCTGGCACTGCCGGGAGTGTGGGGCTGGCAAAACATAGCTGAGCCTTTTGGGTGGGTTTGGACAGCAGGAAACCATGTACCACTGCAGCACCTCTTCTGAGAGATGTCATTTTTCAGCTTGTGGCAAACCTTGGGCTCCTGCTCATCAGTGGCACCACTTTTCTGGCCTTGTTTCTGCTGCAAATGGAAGGTGCATGGTGGGTTTTGGGTTTGGGGCTTTTGTGGATTTGGTTGTTTGTGTTTTTATGTTTTGTTTTTTTTTGTTTTTTTTTTTTTTTTGTGGGTTGTGTGGTTTGGTTTTGGGTTTGGTTTTTTGTTTGTTTGTTTTCTTGGGGGTTTTGTGTTGGTTTTTTTTAAATTTTATTAAAAAAAATTTCTTCATTTTTAACTGGGGGGTGGGGTGGGGAGGGAGATACTTCACTGTATAGGAATGCCAGGGTCAAGAATTCACATCCAGCTTCTGGTTCCACTCTTCTGTACAGAGCCCTTCTCCCTCCACGCCATCTGTTGAAATTGATGCTTTAATACCCTCTGCAGGGTTCAGTTGCTATTTATTTATTCCAGTGTTTAAGTTTCTTTTCGACCTTTGGGATTAAGCTGGAGTGCCCAGACATCATTGTGGACTGTGAAAATCCCAAGATAGCATGTCACAGACTCTTGAAAAGGGGGGAAATATGTGAAATGCTGTTTTCCTTGGCTTGCTTTCCTAGCTGTGGCTCCTGGAGCAGGGAGGGGACCAAGGCCCTCCTGTGATGTGACCCAAAGCAGAGAACATTTGGTGTGCAATGCCCCAGAGTCCTGATGGACACCACCTTGCTGCTCCTGGGAGCCCTTCCCTGCTGGCTGTACCCTGGAATTCAAGCACAGTCTCCTCGGTATAGCCTTGGAACTGCTAGACTTCTGACTTGCATGGCTTTTTTCCCCCTTCAGAGGTAGCTAGAGCCTGAGACCATCCCACAATAGTATTTCTTTAACAGAAGAAAGATTAGAAGTATCATAACCTAATTAGCAATCCTGCATTTCTGATTTTTATCTGCCACCAGGAGCATCTCCCAGGGTGGGCTCAGGGTTGTTTGGATCTCACCTGAACATGCAGCACATCCTGGGAGCCCTGTTCCTTTCTGTTGCCTTACTTTGTTATATTCTATTTTCTGTCTGTGCTTGGGGGGTGTTGTTTGGGTTCTATTTGACTCCAGTTTAGTGTGTGACTCAGCATTGCTGTATGATTTGTTCTGCTGCTGGTTATGGCATTCCTCAAAACCTCCTGGTGCTTTCAGCTGATAACACCAAAGTGTCTTACCCTAAATTTGTGGCTGTGATCTCCCTACTGGTCACCACCCTCCTTTGCCTGCTGAGGTCTTTCCTTGGCCATGACATCCTATGGTGGAGCCCATGTTTACCTGGAGATAGCATGTACATCAGCCAGTAATTGTTACATTAATTGCTTTGTGATAACTGCATGGTATCAAGCAGGGTCCTGCAGACAGATTCCCCTGCTTACCCCCCTGGTCTCACTGCCCTGGCCCTCTGTGGGTACCCGCTTGGCTGCTGGGCAGCTCACCTCATGCCATCAGTATCTGGAGATGGTGCTTTCTTTCCTGTGTGTCTGGATAGGATATGTCCTTTTTATTTTGCATCTTGGAGCCTTTAATTACTCCCAACAAGTCCCTTTCACACTTCAAAAATCCTGTAGCAATTTCAGTTTGAATTGCTTTCTCTGAGGCTTTGGTTTAGATGAGTGCACCTGCTCTGGGGTTCCAGTGGTAATTGGACTGTAATGGTTATGGTCCTTTAAATGCACTTAAGGTACTGTGAGCTTTAAGAACTGATAACAGTACAATCTGGCATCTCAGCACTAGTTTTGTCTTGTCTCTGAGCATTTTGGTTTAAATTGTATTGTTTTGCTATTTGTGAAGATTACAAATATTCACAGATTTTGGAACTTGGATGTATTTAATCAGATGCTACCCTGTGCTCATGTACCCATCCCACAGATCTGGGTCCTGGGCTGCTCCTCATTTCCCACTCTGCCAAACCCCTGCTGAGCTCAGTGGGAGTTTTGCCAGAACAAGGCCCTAAAAAAGAAGTATGACTCATTTGAGCAGTTGTGCTCATTTATGCACCAGTCCAGGCTCACGTTAAAAGGATATTAAACAAAAAATACTGAAGAACCTACTTGTCTTGTCCTTGCCCAAAGCAAACATTTATCCTGGGACTGGTCTAGCAGGTTAAAGATGGCTTTTCCTCTGGTTTGTGTGTTAGGATTTTTTGGTGTGGATACCATCAGAGCTTTTACAGTTCTCTGCTGCCTTAATTCCACTCTAAGGTGGCAGAACAGGGAGTGGGATGAAGAAAAGAGAAATACATCTCTCTCAGGCATGTACAGTAGCAAGAGGTGTGCAGCCTATAGCCTGCTGCTGAACTCAGAATATAAAATTTCCAAAATTACCAGTTGTGAGTGTGATAATGAACTGAAAGTAAATATGGTTGTTTGCTTTGAATCATTCTTGGGGGGTTTAATTGGACTTGGATGAGCTGGCATTACTGCAGTGCAAGAATAGAGTTGTTTCAGAATTAGACAGGCATATCTGCTTGGCAGTGCAGAGTTGCAGCATCCCAGTAGTATTGGGGAAACTTTATCCTCAGAGAGGCTTCCTAGGATGGCTTGAGGAAGTTCTCTGAGTAGGGAAGGAGCCAACTGCTCCCACTCGGCCCTGGGACCTGGGAATTCACCTGCTGGTACCAAACACTATCTCCTCTATTTGAATTGCCCTCAGATGAACACTTTGAGTTGAGGTAGTCACTATGAGATGGAAGATTTTCCTTCACCAAAAAAGGCCTCTAAGCTCTCCTGGCACAGAATAGAGGCCATGAAATTATTATAATGGTAACTGCTATTATGAGATGTTACGGTAAACAAAAATAAGCATTTTTGTGCTCTTCATTCCAACAGGAATTTAAATTCCCAAAGCAGAACAACCTGTTCAGAATGGCTCAGACAATGTTCTACATCCAGGCAAGGAAAATACTTTACTTTCCTTAGGAAAGTGATTGCGGGTTAGCTCCATGAGAGGTACAGGTGTGGGGAGATGCCTAACTTGATGTTTGACTGGAGTAGCTTGACTAACTTGTGAAGTACAGACAACTTGAAATTGGGAACTGCCTTGTCCTGTAGTGGGGGGAGACAGAAATTGCATATTTCCCTCTTTAAACCCATGATCATGATTATGGGATGAGGCAAAGAGATTTATATAAGCCATTCTCATTAATGCCAGTGGGAATTACCCAGAGCTATACAAGTACATCACAGTAAGAAATGTGCCTTGGCAGTTCACTATTAATATTTGAAGATAGTGCAAGCAAAGTCTCCTTCTCTGAGTCAAGTGGGCAAAAATTAGAGATTTGGCGGGGCAGGGGGGAGGGAAGGCAGGGGAAATTGTTCTTTTAGTCCTTAGAGAGGTTATAGAAAGGTGAACTGTTTGTACATACAGATCCTCAAATACAAGGAATTGCACATGTATGTGGCATGTTAACTGTTCCCATGATTATAGCTGCAGGTATTTAGCTCCTGTGTGCTGGTTAGTGATGGGCAAGAGCCCATCTCTCTTTTTAGGAGCTGCTGACCATCTTTGCTGACCCACTCAGTGCTGGTGCTCACCATGGGGCAAGAAAGGCTGCTGCTGCCATTCTGCTTGCAGTTACATGCTGTACTTAAACAAGATGGGGAGACTCTAGGCAGCAGAAGCAATGCATAAGCAAAATCAGAATTTGTCATTTTAGCCTAGTGAAGGATCTCAAAGAGCTTGAAGGCAGACATTGACCTCTACTTGATGTTTCTGAGTTAGTCATTATTCCTCTGTTTGGTTTGTATCAGTAACAAGCTTTCAGGTTGGTTTCTTCATATTTTGCCTTTTTTTTTTTTTTTTTGGCTTGAGTTGGTATGTAATTTGAGTCATAAAACGTAAGTTCCAGTAGGAAGTGTTACTGTATTTATGGGTCCTTTCCTGCAGTTTACCCAGTACAGCCATGCATCCTTCTTCTCCAATTCACCCTTCTTCCATGGGTGGCAGAGTTGGGGCTGCACCTTGTAGCAGTGTGGTGCTGTGGTGCTTGTCCAGTCCCTGTAAGAACTGTGGCTAATTGCTGTCATGCTGTTTAAACTAATTTTCTGTATTATTCTTAGCATTATTTACATATTTTTATGGAAACCCATTCCACTCAGACAAGATAAAATAAAATTTACTATTCCTGACAGATGTTGACAGCTTTGGAGCAATGCAGGACACGCTGATTGCATCCGTGCAGTACCACTGGCTTGGAAGAAGGTTCACCAAAGCAGACGAGTCCTGCCTCTCACCCTGTGGATGATAAATGCCAGAGGTAACCTTTATAGCAGCACATTTCAGGTGACAGTCCAGCCCAAAGCCCAGGGTTCCCTACAGGTCCTTGCTCACAGCTGCACAAGTTGAAATTAATCAGAAATGAAGTGAGGAAGTAGAAGTTGGTGCTATGGGTGCTTGGTGCAAACCACATTCAGGACTTCTACTAAAAAGTGCAGGGTCTTGGAGATCATCAGCTGCTACACATAACACTGAGGATGGTTGTATGTACCCTCAAGATGAAAGCAGAGGATTTAACTAGAGGACAGCTACAGAGAAAGCACATTTCTCTCCTTCAGCTGAGCAGTGGCCAAATCCTGACCCAGTGTCTATACCTCTTGTCACCCGTATATGGCAGGAACTCTGATAGGGTTTAGCTGCAGCACAATGGTATGTGCTGTTTTGTTACTTCAACAGAGATAACAGAATGCCTAAATAAATCCTGTTTGATGCTTAAATAAGGATTTCATCCTTCTATGTCTGTAGGCAGATACCAAACAGAGTTCATAATTCACTGTCCAAGAGTTTGATCCTTTTTTTCTTTTTTTTTTTTTTTTTTTTGCATTCCAACTTGGAGTACTTTAACTAGGTAGTAATTATGGAAAGGAAATAAAGAACATAGTCACATAATACTCATATGGAATAAAGTTAGCAGATAATTAAATGTTGGAAACTGTGGACCTAAGAAGGTCCACTTACTTCCTTAATAAAGATATTCATTGGACATTAAAAAGTAGAAATTCTTGAATGTTCACTGCTTTCCTGTCATTAAAAACCAGTCAGATGTGTGAGAATGCATGTCTCCCGTGCCTTGCTATGTGGGAACAGTTACAGGGTACAACTACTTGAACACTCTGCCACTGTTGCCATATCTGGTGCTTAACAACTATTAGCTGGGACCAGCCAGGAGCACCACACTTCTAAGGCCAGAGCTTTTAGACTACAGTTAAAACTACTGCTACTTTCACTAATCCTCCTCCTTGTAGTTTGAGTGACTGAAGCTGAGCCTAGTTGCAGGATGGGTGAGGCTGCAGGAGGCTGGCTGAAGTGTGGCTCCCTCCTGAGTGCAGGCATGGGCCAGTGGTGGGAGCTGGGGACAGATGTGAACGCCAGGGAGAGAACCCAGGTGAGGGCAGCTCGGTGGTTGCTGGAAAGGGGAAAAGATAATTTTATTCCAGCAGCTAAACCCTTTTGTATTTTGGTTTCTTTTAGCAGATATTTATCCAAAACATTTGGGAGAAAAGCTGTCTCTTTATTAAATATTTAACACCCTTGCCTTCAGCTGTGGGCTGAGAAAGCTCCCAATCCACATGTGAGTCACCAAGAACTCCTCCGACAGAAGCAGAGGAATTCCAGACTGGAGATTGCTAGAGGAAAAAAAAAAAAGCTTGCTTATTTGGAGAAAGTCCAAAATGGTTCACATCTTTCATATATCATAAAATGAGCACTGCAGTCAGTCTGCTGGGTGTGTGAACAAGGAGTCACAGAGTCCCAGATCTGAAGTGGAGAAGCTCTCATAATGCTAGGGAGCATATATATAATACACCCTATATAATACAGATGAGAAGTACACCCAGTAACTGGTCTTTTATTAAATGCTGTCTGCATTTGGATCCTGACATGTTGGAGGTGACAAGGTGTAGATCACTGCTTCCTGTAGTAGTTTGTTCCATTGGTGAATTAGTGCTAGTTTTAATCCATTCAGCTTTCACCTCCAGCCATCCATTAGCAGGCATCTCTCGGCAAATCCAGGAGATCCATGATTTGGAGGTGCCCTGCTCTCTCAGGATGCATGGGGGATTTCAGGGATTCATATTCAGAGATGAGTGCAGGCTCCTGCAAAAAGAGCATATGGCAACAAATGATGCAATAAAAATGAGTTGTGATAACAAAAAAGATCACAACTATCCCTAGCACTGCTGGTGGTGAGCACTGTGCTTACATGTGCTGTGCAGGCATGGAGCATCTTTTTATTTCTATGAAAGTGACGGGAACTGAATGAATAAAATAAGATGAAAATTTTTTGGCATGTTTCTCCCTTTGGCCAATAATTTGGCCAAATTATTTTATCAACATCCCAAAGAATTTTTCAGCTGCAGATGTTATGTCAGTCTCTGTTCCATAGCAAATTAGAGGCATCTCCAGCAGTGGTTTTACACCTCTTTCCACTGTGGACCACTTAATTTTTACGGGTGATGAGGGTTCCTCATACAGCAAACTTACACCTCCTGACAAGAGGTTTACTCCTCCCATTACTATTTGTAGATACTTAGATGGGGTTCACAGTATATAACAGTATTTTTCACTGGTTGAAAACCATTGGTCTGTGATGCTCTGAGACACACCATTTCTGTGCACTCTGAGATCACTCCTACGGGGAAAACACGGCCATTATACATTTTTTAAGCCATGTGCTCCGAGTACTTTAAAGGAACTTCTTGTAGCTAATGTGCCTGATTTTGATTTCAAAGCAGTGTTTCTATTTGGCCTTGTTTTGAGCTTATTCCTGATTTAAAATTATGAAAGGAAGATCTTTTTTCTTCTGGCTCTTGAGCTTAAAAGTGCAAACCTTACAGCCTCACCACCTACTCCTACATGGTGCCTATTGGAAGGTGAGAGGTGACACTAGCAGCACGTGTTAATAACATGTTCTCAGTTGGGCAGCACTGACTAGCCAGCATATTCTGGTAAGTCACTTGGCTGCCTTGACCAGGATCTCTGCCTTGTGCAGGTGGGACTTGCACAGCTACCTTTTGTGTGCCTGCCTTTTGGGTGGAAAGGGTTAACATATATGACTCTTTCTGGCCTGTGCTGTGTTGCCCTACCTGGGAGGACTGAATGGGGTTGTCAAAAGTCAGTTTGAACATTAAAGACTGAAAGCAGTCAGATTTGATGGGCATTCTGCAAAAAACTGGAGACAAGATGACCATGAGATGGCTTGTCCCAGCACTATGGAAAATGTTAAGACCCTTTTTAAAACTCATTGACCAGATGTGCTGCAATGTGTACCTGGGTGAACATGTGTGTAAGGACTCCTTACCAGGAGGAGCTGGTGTGGCCATCCACCTGTGCCTGAGCTGGCTGACACAGCTGGCAACCCTATTCCCTACCCATTGCTCAGGTTGCCCAATACTGCAATCACCAGCTCTTTGATGAAAGGTGGGTTCATGTATCAGATTGTTGAGCATTAGGGATAGGGGATTAGATTTGCAGTGTAATCTTTCTGTAACATGCCTCTTGATCCAGAGGCTGCCTTATAAAAGAGTTGTTTTCTCTCTGACACTGGGGAGGCCTGCTCAGGGACGACTATTCTACCTTCATTTGGAGATAGTAAGGCTGCTACTGACCTGATGCTTGGGAAGGTCACAGCTGCACCAGGCAAAATTAGTTCTGTACAGGACAGTTAAGTAGATTGGATTTTCTCAGTTGTAGCTGATTTGCTTTCATCTGTCTTCCTCTTGCAAAACCATTTAAAGTCCATTCCCCTCTGCCCCCCACTGCCTATTTATGGGAAAAGACTGGAAGGGGGATAGTCCTGCCTGGAGTCCAATTCTGCTTCAAGCCCTATTCTTATATCTTTCCAGGAGAGTGTCTGCAGAGGCTGGAGCAGGCTGTGTAATCACTCTGGAGCCTTGGGTTATATTTCATCCCATCATGAATGTTGTAGGGCCAGTCGGACTGGTCCTCCCCTCTGCCAGCTGACTGCAGCTTTGCACTGTCTGCTTGGGATCAAAACCCTTCTGGGAACTTTCTGCAGATTCCTGGTGTCACTGGAATTTTAACTGAGCCCCTTTCCAGTCCAGATTTGTTTCTGGGGTGTGATGAAGCCAGTTAATCTGGGTCAAAATGCATCAAAGCCCATGTCTTCTAATCAAGGAAGAAACTTCTGATTTGAGTAACAGATTTGGCTGGTTCTGTTCTGGCCACTAGGAAACCTGTCAGCTACCTGGCTGTGGTGGCAAAACGTGACATATGGTTGTGCGTGGGAAGCCTGTTCCTTGTGAGCAGGATGAGGTACAAGAGGGGAGAGTGGTTTTCACCCGGCTGCATTTTACTTCAATGGCTTTGCCAACGGGTTATAATTATGGTGGATCTTTGCCTGCTTCCTCAGGTTGCAAGGCAACCACCAATGGAAAAGACCTCATGTTTCTAGGCATCCTCCTGTTTCCAATCCCTTTTATTTTAAGATCTAGTGAAACCTAGAGTTTGCAGAAATTGTTGCCTGGTGCATTTGGGAAAAGATGACTGGAATTCGTGGCAGACAACTGACAGAGTGCAGCCTCTGTGATGCTGATGATAGACTGTATGATCCCAGTTCATCTTTGTGGTGTGAATGGGGAAAACTCATAGGTAGATTTGCTTGAGGGCCTGGCAGGAGCAATGTGGTGTGTGAAGGGGATATTTCCTTCTTTGCAAAGTCACCTTCAGCCTATCAAAAATCTTTGCTACCTGGGACTATATGGAAAAAGGTAGTATGGAGAGAATTGAAGCAAAAGGGAGCTGTTCTGTGGTATGTTCCCACTTCCCCAAAACTGTAACTGATCAGAGTTTAAAAGAGATGAGCTTTAATTGCTCCCAGAGCTTCATGGCTCTCCTCTCTGGATACCAGAACAGTGCTGGCAGCACTTCTAGGTCCTGAGGAGTAGGACCTCAGCCGTGCCAAGCAAGTCCCCTTGATCTGGTTGCTCTGATCAGCTGTATTAACACAGAGAATGTGTAATCTGGGACTGTGGCATTCTGCAGACTGGCCTGGGACTGATGCTGGAATGCCCTAGGGGAGAAACTGTTGGAAAAGAGAAGCACTAAAACAAGATTTTTGTATTTCATATTATTTTCTAAAAGCTTTGCTAACTACCCTTGTCCTGTACCGCACTGAAAACATACAATAATTCCCATTTGTCTCGGCATTTTCTCTTGCTTTTTATTGGTATCTCCTCTGATGTTGTGACAGTATGTCCTGTGCTGGATTACAGGTATAAGTACTGTTTTGGGGTTGGACTTTTTAGTCAACATGCATTTGGGAAAGGTGTAAGCAGCTGTCAGGGGGACAATGCGCAGCCTGTGAACACGCAGTACTTGAAAACATCAGCATCCTTTGTGTCTGTGTTTCAGAATAAGTCTGAGGCATGAGGATTTTAGGTTTTCTATTCAGACAGCATTACATTAAGAATATGAAGCATTTGACAGTTCTCTTATATTTACTCTTCTAATGTCAAAATGTGTCACATCTGGTATTAATTGGTGGAAAATTATGGCTCTAATTTACCAATTTGATTGTCTGGGAAAACTGAAGAGAGTGTAACATAATAAATGAATGCCTATTAATCTTTAAAATTTGTCTGTTTACTGTCTGCTAAAACGCCCTGTTATGTGGTGCTGTAAGCGGCTTTCTGGAAATAATGTTATATGTGGAGAGGAATTACTACCTGGGAGGGCCAGGCCAAAGTGGTTCAGAGTCACTGAGGAGAGGCTGTGGCCTGCAGAAGTCCTGGGCCAGTGATGGCTTAGACACCTACGTGAGGAAGGGTTTCCTCCAGGGAGGAAGGAGGCACCCTGTGGGGTGCAGGCACAGTGTCCCCATTCCCTTGTGCCTGCCAGCCTGTTCCACGCTGTCCTGGCTGTGGGGCAGGAGGAGTAGCACATGGACATGACCTTTGCTTTTCTCTTTCCCTTCACCTGCAGCTCTTACCTCGCTGTGGGTTTCTTAGTCCAGGGCACAGGCTACTGCTTCATTGATGCCCAACACAAATAAACGTATTTGTCCGCAGTAATTGTTTTAGTCATTATTAATGAACAGTAATTTCCAACCAGAGCTCTCCAAAAGCCCGGATTTTTTTCAGACTTGCCAACACAGGAGCATAGGCAAAAGAAGTTGGGTTGTTCTTGTCTCGCTTGCAGTGTGTGGATCAAGCCCAGGGCATGGATAGACTTTGGCAAGGACTGTCACTCTGTCCTGACAAGTGCAGCTCTGAGGAGACAGGCCTCCACTGCCTCTGCAACTGATAGGCAGGCAGAGCAGAGGAAGCTGATGGCAGCGCACTGTTACTTGGGTACTGTGTGTGGATGGTGACAGGCTCAATAGCTTTTCTATCAAAAGACACCCATGTGTTTGTGAAAATACATTTTTGGAGGATCAAATACCAGGTGCTTATTTTAGTAGCAGAAAGCCCTGAGACACGCCAACTCTGGAATAAGCTGATTCTGAAAGCTGACATATTCTGTATGATTATTCCAGTATACGCCATCTGTCACTAGCATATCCAAATATTTATGTATTTTGATTGTTATAACTGTTACGAGGGTACTGAAGCTCATAAATAATTTCATTTTCAGCAATCATTTTATTACTCTTCCATGGTTTGATAATGACATTTTACATGTGCCTGCTCTGACTCTGACACAAGGAAGAGTCCCAGCACGGCTATGCAAGTGACAGCCTTCTCCCAAAAAGCCCATGGCTGGGGCATGCCTGAGTCCGTGTCCTGCCTGGGTCTGTGCCAGTTGCAGTCCCTTCATCTCCTTGGGCTTCAGGCTGCGCTTTCATTCAGCTCCATCCTGCCTCGTCAAGTGACTGCGCTTAGACTGGCAAATGATATAATATGACTAATTATGTTTAATGCAGATAATGTCTTATAATCAAAATAAAGAGTGGATTGCAAACAGATCCTTAAAGGGCACCAGGCGTAGAATTGACGCTGTATTTATTACCAATAACATCGCTGAAGTGCTAACAGCTGCTCGGCTCCAGCAAGTGCGGCCCCTTTGTGGAGTTTTCCAGAAGAAGAGCTAAGTGTATCAGAAGCACATTACTGCTGATAATAGTAATTAGTTCAGTAGAGCTCAAAATGTTTTGTAAAATATTATTATCTTGATTTTGCTACTCTGCAAACTGTGGCAGAGAAACAGCCTCCTTGGCTCAGAGGAGTCACTGCTGTCTGTGGGGATGGCCTTGGCTCTAGTGCAGGGCTGCTGCCCTCTCCTTGGACAATATTGCTGTCTCCAGCTGAGTCTAGAAATCTAAGGGATGTGCCTTCTCTAGCTCTGCCTTCATTTTCACCAGCGTTAGCAAAGAGACTTCTGTAGATGGAGGAGTGCACTGATGTGGAAGTAGATTTGGGTATTAGATTTTTGAAAAGCCATTGTTAAGCTGAAAAAGGAAACCACAAGCTATAAAGGTTGACAAAGCTCCTCTGTAAGGGACTCTTATTTTGCTGTGTACATTTTTTCTCTTGCTTACTAAAGGGATAAAGTGCAATCTAGGTTTCAGAGAGAGATGGCTGATTAATCTGTCTGCCAGGTACATATGGAAATAAATTAGCAAATGGTGCATCTGGGATTAGACTACAGCAGAGATGATAAATTATTGCCATCTTCCATGGCTGTATTACTGAAGCTTCACTGGGCTCCCAGTACTCAGTTATTTGCTATTCACATGGTATTACCGTGGCTGTGGGATGGAAAGCCTCTGTATTTGATGGAATTTTCTGTGTTATGCTAGTTTGAGAACTGATCTGGCCAGACCCATAAGGATATGCTGTATACTTAGATTAAGTAAAAGCAAAGAGATTTGATTTGGTCTTCTGCTCTGCATGGAATTCTGCTGGTTTCTGATACAGGGATGCCCAGGAAGGAGAAAGGCAAGGACCTGAAAGAGGTTTTTCCACTATCTGCAGTCAACCTCCACCCTTTATCCCAAATAGCAGAGTTATTTATCTATGCTAACACAAAGTTATGCTCTCTGGAGGAGAACATTCTCTGGCCTAAACCTCTCCCACACTCCTGGCTTGACCCAGATGTGGTTCTACAACAACTTGCACAACTCCATCTTATCTCTGAGATCAAGAGTGAAACACCGTGAGGGCAGGTGGTATTTGCATTGAATGCTGATACAGACTTCTCAGCTGTGTCTCTGCTTCTGCTGCATTTTTCATGTCTGTTTAAACTGATGTGTAGCTGATGGGCTGGCAGCTGAGACATACCAGCAATGCCTACAACAGGACATGCAGGTGGAGTAAATGTGACAGCAGACACGTGGTGTACTGCCTTTCTGGAGGAAGAAAGGGTCATGCAGAAGTTCTCATCAAGTCTGTGGCACAAACAGCTGTGGTGCAGAGGTGTCAGATCCTGTGGCACACCAGGGAGCTGTGGGAGTGGTGGCAGAGTTGCTGAAAAAGCTGCAGTTGGGCTTTTAACAGGAGTTTGCAGCCTGGTGTGGAGACCTGGTATCTCCAGGTCGACCTGCATGCGCCTTCCAGGTCTCTCAAAACCAGTGCTCATGTAGGGAGCTGTGCTGGGGACTGCTCCTGCAGGCTGTCTCTGGGGCACAGGGGGGAGATGAGCAGGACAGGGTTCTTGCAGAGCTGCTGGGTGCTGGTTGCTCTTCAGCTCCCACCTGTGGCACCAGTGAGTGGACGTGAGCCTGGGGCACAGGGTGCAGACAGCCTGTTCTGCACCCGTCTGCTGCACCTTCAGGCTGGGCAAGGTGAAGGGCTGGGCTTGAGGGGCAGTTACTGGGTGATTGTGGCCATTGGATTTCTTCTCCAGCCACTTCTTGCAGTTTGTGAGTCAAGCACAATTAGGATGTGTGTGTTTATAATTGAGTAAGGCTAACGAGAGCAGTGCCTTTCATTACAAGATGCATGAGTGGGTGCCGAGCTGTAAATCTGAGCTAGTGAGGACTCTGAGAGCTCTGTTCAATTAATCCAAACACAGAAATGTTTACTAGAAATAAATCTATTTTCCAGTGACTTCATTTGCAAATTTTGGTTAACAACAACAGTTTACTCCTAATACGATCATGTCAAGCAGCAAGTGGGACTTACTGTTGTTCCTGGCCTTTCCCACAGTGTTTTGAGCAGAATGTGGAGTGAGTCAAAGGAGGCACTGGCTGATGGATGAACAGATTGCAGCACAGCCATCTATTCTATTGCGCACTTCCAGGGAAACCCCAGCAATTTAGATGTGCGGTTTTTAACTATACAGAGAAAACTAAAGAAATTACATTATGAATGAAAAATTAGGTGGAAATGTCTACTGTCTCATAAACAATTCAGGAATAACTCCCTTTAAAATATTCTGGTTTATGCATGCATTTAATTTATGCTCTGAGAGCAAAATAAAATTCCAAAGATAAAACACTCTAATAATGGTTTATGTAAATTTATTTGAACAAAACAATGATGTAGTTGCATATAGTAAATAGTTTGGAATGTGAAATGGTATTTACCAACTGCTTCTCTCTATATGAATACAATAGATGATAGGGGAAGCTACATGAAGGAAACATAATTTTACATTTAAAAGGGACTCTGATGCTGTGTCTAGTGAGAGGATAGCCAGCTGAACAGATTGCTGAGTGTCTGATAAAATAATCTCTAGCTTGATTCTTCCTAGGCTATTTATAGCACATGTTTAATTTAAAATTTAGGTATGTGCTGCAGATGACCCTAACAATCATACCAGGGCCATGTATGATAATACAAATTGTTTGCCTCATATTGCACATTTGCCAAAATCTCAATTTGCTTTGCATGCAGATAAACAGGCTCCATATCCTCAAAATATGTCTGAAAATAGGAAAACAATTGCAGTCCCCAGCTGCTACGGGCATATGGGGCCAAATTTATCCCATCTGTTGAAGGTTATGGAGTTCCGCCAGGGATGACTTTGATCCTGCATGTCTAGCAAAGTGGAACCAATATGTCAATATAAGACATCTTGCTACTTCTGATGTTCTCCCAATAAAACATCATCATTCAATGTGGCGTGAATTTCCCGAGTGCCCAAGTCACAAACGCTATCATGGAAGATATTTCAGAAGTGCTCTGATTCTTGCTGTGTTGATGTTAAAGCAGTGAACAGCAAATTGGCTTTTTCCTCAATGAGGGCTCGAGCCTAAGGGCTGCTGGTGGAGTGAGTGTGTATCTGCCCCAGGCACAGAAACCAAAGGCTGTTTGAAACATTTTTAGCAAAACACTGCAGAACAGAAAGCTGTTTCTGCATTCAGGTATTGCAAAGCACGTTTCACATGAAAAGCTTTTTTCGAATCAGGAATGATACTGCCATGTAGAAATAGTAGGGTTATTTACTGTATTTGCTTTGGTTTACCAGGGCATCTCTAGATGCCTGGTGGTGGGCAGATCCACACAGTCTGCATTTGGCTTCAGCCATTTACAAGTTTAAGATGCATTTGAATCCTTTGATTTGAACAGGGCTAATTTGCTAGTCCCCAGCAGGACTTACTCTCTTGGGGGCTAGAAAGATTAAACTAAAACGATGCTTGTTATCTGACTAGGGTTCTGGTGACTTTTTTTTTTTTTTTGCAGTTAAGTTCCTTCCTGGTTTATTCTGGACAAATTCTAAGAGTCCTGTGTAGGAAAGCTATGTCTTCTGCTCAGGACCCCACTAGTGGCAACAGAATGGTCTTTCCAGCACGAGGCTCATTTATTAAAGGCAATAATGAACAGAAAGTGACTCTCTTTGGTCTCATGCTTACAATAAGGCTGTTCTTTTGGGCCCCCCATGCATATCTGAGCAAGACTGGGAAAATCATATAAGTGCTGGCATAAGATGCTTGCAAATTAGAATCTCAGACCGAGCTAGTGTTTGTTTTCAGTAATGCTACATTGGACTCTATGAAAGGAAGATCTTGATAAACACTGTACCTTAGCATAGCTGACAAAATTTTACATAAAGTTATCCTGGAAGATGATTGTAGAGTTTAAAATGTGACTGCAGACATTTATAATCAAATTACTTTGCCCCCGTTCAGTATATAGTGCCTTATAAAGAGGACTTTGAATGGCTGTGGACAGAGCCACTTCAGTCTCTGTTCGGAAAGCACATGGGCACTGTTATCCTGGAGTGAAGAGGTATGAAAGTACAGTGGACTTGCCCCACAAGCAGCAAATGGAAGATCATCTATTTTGCTCTATTTATTCCTTTGTGATCACTCTCTTCTCCCTGGGGCTTTCTCATCTGCACACTCTGCATTACTTATGGACTGCTAAGCCAAATCTCCAAAGACATCTGAGAAAACCTGACAGGTTCAGTTTCGAATCTCAATCAATGCTGCATTTCTCTCCAAACCAGAATTAGCCCCTGGAAACTGGGGTAAAGGCATATGTGCCTTTTGTTTGGCTCTTTGGGAAGCCATTCCTTTGCCATAGCAGATGAAAATCAGGGAGAACACCAGATCATTTGCTGAGATGGCACATCTTCCTCCAGAAATATGTGGTTAATTTTAATAGCTCAACTATTTAATGTGCCAGGTTATAGTTAACACTGTCTATTACTTGTAATGAGCTAAACTGGGACATCTCTGTCACTTGAGGGTGCTACAGCTGAAAGGAGGGTTTCATAAGAAGCTCTTGATCTGTCAGTTGGCAACTACAGCTCTTGCATCTTCAGCTGAGATAAAAGCACTGTTTGCTTAACAGGATTGAATTTTCCTCAAAGAAATAATTGAAACAATAGAAGAATCACCCAAACCTGCGCTGAGCATTAGCAGATGAGCTGGCTTAAAATCGATCCATTTGGAAAGGAAGTAATGTGCAGATTGGTCAAGGTAATGATGGTATCAGATGATAAAATGGACGCAAGGGTGGAGAAAGCTTGTGAGGGATATAGTGTCACCTAAAAGCTTTGCAGAAGTGCTTTTATTACCCTGAATCAGCTTGGTTTTGCACTGACACTTAGCTGTTTGCAAAGAATTATACCTGCTTCTGAGATAAATACATCTGACAGTGAACTCTTAACCCCTCTTTTTCAGGCTCCTTTTGGGCAGTGGCCGTAGAGAAGGAGATGCTTTCAATTTTTCCAAATACAGAGTTAGAGACAATGGGGTGCAAAACTATGGTACATAATTTACTAGTGAGCAGAACACTTCAGGAAAATTAGAGTCATTATTGAATGTAATGAAACCTGACAAATTAGAGTTTCATGGGCCCTCCCTGAGATTAGCGTGATCCATTAAACATGCTCTCTGACTGCTAAATGGCGTTGTCCCATTTCTCCATAAGAAGTTGAGAAATTCTGAGGTAACTCTGGCTAACAGCTGATTGAAAGCACCCAATCAAGAGCTCCTTAAAGTAAGAGGAGAAATTATCCTGATTAACATTATTTCCAAGAAGGTAGTCTCTAAGTAGGCTGTAAATTGTGTTAGAAGCATTTGGGTATTTCAGGGAAGGCTGAATTTGACACTGAAGTGGCCACAAAGTAATGTACGAAGTGGAGTGATCAAGGGAAGAACATTTTGTTGATTGTGGTGGGAAAATTGAATTACTCTCAGTTGCATTGCTATTCAGAATATGTGCATTAAAGTGAGTGATACACAGGTTAAAAGAAGAGCAAGCAAATACAGAGAGCAGAAAAAGCCCCTTTCACATATCCTTCTTGCCTCATTATTTATATTGTAAGATTGTTTTCACAGGGCTGATCATGAATACCTTATCCATTATGCAAAGACATCCCAGTGATGCAAACTAAATCAATACAATAGTATTCCTTAAAATAATTGCTTTTTCCTTGACTGATTCTACATTAAAAGCAACCTTTAAGTGACAGCCATTAACATGAGACCTGGTCACTGGTACTGACTGAGCTTCCTGAGGTAAATGGTGAAGGGTCTGTGTGATAGAGCTGGTACTGAATTTCACAACAAAGCCTTGAAACTGGGAGTTAGTGAGAGAGTGCATAAGTTGCCAGTTTGGGATAAAGGGTCTTTATCTTGTGGAAGAGGTAGCACATGGATGTTCTCTAGTGCCTGGTGCTTCAGGAACCACATTAAGCTTTCTTTAGTAGAGGAGATGCCGTGGTTGATGTAGTTGAACACAGTAACATTCCAGCCTAGATTAGCCTCTCCATTGATACATTGTCCCAAAATCCAAATCTCACATCTAAAAACGTTGTATAGCATACGTGTGCTGGAGTGATGAACCTGCCGTTTAGTTTTGCTTTAGTTTTGCATTAGTTCCATGTCTTGGTCAAACCCATCTCCCATCCCACATCCCAGTTTGGGAAGTCCTGCATACTGCCAGGCACATTCCATAGTGTCTTTCAGAAGCTTCCAGTGCAATGATGCATGACACTGAAATGCAATAGAAATTAAAACTTGGAATAATGGCAGGCATTAATAGATATTTCTGATATTTCTGCACCAAATATTTAAGTGTAATGGTAAATGGCAAGTTAAAAGAGCCGCATGACTAAAGTTTAATGCTAAGAGCTGGCTAGTATGATAATGTCGTCTTATTTCATAACATCCTCAAAGCTGACCAAAACTGATCTAGAAGACCGATTTGTGGTTTTTTTCCAGTATCACTTATTAAAGATAGCTCAGCTAGTGGTGCTTTGAGTGGCGTTTCAGCCAGAGCAATGGGCATTTGTACAATGTTAAAAGTGCCACCGTGGCATGTAAAGAATTATAGGAAGAAACTTTGAAAGTTTGGAAAGGAAAACAATCATTTGAAATACAAATAAGATTCCTGTAATCTTACCTCAGCCTAGAAGGAATCTTTCAGCATGGTGTGGTGCAGAGGAAAACATGATGATTGTGACCATAGTCCTTGAGAAGTTAAGTTTATTCCCCCCAGTCTAACTGCTTAATTTATAATGCCCATCCCTGTAATATCTGAGCTCTGTTTGACATTGTGTTTCAGGACTGGCAGCTCATGCCTGCTGTCAAGAGGAGATCTTTAAGGAAGATCTCTTTTGGTTATGATGTAGCTTATACATAAAACTATTTATGGTAGCTGCTTACATGTATCCTCTTCTAAAAGATAAAGCGCTTGAGTGCAGGCTGAATGCCTGCTACCTTCTCATCTCCCTGATGTTCATTATAAACCAAGAAGACAAGTTTTTTAAAAGCTATTCAGATGTTTTGTGCCGTAACTTTCTCTAGTAGATATATTCCTATTGATTGCAATGAAACACACAGGGTAGAAGAGAGCAGATCAATTGAAAAGTAAAGTTAAGACAGCAAGCACACTTCTTTTCCACTTACAGTAATGGAGGCAGTTAGGGCTGGATCTATCCCAGGTGTAATGCTCCTGAAGTCAATGAAGTAGTACCAGCGATGAATTTGGCTCCCAGTGTTCTGTTTTGACCTTTTCAGAAGGTTGCTCTGCAGGAGTGAAACTATTAAATACAGCCAGCGATACCTTAAGTTGAAATATAGAAAAGGCAAAGCTAGTGTGCCTAGCACCTTTTTCATTAAGGAAGAGGCCTGGCTTTTATAGAGTAAGGGGAAAAGAATTGATTCCAGATAAGTGCTGAAGTTAGTCTCAGGTTTCCCTGGTGAATAACAATCCCAAGTTGGCCTGACACTTGAATATCTCTGCATTTGTGCATGGCTGTCTGGAAGGGACTGCATTGTCTTTCTGTACACCTGGGCATCAGAATGGGTTTGAGTTGGATAGACACTATTCATCTGCTCACCAATGATCCATGTAAACCAGCTGAACATGCTTCTTCATTCAAGTTCAAGGGTCCTGAAATTGCCTGGCAGTTCTCAGTGTGACAATCTTTATTAGCTGGTGCTTGGATTTCAGTAGACAGCACAGCTTCTTCACACACTGCAATTGTCTCAGGAAGGCAGGGGCTAGCGCTGTGAGTTTGGAGTACTTGCAGTTTCAAACCATTGTTTTACATCTTTGGGTACACTAATCTTGACTATAAGAGAGCAGCATGTTCTGTGGCAGCTGAGAGGCAGCAGTGCATCTGAGAATGGTCCCTCCTACTGCATTGCCCTCCACTGAAATTCCCAGTGGTCTCTGAGAGCAGCAACAGTGGGCACTGTCCACGGAGACAGAGGCTTTGCTAACAAGGATGGAGATGGAAAAGCCGTGGCTCCTCCTCGGATAGTTGAATTAGCAAGGATGGCAGAAGTCCACAAAGGTGTATTAGAGGTGTGCTGCAGGAGGTCCCTTTGCCTGCAGAGGGATCAGGGCAGCTGGAGCAAACGCTGCTGCTGTGGAAGGGAGAGCCCAGAAATGTGTCAGAAGTGTTATCACTGTCGCACTGCCTTGGCCCAGAGGTGATGCTCAACAGGCACTCCAGGGGTGGCTGGCTGTGTGCTCCTACCCCTCTTCTCATAGCTCCTTCGCTTTCTCTTTTCTCATGTCCAGACCTCCTGTGCCCTTTCCTTTTATGGCCCCTTTCCTCCTCCTGTCCTTCCCAACAAAGCTCTCCCCAGCTGAGCTGACTGATGGCCCTAAACTGACATGTACAACATGTCAATCTGCTGATGTCTGCCACCCTAACGTGGGCTGTGGGCTTTTTGGGGGCAGGGTCTGATCCCACATTGCCTGGCTCAAATGGACCAAGTCTTCCCCTTCCCCTTCCCCTTAGCTACTTGTACAGTAAATGCACTGATTTGCAACAAGTTCTGATTTTGCTGGTGGGACAGGGAGGAAGAGTAAATAGATCTAAAGATTCCTTGACCCATTTGGACCTACCCATCCTACAGGTGCATGTGAGGTGAGAGGATTTCAACACAGACAACTCTGAATAAGACCAATTCATGCTGATGGAAAGTTTTTAGTCAATTACAATCTCAGTATTCTCATTTGCCCTATTTCTTGTACCTTGTAATTCCTCTACTAGGTGAAGTTTGAGTCCCTGTCCCAGCAGAAGTTCCCAAGCAGAGACCATGAAGTAGTCTCCTGCAGCAAGGGCTTTCTTACTCTTGCAGTCTACAGCACTATGTTTACTAGTTTCTTCTAAAGTGTTATCATAAATAATTAAAGCTAAACTGTGCTTGTTAAATAAATGAGGAATGCACATGTTCAGATGCATTATCTATGTTTTAATTGCACTCATTTGTTGATGCTGTCCTTGGGTAAGGAGGCAGGAGACTTCAGCCTGAATGAAGGACTTGGGAGCTACAGAATCTGGACCCTCATTTGTTTGCACAGGAATTTTTAATATTAGCGTGGTGGTGAACATCATCCAGATGATGTTCCTGGAGACAGGTGCCATCCTTCTGCTATGGGCTTTAAAAGTGTAGAGAAACTACTTTCTGGAGTGAAATCTTTAGAGATGTGGTTTCTTACATCCAGGTTGCTGTTCAGGATGTGCAGGACATCCTGGAGAATCCCAGTGTCTGTCATGTTCACAACCATGTATGTTCATGCTGAGGACTCTGCAGTGGGCACTGCCCATGCCTGCCCCCCACAGCCTGCTGGGGCTGGGGTGGCCCCAGGGCTCCCCGAGGTGTTCCCCGTGCTGCTTCCTGCACCGGGGGTTTTGCTTGTTTTATTTCCTCCTATGAACTTCTCAGGTGCACCCAGTCTGCACACACTGAGCCCCGCAGGGCTCACTCATCTGTGGGCTTGTAGCATCCCTCCCTTTCAGAAAGACATCCAGCTTCATCTTAGAGCTGGTTTTAAAACTAATTGCTGCACAGAGTTTCACAGCTGTCCTGATTAGTGATTTGAAACTTCTGGACTTAGTAACTCCATCTTCATTAGGAAGATCTGTTTTTATAATAATTGTCTCTAAAGAGGGCCTGGGGGATTATTAAGAGATGGCATTCATTATCAGTAAAAATGCCATGAAGAAATTTCATAGACAAATGTTGATGTTCTGGATGATGTAGATTTTCTTCCGCAAGGAAACAATTTTATCTAAAAAGCATAATTATCTTAATAATTATCCTGAAAACTAAATGGGATTTTGAGGCTTGGTCAGGGTTGTCTAGGTGTTTGACACCTGCAGTGCTGAGCAGCTGGCAAAGGTAAGTCTGGTAATTTGGGGAAAAAGCCTGAACACAAACCAGCAGAAAAAAGGATGTGGAGGCAGAGTAAGGAAGAGCTTTGGTAGAATCAGACATTTAAAAAGCAGACTAAGTTGGAGAGGAATGAACTCAGGCTGCAGACACCAACTTTGGAGCTTGAGGGCTAAATGCTAATAGAATATGGCAGGTGGAGAACAAAGGATTTTTGTTTTATTTATTTGTTTTTCAAATTTATTTAACTAGGAGGTTACAAGAAGGGCTAGTAACTACAAGATATGCTGGATAGTGTGATGGATCAGTAACCAGCAAGAGGGCTTGCTGGGGATAGGTGAAGATGCAGCAAGACTGCCCTAGATTAGGAAGAGATGGCCAGAGAAAGGTGATGAGCAAAAGGAGTGGGTTGCTTGCTGAATTTCTGGAGGTTTTTAACTACAGAAAGTAAAGTGAACATCAAAAGCATTTGGTGCATATCAGAAGCAAGAACAATACACTGATAAAAGGCAGCTGTAGGATCAGTCAGATGTCTGTATCTATGGTCACTGAAGGAATTAGGTATCCTTAAGATACTTCCCCACAGCATCTCTATAGTGTTTTATTAAAAGACTTTTGTCTTTAAAGAGTGATAATAGAGCAAGAGGGAACGAATTGATTTGCTTTTTTTTCTGTACCTCAGCTTTGCCTTCTTGATGTTTATTTTGGTTATTGTGGCTTCTGAGGCATTTTTAATTAGTATTTCTTTCTTAAACAGAGTGGCTGTGAATGATTCAGTATCTCATGTCCGAGGCTGCAGAAAATATTATTTTACTGAAAAGGAATGAGAAAGTGAATTTTCTCTGAGGAGATATGTTTTTGAATGGTTGTTTGTATCTGCATCTAGAAGAAAGGAAATGATTATTTCATATGGCAGCTGAGAGATGGTCATGAGGAAAAGGAAGCCATTATTAATTAATCATCAATTATTATTTTAATATTTATGTAGCACTGTGTGACTGGTGCCCCACAGGGATGGCAGATCATCTCTCTGCCTGAGGAGCCTACATTCTAAATTTAGCCATGGTGATGGCTGCTCATGGCAGATGATGTGTTTTCATCATTCCCTACTCTGCCTCAGCTTTTCAGTTGAATCTCATTTTAATTCACTATCCCAAACAGAGGGAAGCCTGCACTAAGCAGGAATGGCAAGATCAGAGTCTAAAAGAGTACAATCAATGCAGTAAACAGAGAGGCAGGATTAGAGGTCTGATCTCAGAGTTGCATCTTGCAATCCTTACCCAGAATTGCAATAATGTAAACAAATTTTTTCCAAGAATAAAGAGTTCAGGATTTGGTGCCAATTTGAAAAGACCTGCCCTTTCTGGGCCCTCAGACTGATGTCCAAGTAAAGTTTTGGGGTTTTTTTCAAAGTCCTTAAATTGACACACTTAATAGTGAGACCTGACCTCCGTGGAACTGGTGGCAGCCATACTGGGATGTTTCTCTTCCTGATGTTTTCTCTGACCTTACCTCTTGCTGAAGTCCCATTCCTGTTTTTTCTGCTTTTAAGCAGGTGTTTCTGGATGCTGTACCTCTGCCTGATACTGAACTCCGCTGGCAGCAGTCAGTAGGATAATAAATGTATTCCAAAATACATCTAGATAAAACCCATATGTAGATAAACCCCATATATTTAGACCCTAAGAATTAGATACATCACAAGGGTTGTATCATGTAAGGTGGCAGTTCTGCAAAGTGTAAAATTGGACTCTGTGGTTCAAAGAATACATTTATGTGGCAGCCACTTAAAGTGGAGTGGATTTGAAAAAGCAACTGAAAATATGTAGTACTGAGAGAAACCAGCGTTTATGTAAAGTACCTATCGTCAAAGTGTGGTGTAGTGGCTGGAACAGAAAATGGGAGTCAAACAGTCTAGGGTTTATTTTTGGCTCAAGCATATCTGTAGTGAAGTCAAATTAATTTGAGCTAAATTCAGAAGTCTCTCCTTATATAGGATTTTTGATCTACTTTCAGAACTCTGCTCTAGATATGCGCTGTTTTGTTTTTCTAAAGGGTGATCTAAAAGCATTGAAGGAAGTTGCTACATTTTCTATTAATGTATGCAAGGTTTTTTCTATAAGCATGTGGGCTAGCATGAGATGTATGACTTCTATGCTGGGAGGGATAAACATGTGGAAATCTATAGCTATTGCCAGGTGACAGTCTTAATCAGAAATCTGTTGGCTTCACTGAAATCTTGCATAGATATTTTCCCCTGTCAGGTGACCTACTTAAATAGGAGAGTACTGTGTAACACTCTTACAGAGGTTTCTTGGCAGAGAGTCCCTGTTTTGCAGAGTAGAAATCCAGGACAAAAAGACAAGTTTTCATTTACTGGTACATTTTCATTCATTTAAATGAAGAAAAAAATGAATAAAAGAAGTTTAAATATTTTGAATATGACTTTCGTTTGTCAAAAAAGACTCTAAAGAACCAAACCAAAACAATCTGGTGCCTCCAGGGGAATGCCTTCATAGTGCTCTGCCAAAGGTAGTTAACTCCAGGGGAGTTCTCTTGAAGAAGTTCAGCCTCCTGGAGAGTGAGTTTATGGTTGGGATGTTGTTTACAGGACGTGTCATGGTTTGGCTGCACAGTACCCCCTGTACTGTGCAGGGGGTAGCAGATACATCCTTAGAGATTATTGCATGAGAGGATGTTGTGGTTCACTTTTGTTTCAACCTGCTTCCAAGTCAAGACGGTTGTTCAAATGTACTCCCGAGAGTGAGGCGAGAGACAGTGTAGCCTATGGGCAGTGGGTTCTGCAGAGGCATGATTTGACAGTGGTTTCATCCCTCTGGGCTGGCACAGGCCTCTGTTACACTGAGCGTTCTCACTGTCTGCACAGAGCTGGGCATGTTCCCTTTGGGGCTCAGTACCTCGTAGAAGTAGGACCTAATCACCTAAGCCAGTACTTGAATGCACAGTCCTGAAATAATTCACAGAAAAAAGTGTGTAAGAGGATGTGTTACTGTCTTGTTCATCTGATTGGAAATAAAAAGCAGAGCTATGAGAGGAGAGGGAGACACCAGTTTGGTTGCCTGTGTTGCCACGTCCTGCTGACAGCAGAGCAGGATGGGCACAGCACTGAGAGCAGCCACAGCTGGCTTGGCCACTCTGGTTAGTGTAACTGCCCTCCCTTCTCACAAGCATTGTGTCAGCGGGGAGAGAAGCAAACCTTCAGGCAGGGCTATAAGATGGCACTTTTGGAAATACCTAAAGGCTGAAACAATACTAACTTCACTGAAAGTCATTTTAAAGTCAGTGAGACTTGGCCTTCTAAATCTTTCTAGTGCTTTTCTTACAAGTTACCATCAGTATTTGAAAATCTAATCTATTAGCTGTGCCTCCATTGCACCATCCATCTGAGGATCTCTAATCAAAGCTGTAAAGATTTATAAATCTGTAATACCTTATGAATTCTCTATATTGACTTGAATTTTGGAATGTTTACTGTATGAGTGTATTGATTAAGGTTAATAGGAAAAATAACCCAGTCAGTAATAAAAGCTGATGGTAGACCAGCCCAGTTCAGGTGGGTGACAGCCCAGGATGGAGAGATCCAGCAGGTAAAGGTCAGCATGAATGGCTTGTGTGGCCTGTTCATCTTTTCCTCACTGGGACAAGGGAGAGCCTAAGGGAGACCTGCTGAGGGGAGAGCAATGTCTCCTGATATATGAATCAGCTGTAATCGTGTTGCCATCAGGTGACACAAGGTACACCTGTCTGCCTTTCTTTAACTCACTGTTAAGCAGCACCTCGGATTTAAAGGCACTGACAGAAGTCCAGCAGTCCTCACTGTTTGTTAGGTAAATAGGGTTCATTTTTAGGGTCCTGCTTCTCATCTCAGGGCTGCCTGTCCCGGTAGGAGCAGCTGCAGGATTGTGCCCTGGGAAAGAGAATGATGCCTCATGCCCCAGGGAGGTGCAGTCAGAGCAGCAGAGGTGTCACTCACCACAGCACACTTCTGGGGGAAACAACCGTAGGTTATCCAGTTCAGCAGCTGACCTGGACCTCTGGACCTGTACTGTTCTGCCTGAAGCCATTCTGTAGACTGCAGGCAAAAATATTAGTGATCTGCAGGAAAAGCCAGACTCCCTGACATGGATGTAACATTAGGCTTAGCTGCAAGACCAGAAGCAGTAGAATTTGTATCCTGAGTATCTTCTTTTCTGGTTCAAGCTCCTTGGGATATTAACTCTGGTTGTTCTAACTCAGTCTTTTATCTTTGTGGTTTATAAAGCAAAAGAGCTTTTTTTTCTCTGTTAATTTCCAGTGTATTGCTTTCTTGTTTTAAATAAGGCTGCTGCTCTATTTTTGAGTAACATAATGAGTGAAAAATTACTTTATTCATCCTGGTGGCAGGACAGCAATTTGTTACACTGCCAGCTAGAGGACCTGGATCAGAAACAAATTTGGGTTCCCAGGCTGTATGCCAGAAGAGCTGAGACATATTTTTGAGGTGATGTACTTGGACCCTAGGGGGAGATTGTTGACTGAACTGAGGTGCTTTCACAAACATCCTGCCAGCTGAGCCTTGACACACTGCTGGTCTTTGCCTCAAATGGGCAGGTCCCCTGCCCCACACTCTGCATGGTGGCTGGGAACTGCTCCCAGGAGCTGGAAGCACAGATGAAGAATTGAGGATGCTTGCAGTGGAAATGAAGTTCATGTGTTCACACTTACTTAACACTTACTATTCAATTGATCCAAGCACAAGGATCATGTATAATGATGACTGTGGGTTGTTGGGGGTGGGGGGGGGGTTGTTGTCCTTTTTACGTGGGGCCAGAGCTGAAACTTGAGCAGAAGATGACACAAGGCCATTGCTTCCCGTGTGACCACCCCGGACTTGACCTAGTTCCACATCACCCTTTGGAACAACCCTCTCTCTCTGTTGCTTCCCTGTAGCCCTTCCCACCCTGCTCTGTGACACTTCCTCATCTCCCAGACCATTTCCACCTTGGCCATGCTGCTGCCATCTTAGGCAGATGCAAGGTGGAAGCTGGGGGCACGGTCTTCTAGTGGAGCAGCCCTGAGAAGTTTGCTAAATTCTGAGGCTGCAACTTTTTTAAAGGACTGAACCTACATAGGGCCTGATCTGTAACAGTTATTGTTTGGGTGAGGCAGCATCTTCCAGCTGCTCTTCTCTTCATGGATAAAGATATCATCAGCTGGAATGATCTGCTTCCATATTTTGTATAGACATATTAAGTGCTTGGAAAAACTCCAGGTACTTCAAGTGAGTCTGTAAAGAGAAAAGCTACAGGCTGAGACTGCAAGGGAGAATATGTTGTTAGGACCATTTTATCAAAAAATAACTCCCATTTCTTTTATCTGGGTAGATGCAATACTGATTATTATGACTGTATGATTAGATGGTCATGGATAGGTATGTTTATATATTATTTTCTGATTTTTATGTATACCTGTAGTTATTTCAGAGGGTGAAATTCAGGTTATTAGTATCACTGTTGGAGCAGTAAGAAGGTACTCTAAAATCAAGGGAAGTCTGCATAGATCTGAGTCATGTGTCCTAGATACACGATAATTACGATAATAGACAAGAAATAGGGTTTTCAAGCAAAGCTATGAGGTGACACATTTAAAGCAAAGGAAGAAATTTTTTTCACACAGTCAATAGTTAAAAGTGTGGAACTTCTTGCTACAGGCTGTTGTTGATGCTGAAGCTTACAGGAACCTTTTTGAAAGTTGATAGGAAAAAAAATATCTTTGTATTTACAGCATACCACAACATCTGATTGTGTCTTTAGCTTTAGCTTTTAAACAGCAGGTCTCTGGAAGTACAGGAGAATGCTGCAGAGTATCACTGTGCATTTCCCCTGTTCTTCCTTAGGACTTGGCTGGAATGAGGACACGGGCAAGAAGAGCTTTGCTCTGACTAGCGTTTTCAACTCTTACAGTAAACATTAAATGGAGTTATGTGACAGGAAGGTAAGGAAGAAATAAAGGTAGAGGGTTGGATGCTGATTACCACTGGCATAAATCCAAGGATGCAATCAAACAGCTCACAGAGCCACAGAGCACTGGGGTACCTGAGGACAGCTTCAGCCCAGCTCCCTAAGGACTCTGCAGGTGCCAGCATCACACTTCCTGCTCAGTAAAGACAAGCATAGGCATAAATTTCCACCTGGCCAATTTCAAGATCTTATTCCATCTGCCCAACCTATGAGAGAAGAGACGGCTCAAGGGGAACCCATTAACTTCAGTAAGGACCCCCTTTGCGTTCTTGATGACTAAAATCCTCCTCTTGAGCAGAGTTGAGCACACACTTGCCATGGTGTGTATTCACACACAAATATGCACGTATCACTGAGGGCCCAGCTGCAGACCCACACTTCACAGTGAGTGCAGCATGTCTCTGGCTCTCTGAATCTGATGTGTGTGTATGGGAATTCTGAGTCAACCATGGCTGTGTACACGAAGCATACAAAACCAGAGCTGTAGCAGAACAGGTAGGAACTTACTGATGGCAGTGCTTGTTTCAGCCCATTTGTTTTGCCTTTTCCATTTTTGTAGAGGTTGTGACAATGGACAGAAATACATAAAAGTAAGGGAGACGTGTGTATTCTCTGGCCTCATCTGGTCAGCACTTACAGATTTCTCACTTGGCAAAGTGACTACTCTGTAATCACTGGAGCATATAAATCTTGGCCTTTTTTTGACTGGGACCTGTGCGTGGTAATGGATGAGCAGAGAGGCAGTTTCTGTCATAAAGAGGGTGAGTATTATGCAATTTAAAGGGGCCACAGTTTTTCCTGTTTGTTGAATCTATTACTTTTTTGCTTTGTGAACATCTGAATTTTCTATGTGCAGGTAAGAAATACCTACAATTTATTGTAGTGATATGACAAAGCACAGAGTAGACCAGCATTCCCCACTGATTTGCATCCAGTGGGATCTTGAGAGCTGTGAGATTATGTTGTTTGGAGAGCCAAGAGGAAGGAGAAGTAGCAGGACAATTTCCAGTAGAGGTAACAGTCACAAAGTGGCTTTGGATTGAGCTGCATTTGCCCTGGTGCCCAGCATAATCCCGCTGTCCCCAAAGCGGTGTCAGCAGTACCCGGTGCTGGCTGTGTGCCATGTGTGCATGGCAGACTTGCAGGAGTTTGCAGGGACTGGTATCTCATGAACCCTCCCAGGTGACCTCTTGGGTCAAAGCCATCCAGAGCACTCTCAGCAGTTGACTGGCATTGACCAGTCAAGAGATTTACTGACACGTGTAGCCCAGTTTAGACTTTGTTGCACGCAGTTAAAAGCTGTCCCACCAGTTTGTTTGCTGATACTCCCCCAGATCTGGCATTCCTCTGATTACACAGCCAACTGTAGTTTGTTGTTATTTAGACCAAACCATGCCTCGGGCAAAACTGAAATCTCTGCTGGGCCTCATTAGGGAAATGAGGAGCAGGGTGTGTGGAGCGGGCTGCAGGAGGTGCCGCTGTTCCCACCGCAGGACTGGGAGGTGAACGCCCCTGGCCAGGCAGGTTAGTGGGGTCTGTGGTTTCAATGTAGCCCTTTGCCAACACCCTTCCATTGCAGGAGGGGTAGGAATCTCACTAGATGGAGAGCTTTTATCCTGGTTTCAGCTGGGATGGAGTTAATTTCTTCCTAGCAGCTGGTAGAGGTCTGTGTTTTGGATTTAATATGAGAGTAATACTGGTAACACACTGATGTATTAGGTATTGCAGAGCAGCACTTACCTTAAGTCAAGGACTTTTCAGTTTCGTGTGCTCTGACAGTGAGCAGGTCCAGAAATAAACTGGAAGGGAGCACAGCCGGGACAGGTGGCCCAAACTGGCCCAAGGGATATTCCATGCCATTGAACATCATGCTCAGTGTGGGGGGAGATGGCTGCCAGGGGCTGATCACTGCAGGAGGATGGGCTGGGCATCAGTCAGCAGGTGGTGAGCAACTGTACTGTGCATCACTTGCTCATCTATTATTATTACTGTTGTTGGTATTATGATTATACTGTTATGATGATACTATTATTATTATTACCTTTATTTCAGTCATTAATTTTTTCTAACCAATTGAGCTTTACCTTTTCCCAGTTTTCCTTCTCATTTGAACTGGGGTTGGGAGACAGTGAGCAAGTGGCTGTGTGGGACTTAGCTGCTGGCTGGGGTTAAAACACAACAGCTTTTGAAAAGTTGACACGCATGCTATGTGATGTAGGCTGCTCCATTGCTGTCTTGGGTTTGCTTTTTTCTAGTCACCGTTTTAAAGAGCAGTACTACCAGGGCAAAATGGTTTCTGTGCATCTCTGGCAATTTCATAATCATGGATTTAGATACATGAAGACTGATCACATAGTTGTTGGTAGGTGGAAAAGTCTTTGTCTTCAAGTAGTGCAGAATGTCTTAGTCTGCTTAGTTACATTGATAGTTTGGAAGAAAGAGTGATTAGTGAAACCTGGAATAATTATTTCATTTTCAAACTTCTTTTGCTAGCCATTTTTCTTTTCTTGTGTTTAAATATCACCTTGATGTTGCCTTATGTCTCCCTTACTTTACCTTGCTTTATACCCTACTGGACTTTAGCTATGTAATTCCTGTCTTGCCCTTTGATCTAGTTGTTCCCAACCTTTGGAGTTGATTGTGTAACCAGAGGTGCAAGTAATGTTTTCCCACTGAAGATCAGACATGTCATATGAGACATTATCTTTAATGCCACTCTGTAGTTCACTTTGTTTTGCTAGTTCAACCTGCAACAAGTTACTAAAGTTAACTTATAAATGTTGTAATTTATGTTATGAAGAAGAGTACTGTTTGAAGAGAGTAAATGCCTGTTCCAACCACCACAGCAGCAAACTCCACCCCTTGTGCTCCTAACAGCCGACCATTGTCTGCCTCTTCTTTCACATTAAACAGAATAACAAAAGCATTCTTAGAATATCAGAAGATTTTTTTGGATGAGCACCTAAGAAGGGAAACTGTGTTTTTTTAAGATCTCTGTTTTTATTTTGGCACAAATTACAGATGTTCACAGAAGTATCAGTAAGTGCAGGCTATGGAGATGGGCTGCTTCTCATTAAACCTGCATGTGCTATTGTTTTCTTACTTCTTTAGACCTGGCCTTCATTTTGAGGTCAGACTTTAATTTCTAAAAATTGTAATTTTAAAGCTATGTATAGTGCTTTGTGATTACCTGGAACTGCTAAAAAATGACTTGTCAGTGGCAAAATAAATATATAGGAGTTGTAGCTGCCTTAACTCTGCTAGAGGTAGTAAAAAAGATGGTCTAAACATTTGAGTGATTTTAACAAGGGAGCAGAAGAAAGTGAAGTGTCTTGTTGCATTGCAAAGAGTTTTACAGGCAGAAGTTGACAACACAGGAGGCTCCTGCTCCCTGTATTTAAAGTTTACTTTGCCATTTGACTTCAGTGGGTTCGGTGTTGTAGTGAATAATTTATAGGCAGTAAGAATGAGCTCATTAGTCACCTTTTCAGAGCTTAAGTGAGTTTTGTGGTTGTCATTACATGGGTCTTCTGTTTGCAGGCACAACAAAAGGAGGCTCGGTGGCTGCCTGGCACAGCCCCTACTGGCCCGGCTGCTGCTGAAACCCCAACTCTGCTGCCCAGCAGTGGTCCAGTAACCTGCAGGGCTTTTTCCAGGGATACCTTATTTATTTTTTCTTACGTGTGGCATTTGATTTGATACCCTGTTTTTTCATGCTGGGGGTGCTCTTTGTTGTGAAAAAGAATATTGAAGATTATGTGACAGGTGATGTGGAATAAGTAAAACCCTTATTGGGTTTTTTATTATTTTATTGCTTCCATACAAGCAGATAAAAGTGACTTTTCTCCTCAAACGTTCTTACAAATTTTGTTACAGTGTGTCTTGATTTTGGCTGTGATGGAGTTAATTTTCTTCCTAGTAGCTGATACAATGCTGTGGTTTGGATTTATTATGAGAATGATTTTGGTAACACGCTGCTGGTTTACTTGTTGCTGTGCAGTGCTCAGCCTAAGTCAAGGGCTTTTCAGTTTCCATGCTCTGCCAGCAAGCAGGTGCACAAGAAGCTGGGAGAGAGCACAGCCAGGAGAGTTGACTGCAACTGGCCAAAGGGATATTCCACATCAAAGAGCATCATGCCCAGTAGATAAGCTGGGGAAGTTGGTTGGGAAGGGCTGATCACTGTAGGGGTATGGACTGGGTATCGCGCAGCAGGTGGTGAGCAGCTGTACTGTGTATCATTTTTGTGTCCATCTTGGGATTTATTTTTCTCTCTCTCACTCTCTCATATCTTCCTTTCTACTACTACTATTAATGTAATATTATACTTTATTTTATTTATTAAGCTGCTCTCAACTCACAGTTTTTACCTTTTTGTGATTCTCGTTCCCGTCCCGCCAGGGGTGGGAGGAGTGCATAGTACTTAGTTGCTGGCTGAGATTAAACCACAACATAGCCATAACATTTTTTTGTCCTTGAAATGCTTATGGAAGTGCTAAACTGTGCTGGAGCTAGCTGAACCTAAGAAAAGTGCTTAACTATCAATGTTTACAAGACTGCAGACGTAAAGAGAAAAACATTCCCAAGATTATTTCATAGTGCTTCAGCAGCTGAGGCCCAGCCCATCCTTGTGACATCCCTGTGAGAAACCTGTGGAATGTGAAATTTGCCTGCAAAAAGTCTGTGAGGTGCCAGATGCACCATACCTCCGAGGTTTCTGCAGCTGCTCCCTGAAGTTACCTGTTGCAGAAGGACTGGGGCAGTGCCAAAAGGCCTGGCAGGAATCAATGTCCCAGTGCACAAGTCAGTCCATTATAATAATGCAGTCTTGTCACCGTAGAGAAGCCAAAAGCTGCTTGCAGGGAAACCCACCTCACAGGACACAAATGTAGCAGCCAGGGGGCGGTTCTCTGGCCACAGAGGTTGTTGCTGGGATGTGGGTACTTGAGCTGTGCTTTTTTGCTATGCCAGGTTTCCTCCTTTCTCCCAAAATCTTGCTTACCTGCTCTGCCTAATGGCTGCTCTCTGGTTCAGCCTTGGAGGCTACCTCACTTGTGGCTGTGGAGGGGAGCACAGGACAAGACAGAACCTTTCTGCAGATGGTACTGACTCCTTTTACTCCTTCCACTGCAGTTTTTCATTGCTTTCCATTCCTTGCTCCCTGGCACTTCTGGTGAGCTGATCTATAGCAGTAAAAACACACCAAGGATAGAAGTCTGCTTGTCCATCTTATGGCACTTTGTGTGTTCCCCACAACCTGCACCCTCTCAGCATCTCTTTGCAGACACAACTGTGGGTCAGCACAGCCATGCTTGTGCTTCATCCCTGCACTACCTCATACAGGCTCTTGTAGTTGTCTCTGTGTTGTTGCAATATGGGAATCTGTTTCACAGGATTTCCTCTGGGAACAGTGTTCAAGAATCGTACAGGAAGAGTAGAGCCAAGTAATGAGTAGAGGAAAGGACCCGGAAATATGCTGTGCTACAAAAAGCTGGAAATCAAGCTGGGACTCACACAAGTATAGTTGTGGCTAGGAAATGCACCTGGCACAAGTAAATGGTCAGAGGAGAGAGTAACTGCCTTCTGGCTTACAGCAGTGGTGATATAAACTGTGTTTAGTGTCAGTTGCAGAGAACTTCAATTGATGAGATGTGAACACAAACTTCACTACCTGAGAGGTCTTTTTGCAAATTTTAATTTTGCATGCATATATATACAAATAAAGGACAAATTCATAAAACAACTGATGAAGTGAACAGTTTGTATTCAGGAAAGCTAAGGCAAAATTTAAGAAGATGACTTTAAATAATTTTGTCTTAGTTTTAGAAATTCCACTTGGCAATGCAGTTTGGGAGTTTTATAAAAAGAACATGGTTTTCCATTGTAGTTTTCCCCAAAACTTCTGATCTTTGCTTGTCTACAGCGTTGGCTGCTGCTTTTCCTCCACACTGGTTTTGAGAACAAAATACAGTTGATCTCTGATTCTGCTGATTACTTGTAAGTTTGACTTCAGCTGCCAAGTAGTGAATACTGATGTTGAGGTAATGCTAGGCCACATCTTGTGGTATTACACCTTTACAACAGATAGCAGAGTTTGAGCACCAAACTCCAGAACATAGTTCCTTCATTTTCCAGCCTCTTTAAACACTGCATCTGTACTAGAAATACTGGCTTATATTACAGTTAATGTACCGAGTTAGTTAGGTGAGTTCAGACCTTTATAGCAGAAGACTCCAGTAAAGATATGTTTATCCCAGCAACATTTTGCTATCCCCTGACTAGGCTACTAAATAAGCTGCACTTGCAGAAGCTTTCCTTTCCCAGTATAAGCTAGGTTTGTGCTTGGGGTCCTTGTATGTTGGGTAATTACACTGTGAAAATGTCTCTCATATGGACTCATTTTAACAAATATATGTAGGGCAAACGAGCATGCATGATGCTGTCCTCCCACCACACTCATGCACAGGCGCAATTGCTGGTAGATTCTCAGTTGTATATAATTTTTGCACTAAGTATACTAATTTTCCTAGAAACTGCAAGCGTTACTACGATAACATCGTAAATGTGCATGCATTAATTTATAAAGGAGCTATTTAATAAAAACTGTGGATGTTATTGGAAGAAATAAATTTTATTTTAGCCTGTGAAACAGAAATACCATAGATAGTTTTGTTTCCTCAGACTTCTGACAAAGCTTTGTATTGGTGCTCCTTTTCTTACAGATTCAGTTCTGTTTCTGTTGGGTTTTGCCTGCTGGGGAAAATGAGAACTTGAAGACTAATTAAATGCAAGGTTGGGAAAATGCTTTGTAAATCTGATTCCATGTTCTCGAGTGAATGAGCAAAAGATAGATCTGTTGGTAAGCTGGAGTACGCTGGGCCTTCCCTGCATATGCAGCTTATAGCTCAGTGCTTGCTGTGGGTGAAGAAATGGGAAGGCATGCTTGCAGAAGCCATGGGACAGGCAGGCAGGGTACAACTGCTCTCAGAGCAGCTGCAAAGCCAGAGTTGCTCTCTTTCAGGGCAGCAGGGCACTGTTTGTCAGCCCATTAGGTGTGTTACCTCTGTACAGGGCAGAGACTCTGACTGTTCTGGTACTGTTCCAGGAATTCAGACACGGCTGTTTCTCTGCCCCAAAAGCAGGCATAGTGCAAAAAACAAATCCAGGCTGGTCTGCTGTGGTTAAAAATAAAGAAGTGTTGATACTGCAGGAGAAGAATGCTGGGAACAGGAGTTGTGAAAGCGGAAATGAATAAACACTGTATTCATGATTTAGTTTTTATAAGTTCCTGAAGGTGTCCAATGTGCTTGTGCTCTGTACAAGATTAAATCTATTGCCTCAGAGAAAACAGAAGGTTAGAAATATCAAGACTGATGAGGACACACCAGCCATTCTGCATGGGGGAAGAACTAACACGAAACAAGATGGTCAATGTACAGGTGTCAGGGCCTGAGCTGTGTCCCACACTGAGGGTCTGATTGCAAGACTCAGCAGCCCTGTCCACATCACTCTTTGGAAAGTACATCAGGACCCTTAAGAATTAGGAGGGGTTTTTGGAACAGCTGTGTAATTCTAAATTCTAATGAGCAAGCTTTGCTGGCAAACTTGCAGCAGACTTCAGGGAAGAAATCTGACTCTGATGTAGAGAGAATAAACATTGACAAGGATACCAGGCAATAAAGATATGGTAATTGGAGACCACGTTAGGAAGAGGAGCTTAAAGGTGAGGATAAATAGTGCAGGACTCTTGAAGTGTGGCAGGTGAGGCCAGAAGGCAGAAAGTAGAAATATTTAACAAGGTTATGTGACATGGTGTCCTGCTTTTGGCTGAGACAGTGGTGCTGTATTTTTGGATTCAGTATGAGAATTAAGTTGATACCACACTGATGTTTTAGTTATTGCTGTGTAGTGCTTGCCCTAAGTCAAGGACTTTTCAGTTTCCTGTGCTCTGACAGTGTCGTGCACAAGAAGCCGGGAGGGAGCATGGCCAGGACAGGGGGCCTGAACTAGTCAAAGGAATTTTCCATACTATAGAGCATCATGCCCAGTACATAAACTGTGGAGGAATTGACTAGGAGGGGCCAATTATTTCTTAGGGATGAGCAGGGCATCTGTCAGCAGGTGGTGAGCAAATGTATTGTGCATTATTTGTTCCTCTTGGGTGTTATTCCTCTTTCTGTTTCTTACTATTACTATCATCACCATTTTTTTTTTTTTTTTTTTTTTTAATTATGAAACTATTTCTATCTCAACCCAAGAGTTAAGGGTTTTTTTGTTTTGTTTTGGTTTTTTTTATTATTCTGATTCCTCTCCTCACTCTGTGTGTGTGGCAGGGGGAGCAAACGACTGTGTGGTATTTAGTTGCTATCTGGGGTTAAACCACGACACATGGTCATAATACTAGCAAAGAAAGATGTTCCCAGCAGAGACGGAGATTGAGGGGAGAAGATGAGCCCGTGAGCCCATGACCCTTGCTGTGCTTGTGTGCTCAATGGCTTGTGGGAAATTTTCAGGGATTCCAATCTAGAAGAGGATAAGAGATAAAGGAGTATAGAGAGATGGCTGGAAATCCTCATTAAATAAGATACTGCAACATCTGCAGTTGGTATTCTGAAATCTGAGTGGAAAGATTAGGCTGTTGTATATTAGCCCACAAGGCTAAAGTGCAGCTCAGCACTGTTGGAACTTCTAATCAGCCTTCAGTGCGGCAAGTACTTTGGTCTTGATGTACAAACAGTTTCATCTATCAGTGTTGCAAATCTTATGCTAAACGAATTAGTATTATTGCTCCCTCAGAAATGGGGAAATCAACACCTTAATAAAATTGGGGGCTTTCCTGAGATTACAATGAGTATTGAGTTACTTGATGGCCATACATTAGTTGTTCTGCTGCTGCTGGAGTCTCTAAGCCAGCAGTTAATGCTGTTTCAATGGAGCTGCATGGCACTGTGTGCTCCTTTCTTAAATTAGTTGTATCAGGTATTCCAGCAAAGTGTCAGCGTTGGGGAACAGTCTCCCCAAGAGGCAGGCTAGTAGTGTTTACACTGTTGCTGGTATTTTAGTGCTCTGCAAGTCACCAGCTGTTGCTGTTGAGCTCAGGGTAAGTGGGAGCCAGCAAGAGGCTGCCCCGCGCTGCTGCCTCTCAAGGGACACCTCAGCAGGGAGCGTGTGGCAGCCCTGTGTCCGTCCCCTGCTCTCCTAACCTCCTCCGCCACCTGCTGCTGGCCCCTGTGCTTGATCATGCCGGCTCTCTGTCCACACAGCAAATGTCTCACTGCGGCCCTTCAGTGCAATCTCTAGTGTGCACTCTGGGGAAATTCCTACCTGCCATGGAAAAACCAGAAAACTCTGAAACGGATCATATTCCACCAATATTCATGGGGAATTTGGCCTCTAATTCTGAACAGAACTGAGCTGAATAGGATGCATACATAATGTATTCAGGGTATAATTTTCTTTGCATACTACCCTGCATCTCATGAGGCTTCCCCCTTCTCACTTCAGAAATACTTCTCATTAGCTGAATTCTTCTTGGTAGTCTTTCAAGACACTTGACTTTTATAAGTGATAATAAATGCAATAAATCTCCTTGCTTGCCAATAAAGAGGCATGTTGATTCACTCAGAAAAATGTCTGAAGCCTTTGGAGTAAATTCAGGTGGGCGGAGTTATGACTTGATAATTTAGTTTGGGTTTGAAACCAAATGGCCATGAGATAAGAACTGTAAACTAATGGTCCTGCTGACTGTTGGAGTGTTAGGGCTGGTGGAGTCACAGGGCAGGATTGCCAGTGGGTAATGATGATACTCTGCTGCCTGATAGGTATTCTTCCCATTCTGCAATTCAGCTGCTGGTGTGTCTTCTTGCAAATATGCAAGAATGTGAAATAGCAGTTCGCTGGGTAGGGGAGGGAAAGCTATCGGCAAAAGAAGTCTTAGCTAGTTATGACAGGAATTTCTAGTTCCAGAGAATCAATGAAATGGTTCTTACTCCTGCACTTTGAGAATGAGGTGCTTGCCACTCTTACTTAAAACTGGGAATTTTGTGAGTGTTAAACAGATTAAAGGAAGTAACCCATCCATTGGGAAATAATGCAAAATTCCCTAAAGGTCTTGAGGCAGCTGTTCTAACATTTCTAAATAAAACAGCTAAAATGTTTTCCTTCCTAGCTTAGTGACAATTTATGTGTCCAGGGAGGACTGCACTGGGAGGGATACCTGTATTTCTGACTTAAGTGATATTATACATTTTTGCAGCAGGCATTTTCGATAGTGGAAGGAGACTTTATTTTATAGTATGCTAAATCTGTGAGAATTGTTTACCCAGAGCTGAAAATGTTTGATTTTTGTGGACCAGCTATGAAACAGTTCCATGTACTTGTTTTGTGGGTAGACAGCCATACTTTAATTTTGTGCTGCAAATCACTGAAGCTACTTGTGATCTGGCATGTAACATATAGGAGACTGTACGTTCAGCTAGTGCTGTCTAGACTGGACAACTTCTGTATTTTTAAATCAAGTTAGTTCCCTTCAATTAATTCAACTCGTGGCAAGGATTTTTTACTCAAGTTAATACTAGTCATGTCAGAGTATGATAGCAGAGGAGAAAATGCACCATATTTCCTAATTGAGTCAAGCCTTCTTTTAAAGCAGATTTCCTTCAGGAAATATCCCCCCCATCGGCAGTTACTGCAGATTCTGCAACACGGTTCTTTGCTGTGCCCCGCACACACAGCAGTGGCCGTAGTTTCCCGATGCCCGGAGCCAGCAGCGGAGCCGCCGGGCGGGATCCCGCGCCTGCCGCTGCCCGCACACGCCCGCAGGGCCCGGCTCCCGCTCACACGGCGGGGCAGGTGCCTGGCTCCGGCCGGCGGGCTCGCCCGTTTTCGGCAGGAATTACCTGCCCACTGGGAGGGTGTTGAGAGATGCCTCCCCCGCTCCTCTTGCGGGAGAGGTAGAAGCAGGGCTCCGCTATGCTAAGCCGTGGGCTCCTGGGGCTCGTCAGTGCCTTCGGTGTACGCCGCGGTTCAGCCGGGGTCGGCCTGGCCGGGCGGGGGGAAAGGAGACTCGCACAAGTGGGAGCGCCGCGGCTGCCGGTTCTCTGCGTATCGGGACTTCCCCAGCTCCTCCCGCCCGACCTCGGACACCCGCCCGCCCCCGGCAGGCGCCGCCGGCACGGCCCGGCCCGGGCGCCGGGCGGGGGCCGGGGTGGGCGAGCGCCGTGCGGGGGGCACGGCCGGGTCCAGCCGCCGGCCGGCGGGAACCACCGCCCTCCCCCACCGCCGGCGGCCCTCCCTTCCGCGGCTTCTCCCGGCGCGGCTGGCCCAGCCCACGTTTTCCCTCTCTCCCCTCCCTCCGTGGTCATGTGTCGCCTTTTTTGTTTGCAGTGGAAACAATTTCTCGCTCTCGGGCTCGCACCGAGGCGGACCGCTGCCCGTCGGGAGCGCGGGGCGGGCGCGGGGCAGCCGGGCCCCATGCAGGCGGCGGAGCCCCGTGCGCCGGGACCCCCGCGGCACCCCCGGGGCTCGGGCTGAGGCGGGGGCGCGCCATGCCCGGCTCCGTCAGATGAAACTTTGTGCCACTGCCATGAAGGGACCGCGGTGAAACCGCCGCCCCCCGCCAGGTAAGTTGCTGCCGTTGTTGCTGTTGTTGTTGGCGGGGGTTGCGCGGGGCGGTGCGGGCCGGCCGCGGGCAGCGGCGCGGTGCGGTCCCGCCCGGCTCGGCCCGGCTCCGCGCCACAACTTGGTCGGGAGTTGGTGCGCGGCCCGGCGTGCGCGCCGCCGTGACCCCGCCGAGCCCGGCCGTGCCCGCGCCGCGGGGCCGCGCCCGGCGCGAGCTCGTCCCGCCGGGGGTCCCGGCAGCGCCCGGGCGAGGGCCCCGGGGCACGCACGCGCACGTGCGCGGGGCCGCGCGGGCCGGTGACACCTGGCCGGCATTGGCGGGGCGCGCGGCGCGCGCCGCCTGGCCCGAGCAGCCCCGGTCGCCTGGCAACGCCATTGATTGGCTGCGGCCGCGGCCAATGGGCGCCCGCCCCCCCTGGCGGCGGGTGCGGTGGGAGCGCGGGCGGGGGGCCCGCCCCGGTGCGCCCCCCTCCGGCCGCGGCGGGCGCGGTGCGGGGCGCGCCTGCCGGAGCCGCCGCGCGTCGGACGCGTCCGTGCGGGTGAAACGGCGCTCGCCGCCACCGCCGCTCTTTTGTCTGCCGGCGGCGCGCCGCTGCAGCTGCCACGGGCCTCGCTGGCAGACCCCCCCGTACCCCCCCGTTGTGGCCCCAGTCGGGCCCCGCCGCCGCGGGGACTACCCCGGGCACCGCGCCCGCCCGCTCGGCCCCGCTGGGAGCTGGTCTTCGGCCGGGCGCCGCCGGACTTCCGTGCCCGCCCGAGGGGGCTCCGCGGGGCCGCGGCCGCCCCGTCACCCCCGCTGCCTGGAGCGGGGGGAGAGACAGAGACGGGAAAAAAATCATGAAGTGATACGGCCCTTTGGGAGGATACTGGCAAATAAGGAAATTAAACAGAAAGAGAGCAGCGTGTTGTCATAGCAACAGTGCAATTAAATTACTTTACTGTCAGCCATCATATAATTTTCCTGTTTAGAAGCTCATGGGACGGAACTTCCATTTGGAGTCCAAGTTAAGTGTGCGGCTTAGGTATGCAGTGCCAGTGCCCCTGGACGCTGCCGATTCCCTTGTTTACCTTCTGCTTGCGCTGGATGCAGTTTTGAAAACTAGGAAGTGGGGCCGACGCAAGTTTGGCCTCCTGGTGTTTACATCTGCCTCGGTATTTTTTCCTTTTCCAGATACTTACTCATGTAAAACTGCACATTTTCACTGAAGATGTTGAGTGTATTGATGTGCTTCCGTGCAGAAAAGTTCTCTGTGTTTCAGTTTAAGTAAATATCTCTTTTGGTGTAACTTCATTATAGAAAGACCCAAAGAACTTAAAAGTTTTCGGTTTTGGCCATTTATGACAGCTAAATTAAAGTCCATTATTTCTTTTTCCCATAATGGGTGTGTTGCTGTATTTGTCCCTGCAGACAGATAGTTCATTCTGTTGTTACCTGTAGCTATTTTTTGCCTTTATTTTATGGTATCGACTCTGTGACTGCATGAGTTCAGCTAACTGCTGGGGTTATGTTTTAGGTACAGGGAATCATTTCGTTCTCATTCAGTGTTTGTGCGGAACATTTCGTCCATTTAAATTCTGTTATTAACTCCGTCCAATTTTTGTTCCACTTCTGTTCACATCGCCAGACCTAATTCCTGGCAGTTTGACTGTTTGTAGAAGCTAAGGGAGCCTGTCTCCTGCTTCTGAAGTAGAATTGTTGGGCTCGTCTGCTTCTCTCGAATTGGGCAGGGGCCCAGCTTCACTTTGCTTCGGAAGTGCTCAGGTCATGCCAAGCATTAGTGCTCGCAGGTGTCCCCCCAGGGCCTGCTGGTGCAGTACCCTCCGCAGCTCACCCCACCTCTCACAAGCCATTGTTGAGCATCACAGTGGTCTTGCTGACTTTTTTTCTACTGTGTTTGAAATAAGTTCAGCTTATGTTAAAATCTTCTCTGTTTACATACATTTTTAAAGTGCTCTTTTGCTCTGGCATTTGCCTCCCCATTTTTTGGCCCTGGGCCCAAAACAACCAGGTGTTGCTTTCCCTCCTACTTTCTCCTGACTTTGCTGGTTTTGAAGTTCTGCTCTCATTTCTGTGTTTTGGTGCAGCCAAGTCAGTATGGATGTTTTTCTGCCTATACCTTCAGCCAGCGTGGTGCTCTTGTATTGTCCTCAAATGTGAAACAGCTGAAATTGAAAATCTGAAAATCTGAAGCAACTGGCCATATGTCACTCTTACTATTTTTTAAATTAACATCCTTATTAAAGTGATACAGTTGTGGTATTCAATGGTTTGAAAACATCTCTTCCTCTTTAAAGAGACATGGTTTGGAATTTCCTGTGTGGGGCTTTATTTGCATGCAGAACTGAGGTGTATCTGGATTATCATCTTATTCCATCAACTGAAATTTCTTCCCTTGTACTGAGTTTAGATAATTTTATTCAACAGTTGTGGATGTGTGTTATGTGAAGCTGTCGTGTTTAATACAGATGGCAAAAGCCAAGTGACCAGTTAGGGAAAAGCTGTCAAATTGTTACACAGGGACTTTTTATGAGCTAACTTTTCTCTTTCTCTCTTTTCTTTGGATTCACTCTGCCAGGAGCTGCTGTCTAAATGGGTCCAGTCATGCCTCCCAGTAAGAAGCCAGAGGGCTCAGGAATTAGTGTTCCCAGTGGATTGAGCCAGCGTTATCAAGATAGCGATTTATCAAAGGCACTTCATGATGACGAGGACCTAGATTTTTCTTTGCCTGCCATCAGATTAGATAAAGGGGCCATGGAAGATGAAGAACTAACTAATTTGAACTGGTTACATGAGAGCAAGAACTTGCTGAAAAGCTTTGGGGACTCAGTGTTAAGGAGCGTTAGCCCTGTTCAGGACATCGGTGATGACACGCCGCCGTCTCCTGCCCACTCTGACATGCCCTACGATGCCAAGCAGAACCCCAACTGCAAACCTCCTTATTCCTTTAGCTGCCTCATATTTATGGCCATTGAGGATTCGCCAACCAAAAGACTGCCTGTAAAGGATATATACAACTGGATCTTGGAACACTTTCCATATTTTGCAAATGCACCCACTGGATGGAAAAATTCTGTGAGACATAATCTGTCCTTGAATAAGTGTTTTAAGAAAGTGGACAAAGACCGAAGTCAGGTGAGTTTGGAACTATGGGAACCTCTCTGGATCTGAAAATATTCACCTGCTAATCCCAGAATATGTCCTTAACAGTGAAGTATAGAATGTGTAACCCTGCGTCTGGTAATGTAGTTGATTAAGTTCAGAGAGCCAACATTTCTTTAGCATTGCTCATTCTGATTTTATTAAATTAATTGTCTAGACATCTGTAAGAAAGTGTTCGGTGGGTGTGTGTGTGTGTTTTCTCCCTCCAGCTGGTGTCTTCATGCATAGTGGTTAAATATTGTTTTTAGTTATCATGCTGTGGTAATGGTTTCCAGCTATACTAGATGAATGTAATCATGTTATAAATAGGCTGCTTGCTGTTCTTGGCTTATACAAATGTATAGTGAAAGGGTATGCCTTATGTAAGAGTCCATCGTTATTGCCCTGGTCTGTGTTGTAATCCAAAAAAACCCTTTCTTTTGTACAAGGAAGGTAATGGTGATGAAGCTTTGTTCCTTTTCAGTCGAGTTTTAGAGAAACTCTTCAAAGAGCAGAGGCAGATCTGGGATCAAAGGTGAAGGTTATCAGTCACCAAAATTTCTGGCATTCTTTGAGCTCATATAACTTCTGCAGCTGGTGCAGAGCAGAAGCCCTGGGAGCACATCTTTGCTTTCTGATCTTGGTTGTTGTCCCCTTACTTCACTGCTGATTCCCCAGCAGCATCTGCAGGAAGAGGCAGGGGAATGGGAAAGTGAGTGGAGTGGTGGAGGCAGTCCCTTGCATAGCCTTTTACTCTGTCAGTCTGCCTGGGAGCAGGAATCAATTTCCAAAGGGGACCTTCTGAAGAAGCAGTGGACTGGATGAATCTTTGGCAAAGTACGAGTATACTGATAAAAATACCAGCTTGCAGATTAATTTCAGAGGCCTTCTCACGGGTTAGGGAAATAAATAGCAGGTAAAATCACATCACTCATGATCTGTCTCTAAAACTGGCTGAAGATCAGAAAGTGAACACTTTCCCCTGGCAGAACTCAGCTTTTGTATTTCAGTGAATTAAATGCTTTGATTATCTTGTAACTTGTTACCCTGAAACTAGACTTCTCTTGGTGGTGCTGTTCTCCCTATTTTGTGTGCAATTTAACTTCAAAAGCTCTGGAATAGAAACTCAAGTAACTCTAGAAGAAGAGTCATACACTATTGTAAACTAGCAACTTTTCATTTTTGATGAGTTAACTTTCTTTACTACAGAGCTTTCATTATTAAAGGATTGACATGTCTATCTTTCTCTTCTTTCTTTTTAAAAAGTATTATTACTTAGAATCCACTGTCTCCATATTGCTGATCACACACTGTGTATTTGTATTTTTATCAATTAATTGCTGTGAAAGCTCATGTGTGAGATGAAAAAAAAAATCTTTTCCCAAACTGGATCTTGTTTTGTGTAAGCCAGAGTTTTAAATTCTGGTTTGGAAGTGAGACTATAATGACAATGCTACAACAGACTTTTATGGCCCTGATCAGACTCTAAGAAATCTTCATACAATGCATTTTAAAAACCACCAAAATATGGTAATTGGCAAGGCGTGTGTTTAACTCAGCCATTTGTGTTTTGTTCTGACCCTCTTCCTCTGTTTACAAGTTGACTATTTGGATTTCAGCTTCCTGCTATGAGGAACTTGTCTTCATGTCTATCTGTCAAATATCCGGCCATCCACTGAGCTCATCTGAACAATACCACACTGCACTGCTGCTCCGTGGGGATGTGGCGCAGCACAATGCATGGCTGGTCACCCGCGTCTCAAATTTGTGATTACGGCCATGGTTACATAGCTAGACAGCAAGGTGTGGTGGGAGGCCTTGCCTGAATGAATCACAAGGTGGAGTTTTATTAATTTCAGGAAAATCACAGATTTTTAGAAAGAATTTCTTCTGCTTCCTGAAGATGCTAATAACTGCGGGTAGCTAGCTTTAAGGTGAATGAAAAGGGAATCTCAAATGTAACATGCACCACAGCAGGTCATTCAAGTCCCCTGCTGGGTTTTTCGTGGTGTCCTGGCCAAGGGATGTGGTAGACAGAGTTCTGAGTGCAGAATTGGCCCTGGGTCAGAGTTGCTGAATCAGGTGCTTGACAGCTAATTTCGGACTTGGAAAGCAGTAAATGTCAGCTGATGGCTTTGAAAATACCTTCATGTGTGTGCGCACACACTTGGGCTTGATTTGGTACCTTGCAGCAAATATCTCTGCTGTTCAGAAGGAAGGTGTCCATCTAAAGGCTTCTCTGGTTTTGGTATGGGGTTTGGGGCAGGGGAAAGGAGGGCTGTAAGGAATCATTTTATACTACTTCTCCTTTGCAGACAGTTTTTGCAAATTGCAGAGTTGGGGTCTGCCTGTTTTACTGGTTTTACATGAAAAAAAAAAAAAACAAACAAAAAAACCCCCAGCATTTAGCAAATGGCATGTTATGAAATGCTAACAAGATGGGCTCTGAAACATGTACAGTATGGAGGGAAGGAGTTAGTGCTGGGAATTGCAGGCATTTGCCGGTTGATGTGCATTGACACATTGTGAAAAGCTAGAAGCTTTTCCTCTCATAGTTGTGCTTTCCAGTGTTTGTTTATGTAGCCTTTAAGTAATCATTTTTTAAAAAAAAGTTCTGCTGAACCCTTAATTCTTTTTTGAACTCCCTCTGCATGGTAATTTTCTCAGTCTTGAGTTCCACTAGTTTATATTCATGGGGCTAAATATGAATCTAGTAGTCTGCAGCTTTTTCTGCCTGCATATGAATTCTTGAATTTCCTGATGTGAGATCATTGTAATGGAGAGGGGGAAAAAAAAAAAAGGGCAGGATTCATCACTTTTTCTTTTTTTGTACTTGCCCTATCCTGATGCTTTTAGGTCTGGTGCGGAATGTGGAAGAGAGGATTTGATTTTACATTGCTGCTCTTCCACATCAGCTGCAGTGCCATCAGGCTTACCTGGCAAACCAAAAGCCTGGCTGTTCATGGAACTGCAATGAGGCTGATCTGGACTGAGACAGAGAACTGGGCTGAAGAAGGGAAAATGCTGAGCCCTTGATTGTACAAACCACTTTGCATTGAGCTCAGCAGTTTAATAATAGTTGGCCAGAGTATGAAGTTATCACATGATGGGGAGTAGATGTGGAGTTCCCTGGCTTTGTTTATACTGCCAGACCTGTGAATTCACTTGTTCAGATTAATCCTATTGTGGACGTACAGATCTAAATGTCCTGTAGTCTGTGTCCCACTTAGTACAGCCCGTTAGTCCATGACTTCCCTACCATCTGGTCCTTGGCTGTAGAGAGGAATTTTTCTTGTATATGTGTCTCCATAGCAACGAGTTTGCAGTTGATATGGAAAGTAAGCAGTTGCCCTAGCAACGGAGTTACTGATGTGGCAGCTTCTCTGCTTGCAGGGAAAGGGCTAAGCTAGTTCAGACCCATTATGTAGGTTTGCTGTGATTATAGCTATGCCCACTAGTGCTGCTCGAGCTAAGGGGCGGCTGAAAAATTTTGTTACAAGCCCTATTTCTGCCTCCCTTGAAAATCTGATTTATTTGTATAGGGATTCCTGCTTTGAACAAAGGCTGGTAGGATTGTCTTTCCAGGATGTGTGATGTGCTTGTGCCTTTTATGAATTCAAACTTCCTCAGTCATCTTTATCAGATGAGGGGAAATGATGTTTGACCTTGCTGGTTTCGCTGCAGTATTTTTGTCTCAGTGAACAGCCCACGGTTATAAAGGTTGGAGCTTTTGTCCTCATGCTTCTCTCTGCTATTCTGCTGTTTTTCCCCTGGTCTCTGCTTCTTTGGGCATCCATCCTATCAAGAGGGCTCCTCTTTGTGTCTGCTCTGCATTGTCTGAGATAGGGAAACACACACATGTTGTGTGCATGCTGAAGAAATGCAACTATCTGAAAGGTTTATTTGGCACTTATGCTGAGGGATGTCTTAATAAAAGCGTAATGAGGGTAAAGGATATGTTTATGGGGATGAGAGAAGAAAATTCTCCTCGCTTGATGTGGAAGTTATTCTTAGAAGTACGTGGTCCATAACTGGGTCACAGAGATCCAGCCAGGCTCCTCCTCCGTCTGGAGCAGACTCTGAGATCTGAGGGCTCCTGAGTGGTCCTTGAGCTGTACAAGAGCCGATGTCCAACTTGTCCTCCTCTAATGCGCTGTCTCTCATAAGCGCTCTGCCAGGGCATCTTGACAGGAGCCCTGGGAAACCCTTTGGGCACTGGAGACTTCAGGAGTGCCTCCTGCAAATGTCTTTCCTCTGATGTGATAATATCTGGGCTTTTGACAGGTAAAATCCTGTGGGAAGATCAGTGCTAGCTGGAGTGAGAGGAAAAGAACCCTTCTTGTTCTTTGTTAGAATCTCCTGATCCAATCTGCATATGCACAAAGGTGAGGGAGACAGGACCCTGTCCTCCCTTTTTTAATGTCACTGAGGTTTCCTGTGAAAGTTCAGTTCCACACTGGAGATAGGAAATAATCTCCTCTGTTTTTAATGTTACCACCTAGACTGATCCAAATGACACAGTTGTCAGACTTTCACTGCATTTATAACATCTGGAAGCTGAAGTGAAAAAATACCAAAAATCAAACCCAACAAAACAACGCCTCAGATTCATGTTAAAGTCTTCATGTTACATAGACTCCATTAAAAAATTGATTTCATAAATAAGTTGGTGCAACTGTTAATTTAATTAAAAGGATATTTTGTGATTTTAAACTGGAATTTGTCTAGTTTAACTTGAAATGCATTTTCTATACTTTTGTCTGTCATACAAAAAAGCTCTCTAATATCAGAAATTTCCTCCTCAAATTTGTGTGTAGAGAAACAAAGGTCATTTCTTTCTAGAAAAATCATAAAAGTCTCTAGAACCATACTGTAAAAGAAGTTGCAAGATATTAGACAATTTATGGAGAACTTTACTTGAACCCTTTGGTTTTATTTTTGAATTGCAAACCCAAGAATTATATAGAATATTTAAATAATAGATTTCCTAAAGCTGTGCATGGAAATAACATTCTTCATTTCAGTGGCTTCCAGCTGCTTGACTTAACATCAGAGCTAACTCTTTGTACAGGAATCTGCCTAAATTAACTGTTTTAGAGCTGTACAAAGCACAAGCAGTTCTTTTCAAGTAATGACAGGAGAGCTGGCAATATCCAGGGAATCCTCTGAACCTTATATCTAAGGTATTTGTGTTATCTTGCTCTCAGTTAAGATAGCCTGCAGGCAGGTGCCCTGCTGCGTAACTGAGGTGTTGGTTGCACAGTGACAGGCCATTGAACTACCAGGTGAGATTGGCCACCTAGGTTAAATAAACTGGAGTAACGGGCCCTGTCTGTGCTCCTCACTCATAGCAAAGATGATGCAAAGTGTGTTAAGCAGCGCTGAAAGAGTGTAGAAAATCAGGAGTGAGCTGCTCTTTACCCATTGGGTTTGGGCAGTGGTGAGGTTGGTGAGTCCATTTCCCAGCTGTGTTTGCACTCCATCGCTTCTGAATGTTTGCTCCATCACCTTCCTGGCACATGAACTTTTGTGTTTCTGTGACACACAAGTGATCTGGATGGGTTTATCTTCTACTCTTCTTTTAATTCTTGTGTTGCTTTTCAGCTCAAGTCCTCAGTTGAGGTTACAGCGCAGTCCAGATGAGAGTTGTGCAAACACAACAAGGGGAATAGAGGTGATGAGGAGGCTGGGCATTGCCAGTTGGGATTGCTGAGACAAGCGTTCCTTACAGAAGAAGGGCTGGCAGCTGCATGATGCTTAGTGGGGTAATGGATGTAGTCCCTACCCCAAGGTAAAGATAAAATGCGAACAGAATTTTAAATGCAATAGGACACTTTCTACTGCTGGAGGTGTTTGTTTTGGTTTCCCTAGAGGAGCAGGACTGTGCTGTTTGCTGTTCAAGTGGTCTGTGTTAGTGACTGTTCTTGGTGTTTTACAGCAGATTTGAAGTGATCAGAGTCTGGGCTGCCATTCTCATGCATGAACCTGGCTGCCTGTTCCCTTTTCTGGGAGGTGAAATTGATCTGGGGCTGTATTGCAAGCCCCTCTTCAGGTCAGACTTTGCACATCTATCACTGTGTAATGAGCAGGCTGAAAACTCTTTGTATATTTTTCGTTTAGATTATTTTTCATTGGGCTAATTTAGCTGGATTAATTTTCAGCTCCCTGTTTAGTTCATGGTTACTGTGGTCAGAGGAACACCAGTGTCAGCACAGGCTGTAGGCTCAGCACTGTTTAATCTGGCATGAAGCTGTGCCTGCGGCTTCCAGCCAGCTCAGAGCTGACCTGGTGACAGCAGGAGAAGATGGTGAAGGGAAGGGGTGAAGGATGTTCTCACCTTTGAGAGCACAGGCTGCACTTAAACCACTGCGGCTGCTTGTATGTTCAGTCAGATACATGCTTGGTGCTGGATTGGGTCCCTGAGACATGGGTGAAATGGTCGAACAAAAACTGCACTAGGATGTGTGCACATATATGTTTTTTCAAGATTTGTTTCTGTTGCTCAAGGTTCTTAATTTTGGCAGTAGAGATGGCTCTGTGTGGACCTGTGCTGTGCATCTTCTGAAATGCTGTTATGGAAGAGGAAAGGATGTCTATAAAATCAATTGTCAGGCTTTTCCCATGCTGCTGTCATTTACATCCTCATCACCTCCTGTGTTTCTTTCCAATTGTCAGAGAGATAACGAAGTGCCCTTGTCACTGCCAGCAAAGGAATCACAGGTCTTGGAGCTTCACTCTGGTTTGAGCACAGGAGACCTGATGATGGGCTGAAGCATGCGGGCACACAGGAGCACTTTTACATGTCCATTAGTGAATGTGGCAAGGCATGCCCGCAGGCAGCACGCCCACGATGGTGGCTGTGCTAACTCCAGCTGTAGCTGAATATCGGAGATGAACTGGGCTTGCTGGTGTGGCTGAGTATATGCACTTCTGTCTTACACTTCAGTTCTTCAGCAAAACATCAAAGTATCCATTTTAATTACTAAATTTGTGTCCCTTAGACTTCCCCTTTCCTTTTCTAAAAGGGAAGTGTTTTGCATTGTCTGAAAGTGCCCAGCAAATTGTGCTGTGTGGCTGGGTTTTTCCTGGGTGAAGACCTTGAGAAAAAACATTTGAAAGTCTTCTCTTGGAGAGAAAGTCGTGTCTCTCAAATCAGCAGTTGAAGCTGTTGAAAATAATTGAGGAGTTGAGGATACTCTTCAGGCAGCCTGAAGCAGCCTTTGAGTTGCTGGAGAAGTTACCTTTCTTTGCTCTGTATTCAGGCAGTTACTGTGTCCCCACTGAACCTTAATTCAATCCTGCAGCATGACCATATTTGTGGTAGAGTCATTCACATGACTGGCCCAGTGGGGTCTGGGCAACAGTCTGCAAGTTGCTTATACCTGCTCCTTCCGTGTTATTTTCAGCTAATTGCTGTGTCTTCATCATAAATCTAATTAATACAAATGAATGGTATAGAATAACATAAGCCAAAATCCTTATGAAGAAGGGACTGTGTGTGACTGTTTTTAATTTAGCTGGTTGTCATTTGTATGTTGAGCAGTGGTGGGTTAGCATATAAGAGTTAGTTGACTTCTGCCATTGCAAGACTGGGCAGACTTGCTAGATGAGGTCATGGTGCAAGCACTGCATGTAGCTGTAACAAAACAGTATGTCATGAGGCTCAAAACGTCCAAGTGTTAGGTGCTCCATCTGGGTCGGGGCAATCCCAGTTATGAGCACAGACTGGGAGATGAGGTCATTGAGAGCAGCCCTGCGGAGAAGGACTTGGAGATTCCATGGCTGAAAAGATGGACATGTACCAGCAATGAGCTCTCGCAGGCCAGAAAGCCAATTCTCTGCTGGGCTGCATCCAAAGCAGCATGGGCAGCAGGGCAAGGAGGGGATTCTGCCCCTCTGCTCTGCTTTTGAGGGACCCCATCTGCAGTGCTGCATCAGCTCTGGGGTCCCCAACATTGGAAGGATGTGGACCTGTTGAGGAGGGGCAAAGATGATCAGAGGGCAGAAGCATGTCTCATGAAGACAGGCTGAGAGAACTGGGCTTGTTCAGCCTGGAGAAGAGAAGGCTACAGGAAGATCTCAATGCAGTCTTCCATTACTTAAGGGGACTTAAAAAAAGTGGGAGAGGGACTTTTTATACATTCAGAGAGTGACAGGACAAGGGGGAACAGTTTTAAATGAAGAGAAAAGATTTAGATGAGATGTTTGGAAGACATTCTTTACTGTGAAGATGGTGAGGCACTGGCACAGGTTGCCCAGAGAAGGGGTGGGTACCACATCCCTGAAAGCGTTCAAGGCCAGGCTGGATGTGGCTTGAAGCAGCTTTGGGTCTGATGGATGGCATCGCTGCATATGCTGGCTGAGTTGGAACTAGATGACCTGTATGTCTCTTCCAAACCTAACTCTTCTATGATTCTATTCAGTTACTCTTGTGAACACAGATTTGTTTAAGGAAAAGCCCCATGTGGCTGCCTCTGGTTAAGTTTTGCTTAGCAAGCATCTAGGGAAAGATGTGGCCCATATGCTTATATGTATTTTTAAGCTAATAAAGCTTTTTATCACTTAAGTAATTTGCTTTTGTCTTTTGATATGTAGTCTGGTATTTTTAATCAGTACAAGTCTGGTAAAGGTCTTCTGGAAGACACAGAGGAAAGTTCATTTTTAAGAGGTTTGTAAGAATCTTGCTGGTTTCGTGATACTTTTAGTTTGTCAGTATTTAAGTAGTATAGAAACAATGAGATTTTGATTTCTTTAGTAACAACAACTGGCTTGTTATGATTCAGTAGGTAAATTTTGGTCTCAAGGAAAAAGCTATTTAGCTTCCTAGCATGTGTCATTCAATCTAACTCCTTAAAGTTTCTTTTCCACCCATTCCTCACCTGTTCCAGTATCTCAGAGCTGGCTTAAAGCAGGGTACCCTCTTAGCTCCAGAGATGAGAAATTATTTTGGGTGGGCTGGGGAAGAGAGGAATTGCCAAAATTGATTGTCTGGCAGTGCTTCATTGACGAGCAGCAGAGAAACATGGGTGATTGGTTCAGGTGCAATTATGAGTCCCTGACACTTGAGCTCTGATGTTCTTAAAGTGGATCCCAGATACGTGCTTGGATGATTTTTTTCAGTCTTGTAGCTTAGTTTTTTGGACTAAATTCCTGTGTCTTTTCTTTGGCTTGGAAGAATTCAAGCACAGAAGTAATACCATATGCTTTCTCTAATGGTGTGGGCAAAGGCAGATATTCTGGAGGAGCAGGTATGTTGCTGTTGGAGAGTGGCCCTGTGGATGGTTTCAGCAGTCTGGCTGCCCTGGGACTAGCTGGTCTCATAGATGGGGGCAAGAAAGACCTTCCTCAGGTGTGCTTCTTTTAGTGAGAGCTTCCTGACATGTTTTCACTTGGGGCAAAGTCAGCGTCCAGGACTGAAACTCACAGCAATTCTTATCTTTAATTTCACAAGCGAGCATAGAATACTTTGGCTCTGCCATGCCATCGTATCCATGATTCCCCTTAGCCTGCAGCCTTTGGATCTTGGTGATCAGGTGGCTGGAGCTGCTGAGTTGTTTGGTAGCTGGGGTGGTGCCCCCACACACACTCATCATCACTGCCGTGTCTGGCCATTTGTTGCAATGGTAAAACAGTGGTTATCCTTTCTGAGAGTAAGCACATTTATTAGAGTCTTGATCCTGGAAAATTTTATCTACATGCTGGCAACAAAACTGGCTATTAAAGACTCCTAAAATTCTTGTAGCTGTAAGTGGTGTCAAACTCATCAGTGATAGAGGTCATGTAAGATAAGCAACAGGGGAGGGAAAGAAAGGGAGTGACCTTCCTGCTTTGGCACCCAGCATTTTTTTGTCCTGAATTTGTTTGGGGTCATTGTTGGCCCTTCTTAGCCTGAAACATTACTTGGGTTTTTTTGTGTTCTCCCACCAGTTTGGACTTCTAAGTTCAGAAAAGCTGCTTTTGATTTACTGTTTTGAGTATCAACAACAGAATTGGGACTGAGAGCTGTGGAAAGTAGCTGTTGTGGCCATAAATTATGCCTCTGGATCCTGCTTTGTTATCCCTCATAATAATTTTGGAAACTGTATGTTTTAATTAATTTTGTTAAATTAATTTATTTCTGTTCAGTTGTTCACATTCCATTTGGACCATTATGGAAAAATTGGGAACTAGTGTAGGAATTTTTAGGAGGACTCCTTCTAACAATCTTAAATGTAAGTGGGTTTTTCCTTGGTGCAGTAGAAAAGAAGCCAAATTGCTGCCCTTAGCCAGTGACTTAAGATACCAAAACACTATCTACAGCATGCTGAATTGCTATATTTCATTGCAGCAGTGAAGAGTAGCAATTTACCACTAGCTGAGAGCTCTCAGGATTTTGAAGCACCAGTGTAACTTGTAAAGACAACTGCTGGTAAGCAGAGGAATGAACAGGCTTCTGTACAGGGAGGTCTCAATGGCATGGAGAATTGTCTGTGCCAGTACATGGAGCAGAAACTTACTGATGGAATTTTGCATAAGAGAATCCAGTTGAATGGTGAATTCACACTCATTCAAGCTTTGAGCAGAAAATTAGCCTGTGTTCCAGAGCTATGCTTATAAGATCCCACAGCTGCCTACTTGTGGGAAGGTACTCATGGAGATGAAGTAACTATTATGAATATATTTCTGAGTTTACAGTTGGAAAAAAGTGTCTACAGTGCAACTTACAGGGGCTGTGGGGGTTAATGCAAGACTCTAGAGTTAGTTGCTGGCATGCCTTATCTCAAGCTTTCATTTACATATTTTTATCTGTTTTCCTCACCCTTTAGTGTGGAGATTGGGAACACACATCTCAAAGGTTCCACATGCTTCAGTAAAAATAGGGCAATCATTCATGAAATGTTTTGGTTTTGCATTAGCGGGAGGGATGTTAAATATCACTGTTAGGGTTTAGTGGTTCAGAATTTAATAAAGGTAGCACTTTTGCAATTAGTTCTCTTTATACAGTTGGGAAGAAATAAATAGACGTTGCAAGGACTTCAACTTTAGGACTAAAGTTCTTGCCATGTAGGAAAAGCTGTATTTGAAGGATTCTCCTGAGTACTACTGCTTTGCAGTGCCTGGTTGTAGCCTTCTCAAGCCCCAGAAAAACACTTGAATCACTGCAGTTCCAGAGATCATCACTGCTCCTGGGAGCACTTTGAAGGCTCTTGGAGAGAATTTTTGACAGGTTTAAGAATGCCTGCTGCTGGTTTATATGGAGCTACAATTATACTTACGCTTTGAGAGAATACTGTGGGTCAAAAGATACTCAGTTCTGCAGGAGTTCCCTTCAGACATAATACTTACAAATAAATTTAACTGGAAATAATGATACAATTTTTATGTAATTCCACCCTTCCTAAAGTACTTGAGGACTAAGGGGGCTGCACATTAATAGAATAATGGAACATCCTGATTTAGAAGGGATCACTGAGTCCAGCTCCTGGCCCTGCACAGTTCACCCCAAGAATCACACTGTGTGCCTGATAGCATTGTCCAGACACCTCATAAACTCTTCAGGCTGGTGCTGTGACCACTTCCCTGGGGAGCCTGTTCCAGTGCCCAGCCATCCTCTGGATGAAAAACCTTTTTCTGATAAAATTGTATAAGTATGCTGGCTTTCCTGCATAGCTGAAGTAAGAAGGAATGCATGGTGTGCATGGAAAGTACAAGTTTTCTGTCTTCAGTTAGAAGAGATGGGAAGTTGGAGAGTCAGAATAGTGCTGAGATGGCTGAGAATTAGACAAATGCTGGCATTGGTACTGTTGCATGGTTTGCTTTGACGGAGTAGGATGAACTTGCCCAGAATGTTTTTTCCTGTTTTAGCAATTAATATAATGCATTTATTTTTATGTAATTGCTCATTATACTAATTTATTTGTGTTTTCTTTCTCTTACCCTTCTATGCTGATGAAGGTTTTCCCCTTCAATGCTCAGGGTTAAATATACAGACCTTGCTTTTGTAAAAGAGTTTAGGTTTGGTTTACAATTTTATATGGATATGTAATACTTTCTAGATTTGTGGCTGCATGGCAGAGAAAGAGGAAAGACACTATCACAGAGACAGATTGCACAGAAGATTTAGTCTGGTGCTAGCTCCCTGCTCTTGAGGCAAATGCAATTTTATTGTTCATGATGTACCTACCTTTTCTTAAATTTTTTTTTAATCTATCTTTATATTCATGTATAAATACTTTTTCTACATAAAAAGCACTACAGAGTCACACTGTTTTTTAGATAATCCAAACACTTTTAAGGTAAAATGGGAGCAAAAATTGGGTTGTCAGATAGAGCTTTCTGTCTGCTTGTGTCTCTGTGCCAGGCAAATAAGATACTGTCATAATGGTACATCTTAAATCACAGATATTCTGTGTTGGAAGGGGTACACAAGTACCTTCAAGCCCAGCTCTTAAGTGGATGGCCCTGGATAGACAGGGATCAAACCTGCAACCCTGGCATTATTAGTAGTACCATGTTCTGACCACCTGAGCTAATCTCTGCAACCTTTCTTTGGGAAAGATGTGTTGCCACAATTGCTTACTGGTTAGTTTAATCAGATGACTCTAAATTAAGAGTCTTAACTAACCTGAACCATCTCTCTTTTCTTTTCCAAAACAAATCAGCATTTAAAATTTAGTAAAACACCTCCACTTTGTCTAATTTTTTGTTGTTTCATGTTTTGATGGAACGCCTGTAATATTTCACTGCCTCTTGGGCACTGCTGCATTTGTTTGGAGGAATAAAGTTCCTTGTTCTTGGCTTAGCAAGTGTGCTTTGATGTGTCATTTGCTGTTAGGTTTTAGAGCTGACTAATTTTGAATTCGGGAAAGCAGAAATGTAATTATGACCCTTTCCATTATGAGACAAGGTTTTCAGTCATTCTTGTTTGAAAAAAAAATAAAGTTTTCATTTAGAAAGCTTTGATTTTAATTTGTAGCAATGAAATTTTAGGAAAGGTTTTGCTTTTTCATCCTTTTCTTCTGTGTCTAGGAAAATGTCTTCGTCCCACCAGCTAAAATACTTGTATTATTTTAGTTTCAAAATAAATATGCTTATGATCTAACCACTTTTTCTAATTACCTTCTGCTCTTTCACCAGCACTCAAGTTGCACTCATTCTCCAATAGTATTTAGTGTGCCAAAAATGTATTTGGCTGGGTTGGGCTGATAGGACAAGAGTCCGTGCCTTAATTATGGTATAGTTATCCACTTGTGTGCCACATCATCTTATATTTATTCCCCTTGCTAATTATAAAACAGGGTTTGCAAATTTGTTGGATTGGCACTTCGAATTTTAATTTAGACATGTATTTAAAAGGGGAAGAATTTGCTCCTTCAATGAACTTTCCTTTTTATGTTTTGACTATATATTGATTCCTCTTGAATCAGGTGAAAAATTGAAACCATTTTAGAGTGGTTTAAACAGCTTTTCAGTCCATGCCATGTGTAGCTTCGGACTTCTTGCACTGTGTACCAAGACATGCTTTTGTTTGGAAAGGAAGGGAATTCTGCAATTGCTCAAATAAACTTTCTGTTTGTGTTGCATGGCTTTTAAGTTAGACCAAGTAATGTTATCATATAAAGGTGTGCTTGTAATAATATGAATGGATATAAGAGTGATGTGGGAAGCTATTTATACAGAAATTTGTATCTTAAAAGGTATTAAATTGACTTAAAATCATGTTGTCATTTAAAAACAATGAAAGGAGGAGCTGTGTGCTTTATTTTAGGGCCTTTAAGAACTTTTCTAACCTCTTTTCCAGAAGCAAAGACAGCTGGAAAAGTTTTTCATTTGCACCCATTCCCCCTCCATGACTTTGCGCTATCTCATGACTTTATAATAGAAACATCTAGAATACCAACATGCTAAAAATGTGATGAATCAGCAACATTAAAGCCAGATTCTGGAGGCTGCAATAAAGCAATAACCTGTCAAGTTTCCTTCAGACTCTTCCGTCAGTGGTGTGTTTAGTATTGCCTGAGAGAGTCTTTTGCAAGAAAAACACAGTAATTACTGAAGTCCTTCACCGTACAGTGCTGATGTCAGCATTTTTGGTCATTGGGTGCAACTATGAAGAGAGAAGGACCCTTTGGAGCAGCCAGGCCTTTTTATGGGCTGGTGCTTTGGAGCTGGTGTAACAGGCTTCCTCTTGTGGGGGCAAGCAGTGGTGAGTTTCTTACAACACCACCATCCTCAAAGGCTGGTTACTGGTTTTCAGCAGGGTTTGGTACATGATGCAGCTCTGAAAGGTAAGATGACTGCTGTTTGTGTTTCAGTATTGGTAGGATGAATGGAGTCAATATAAGACATCCATTCCTTTTTGTTTGACCTTTGAATATGGCCTTTGGCAGTTTGGACTTGATTTTCTAGCTATGCATTTTTCTCTGCAGGGGTATTTGTATGTTATTTTTGGTTGTTTTTCACCTTCAGCTATTCAATTCCAGTTGCTGTTTTTGTGGTTTCCCCCTGACACACACACCTTAGTTCCCTTTTTTTCCCTACCTGCATCGTCTCTAAATGTATATGGTCTTAAGCATCTGTCTGAGGAATGCGGGGACCAGTGCTTTCAGTCATCGTTGAACTGTACTCAAAGCGCATTTGCATTTTGAAAAAGAAAAAAAATTGCAGTCCTTCTCTGAAGCAGGATTTTCATTTGTAAACCGTATGCTATTTTTGGTGTGTCAGATATGAAGGCTTCCTGTGTGAAACTGATCAAGAAAAAGATCACAGGAGACCTAGAGCAGTGACTCAGGTCACAGCAGGCCTCATTGCATGACACCTATGTCATCAAAATAGTCTTGTTTGGCATTCCTAAATGAGATTTTCTTTCCCCTTAGATGGTAGATCTGTTCAAAGGCTTATTTGATCATGAATAATTTGGAGGAAAACAGCTTTTTAACCTTTTGAGAATATCATAAGTCTTCTCTTCCTTGTTACTTCTGAACTCCTCACATAATCATCTGATGTTGGGCAAGTTGTCAATTTTCATCGCTGCTCAGAAATTGTTTCTCCCTGTTTCCTTCCACTCCAGGCATGTTAAGTCAGATAAATTCATACACTGATGTTTAATCACTGATCACTTATCACTCTTGTGCAATATTGATCAGCAGCCTTTTTGTATGCAATGATCAGTATGAATAATAGCTTCCTAGTAAACACTGAGGAGTTGGAGGTTGAAGATGGTGACTTAGCCCCATGTAGAAGTTACACAGCTTTTTTTCTAGAAGTTTCTAGACTCTGTCCAGTTTCTTTTCTCCTCCCCTACTCCAAACTCTGTTTCTTTCCTTGTTCCGTTCAAGCCAAGCATCAGTCCTTCTTTCTGTAGATGGTGTGTCTTTCAGCAAGTGCCCCAGTCCTCTTCTTAGCTGCTGAGGTTGTCCAGTGTCTCATTTTTCTGAGGAGCCTGTTATTTCTTCTTTCAGTACACTGCAAACACACACAGGCTTCCTGTTTCATGGGGGCGTCCTGTGAACATCGTACCTGAAAATGAAAAATGACGCCTTGTGAGGTAATTCAGTGAAATAGAAGCCAGGGAAAACCCAAATAGGCTGGGCTGTGGTGTGTAGGTTGAAAACTGTTTCTTACCCCCTCATTCCTCCCACTCTTTCCTTTCCGAGTGAAAGACCCGGTCTGTGCCTGAACTTGCTATTCTGAATAACCTCTTATCTGCACTCAGTGACTGATGCTCACATCCTGTTTGCTACCAGCTTCGAACACCCTGAAGAGGGACATTTCTATTTCTGCTGGGTCTGTTTCAGTGAGTTTGCAGGCTGGCTCTATGCTGCTGCCTCTGTCATAGGCCTTTTGATTCTCTTCTGTGAATTTGAGGCAACTCACTTTTTCTTTACTGTTTCTATGAAATAGCAAAATTATTGTGGGATTTGGAGTGGCATCTGGAGAAATGAGGTAGAGTTTTAAACGGAGGAATAATTTATATTGAGTCAGGATTTGGTTAAGTATTTAGACTTTGATTAATGCTCTGCTAATGTAGAACTAGTCTGCCCAGGAAATAACATGAATGGACCTGTGAATTCTATTCTCGCCAAGATGTACGTTTTGATTAGGGACTTGCTAACTTCCTTGGAAAAATTGTAGATTTAAATACTCCTTTTTTGCACACCAATGAGTTCAGATATTATTTCTCTAATGTAATCACTTTGCTGTGTTTTATAATAAACTATCTGCACAAGTTCAAAGCTGTTTTACTGATGGAGGTGCTCAGGGAAGCTGATTACCCACTCTAAAATACACTTGATTCAGTGGCTCATGCTGTAGAAGTTTTCCATGGCAAGCTTTGTTGTGTCTGCTACTTCTAGTATTTTACCAGTTGCAAACTCTGTGTAGCCATGCTTGCAAAAATGTGGTCACCTAAAAAACTCAAGACAAAAAAACCCAAGACAAAAAAATCCTATAGTTGTCAAATCTATTTTTGAGATGGCTGTGTGGAGATAAATATTAAAGGGAGTCTTCTTACAGTTTTAATGAAGCTTACTGTGAATTAAACTTTGAAGACTAAGCAAGTTTATCTTCTTGCTTTTTTTACAAGCTTTTGCCTCTGCAGTAGACTTAAAGTGGGAGAAAATATAGGTATGTCTGAATGGCTCCCACAACAAAAAGCTCCTGCATTGTTCTTTTTAGCTTACTTCACCTTGAGGATGATTTGGATGAAACCTGACAATGTAGCTTTCTTTCTCACCTGTTTCTCTCTCCCTGACTTTGTAGTAGGCTGCTCATCCTCCTGGGGCTGGGTGCTGGTTGCCCAGCTGTAGCACAGTGGGGACTGGTGCCCTGCACTTTTCAGTGAGGGTGAGGGGATTGTGCTTGCTGCCAGGGTGGAAATGTATGTTTAACCCACGTGCCACAGGGGTCTCTTTGTGCTTGTGATGCCATGTCCCTGGCTATCTCCAGCCATCCATGGGCTGGAGCTGGTGTGGGAAGAAGCTTTGCACACTCTTGCACTGCTTTGGTCAGAGGAGACCAAAGGTACAGCCAGGACTGGGAGGGGGTGTCACTGACTGTGACATGGCAGTCAATGAAGACAGGTAGGTGGCTTAGCAGCCCACTCCCTGTCTCTAATTGCATATGTAATTTCCTTGCCATCTTGAGATTAGAGCCTCCATATGTTGGAAGGCTCCAGTGCAATTGAGGTGTGTTTTTAACTCTCCATGGCCAGCACTCCAGAAGATGCAGGAAGAGGTTATTGCCATAGATGGTAGTGCTCTGACTCTGCAGATGGTCCCAATAAGAGCTTGCTGCTCTCTGGCCAGTGTAGGTTTCAATGGTGTGCCTCTCAGGTGAGATTTCTTGCTCAATTTGTGTTACAGTAAAAATGAGATGCCAAATCCCACTAGGTGAGGAAAGCCCTTTCCCACAGGCACTGCAGTTCTAGTCCCACCAGGGTGCCCAGTGTCTAAGAGGGAGTGTGTGTACTGTAGCTGCTGGGTTTTGACCTCCCCACAGGAGGCTGCTTTGCTCCTAGAGTTAAACTGGTCCTTCCCTGGTTTGTCTTTATCACAGAGCCATTGATCTTACTGTTTAATTTAGGAGGTACTTCTCCAGAGGCTTGTGGTGGTACCTGGTGTTTGGGTGGAAGGACGATTTGTGTAGGCTGCTTGCAAAAATGCCAAGTCATGGTGAAGTCCCAGATTTTTTTGAGTCCATGAGGTTTCGGGTTATAATGTTTGGGCTGTTGAGGCTCCTGAACCAGGCCCTGCCCTGACTAGTTTATGCTGATTTGGATTGTGTGAAGGAGATGAAAACTTCACTGCAGTCATGAGTTGCTTCATTTTGGAGGATGTTTGCAGCATGGGGAGGTGTTTTATTTTGCTTTCTGGGGTTTCGTTCAGCCATGAGAAAGAGGAGGAAAGAGGAAGATAGTAAAAAATAGATATTTCTGAATCCAGCAGGGAAATGGGACACAAGCAGAATAGAATGTGTATGTAAGTAGCCAAAGTAATGTGAGTGTTGATGGATGTTGGTAGCTCTGAGGTCTCTGTTGCAGGAGGATGGTTATTCTTCAGCATGTGCCTGCTGGAGGTGACAGGGATCTGTTGAGGTAGCTGAGTGGGGCTTGGGATGGAGCACAGCTTTGTTTCTGTAAATAACCCAGGAACACTTGGAAACCCCACATCCAGGGAACCTCTCAAAAGATTTATCAAAGTGCCTGTTTCTTCTCCTCAATACATTGTGCAAACCAATATTAAACACTAAGCAAGGAAAAAACGTACATTAAATAAACAGTTATGAGGGAAATGGTGCAAATCCATTAGCTTTTGTCAAGTCTTCCTTTTTTCTATTTTTGTCACGGATAATGGATTTAGTACAACCTACTCCCTCTCACACATTTCTGCTAGCTGTTAACCCCTTCCCCTGGAAATTCACTCACTGGCTTATTTCGTCATTAATACAGCAGTAGGCAAAAAGTGACCTGTAAACCTTTAGCACAGATATAAGTGTTGAATAATTTTTTTAATATCTGTTCTGTGAAAGGTTGTTTTTAAATTGTCCCTAGGTTTTCATATATGATGTAACTATACATTTGTAAGAAAAGGCAATTTATGTATTTTCCAATTGTAGACAATATGAAGGGCATGGATAACCAGTGGTTATTTAAGTGAGTGCACCTCTGATATGAAATTAGCGCACCCCACTGAATGGAGTATTGGTCTGGAATCTTGGGAGTTTTTTTCCCTTTCTGCCATGGTTTTTATAGGTGACCTTGAGGATTTCTTTTTTTATTCTTTTGTTTCTGCGTCTTCTCAATTTTCTTTTCAATAGTGTAGGGATAATTGCACTTTCCATGTATACACAGAAATTCTATAGGCTGAAACACCATTATTAATGCTACTTGCTGCCTAGTTTCTCTCATGACTGGCCTGTGATTGCCAGTCATGATGACAGGCTTGTCTTCTGGGCTGTCCTGCTTTCCCAGCCCAGTCTCCCTGCATCTGTTTGATCTTGCACTTCGTTCCTCCCTTGCAGTGTCTCAGCCCATCTTCTTCAGCATCCGGGCTTTGCCTAGCCTGGGGAGACTTTGGGCAGTGTCTGGGGTTGCTAGGTACTGGCATGGAACAACATCAACTTTATATAGGAGGCTGGCATTGTTTAAGGGCTGTTAATGACACTGCTTTCTTCAGCTGCTTGCAGCGTTACTGGGTGGCAGTAATAGCTTTATAGGGTGGTTTGCATATAAACTCAACAAGGAGATACCTAACAAGCTAAATATGACTCTTAGAGCTGGGTGACGTAGTGCAACACCTGCTGAGCCTGTTGGAGGAATCGTTTTATGATGAGAGCAGTGGGAAGCTAATGTGGTGTAGGAGGTCCACTGATGGCTGTTAGCAGTCATTTTGTGTGAGCTTACCTGTACCAATGGACACGTGCTGGTGTGCTGGAGGAGCAGTGGACCAGCTGTGCCCATGGGCAGTGAGTCACCTTGACTGAAACAATGGTAGAGAATCACTCCAGACCTGGTGTTGAAGTGCCCCTTGCAGGATCAGGAGCCTGGACTCTGGAGACATGCTTTGGGTTGGCAGCCTTGGCTGCAGCACAGACTTGCTCGGTGTCTAGGTCATGCACTAGAAGACATTCCTAACTTCTCTGTACACATGAGGGGGAGTGCTGAGGAAAAAAATTGCTTTAAAGCCCACGAATGCCTTCATTTGTGTAAAACCCAAAAGCAGTCAGACCCGTGCCCGCTGTTCTTTTGCTCTACCTGTGGCAGGTCGACAAGGCCATAGGCTCTGTGCCTGTGATGCTACTAATGGGGCTCTCTGCAGGTTTGGGGAGGAGTGGGCAGCCTCAGAAGGCACTGCTGCAGAGGGCAGGGCTTTTCACTCTGAAAACACATTCAAGCACAGAGGTACAGAGAAAACTTCTGATGTGTCTTGTGCTGGTGAGATTTGAACTCCTTTAATATTGGAAGACCACTGGACAGTGTGCATTTTGGTAGCACTTTCTTGTGTTGCAGGATATTGTGCTGCATCTTGCCTCTGAAATAGGTTGAATTTTTTTGACTATGGAATACCACAGCCGTCCTTTTTCTCAGCTGTTACTTCTCTGTGCTGATGTGGCCTCTTTATTCCTATATCATTGTTTATTTGTGTGCTTGGCTTCCTTTTTGTTTTATTTAATTTTGAGACAAAGTAGTCCTTTTCCTCTCTAACCATACTTCCATTCTTAGGGAAGTAATACACCCACTCAGCTTCTCCAGTCAGAAAGACAGTGCCCATTTTGTGACTGGGAAGTACAGCAGAGACATGGAGGTGGTTCAAGTGGCTGCGTCACTTGGAGAAGAATCAGGCCACTTTCATAAAGTCAAATCAGGGAAATAAAAGGTTGACGGCTGGGTTGGTGTCTGGAGTAGCTCACTGAGCAAATGAGCTAAAATACCAAGAGATGAGTGTGAAAAAAAATACTTGGACTTGCATGGTTTGAAGTAATGGATGTTTTTACTTGGAGCAAAATAAGATTTAAAAAGCCCCAGTCTTTTGTTTTCTTGAGAAATGCTGATGATTTTTTGATGCAGCTGGCTTACTTGAGTTGAACACTGTACTCCAGCAAGCTTTTGCAACAAAACTTTAATTTCATGCATTAGATGAGCATATGTTTATGGTCATGTAATTGTGTTTTAGCTAGTCTCTTCTTGTCATGCTTCTTCACCTTTGTGCTTGAGCTGAGCTGTGACTGCTGCTTTACTGAGAAAAGGTTGAAAACATGCAGAAGTGCTTGTGTGGGTTTTGTTCTGCTGCATGCAGATACTACTTCAGATTTATTTCAGCTTGGTGTCAAGCTCTCGCCTAACATTGCCAGACTTTCCTTGGAAGAGCAGGGGAAATTTCTACTTTTCGTTAGGGGTCAGGGGATTTTTATGAAAATGAAAAGCTTAGTAAGCAGTTGTCACTGTCATTAAAAGGTCTAGAGTGCAGTTCTTTAAAGCTGGACGTAGAGAATTTCACTGGTCTGTGCTAGAAATGTTAAAAGAGAATGAGGAAAATCTACCCTTAAACTGTATGAACAGTTATTTGTATTTTTTATGTAAGGTTGCAGTGAATCTGAGGAATGCGTTTTGTAATAATAGGAATCCTTGGCAGTGGTTTTGTTTTTCTTTCTTTCAGAATTCCTTAGCTGTTATACTTCTTAATTAAAAAAAAAAAAAAGAAACAAATAAACAAAAAAAACCCAACAAAACCCAAACAAACAAAAAACCAAACAAAACCAAAAAAAATCCCAGAAAAAACTTAACTGACTTCAGATGATTCAATGCTTTGTTTGTGTGTTTCTGCAAAGAAGTTCAGTTGCTTATAAAAGGAGTAACTAGAGAACCCCCCAGACTCACATGCACATATAGGCAAGCTGTTATAGATGATAAAGTTTTAGTATTGTCTGTGACCACCCATAAAAAACTACTTACAACGTGAGAATCTGTGTAGGAGATCAGAGCAAGCAACATTATTACTTTCTTGATAACTTGAAATACCAGTGAGTAAATATAAGCAATACAGTTTTAAGCAGACCAGCAGACCAACTTAAATCTTAAATCTTCCTGGGTGCTTGCAAGGCAAATAGTTTAAAATTTGTCATGTAATATATTTTCCAAGTTTTGATACTAGTATGCAAATTCTGCCTCATCTAAATGAAGGAACTGGTTCTGAGTTGGTTCTGTTTTAGGAGTGAATTCATTTGAAGGAGCATGATTACTAACATGAGGGATGGGTAGTTTTACTAAAAAAGTAAGGCATGTGCTTGTCACCACTGTCTGCAAGTGAATGGCACAGAACTGGCCCTTGAGCATTGTTCCTGGTTGCACAGGTTCTCTCTTCTTGGATATGGAAAAACATCTCTGCCCTTGCCATCATAGAGCTGATTCAACACAGCATCAGTGGTCACAACAGGCTTGCATTTTCTAGTCTTGGTGAGTTCTGCAGTCATGAACCACTTCTTTCCCATAGTGGCAGGCAGCACAATGTTTGCAAACCTTCAAGGGTAGAGGTATATTTAATGAAGTATGTGTAATCTGTGTTGTATTGTGGGATGGCTTTGAAGCCACTTGGCAGGTTTCTTTGCTTAGTACAAGAAAGTTATTTAAGCAAGTCATTTTCTCCTGAGGTGGATTTTGGAGTGATTATTGTGTTCTTCTTGGTGCACTTCAGAGCTGAAGACTGGGTGTCATAAGGTGCAACTCAGAAAGTATTTTACTTGCCTTCTTTCTGCTTCTCAATTTCCTCATGAAAATACCTCACTTTTCTTGTTAAATATGTTTTTCATAGGTGAGAAAAGGGGAATTTGTGTTTAGGAGGAATTCCTGGTGACAGTTCGCTGTTCCTGGGAACCAACCAAAAACTTGTTTTAGTCATGGTTTCCAGAATTGCTCTGTCTTCTGTGTGACTGCAGTGTTGGTGGAGAGTGAAGTACCCTGCTATTTTTGTGGATAGGCTCTTCTATCATGCCCTGTCCTCTTGAGTGCTTTTGCAGGTCCTTGCTGCCTGACAACCTTGGGTGTGCTCTCACCACCCCCTTAGACTTCCTGCACAGGTGTGAGCAGTCAACAGTGACAGCAGTGTCAGCAAGGTGGCTGACGGCTTTGTGCTGCTACATTAGATGTGGTGCAGTCACAGAGAAATGTGCTTCTGGTCTAAAACAATTACCTTTTTCAGATTCTGGTCCTAGATGTAGTTACTCAAACAGTTGTTTTAAATTCTGTGGTGACATGCATAGTTCTATTATACAATTCTTTTTGCTCCTGTAGAAAACCCTTTTGTGGTCATATCGAACAGTTGGACCTGTAGAAGCTGTTGGACATTCCCATGGATAAGCATAGTGGCAGATCTGTGTGAAAAGTTCGATTCAAGCCTGCTGTTGCAGCATAACTGGACACAATGAGCTCAGGATAAATATTTCCTTAAAGTAAGAACCTTTAATACCCAGTAATCTCTCTATTATTACTTGCAAAGAGATCACCTGTTGTAACAACAGTAGGTTTATCCACCAGAGAAAACCTCTTGATGGTGAATTACTGACAACAAAAGGTTTCTAATCACTGAAGAAGATATTAGTGATATTCACAGGTCCTGTGTTAACAACTGCAGCAACCTACACTGAGTTAGACAGGGACAGATGTCATAGTGATGTGATTTCAGTATTTGATAGCTTGGGGCTGCAGATGTTAGTTGGTAATGCCCTTTGTTGAATAATAGGAAATTTCTGCTTTTTCTCTTTGCTTTTATGGCTAGTGAAGCCAATATAACATACTTTTCAGATAGTGTACATCTGCACCTCTTCAGTCTGTGTAGCTGCCTGATTCATACTGCTGATCATTTTGGTTCAAGAAAGCCTAGCCATGGCCACTCATCCCCTCCTGATCTGATAGTGGAGAAGGAAAATACAGATCTACTCAGTAGGCAGCTGTTGTTTGGGAGTAGCAAGGTTCTCAACTCAGAGCTGTGTTAAAATTCTCAGCCTGCTGGCATAGCTTAGGTGGGTGAGTGGAGCTGTGGAGTCGCTCGTGGGTGTCTTGTTTTGGTTTCTCTCCTCCCGGCCTCCAGGCACCTGTGTTGGTGTTCAGTCTCTTGTTGTCTCTGATTTCCCATGCACAGCCTGGCCTTTCCCTCAGGGCTGTCTGCCAGCCTTGCTGCCCAGCTCACCCCAGCCCCTGTACCCCTGCTCTGCCTCATACTGGTTTTGCCATTTTTCTTACCGGCCGCTTTCTGTCCAGCCAGAGTCCTGGTTTTCCTTTTTCAGTGTGCTGTTTCATGTGGTGCATCAGGATGCCACCAGGGCTCCTGCTACAGAAGGGAACAGCTCCCATTCTCCTCGCTGTGTCCCCACATCCCTCCTCTGCTTTGCCACAGCTCTCTGGATGCTTGTCACACCCTTCATGTGAGCCAGCTTAATGAATGTAAATTACATCAAACTGTGTGAGAAAAACAGTTTTCTTTGAGGAAAATGACTGAGATGGGCTTATGGAAGAAGGCCCAGGCACATGCAAGGCATCACAGAGGAAAAAAAATCTCCCTTTGGGCAGATTTCCCTTAGGGTTCTGTTCCCTTGGGGACCATCTTGGTGGTGATGCTGCTGCAAGAGATATGGGTACCTGGAGCTGCTCCTCCAGATTCAAAGTGAACATGTTACGAGAACTTCCAAAAGCAAAAATTGGAAATGCTGACATCTCCCTGAGCCTGTATTTTGTGGTTTCTGTGTCTATTCGCTTCCCAAAACTTTGTTTTGGCCAGACTTGTTTTTATAGTAGTGAAAACTCTGTGAAAAAGGTGGCATTCCTAACACCTTTCAAATCTGTGCTAAAATAACCAGGGAACAAAATTCTTCAAGTAAACACTATCTGGAATTTTCATATAGATGTGGCCCCTGCAGTACCAAAATGTGACCATGCAAACCCAATACCCTGGGTTGTGTATGTTTTCCCAGCCACTGGTCTTGGAAAGAGCTCAACATACAATTCTTTCAGTTGAGCTTTGGGCAGACAGTAGCTGATATGTGAGGCCAGGCAGTTAGTTGCAAGGTATATGGAGGCAAAATCTTTATAATGAGAAGTTTTACTAGTGGATAATGCTATTAATTCCCAACTATAACAACTGAAAGAGCTGACAAGCAGAATTTTAATTATTTTAAAACTTCAATTTTTTTTCAATTCTACTAAAAAATGGCCAAACATAATACTAATACGTTGTATAAAGTAGTATTTAAAAACTTCTATATGTAGTCCATTGGAAAAAGAAGCCAAGTGAACATTGAATGTTTCATGTACCTTTTCATGGCAATATACTGACTTTAGTGGCTGGGAGGCTGGGAGGGAATCGGAATTGGATATTTGAGATATGAGAGAGAAAATTTTTAAATAAATTGGGAGTTAGTACACAATATTGTGCACAATCTATATATATATTAAATGAGGAAAAAGGAGTAGCAATTTCTCCATATAAAAGACAATCAGGATTTTTTTTTTTTTTAATAATCAGTCAAACTTTCATGGGGTAACTCTGCATGTTTCTGTCTCTCCTCATCAGCACTTCTGAAGTAGTTTACCCTCAGTTTACTCTTGGACCACATGAAGAGGACTTGTAATAACATTCCCCAATTTTAAATCACCTTAACCGGGATTCAATGCAGAAGCTGTAACCTGTGTTTGGCAGGAAGGAGGTGCCTATGCCTGGCCCTGAGGGGAGGTGGCGTGTGGGGAGGTCTGAAAGCACTCCAAGTGCTGAGGAGATCGGGGGCTCTTATCCACTCCTCAGTCACTTGTTGCCTGGGAGACAAATGTAATCCAGAGATTTTTTTATTTTTGACCCTTCCTTGCTGGTTTTTGATTGGAGTCACTATTGACTTTTGGCTTGGAGGAGGTAGTGAAGCAGCACGCCAAGTGTCATAAGATGGAAATTAATCACTAACCGGTTCTGAGCTTCAGTGATTTCCTTTCCCGTGATTGCTCTGTATATGGGAAGACTAATGACACATCTGAACAGACAGTTAACAAAGCTCTTCACACCTTCCAACAGTCAAGAAGGTTTCTTAAACAGATGTCACTTCAGTTTTCCTTTTTCTTCATGCTCTGTTATGTGATTGTGGAAAAACAAAAATAACTATCTTAAAAGAGAACATTGCAAAGTTGGCAAGCTTTGTCTTAAATTACATTTGTTTTTGCTGGTAAATTATAAGTCAGTTCAGTTGCAGAGAAAATATAGTAAATCTGCCTTCCCAGTGTTTTTTTTTTTTTTAAACGAGGAGTGTACTTCTCAATATTTTTTGTGAGAGTTCCTGTTTTTCAATGAGATTAATTTTGGCTTTTGCAAGAATATGGGTAAGCCACACAAATTTATCTTAGCAGTAATGAAAGGTTTTGAAGTTACTCTTCAGTAGTGTCTTCATATTGTAAGGCCCTCAGCTTAAACTTAACTGATGGGTTTTGGGGAGTTATCTCCTCCAGGAAGATGAAAAGGCTGTCTTGGAAGTAAATGAAAAAACAGAGAAGTTTGAAAACAATATATTGTGTTCCACTAAGTACAAATAAGGTATTTAAGTGTAGCTTTTTTTTATAAGCTTATCCCATGCTGTAAGAAGTAAGGAATCCAGCAAAGGTTTTCTTCTGAAAAATTTTCCTAGTTTTGCTCATTGCTTGCTTAAAAGGAAATTTTATGTTCTTAGTCTGGGTCTTGGCTACAGCATGGAAGTGGAATTTGGGATGCTTGGATTCTATTTTTGACTCTGTCCTTTGCCTAAAAATCACTTACTGGGCTTGTCATGTGTCTGGCTCATTGTCCCATATTTTAAGAGGGCTAAGCGTAACAACCTCCTTATGCAGACTGCTGTGAGAAGTGTGGTGCACCGCTTCCACAGCTGACAGCAGCACTGGGTCTCTCAGTTGTCGACTGTAGTGCTTTACTGAGATGAGAGCCAAAGAGGCTTTTGCTTGCTGTCTCTTTGGCCCCTTTAGTCTTGGCCTTTTTTTGCCATATCAGGGCCTTGCTTTATTTCAAGAGCTGGAAGGTGTCTCCCCTTAGACTCTTTTGTGGCCTCCTGGTAGGGCAGCTTTGGGCAGTAAAAGGATGGATGGTCTTGAACTCTGGAAGCCATCCTGCAGAGTCTTGACACCATGCTCCTGTTCCACCAGAGCAGCATAAAGAATCCTGGCTTTATGACAGGATGACAGGAGACTGTCACAGCTCCTGTGGGTTGTGCTGCCTGCTCTCCTCTCCTTTCAAGCTAAGTCTCACATGGTGCTGGAAACTTTCGAGGTACACATGCAGCCATCCAGGGACATTGAGGAAGACTTTTCATTTCTTTTTGGGGAGGAGAATTTAGTGCAGATTTGCTCTCTGTAAGCACGTTGTATGTTGCACTGTGTATCCTAAAGCTGTCCATGGGGCAGAGGAGCACTTAGGAGGTGGTAGGGCAAAGATACAAATTTTCAAAAATTTGTCCAGTTTTGGTCTTCTGTATGATTTAAGAAAATAATGTCCTTCTTCTGATGTGATTCTGTGTGTGTGTGTGCTTGTTCTTTAACATGTTAACTGAGAGCTTTGTTTCACTGAGAAGTTGAAGCAGAGAAAAGGGATAGTCCTGGGTTGAAAAGTAGCTAGAGGCAGTAACACAGCCTCCCTCACCTGTTCCAGAAAGTATCAACATTTACAAAAAAACTTTAGCATAAGGCCTTGAAAGCCTGCCAGTTGAGTTTAGTCAAGTTAGGATTGGTGTTTGCTTATGTATGATCAAGACTGCTCCTGAACTATCATTCCATATGCTTTCATAGTGAAGCTGAGGCAAAGTTTTCATATTTGTTTGAGAACTCACACAAAACAGTCCAAAATATCATCAGCCAGACCTCTGATGGGATTGAGACGAGTAATGAAATTGGACTGCTTGTAACTGGAAAATAAACACTGAATTTTAGTGTAATCTTTGCCTTACAGATTAACTGCTTGTGTTTTTCCTTGTATGAAAGGGTAATTACAATAACTGTTGTTTTAGCTGATCATAATTTCTCAACACCCTTAAATGGTTATACTCTGGTTATACTGTGGGCTCTTTTTTTTTGTTGTTGTTGTTTTGGTTCATTGGTTTGTTTTGGGGTTTTTTGGTATTTTTTTCCCCTCTGGGGAGAAAAGATGATTAATTTCCTCTTGTAGTATAATGTCATTGATGTCATGTGGGTTGGAGGATTAAGTCCTTTTATTTTTAAAACAGTTGCTAGTGTGTTTAACCCTCTCCTTTTTAGCCTTGTTTCTGTTTGTATAACAGCAAAAGGAAAAGAAAACCACTTCCAAAAACAAGATACTTCTCTTCAAAGTTTCTCTTTAACAGTTAACTGTAGCTTCTTATTTTTCCAATATGAGGTGACTGGAAAATTGCTAGATATTATTAAATCATATTAACTAGTAACAAGAGAGAGGGAGGAAAGAGCAACCAAACATTCATTCTTTTTTTCCCTCAGAATTGTGATTTAAATAATATAGTCATAATACATTATTAATGGAGCAATAATCTCTGGCAAGCAAGTTATATTCACTTCTGTCAGACAAAAAACCCAAACCCACTGCTTTTCCTGACAAAAACTGCTAAATAAGTACGCTGTGCCGTTAGATCAAATATTTGATTTTTTAAAAATTCTTTTCTCTTTGCAGAGTATTGGAAAGGGGTCCTTGTGGTGTATAGACCCAGAATATAGACAAAATCTTATTCAGGCTTTGAAAAAGACACCCTATCACCCATATTCGCATGTGTTCAATACACCTCCCACATCTCCTCAGGCATATCAAAGGTAAGAACTAGATGCATTTTACAACTCTAAATGTTTTCCTGTGGTGTTGGGTATGGTTCTTGGGAAAGACATTAAATGTAATCGAGTGATGCAGTTTGGAACGTGCTAGTGCAGAAAGCCCGGGAGCGCGGTGCTGGCGTGGCCTTGTTCGTGGCCTTTTACCTGCTCATGCCCCTGCTGGCATCAGCGCGTTCCCGAGCAGAGCCTGCAGGCTTCCTGCGACAGCCCTTTGGCAGAGGAGCGCCTGAAATAAAAATGCAGATAAGCAAATGGAGAGCTCTGAAGTGCCCACTTATCCCATTTGCTGAGGGCACGATTCCCTCACTCAGGGGAAATGGGCTCGTTCTTTTCCCGGGGGAGCTGAGGGCCGATGTTGCCTGTGCGGTCGCAGGATGCCCACCAGGTTGAGCTGGTGCCCGGGTGGCTTGACCAGCCCTTGGTGGTGGATGGGTGCCTGTGGTGGCCCTTAGGATTAACCTGGATTTTCTCCTTTGCTTCAGTGAAACAGACGTGGGGTGGAATTTTTCTGTTCTGTTCTGTTTTGTGTTTTTTTGATCTGGCATTCATTTACGACCAGTGTTAGCAAAGAGACAATAATCTATGGCTGCCATCCGCGAGGCAGGAAAGCAGGCGCTGAGTTTTAGCAGAGCTGCTTTCTCCTCGATGCCAGTGAGGGCCGGGATGCGGTTCATGGCCCGTGCTGGGGAAGGTGTGATGAGCCGGCTGCAGCAGGGCCCGCAGCAGCACGGGACTGAGCGGTGACGGTGGCGGCTGTCGTGGCAGCTGAGGTGGTTCTTACCATTTCTCCGCCTTAGCCCGGGAGGGCCGCGGCCGGGGCGGGCGGCGTGCTGGTCGCCGTGGCGACGGGGCGTCTCCGCGGCAACGCGCGGGCGGGCGGCGCTGCCGCCTCACGGCGCCGCGGGGCTCGGCCGCGCCGCTGCCGCGGTGCCGGCGGTCCCGGCACGGCGCTGGGAACGGGACCCTGGGCCCCTCTTGTGTCGGGGGATCGCCCCGGTGGCCGGGGTGCCCCTGGACCCCTGGCTATTTCTGTGGAAACCAGAGTGTGACCAGGGCTGCCGGGTCCCGAGGCGGTGCAGCTCGGCTGTCCCCGTGTTCCGTGGGGTGCAGGGGAAACACTGTCCCTAGTACCACCTGTGGAAGTATCCCCCACTAATGTGCTCTGCAGAAGGACAGATAAATAATTTAGATAATGGATTAAAACTGTAATTTGTGCATTTGAACAAATCATGTTTCTGGCCCTTCCTTTATTGTTACTGCTGCCTTTTTGAGAGTATTTTAATTATGCTCATAGAGATTTATTGATAAATTCTCATACTGAGTAGAGGTGTAATGGACATCTGGCATAGAAATGGAGGGATTTTGATCCCTTCTAACCCCCAGAAACAAAAAAAATTCAGCATACACATGCAGTTGAAAGCCAGAGAATCTCCCATTTTTTTATGGCTGAAGTGACTGTTGACTCAGTGGGCTAGGTTTGCCAGAACCTCTGTGTAATTTGGTGACAGATGTTGGCAGCAGCGACATGGGCAGCTCTTCTAGGCTGGGCTGAAGGAAGCAATGCAGCAGCACTGCTGTGGGCAGTCCTTGCAGGGGCGAATCCTTAGAGACACTCTGTCTGGGTGTCAGGGAGTGCACAGGGGCGTAGCTACCCTGTGTCCTACACAGCCGTGTGCCCGCTGCTGCCCTGTCCTCATCCTGCACAGCCGTGTGCCCACTGCTGCCCTGTCCTCATCCTGCACAGCCGTGTGCCCGCTGCTGCCCTGTCCTCATAATGCACAGCTGTGTGCCCGCTGCTGCCCAGTCCTCATAATGCACAGCCGTGTGCCCGCTGCTGCCCTGTCCTCATCCTGCACAGCCGTGTGCCCGCTGCTGCCCTGTCCTCATAATGCACAGCCGTGTGCCTGCTGCTCCTCTGTGCTTATCCTGCACAGCCTGTGCCCGCTGCTGTCCTGTCCTCATCCTGCACAGCTGCATGCCTGCTGCTGTTCCGTGCTTGCTGCGTGTGGCAAAGGATGCCTGCAGAGTCACAGACCTTGGACAGAGGTTGTGCTGCCCTCTTCCACTGGGGTGTGTGTCCAGAACTTCATAGCCTGTTTTCATGAGTGGGAGAAGAGAGGAGTACTGGCAGGTGCCAGGTCCCAGTATGGGATTTAAGAAGTGGGTTTCAATCTCTACGTGTTTTCAGCACTACCTAGTGTAGATGAGCAGGGGAGAAGGAGGGATCGAGTGAAACACTGACAAACGAGTCCCAAAGCTGAAAGGGAAGGTTTTTTTCCTTGGAGCCCATGAGATGTCTGAGCTGCTGCTACACTGCTTGTGCTGCCAAGTGCTTTGGAGTCTTCCTTGTAATGACTGCCTCATAAAAAAAAGAGCTTGTGTGGTTGAAGGCGCAAATGCCTTGCAAATACAGCGAAGGCCAGGTTTTATATGACAAAATTGTGGTCTCACTGTTACTCTTAGTTGGCTATCTTTCAGCATTTCCTCTGTTAAATACAACTTAATATCCCCTTAGTATTCTTAAATATGTATTCATTCTGCTGCTGCTAATGACTGGTGAAACGTCAACATGAAGCTGGTCTAGGATATCAGTGACTTTTGAATTAATTCTGGATTGGCAGTTACATGGTAATTTTCTGAATATATTTCCAATATATTCTCAACTTTCCCTGTGCATTTGGAAAAAAACAGTAATCCCATGTGTAAGTGATTGCTTTCTCATGTGTACAAAGACTTCAGTAGGGGTAGAAAATGTAAATCCACTCCACCATAGTCAGATCTCCAGAGCAATACATTGTCATAGTAACAAATTCCGAGGGGAATTTTTCTTATGGTGAATACAGTACATCTAGAAAAAATCCTTAGGTGGCAGAGGTTTGGCTGTCTGTCCATCTTATGTAATGGAAGTCCACAACTAAGAGAAGCTGTGTCATTTAATATTAATTAAATATATCTGGAACCAGATAATTTGCCAATATTATTCCTGCCTCTAGGAAGAAGGTTTGTAAGGGTCGGTTGGTGAAATTCCACAGGGGCAAATTGACCTATTCCTTGTCTTTATCAGACGTTTTAAAAGAACAAAGATGCACAAGTGAATCACGTGTTCTGTTTAGTATCTGCATAAGCAGCTTAGGGTTGAATTTAGCGCAGAGTGGAGGAATGCATTGTAAAAATATCCCAAGCATGATGATTACTGAATACACAAAATTCTCCTTTTCCTGAACAGAGTTAATTGCATCAGGTAATTCAGTTTCATGACTTCAGTAGAGCATCCTGCATAAATGTGACAGGGGTGGACCTTTTATGGAGGAGTTTCATGATGCAAACCCATGCATTTGGATGGCTGAGTGAGAGTTATACCAGTATCATTTGAGATAAAAATGACTTAAGCCATGACATTTGGACTACATTGGTTTCCATGTATAGAAGACATTTTGGGGGAAAAGGCAACCTTGCTGTGTTTGTACATACAAAGGAACTTCAGACTGCAGTTGTCTGGATTGCTGCTTCAATTCAGGGCAAAGATTACCTGTAAGCTGTAAGAAGAGAAAAAGTAGAACATCACAAGGTGAATTATTTAATTTTAATTGGCTTGGACGTGTGTCCTTAAAACACAGTACTTGCAACAAACAAAACCCCTTGGTTTTTTGTCTGGTTCTTCTAATTGAAGCATGTGTCATAAAGCATGTCATTTATGATGAATTTCAAGAGCAAACTAACACTGATACACTTCATTACAAAGGAGAATCTCTCCTTGGTGTTGAAAAATACGTATGTTGGACTAATGTGTTTCTTCTTAAATTTTACAATTATTTTGGCAATAGCAACTTAGAAATATATTTATAGACACACACTTGGTTAAGTAAGTGTACAAGTCAGTGCCCTGATACTTCATCTGTGTGTTTTATTTCCAGATTTCTGACTCTAACTGAAATGTAGTTGGGATTTTCTCTTCTAGTTGTGCTTGGAGGAGTCTTGGAATGTTTTTTTTCCTCCTGTGTATATTACATGGGGCTATTTCTCAATTGCATTTCTCTTTGTACTGCTGAAAACTATCAGGAAGTGTAATCTAAAATAACAGAAATTATTATTTTCACAGAGTAATAAAAATATTTGAAAATTCAGGTGATTATCCAGGAATATTGGCTTTATAGACTTGTATATAATTATTTCATGGCTTTTCATTTTTTCAGTGTGTTTTCCTAATTGTACTTTATTAGAGCAGTGTCAAATGTTGACAGATCTGTCCAGTAGCTGATGAAATTGCTAACCTGCCCAAGATAGAAACTAAAGAGGTATTTCTTTCTTGAGCTGCCCCAGACTGCCTTTTCATAAAGGCTTTGTTTGGTTCCTTGTTAGCTTGCTCCTTCCCGTAGGAACGGCTCCTTGGGTGAGCTTGGGTCTGCTTCAGGAAGGATTGAGACCCCAGACAGACTTGAACTAGGCTTGTGCTTGGCTTTGGACATGGAGTCCACCTGTGCACATCATAGCATTTGTGTCAGAAAAATACATCTGGCATCCATCACTGCGTTTCAGCCAGGTTGCCGTCTGTAGAGAGGATTTGAGCCTTGCAGGGCAGGAGCCAACAGGAAACAGTGTAACAAAAACTAACCTGCAGGAGCTTTGGTGGTTGTAGGGTGCTCGGCGTTCGTGGCATCTGCTGGTGGTTGTGGAGCAGATGCTGCAGAGCCACCCCACCCTGCCCCAGGCTCCCAGACAGTGCTGCAGCTTTGGTGATGGAGAAGAAACAGGCCCTGCAAGGAGTCAGCTGAAAACCACCTCTGCTGCTTATGTGGAGGCACTTCCCAGAACATTTGTGTGTGGCTTTGTCATCTGGTTTTGCACTCTGCTTCCCTTGGTGAAGTGTAGGTTATGGAGGTAGGCCAGTGGATCACAGTGAGCCTGCACGTTCATGAGTGACCATACATTTTATGAAACAGTGCTAACCTGGGATTTCAGAAATTTGGAGTGGTTACTGTTTTATTGAATTTAGTGTCTCTTTAAGGCATTTCCTTTTGCTCCTGTTAGATTTCCAAAAAAGCTATGAGCTCCTTAAACTTCTCCATTGTCTTGTCTTTTGATACCTCTTTCTGATAGAAATATTCTTTATCCCAAGGTTAAGATTAGAAAAAGGGACTTTGTAGTTATGAACCCTTGTCTAACTTACGAAATCTATTTGTTGAGACGCAGGGAAAGATTTGTGAAACATGGTGGCTAAAGCTTTGTTCCCAAAAATCCAAGTTTCATGAATCACTGTGAGAAAGCGATGGCCGTCACTGTGAGCTCTGTGGTAAACGGCAGGAGAGGTGGCCTGGGCATGCTTACATTTGCATTTGTCTATTTTAAGATTGAAAACACTCAGTCTTATCACTGAGTCCTGGCTTTCTGCTTTCATCTCCCCAGTGGGAGCCCTCCCACGTGCTGCAGTGGGAGCTCCCAGGCAGTGTCTGCTGGGGCCTTGCTGGACCCACGCTCCAGATCCCTGTGTGCTGCAACTCGCTGTTGGGATGCAGTTTGCATGCAGCACCCTTAGGATGGGGAACTTGGAAGCTGTTCCAGAGGTGTGAAATGGGCAGCTGGTATTGATCAGCTGCTGAGGAAAACACTGGAACAACTCCTTCAAATATTTACAGGTTTTGATTTTACTATCACAGCTTCCACCTTTTGCAGTTGTTTACTGAAGCTAAACCTGCATCAAAGTTGTAGGGTTATCACATCAGACAAATTATAAGCACCCCTCCTGTCTGTACACACAATAAGTTGAGATCAGAAATGATACCTGACCATTTGGGGAAGCTGGTGAAACAACCTTTTCCCATTTGCTAAAAGACTTTGCAGGATGTCTCTTGTAAAAAAGACACAATTTAGTTGTCCTTTGCAGTCTGGAAACGTGGATTTAATTCTGTGTTACTCTTTTTGCTTTTGATAGAAAATGAAGCTGACATATAGAAGTCTGATATTAATTTCTGTGCATGTTACAATCACGTTATCAAGAATGATCTAACTATTTTACTTCCTATGCAGAGTCAGAATGAGTTTTCTCGTCTTGGTGTAGTGTTAAGGTGGAGTCTTTGGGGGGAATTTTTGTTTTGCCGTTTTCATAGTTTTGTAGTTTGTGAGATCACAGAGAATATAAGTTCTTCTAAAGTGTGCCCTCTGCCATCATCATATGCCTTAATTTGAAGAGCGTCTATACTTCGGGATTATGCTGCTTTATTTCTGTTTTCTGGCAAGTTAGACAATACTGGTTTCATTTGGTGTCAGGTATGAACAGCAAAGAGAACTTTTGCTTAAGTGAATTCACTGATAAGTGCATAAATATTTGAGAATTTGTCAATCCAAGATTTGGATTCTAATGTGTTACCGGTTCTTTAGCTATTAGACTTCTGTGATTCCATTGAACATAGTTTCATGAAACAAAATCAACTCTTCCTACCTTTTAAAAGGCTTTTTTTTTTTTTCGTTTTTTACCTGACAGCATGAAGGATGTGTAGGGAGGAAAGATAAATTTGGACAGTTGGCTTCAGATCCTGAATAGAAAAGGAAGAGCAGAAAGTCTGAATCTGATCTGTCTAACACAATAGTTTCATGCAGGAATGGCTGGTAGAAATACAAATAACCCTCTAATCACATCTTCATTCCTCTCAAAATTAGTGACATGCTTCTGAGCCTTCTCAGCTGAAATGTTTTTAATTCTTTCTCATTCATACCCCTAAAAAGAAAAAATATCATGTTTTCAATTTGCCAAATACATGAAGATTTGGTTGAGTCTGTGTTTTATTTGCATGTGTTTAGACTTTTGGTAATGTACTGTAAAGCAGAGTCCTTAGTCTGTCATCTTTCTCTAGATGCCATGCAGACACCAGCATTTTGTTTTATGTTGTTATTTTTCATGGTTCCGTTTGTTGAACAGTCTTTCCAGTTATTTGGTTTCTTAGGCTCTTTTTCCTCTCCTGTGCCTTCTGTAGATAAATATAGCCTTATTCCAAAGATAACTTGGAATGGTACCGTAGATATTTCCACTAAGTTCATGGGAAAAAGAAAGTGTAGGGATATGTTTTGAAATTTTTGTTACTTTGTTTGTAAAACCCTCTGTAGGCCTGGGTGTTTCCCTCTGAAAAGTTTCAGAGTGGGCTCATTGACAGAGCTGTGAGTTGCTGGCTGCAGGAACTTGAAGCATGTGGGTGCTGTGCTTCTGAGACTGTCTGCAGCTCCTCGTCCCTCTTCCTTGCTGCCCCCAGAGCGTGTGCAGGTAGGACAGGGCTGCACAGTGCATGAGCTGTGTGCTGTAGCAAAGAGCAGAGGGTGTGAGGGACATCTCACCTTCAGTCCCTGGGCAGAGCGGGTGGATGTGGCACCCTTCATGCCATTAACAGCCATTGTGTCACTGTGACAGCTGCAGCAGTGGTGTGGATGGGGAGGCCAGTGCAGTGTTCAGGAACAGTTCACTGAAGTTTTAGTAGTTGAAAATTCAGACTCAGGAAGGAGTGTTTGTGCAATGAACAGTGGTCACACGTTTGTTAATCATATAATATTACAGCTGTGTAAATAATCTGACTTCTGCATTTGGAAACAGACTCCTGAAGCTATGGAAGCCACAAATGGTATCATAGTGTGTCACATCTTGCTGCTCTTGGATTATGAAAACATTTTTTTGTATTTCTGTAGCTCAAGTTAAAATTTTAAATTTAGTTTTAATTATGCTTTTGTATTTTCTTTTAGATTTTATTCACTTCTCTATTCATTATTGGACTTTCCTTTGGTGCTTGTATAACGAAAAATTGTCAAGGAAAGTCATGTTATTTGTAGTTCTGTTGTAATACTAATATTCATAGAACAATTTTTAATGTTACCCTAATAGTGATAAACTACTAGTAAAAAATATTAAAATAACTTGAATCTTTCAAACAGTGGTTAAGGGATGACTTTATTTGTAAAGGTTATGATGATAAGACATTCTACAATTTAACTCTTTATTGCTTATTTAATATTTGTTTAAACTCAAAGTTAAGGAGAATTGACTATTTCCAAGAATGGCGGTTCTGTCTTAAACAAAAGCCTGTGTGGACCTTTCATCATTCACCTAGCATTTTAATATATTTTAGAGAACAGAGAACATGTTTAAAATGTGAGGCAGATGTTGTAGTTTATGCAAAACTCTGAATATTTGTGTAACCAATTTTCTCCATATGTAATCTTTCTTTGATAATCTCAGTTTTGCACAGAGGTTCAAAGGCCTTGGCAGACTTGGAATAGTCCACTTGAGTCCAAGAGCTTTAGGAACTGATTGCAGGTGGCCCATCTTCTCCACAGGTCATAATAGAAGGTGACACATGTACTGAAAATCTTGGTTGTCCATCGAGAAATGTCCCGGGAGGTGAGCATGGCCAGTGAGAACCATTTCCTCAATTCTCTGCATGGTGTCAGTGGGAAGCAGGGCATAAGAGGGACACATTCCATTGCTGCTTGCAGTATGACTGTGGAGAATGCTACAAAGGTGGCAGCCAGGTAATCGAGGTGACCCATCAGGGCTTGTGTTAGCCAGCACCTAAACTGAGCTACATGGTGCACCATCAGCTTGGGCTCTGGGCCAGCTGGGAGGACCTTTAACTTCAGGGGAAGGTAGACTTACACTGGGACCATGCAGACCAGCTGGTCCTTGTCCTGAGCAAAATCCTCTGATTCCCTCATCTCCCCTTTATAAGGGTCACCCATGCACTAAGCCAGGCTTGCTCCAATAGTGTTTCCAGTTATCTTACACATACAGGTAAAAGAAAGTGCAGTTTCATTTCATACCTGTGTTGGGTGTGTCCATAATCCCTGCCTGTGTATTAGACCCAGTATTTCTCGAAGTATCAAGCAGTCTTTCTGTGAATTATTTCTCTTAATGCACAGATGTCCTATTTCTTCAGTATTTATATGGGTTTTTTTTAGATAAAAAGCTTGAAAGAAGTTTTAGTCCTTTTGAATCTTTATTGACCAATTTGCTTTTTCTGGGATGCGTGTTGTAACCATATATGTATATACAGGGTGCTATATGGTGTAGTATCTCTGTATCATTTGATGTCCTTTCTGGAGAAGGCAGATTTATTAATTTGTTAAAGAAAGTACAATTTGGCATAATTTCTTTTGTTAGTATTTTAATGCTTGAATCATGATTTTTGTCATCATCAGGTATGACTTAACTTCTGATATCAGAAAGCCTCAGCTCAAGACTGGAGTTGTCTCATGCAGGTTGTGATTGCTGACCATGTTTTTCCTGGCTTTTATAACTCTGTCACCTGGGTTCCTGTTGTATCCAGTTTTCAGTGTGTGGGAATCTGCCCTCTGCATGATCCTAAGTAAAACTGATATTCTTCCTATTTTGATGGAACTGGCTTTTGTAGGAATAAAACTTGCAGGTTTTGCTAGAGTTTCATTTCTCAGGAACCTCCAGGGTTCAGATGAGTAAAACCAGAAAGGACTTAAATGGCATTAAAACATTTATTTCTAAACTTTTGGAACAAAAAGCATAGAGTCTTTCTTAATACAAAAACTTCTTTACACTTGGGTTTTGAGTTTTGACTTGGAAAAATCAAGCTGCTTGTTTCATCAGAATAAAGTACTTATGTAAAAAATGTTTTTTGGAGGTGTTGGAACGTCCTTAGCAAAGAAATTTCTCTTCTCCTCAAAGTTCTCTGTGCCTGGGAACACAGATGGTTTTCCTCACCACCTCTTTGTCCTGGACTAAAAGAATGGAGGGTGAGAGGTATGTCTCTGCCTGTCCAGGGTGTCCAGTGCTACAGTGGCTTGATAAAATGGTTGTTCCTCTTTCCCCTTGCTAAATAGAAGTACTCAGCACTTGCACTTCTTGTTCTTTTTCAGTAAAGCTCTGATGAAACTCTAGAGGTTATATTTGATTTTCTTTAGTGTATTTTTTCACAAATGTTTTGACTTTATTATGGAAAACCCATAGTTCTGTCAGGCAGTTTTGTTACAGCAAAAGGCAAGTGAGACTTCAGGGGCCATGTTTAAGATAGACTTCAAGAAATTAAATTCAACAAATTTTTTTTGTTGGCTTTCTTTCCATTCCAGATGTCCCTGAGACCAGACTGTATGTGTTTGGTACTCATTGGTGGTATTTGTGCTGTTTCTGAATTCTGAACCTGTTTGTAAAATACAGCGTTTTCCTTTTTGATTCTTGGGGGGTTGTTTGTTTGTTTGTTTTGCTACTGGTTTAAAGAGTGGGGATTGGAGGCTTAGGGTCAGGCTGTAAATTACTTAGTGGAACTTTAGTGCCTACCACAGGAGAATGTTGAGGCTAATGATTAAGTGATAATCCCACAAAGGGTGGAATTTTGTTTAATTACTATGTCCACAGCTAATACAAGTGCATCTAGAAGATTCCAGTCCTTGTGGGATTTTTACATTTAAATCAATCTCTCCAGTACTTCAAGTCCACATGGGCTGTAGAAGCAAGCACAAATTTACTGTGCTATGTTATGTTGCTCTTCCACTTTCTTCATCTTTGGCATTAGGTCATAGAAACCCTGGACTAAACAGGCTGTGGGTTTCATCCAGTTTGGTGGGTTTCGTGTTGTTCTACTTTTGATAAGATTTCCTATGTTGTGTCTGAGGGAGGCTTCTTTCCATCTGACTGCAGATGGCTTTAGTAATAAATGTGCAGATCTCTGGGGGTTTCAGTGCACAGATGTGTATATACTGCAGTGTACTTTTTATGTCAAAAGACAGCCTGGCTGCCAGGGAACCTGTTCTCTCTTGCACTTAGAAACAAAAATGTACTGTTTAGGGCAGGTGACCTATTTTCATTACAAAAGAGCAAATACTCAGAGAACAGTGATAGGAGAATTGTTTGAGACAACTGATCTGAAGTGGATTTGTGCCAGCAGTTTGACTGGCAAACACGTTCGGGAATTTCATGTTGTTGATGAATAACTTGGAGATACCAGAAGAGGAGCATGGATAGGGCTGCAGCCCAGCTCTCTCCGTGGGATGAGGTTGTTTGGATTGTCACATACACCTGTGTATCTGTTTACAGGGGAGCACAGTTTCCACCTCCATGTGTTAAGATCCTTTATTGCTTTGTAAAAGCAAATGACTGAAGAGGTTGGCCAGCCCAGATGAGTGTGGATCAGAGCTTTGTAAAAGAGCTTTCCTTTCTTTTCATCCTGACTCATTCCTGCTTTGTTGACAGTCTCCTCCTGTTAATTGCCAGTACTCACTCTGTCAGCTCATATGAACGGTGCAGTTATGTATGGTAATTTTTTATTGCTCTCCTCTTAAAGCATCTGAGATAGCACAGCCGGTGGGTCTTGCTAATACAATTGTAAATGTATTTCTTTCTTGGCTTGCTGCAGCATGCGTGCACTTGTTCAATTTTTCTTTCATTAGCTTGTATGACATATTTTTGGTATTAGAATCAGGACTACGTGGACTTTATTTGTAAAAGTTGAATAACTGTAATTTATTATTCTGCCACTTTTAAAGGTAGTAGTCAGTGTCCAATTTTATGCAGCTGGTAGGGTTTTGCATTTGTTCTTACAGCCCCTTATACCTGACTGCTGTTGTCAGTTGTTATCTGTGCTGCAGTTTTTAACCTCACTGATGGGTTCTCTGTGTTGTCTGCCTGGGTGATATAAATATTGCAGAGCTCTACGCCTCTCACTGCTTTTTTTTCCTGTAACTATTTTTATCACAATTCCATTATATATCCTTCCAAAAGAAATTCTGTTTAAACAGTGGTTACAGGCTTGGTGGAGACTTTCCTCAGGTTATTTTGAAAAGCTAAGATGCTCAGAACAAACTCTCTTTTTTGCACTTCCACATCAGTATTTAGAAGTGTGTAGAATTCTGTGGTTTAGTCTATTGTGATGGTGGTGAGGGTGGTGTTTGTTTAAGACAGAATATATGGAATTAGAAAAAATGAATTGCATAGTAATGCAGATACTTAAGGTTGGGTTATTCAAAATTAACAACACTTTCAAATGTCCATGGAGCATTGGGAATTCATAACTGATGGAAGTGCAGGATGCAGGTCCAGTAAAAGTCTATGATAAAGTATGAAAGAGAAATGTAAATTTAGCAAATTTGACATCATTTGGTTTTCATTAATTATTCTATTTAATCTGGATAAGCAGATGGAGAAAAAATACAAACAAAAAAGAATTGGGTTACTTTTAATTATGTAACTTTCCTGAAAAGTTGTTTTTTTTTTCAGGCAGCTGTCTAATAATGGCAAAATTCATAACAGCTCCCCACGTATTTAAGATCTCTATTAATTGGAGTTCCTTCTCTATATAAAAAATTACTCTCTCTGTAGCTGTTTTGCATATGAAAGATGAAGACCATTTTTCTCATGAGATTAAAAAAATAAATAAAACAATTAATTTGAATGAAATAATTTTTTAAACTTAAGGGAATTAATAACAAACAAAGCTTCTGGAGTAGCCAGTTTTTATTTTGCAACTTGCAAGTATAATATAATGTAAAAGGAAGGCTTTATACAAACACATTTATTCCATGATAGTTTAAGAGCCACAGTCAGCTATATTGCTAAAGCAATGTAGATCTTTTGATTATTAAGTGCACTTTGCTGCTTTTGCCTTCATATGTAGAAGTAGACTTGGGTCAGATTTGGGGGGAAAAAGAAGCTGGAAATTTATCCTGGAAGTCTTAGAGCTTGTCTTTTTCTGTCACCGTGTGGACTGTCAAAACTCTGCTTTCAAAATAGGGCAGTTTGTATTGATGAGCCCTATATTTTGTAATTACATGGAGCAAGAGCTTTAGGAGTTTGGTTTGTGTTAGGCTTTAAAGACCCTTGGAGCATTATCACCTGCTTGTTCAGTAGAGGGTTGCTTTGGGGCTTTGATTTGGAGGTTTGTTGGGGTATTTTTTGTGTGTTTTCTTTGTAAAGTCATTTTAAGATGCTTTTGCTGCCCTTTAGAATAGGAAATTACCCTCTTATTTGTGCTGGTGAAGACACTTGAGTAGTTGTGCTGGTGGTTTGTTGTGGGGTTTTCTTAAGGTATTTGGGCTTGTCAAGGACAGGGGCTTTCTTAAAGCATTCCTAGCAGTGAAAACCCATCATTGAGCCATAATCTTACTGGTACAGTGGCACAGTGCCATGCTAGTAAATTTATGGTACTTGGCTCCCAGAGGCGATTCTCTCCAGAAGAGCATGGAGGCATCACTGTGCTTAGTTAGTATTGACTCTGTTATAATCTGGTGAGTGTGTGCTACAAACCTGCCTTAAAGGTTTCTTGACTTGCAAACCTGACTTTTCAAGTCACTTCAATGCTATAGAAAATTCTTCCAGTACCAGGTAAAGCAGGGGAAAAAATGCATTGCCTCAGCTTCATGATTCCTCAGTGCTCACAAGCTTGGTGAAAAAGGGTAATTTGCAAGGCACAGCTTGGCATTCTGCTGCACCTTTCAGCCTGGTGTTCTAACGCAGTAGCAGTGCAGCAGCCTGGCACAGGCATTTGGAGTGCTTTGAAGCAGGCAAACACTACCCCAGGGACTCTGACCTGAAGAGAGGGGACTTGCAAACAGGAACTGGTCTTCCTTGCTATCTTCTGATTACCAGGGTCCAAACTGCACTGTAGAAAAGGGAGGTTGCTTTCATGCCATGAACACGTTACTAATATCTCTCTGTAGACATAATTGCTTGATTTTTATGGAGATGTCTCTCTGCTGCTGTTGTATTGCTGCTGTGAACAAATTTTGACACTAGGATGGAAAACTTCTTATTTTAATAGCATATGAAGAGACAAGTACACAAACCCTGGATTATCTTTCCTTGGTCATTGACCAGATATGTTACACTGTGACATTAAATAATTTACTCATGGATGCCAGATGCAAAAGAGGGAATAAAAGAACTAAAAGTGAGGATTTTATTTTCTGACTCGACTACATATAGAATAGCAAAAGGGATAGCGAGGGTGAAATTACCACCTCTCCAACCACACTGGTCAAACCAACAGTCTATCAATTCTCTCCACCCACAAAGAAGAATGCAAAACAATTACTATTTACATGAACAATGTTAGAAAATTCCGAAGAAATATGTAAAAATCAGAAGGAAAACTTTAAGAAGAACTTTAAAGCTCTCAAAAGAACAGGGTGACACAGGTACAAATGATGAACTTACTAGACTGAATTAGTTCCTTAAAGGAGATTGTCTGAAATCCGTCTGGTAGAGTGTTGAAAAGCAGACTCAATGAAATTCTAGAAAATTGACTATAGGAAAGAGTTTTCTGCTGGCAGGAAGCTGAATTGGATGACCTGAGGAGAGCCCTTAGTCTGAAATTTGTGACATGAAAGCAAACAGAAAAAAATGTTGGATCCTGAGCACATTTGCAAACTGCATTTTCAAGACATGGAAAATTTAAATGCTTTTATTCCAGCTGATCTATAATATAAATTCCTTAGCAAAGTGTTGCATTGTGGCTGCTTTAGTGTGGTGGGAGAATCTAGCATTCCAAGAATGGTAGTATGTGAAGAATTTACTTACTGCCCTTAACTTATTATCCATCTAAACTGAGCCACTGAGACACCACCTGACCTCAAGCTGTGGTACAAATGAAGAAAAATCAGCAGTAATAAGTTTAGCTCTGTGTTCATACTTGCTATCAATTTCTATGACAGGAGATAAACTGTGTGTTCATATTGTGTAGAAGTTATATACCCACACCATTCAAGAAGGTTCTTGCAGTGAAAAACTGCTTTCTTCTCCAGTGGTAGTGAGATGCTGGCTGAGCATTCCTATCTACACACATATATTTGTTGCTGTCTCTTTGCAGTAATGTAGATTCCCTAAATCTAGTGAGACTCGAGTTTCTTGTGTGTTGACTTCTGCAGGAGTCTCAACGTCTGACAGCTTGTCTCTCCCTGATGCTCCACAAGAAGCGTTTATCTTTCAGGAGAGTAAAGCAGGTTGTATCGTTTTCCTTTTTTGATGCTAATCTATTCTTCATAACATAACATGGCTGAAGACAGTAGTGAATAGGAGTGTGGATTTAATCCCAGCTGTGGTTAAACTCCAGAGCACTGCTGGGGGCACGATGGAAGCACTGTGTATCTCAGATGGAGTTTCTTGTGTTGACCTTCAGCTTCAGGATGGTAGAAGGCACTATACAATATCAAAATGTCAAAACTTCATGTGTACACTTGGTGAACAAAGAAAGCTTCTGAAGCTTTGAAAACATCAGAAGCTTTTGGCTTATTTTACCTAAATCAAAACTCAAGGTTAGCCTTAGGTTTGCTGGAAATGAACATCCATTGGAAACAGTTTTTTTATGGTTTTGTTTTAATGCACTTCCTAGATTGAAGTTTCCAAATACAGAAACTAATTTTGCTTCCAAGTCTGCTGCATGTCTGAGAAAATTTCAGAAAATGGAAAATGGTCAACACTGCTATTCCCTTGGTAAGAAGAGTAATTGTTCCTTTTTGGCACTACCTGCAAATACAAGCATGAGCTGAAAAATAGCAGGCTTTCTTAAATCTCCTCTTTACTTGTTATTCTTCAGGGAATTATATTCTGGAATATTTCTTAAGCACAGACACTCCGTTCACCACACCAGCTCAGTCCCATCACGCTGATGCTTTCCTTGGCAGCTGCTGTAGGTGATGTGTGCAGGGTGCTCCTCGTTTGCTTCCTTCCTGCCACGGGTGGCTCTGGAGGGGCTGGCACTGCCTGTGCCACCCTGGGTGCCCAGCTGGGAGGCTTGGCCCTCTGCACTCTGCCCTCCAGCCAGCACATCACCTACAAACTTGGGGAGCATCATGAGCAACAGTGAAGCAATTCTGTGGCTCTGTGAAATTGTGCTGCTCATGCTGTGCAATTTAAAGACAAAATGCTTCCTGCTAATTATTAACAGTTAGTCTGTAGGAACAGACTCATTACAGGGCCACTGAACCCTGGCCTGCTGTCCTTTACAGCACCTGAACAATGCGATAGGGAGGGGACAAAATGGCAGGAGAAACCGGAGTGCTGGCACCAATTAGTCCTGAGATTAGTCCTGAAAGAGGATTGCAATTTCAAGGCCAAAAAGAGAAGGGAGTGAGTAAAAGGATTTGAAATGAGATTATAAGACCTAAAAGCGCCTTTCTTTTGTTAGGGAAATAATTCAGCAGTTTTGCTCAAGCCAGTGAGACAATCCAGTTTAGTGGCTGAAGCAAGAGATGTGTGTCCTGTTGATTTTTAAGGTTCTTTAACAAAGTTGATCCCCGGTTGTGTTTGTTACTGCTTCCTGTGAAATCCAAGTGTTTTCAACAAACAAACAAAAACATGGAGGAAAGCTATTACCTCATCAAAAGGCCTGTTGTTTTTCAGGAAGCTTATTTGTATTCTTTAAAAGGGAAGCCAAGAAAAGGAGGCAGATTGAACTCCCTCTTTTCCTTTGGGGAAGCTTTTTTCCCTGGTGGTTACTATGAAACTGGCACTGAAGTCACCCTTTCATGACCCATCCTACAGATAATTTTCAGTGCCAGTTTTTGTTTGTTGGCTACTCAAAGATGCAGATCAGGCAGTTCCTACTTCAATTAAAAGCATCGTCTCCGGTCAATGCCATAGTGGTGAACATGGTTCTCTTCCTTGGAGAGGGAAGCAGGCACTAAGCCTTGCTGCCCTGTTGAAGAGACCACAATACACACTCATGTAACACCATCATGGTCTGGGACTGAAGACTGGAGCTTGCTTGGAGACAGCAGAAAGAGAGGTCTTCCCTCTTCCTCTCCCTCAGAAGAATTACAAAAGGGGGAATTACCAAACAAAAAAATTACAGATGTTGTGAACTTTATAGGAAATGTTTTGATGCAAGTCTATTCATGCAAGACTGTGTGAAATAGTGACACTTCTGCCTTTCCCAAGAAGCTGTTTCTCCTGGGGTGGCTTAGGGTCAACAGTTGTGTAGGGAACAGACAGCTATTATGTATTATCAGCTTTTTTCTTTCTTTACTTTATCAGTGGAACTTAGTGCAAAATACCTATGCAGGCAGGCTTGAAACCTTTGCTTTCAGTTCACTGTGCCATCAAGTACGGGAAATATCTCATCATGAAGGTGTAATGAGTTCTGCCATGTTCTTGATTTCCCTTCTGCATTTCACATAAGCCTTTGTTAAAACTACTTTCATAGGCAAGTAATAGAATCATTAAGGTTTCAAAAGACCTCGAAGTTCAATGCTTATGTTTTACAGTGTGGCACTGAAAGGTTAGCAAGCATCATCTTGCCACTCAGGCTACTGTAGCCTGAATAATGGGCAAATTGGGTTGTATGGGGAACAGAGAGAGTAACCTTTCCTTCAAAAGAAGGGACCCTTTATCTCTAGACAAAGCCATTAAATTATAGTGCATTCTGCATATCTTTCTTTGAGCTGACGTGTCATCTTTGGACTTGTTTATAACCAAGTATCTTAGTTCCCATCCAGAGTCATTGTTAAACGCTAAATTTTTGTCCATTTTGTTTTTATTCCATTATATTTCTTGCATAACCTAGTGAATCTCAGTTGCTGCTTTCTAGTCTTCACAAGTTAGTCTACCTAGATTCCCTCTAATAAAAGAGGAGGAGACTTGAGAGACAAACCTGTCAGCTGAGTTTCCACACAAGCTAATGAAGAAGCACAGGCTCTTGTCCTGTCCATAGGAATTATGTGAATAGCTTTAATAAGATTTAGTTGTGAAGTTATCCCATGCTGAGATGCTAAGGGCTGTACAAATGAGCTGTAAGATTTCTGAAACAGAATGAAGACAATAATAAAACCCAAAAACAGATTCAGCAGAGGAGCTAATGTGGAGGAGGAGATGTTTTATAAACAGGGATTGGTAATGACAACAGAGTGGCAGGTCCTCTTAGGTATAGGACAGAAAAATGGTTTCAAAAGGGTTAAGAATGGAATGAGATGACAGCAATTTCTGCTGAAGGTATCCAAGGCTGCTTTGCTTTGAGTCATGTTTGTCTGTGATCTGAAATTTAGGTTCAGGGATTTCCAAAAAGGAGTTGTTGCTTGAGCATGTCCCAGTTGAACTGTGAGCTGAAGGTGTATTGGCCACATTTAGCAGAGGCAGCTATCTGGGTGATTCAGCCCTGCAAATGGCTGAGCTTGCTGCTTTCCAGTTCATGAGTATTTATTTACTATTAGCCCTTTGTGTGTTGGCTGGAAAATTCAGTGGTGTTCTGTACATAACATTATAAAAAAGATTTAACTATCAGTGAAACCACCAACGTGAGAATTAACTGGAGTGATTTGGCAAAGTAATTTGTTCCATTTTTTCCTTCCTTGATTTATCAGAATTTACAGTTGACACATGAAGAAAATATTTCTGCTTAATTTGTCATAGTAAACAGATATTTTTATAAATTGTCTCTTAAATGTTTAAGAGATTGTGTCTGAATCATTTTATGACTGATTTAGTATCATCTCACTAGAATGAACAAGCTTGCATCATCTGATGTTTGAAGAGCATAGTTTGATACTTCCTGTGATCTGCAGCTTTAGAGGGCTCAAATACTGTCTGGGGATGTCAGGGTGTCACTGTCTCTTTCTAAACACCAATGTACCATGAGTAATTGTTTCCTGTAATCTGGCTCACTGATTTTCTGTACTTGAGGTGATCCAAGGAACAGCTTTACTCCAGGGATTAATTACACAGAGAGAGTGCATATACATTCTTGAACATATTTTTTCTAGTTAATATTAATAAGGGTATTTTTCAACTGCATGGCAGATACCAATTCAACTGAAAGAAGAATTACATAGTATCTGATAGGTAAGCATGCCCATTTTAGCAGCTCCTTTTAGTCCCTCCAAAGATTGTGCTCTTCATTAGTGAAATACCACTGATTTTGGGGTTGCCCATGAGCTGATGGATCTCCCAGAACCTCTTGGTTTGTTGAGAACTTATGGTCTTATCCACTGGCTGCTAAACCAGAGCTATTAAGGGAGGGGCACTGAGGATTGCTGAATTGCCATATTTGGGTTTATTCTGTAACTTTCTTGGGCTTTATCAAGAAAGAGTAGATGGCCTAGACTCTCCCTCTATGGTGTTGTGTTTTGACACAAGGTTGCTAACAAACTGATATAAAGATACACTATGCAGAAAAAAGAAACTCTGATATTTGTGACATTTCTGTGTTTTTTTTCATGTTCGTAATGATTTTTTTCAACCTTCACCACATAGAGTCGCAGCAGATAAAACAGAAATGTAGAAACAAGTATCTCATTGCAAAAGCAATTGTAAAACCTCACCTTCTTCATATATCCTTTATTCCTACACCTCTGCGTTCTACTGCAAATCCTCAAGTGAAGAGCAGTGTTAAAGCCTTGTCTTACTGAGTCCATTCAACTTCTGTACAAACAGCTCAGGAGAAGCAGCAGAGGGAAACAGACCACATCATGGATTCCACTGGGGAAGATGAGATTTGTTGAAATGACAAATGTTTTAAGACAATTTTGGGAAAAGTAGTCTCCTTTTTAGCAATACAGCTTCTTCAGTCATATGAGAAATTGCTGGCCTAAAGGTAGAAGAGAGACTTCTCACTGTAAAGTCTGTGAAGGTCAGCTTTTCTTTTCCTCACTGAGTTTCTTCATTCATGTAGATAATATTGTAACTTGAGAGATTTATTAGAATATTATTAAGTACAATGTTAGTATTCTCAACAGGCTGAATAGCTGTTCATAAAGGTGAGGATTAGGGATAAAGATGCACACTGGATTTTATTTCCCATTACCGGTGGGAGGTTTATTTTTCTGTTAAATGAAAGTGGCTAAAATGAGTCAAAATTAAGTCCTCTGAGTATTTGTCTACAGTTAGGTGTGCAGAACATATGAAATTCTTTATTTCATACCTCTGCTTTGAAGTTGGGTGCTGTGGTTATTGCCCCTGTAAAATTAGCTAGGAGTGCTCTTGTTTCAGAGGCCAGGGAAGTCCAAATCACACACATTTCCCAGCCACAGATCAGTGGGGTTCTTCATTTTGGCAGAGGCTGTAGGGGGCGAAGGGACTTCTGTAGTGTAGATACCCATGAGGTCTCATCTTTTCTGCAACTTAAATTTGAGGCCTTGTTGAGTTGAAGAGTTCTCAAGAGTAAGTGGAAAAATTTCACCTTCTCCTGACTGGACTGAGCTGATAAGATAGAATTTGGTCAAACTTACGCCATTTGCTTTACATTTATTGTAAAAGTGGAGAGCATATTAGAATTTGGCTTTTAATTTCCTCTGCAGCCAACCTAAAACATTTGGGATAACTTCAGGAGAAATCTGAGCTGTTGTTAGGTGCAGTTGATGTCAGTCAGTGATGAGGAGCCCTGGCAACAGCAGTGTGGGTTGTAGGTTGTCAGGAGGGCCCTCAGACCTGAGGGGAGTGTCTGGGGGCTGGTCCTGCTCTGCCACTGTTTACTGGGTGTTTTTGGAGGTACCTTTTTACCTCTGTGTGTATGTTTTCCTTTCTCTGAATGGAAATTATTTCTCTGTAGCTCTGTGGGTGGGAGACTTGATATAGATGGTGTCTCTACAATGCTTCTGAGTACAAAAAATGCTATATTTTGTTGAATCTGTAGACCCAGACCCCAGGATGAGACAGCCTGTTGTTGGATGTTGTAGGATTTTTTGTGTATGTATTGGGATGTCTCTCCCCATCCCTAAAATACAGCTCTCAGTTCTTCAAAAGAAATAATCTTGGGAGTATGAATGAGTAAAAACGGACACATTTTGATACTCAATTTTTTATGCCCTAGCAGTTTATTTCTAAAAATGTATCTCTAAGGATAACACATTATTTATGCATTAAACTTTTGTGTTGGTGTTAGCATCAACAAACAATCTGTCATTTATCTTTTGAGCACCTTGCATGCTGTGCAGTATGGTCCTTAGCTCAGGCTTCTGGGAAATAAGGGTATTACCATGAATGCTGGACTCATTTAATAGATACGCATGAAGATGTAGAATTGAGATAATGAAATACATAATTGGGGCTTTTCAAATATGAGAGTACTTCTGTTTTGATACTCTTGTTGTCGTCATCATCGTCATTGTATTTTCTGCTTTTACATAACTTTCTGACATGTGCATCAAACACTTTTGTGTATGGCCCAGTGAGTACAAATCTCTGCAACCTCCTCTGTAGCAGTGTTGCAGTTCCTATAAGCACATTAAGCTTCCCAGAGAAAAGTACCCTTAGCATCTGGGAGAGGTTAAATGTTCCAGGGGAGAGGTTAAACATTCGTTTGTTCTCTGCTGCTCTAATTCCAGAAGCCAGATTAGTTCTGAATCATCTGAACCACATTCATTCAAGATTAATGAGAAAGACCAAGTATGGAAAATTTCAGCTGGTAAGCGCCTTGGCTTTGAGCAAGTATTGGAGAGGGAGTTCATACTGGCAGCAGCCTGTGGGTCATGCTTAGTTTTAAGTTCCCCTTAGTTCTTAAATTGGTGAAATAGGGAATCACACAATTCCAGAAAAACAAGAATTTCAGCAAGCAACATGCAGCAGTTGGCGGAGCACACGCACACACAACTTTAAGGCCTCACCTCCCTTTTCCCATCTATTTCTGTTTCATTTGACATCAGATTTTCCCTTTTGCATATGCACATTTATAACTTCGTGCACTTTCAAGGTACATTGGTGTCTTTAAAACAGACAAGTGGGGTGTTCTCAGGAACGGGTGACAAGCATTCACCTGGGATGTGCCTATTGTCACTCTCAAGTCCAGTTGACTGACGGGCCATGGTTAAGCAATGGTTAGGGATGTGACTGAAAGTCTCATGTAGGAAATATTTCTGAAATCCAGGTAGGTCAATCAGCAAAGCTGGTTTGAAATTCTGCAAGATAATAAATGGAAAATTCAGGACTAGAGTAACAGTTTTATGTAGTCAGTAGTCAGTTTTATGACCCTGGGCTTTTAAAAAACTTAATCAGTTTTGATTTGGGAGAGTCCTTCTTTTAGAAGAGCATTACTGTTGTGCCTGGCTAATAGCTCTGCAGTTTCACTGCAGTTCGGTTGTTCAGGTGGTCAGTGTGGAGTCTAGAACTTTGTCTGTGCTGTGGCATTAACTATCCGAGCAGACTCTTAAACATTAGGTTTAAAGTTAAGGTGGGCCTTAGGTATAGACAGTGACTAGAACTCATTTGTTTTCCAGAACCTGAGATTCAGGAAGTTTTTCCAGTGCAGTTTTAGGCAAGTGAAACCAAACCAGAAATTAACCTCTTCGTTCCCACTTGTTTTGCAGCAAATGGAAACAGAAAACGGAAGTGCTCCATGTCTGATTTTGTCAAATGAAGGAGACTCAAACTTCTCCCTGTTTGCCAGGTCAGCGTTTAATGCTGACCCAAAAGAGGCAACAGTTCTCTGTAGTCTCAGAGGCCAGTGGCTGTCTGTAAAAGGAATATTCTATTCATCTGGGCTTCAGGGCACTGACTTGTGGTTCCTGCTTGCTGGCACAGGCACGCTCTGTAGCACAGGAGCAAGTTTAGGTAACTCCAAAGTTTGCTCTGCATGACAACTACCAGTTATTCATCCAGTGGTAGTCTAGGAACCATTTAATAGCAGTTGAGAGAAAAACAGCACTTTAGCAAGTGAAGTAACCTTGTATTTTTCCTTACTTTGAAATAAGGGAAGTAAGTGGGAACAAATAGCTGTGCTCTAGAAGCGAACTGTGTTGGTCCTTCCTTAACTACATGCACTTCAAAAGACTATTCCCTCACCTATTGTGTTCTTAACAATTCTTTATTCCTTCCAGAGATATACAGTCTTGTGTCAGTAAGCCTCTTTTTAATACAAAAGAAGAAAAATAAAACTCAGACAGAAAGGATGAAATTACTTGCCTGGAGTCACTGTGTGATTTCAGTGGTAGAGGCAGAATTAGAACTGGAGGCTGATAGGCAGTCTCTCACAATTCCCAATGGAGACAAATCTTTTTAATTAAAAGTAACATGGGACAGTTTCCTCACCATGAATTTTCAAATATATCTGGACTTTCTCCTGTTTCAGTAATCAGCCTAGAATTACCTTGTGTTCACAAAATACATCTTAAAATATTTAAGCACAGATTAATGAAAGATTTTCATTTTGCACTGTGAGGCTGGTGTACCTCAAATAGCTATCTCTCTTTAAACAACTACTCTGTAGAAATTGCGATATTTTCATTTATTTAGACAAATCCTATGTTGTTGTCCATAAATATATAATATTCAGCTCTCAGCAAAGACCAACATTGTGGCCAAAGGCTAGAGTCTCACACAGGGAGAAGAAGGCTTCGTATATCGCACCAGCAGTGAGAGGGGCCTTTTTAGCACCACAGCTGAGTCATTGATGGGCTCCAAAGGACACATGACATGTTTTTATTGAAATTAGGAATTACAATTTTTATCCCTGATTTTGGAAATTTGAGAAGTATTCTTTTAACTTTTTTTAATCTGGGCGCGTGCCCCCAGCCCCCCCCCCCCCCCCCCCCCCCCCCGTCATGTTCTTGCTTAGTTGCGTAAGTGAAGACCGTGGCAGGAGAATGGCTTTGGCTATTTGGAGAATGTAAAGAATTTGACCAACTTTCTACTTCATCTTTCAAAAAACATTAAATTATATTTCCAGGCATTTTGTTTATGAGTGGTTTTCATGAGCAACTTTTCTTTAGTCTTTAATGAAATTTAGATGTAATCCTTCTGTCAGTTGTGTCATATAGAAAACTCATTTAGAGTTCGCAAGGGATCAAAATGTTATTGTTCACTTGAAAATGTGTTAGACACCCTAGAGAAACCAGGAAAGACTTCATCTAGGAGCTTAAAGTCTCGATCACACATGTTGCAGTAAGTGAGAGATACTGAGAGACAGTTAAAGAGGGAATTACAGAGAAAAGAGAAGCATTGCCAGAATATTAGGTTAGCAGTCATAAATTAAAAATCTGTATTGTGAATTTGTAAATCTCTTTAACAGTAATGTTTTGTCAGTTATAGAAAATTTGAGAGGATGGAGTAATGGGTTTGTATATTTAAAATCTCTAAAGTATTAATCAGTTTTCATTGAAGTCAGGAAATACCTTATCACCAGTCTTCAAGGTTATTTTTATGTATTGGCCCAGGTTAGAAGAGGGTTTTTTGCTTTGCTTGGAGAGGAAGCTTGCTTGTTTTGTTGCTGAGTGATGGCTAGTTGTGGTATTAACTGCCAGCAAGCTGCTGGCAAGGATTCGACTTTTTCTTTGCCTCATTAGCAAAACACAAGTATTACAGGTCCAGCAGTATGTGGATACTTCTGTATTGCTCGACAGGTAAAATGGCAGTGATCAATTCATTAAATCAACTATGGTTATATACCTAGATGGAGAGAATTACTCTCTTTGTAGTGCAGTAGTGTGGTTCGCCCCCATGCAGTAATTGCATTAAAACTGAGTGTAGAAAAGGAAGCTGATAAAACAGTGGAAGGATGTGAGGTCTCCAGTGCAAGCAGTAAGGAGCTGACAAAGTGTTACAAGAGACATCAATCAGAAGGAGCTACTGTCTGTCTTGTGTTCCCTCTACAAGCTCATGGCGGTGTGGTTTGGACCAAGTGACCTCCTCCTGTGCCATTCAACACCACTCTGCAGACCACATTTGTTCAGCACAGGAGCCAAGAAGGCTGCTCACCACTGTAGTTGGGAACATTTCCTATGCCTTACACAGGGTGATAGCCATAAAGGAAATACTATTCATCTTCCAGCATGAAGGAATGCTGAATTCCCACAAAAACATACTTAACCTTTTTTCCTCAGTTTCAGCAGTTACTTCTCAAGTAATGGTAAAAACCAAAGTCTTCCAGCTTAGTTGGACAACCATTTATACACCTTACAGTAGCAGTCTGCACTCTGCTGGCATTGGGAGCTGAATGTGCTTGTCAAGAGCATCATTCCCTGCTGCCTCCAGATACAAGGTTTAATGGGCTCCATCCAGATAAGGCCCCTACAACTATTGTTATCAGGAACTTGAACATAAGACTAACTGTGATTTAGTTGCTTCTCAGAAACTTTTGGAGCTGGGTTTCTAAGCCTGCAAGATACTTCATTCGTTACTCTTTGACAAAATTATTTATTGCTTCTAGGTTTGGTGTTCTTGACATTTCCTTCTGTTCACTCTTTGTCAGAGGAGTTGGTGAGACTTGGAAGGAGAAGCATTTTGCACTGTGGATGGTTGTTAATGGAATACTTACAGCATAGATACAGCAATGCTTTCTTTCCCTTCACCTGGTAGTGGCAGCTCCTGTTCCCAGAAATTTTCAATTATATAGCTGTCCTCAGAGCTGGTATTGCCCCCAGGGCAAAGGGGGATAGTTGCAGTGTATTGGGTCAAGCTGTAGAGGCAGTTCAGTCAATCATCTTTTCTTGTTCCCATTTTTGCTGCTGGTAAGGGCTGGAGAGGACATCCTCTGTTTCCTTGCTGCCTGTTGTGGTCTAGCAGCTGTTTGCTTACTGCAGACTGAGTTGGATATTTTGTTTGCCACAGCTTGTCAGCTTACGGCTGACACTGCTCATATTTCTGTCCTTTACCGAGCCGTCCTGCCCTGTAGTCCAGGATTTCCTGAAAGCCAGGATGTACTTTGGTACCAGCCAGCAACTAATTCCACCTCCTCTTGGCCACAGTGGGCTAAAGTGTGTGTGTGTGGATTTCCCTTCCCCTCCACTGAGCTGTCCTTCATTGGGCTAATAAGTATCAGCTTTGAAGGCCTTTGAAATGTGTGTTCAGGGGCTAGTGTTGGCCTGTATGTTTGCTTTCCCCTCTTACTGTGTCTTCCTGCTTTACCATTACTCTGTGGACATATTTAGTAACATAGGCATTGGCCTGTATTTACTGCCTGGATTCTGTGTTTTCATAATCCCTTAATTGTGGTGTGTAGTGCCGCAGAATTGAATTTGGTTTGAATTTTTAGTTGTTTGGGTTTTTAAAATTTATTTATCAAGCCTCTCTGACAAAGAGCCCTGTGAGAGCTTTTGGCATGGTTGTGAAATACTGCAACTATGCAAGAGAATTCTTACTCTTGCTTTTTTTAGTGCTTGGCTTCAAGACTGTAGTCTCCTTGCTCTAATGTGAATTCCAGAAGACAAAGGATTTATATTTCCTTTTTTAAAGTTTCCTCAAGCCTGTGCACCTTTTGAAGATTTTTATAAATGTCCGCCATACGTTTTGATAGAAATAATTAATTGGGGGGCTCACACACGTTATTGCTTCTGTATGCCCTTGGAGTTCCTGGTTGGGCTGGCCAGCTGCCATGAACCCTCACTGGCTGGACAGTCTTCATATTGGCCTGGTTTCCAGCAGAAACAGTATTCAAATAGACACATTCTTCTAGAATGTTTTAGATTTCAGCAAAACAACATTTTCCTATAGAAAGCCTTTCCTCAGAAAAATCCCTGAAGTCAAGAAGCTTCCCATACGTGGGACCCAATGGCACAACAAAGTTTCCTGCTGGTTGTGTCTTCAGAGAAAGAACGGTTCATTGCTTGCCTTGAGTGGAAATCAAGAATCAAGTCTCATTTGATATTAAAAATTGCTAGCACATCAATGGGAATGGTGGGCTTTGATCAGAGGTGGCTCCCAGTTCTTCTTCTTCGGGGTTAAGCACCATCCTCCATCAGTTCTCTCAAGACAGAGGTTCAGCAGGCTGTGAATACTTCATTTGCTCCCTGTGGTGGTGCACAAATGCCGCAGTGTCAATGACTGTGCTTTGGAGAGAGGTGGATGTGGATGCCTCTGGGCTTGTACCCCTGGATCCTGTGTTATGCATTCACTGCAAATACTGTTGCAGCCTGGATATCCTGTTGGCTGAGTGAGTGTATACTTCAAACTATAGTATTTTCTGAAAATCAAACCTGTGGTATCTTGGCATGTTGCTGTTGATGTTTCACACGTCTGAATTTTTCTTTCCATATGTTTGCTTGAAATCTCAGCTTACTATGGTTGATCAAGGTCCATCTTCCACCCACTCATGCAAGTGCCCTGTGCTGGTCTGCTTCTCAGAGTTAGGACAGTACAAACATGTCCAAAGCAAAAATGTATTAGGCCCCAAGTTTCTTCATAGTGAGGTAAGAGTTCAAACTACTTACTGCTTTTCTTCCAAAAGGTATTACTTTAGTCAGTGTGTTTAGTTGGTAAATTTGGGGTAAAACTCTTCTATCAATAATGCTAATGGCATAAATATTAATTTTATATCAGGTATTCATTACAAAAGAAAATCATAGACCCAGATTTTTTTTTTTTTTTTTTTTTTTTTTTGCCTAAAGGCAGAATATACTGTTGCTTCTGTATGAGAACCAGCCATTCTTCTCTTGTAGCTTACAGGCTACACTGAAGAAACAACTTTTTTGAAAAAATGCCTGAGATGGACCAAATTATTTGGGTTTTTATTGATGATCTTTAAAAGAATGAACTTCTTCAAATGGTTTCTTAATCAGGAACAGAGAGGAAGCAGGTTTTAAACACTTGAAAGTGAGAGATAGTTCAAGTCTGTCATTTGTCAACTTGAAATATGTTTTAATAATTAATAGTTTCTGAGACTTCACATACAAAAGTTTGGGAACAGAAAAAAAAATTTACCCAATGCAGATCAGGCATAGGTAAACTTATGCAAAGCCATGCAAACACAAAAGTTTGTTGTTTCAAAAGGCTTGACAGTTGCTGCAGTACATTATTTACATGCTTTAATTCTTTAGCTTCCTTCCCTGGGAGGACACAGTTAATTTTCTCAGCTGATGTGGGTTTGTGCTGAATCAGATGGAGATTTTTATGAGAGCCCTGGGCCTTTTTTCAAATTGGAAAAAAAAGATGAATCACTATGGCTTTGTTTCTCTAGTGGAGATATTTTGTCTATTTTGTCTCCTTTCTTTAACCCTCTTCCACCCACTTATGACAGCCTGGGAGTGAATTTCTTTTGCAGTGTCATTTCAGAATTTCACTCTTTTTTTCCTCTTGGGCTTTTGAAAGGCATATAGTTACCATACTGTGATTTCTGATTGCCAAATCTCTACAGTATCAAGACAATGCTATGGCATTCTATTTAGCCTGCTGGATCCTGTTCCAAAGATTATGCAGGCTCTGATACACCGTAACATATGTTACAGGAGTGAATCCTACAGGAGTGTGAATGCCCTCAACAGCTCTTGACCTTCCTTTGAGCTGAGGAGCTACACTGAAGAGTGGATGCTTACTATAAGGAATGCAAACAATTGGTTGCTTAAGCACTATGAAGTGAGCGTGTGTTCAGACAAGTGTATGCCCAGTGCTCTCCAGCACTTAGAATGTAGACCTACTTAACTTCTTTTTGGTCATTTTGTTTTCTCTCTCTCTCTCAATTCCCCTTTTTGTTAAGGAGTATTGAAGGTTTTTATTATTCATATAATTGGTTTGGATTTATATACAGTCCTTATTTTAACACGGTGATTTTTTTACATATTAGCACAAGACTGTCTGCAGAATAATTGTGGAAGAAGTGGTTTTCTATATGGCATTTTAACAGAACTTTGCTAATGCTGTCAGTGACAGCACCTATTTTCATTTTGTTGCATTCTTTGTAGCAGTTGTCAACTCAAGAGGAGACAAAAGTGCCTTTGAGTAGAAATGGATTGTAGGGCTTGGTTCTCACTTTGCATACATAGAGGAAGGATTACCTCCTTAAAAATGCAGAGTGCCTTACAGCAATCTTACTGAAGGATATTTAGTCTCTTACTTATAAATGGTGCCTGAATTTGGGCATAGGGCAGTTATTTATATATTGGTAGCACAGTTTCATGATGCTAATCTCAGCAAAAGTGTAGCATATTGGAACACCTGATTGTCTTCAAGCTGTAGAGGATTTTGAAACTGTTTCCTGACTACAGGAAAGATTCTGTGACAGCCTGTCTACACCACCTGCCTTGACAATGCTGCAACAAATAGTTACTTCCCCCAGGTACTGTGGTTTTCAAATACTCGCTGTGCCCGAGCCCTTGGAACCCATCATCTAAATCCTACAGGCAGTGTCTCCTGCTGAGAATTGCCCACAGAGCAGGAATGGGAGTACTGGTGACATTTCTGCTCTGGGCAGCACAACCTGCAGATGGCCATGGAGAGGATGAGCTGTGCCATAGGGAAGGGAGGAGTGCGCCTGGACTGCAGTCAGCAGTGCTGTTAGGAAAAGCGTGTGGTGGTTTGTAACACCAGCAACAAATTAGACTCCAAATAAGCCACTCTCCCTTCCTTCACCCCTTCTGGTAAGGGAGGGACAAGTGTGGAGACTATGGGTTGAGATAGCAATTTACTGAAAGCAAAAATCAATAGAATAAGAAATGCACAACAACAACAACGACAATATTAATGCCAGAAGTATACAAAGAAAGAAGTTATTTTATCCATAATAAAGGTATTCACTACTAGAAACAAAAACAAGATGGTGGATGCACCCTGTAGGTTGTATCCATGTGGCTTCCCCAGACAAAAACAGTATGGTGATCATTCCTGTGGTAGTTGAGAACACAGGCAAGATGGTGAGGGGGCTCCTGTGTGTAGTGTTTTCTGCCACCGAGCCCAAAACAACTGAAAACAGTGACAAGCAAGCCTCCCAAAAGCTAGATCATCCAAGTTGGGTTGTGCTGCTGCTCCACTGGGTTCGGTTCCTTGCTGGTGCCTGTGCTGCCATTTCTACGGCTCTGATGTGCTGGAGGTCAGCCCCAGGGTTGCTGCTGCTTTCCAGCCATTCTGCCGCGCTCCTTTGTGCTTGGTTTGGCTGGGCTCCTTTCAGCTTCTGTCAATGGGCTCAGCTGGGTTGGGGTCATCCCCCCACCACTCCTTTCCCTCTGGCAGCCTCCATGCTAGCACCGTCTGCTCAGCACCACCATGGATTTGCATTTTCGCCACTTTTTTCATCACTGTGTCTCATAACTGTATTCCAGTGAAAACAGGAGGGAGACCAATGGTGGTGGCAGGGACCGAGTCCTCAGAGGCCGATCCCAACAAGTTCCCACTGTGGAGGCAAAATGGTGCACTTCGAGTGGGGTGCCTGTCTTTTCCTCCCAGGCCATGCCCGCAGTGCTGGTGCGGGGGGTGTAGAATAACAACTTGGCCTCGTCACCTCCTGCGGCCAGGGCAGGAGCAGGGTCACTTCACCTCAGTCCTCCCACTGGGAGAGGAGGTGGTGGCTGCAGGGAAGCTTCCCCACAGCCTCCCCTCCCCTCTCACTAGCACCGCAGGCTGCTGGAGCAGATGCTCCACACTCTGTTTCCCACAGCTCTGTGGAGCTGCTCCAAGGCATCAAAGTAAACAAGGTTTAGATGATCCTACCAGTGTTCCCTCCTCTTCCCCCTCCTGTGTTTGAAATGTTGTTGCCTTCAGCTGCACTTGTCATAGGAGTGGCCTCTTGGAGGCCATCACCTCCGGGCAGCCTCTGCGTGAGCAGGAGGTGAAGCAGAAGTGGGGCCTGGCCCTGTCTGAGCTCCGGGCAGGGCCTTGGTTCAGGCAGGCATGGACACCTGCCAGGCACTTGGTGGCCCTGTGGCCATGCCCTGACAGGGTCTCACGGGAGCCGCCACGGTCACCAAGCGCACGGCAAAGGCCGAATTTGTCGGTGTGGTGCTGGTGGACGATGTCGAGCTGTGTTCCGTGGGTGGTGCGGGACCTGTGCATGCCAGGGGCCTCAGTGGGAGCTGCCCCGTGTCTGCCAGGGCTGTCCTGGGGGGACACACATTAGCTGGGGCAGCAAACTGTCACAGCTGAGTGAAAGCTGTAAAACATTGGAGTTTTTAGCAGGTATCTTTGAAAAAGGGCATGCATTTTTCTGTACTTAGAATTCAGTAAATAATTTTGATATTCAATTGAGGTTTTTTTATTATTTATTTGAAATTGCTTTTTTCTCTCTTCCTCCAAGAGGGTGTGGGTGTGTGCTCTGCTGAGGAGGTTTTTCCTTGTGAAGAAAATGTCAATCTTGAATCAAATTAACCTATTTTTAACATGAAGTATTAGACCCTTGCTTGAAGGCAAAAGTGTCATGATGTTACATTAGCTTTAAGAACAAAACAAAATTCATGCAAATAGTAACTTATACTTGCAACTTCTAATGCAAATGTGATTTTCTTTACACTTGTTTCTTATTCCCTTTAGCACATCAGGTCCACCCATTTGGCCAGGAAGCACCTTTTTCAAGAGAAATGGAGCCCTTCTACAAGGTAGGTAATAGATACTGCATCTTGGAGTAACTGTTCTTCTTGAGAAATAACTTCTGTAAATTGCTCAGCTTTTTTGATACTCATCTGGCAAGAAATAACCAAATGTTTTTTTGTTTCCTTTACCCTTTCTCCTTTATTGTGCATCTGGTGCCTTGAAAATGACGGTTTACCACGTACAGTGAGTGTAGTCTGTGAAAGTTGCTGCTTTTTTTCTTTCCTCAGATAATTAAATTTCTTGCTGTAATATATGGTGAAGGGTGGCTTTTTGGTTTTTTCCCTTTGTGTGGATAAAGACTGCCCAGAAGGAAATGTTCCAGGAACATCACTTTTTAGTTCTGTGGATGAAACGAGGTTGTTCTTTGGGAGAGATCCTTTTTTTTTCGCTCCTTAATGGTGCTGATAGCAAAAAGTACCAGAAGGTAGGTAGCCATGATGTAGTGGGGGAAACAGTGTCAGAGTGTTTGTCTCAAGAAAGCTACCATGGTTAATAGTGCTTGTTTTCATAGAACAGTGTTAAATACAACTTCCTGTGTATGGACAATATATACAGAGGCTATATGACTGCAGTTTTGATAGCTGAAAATTTTCAGTCTACTTTACCAGACTTCTTAAAATAGTTTTTCACTGCTGTGTCTGTTTATATTTCTGCCATTGGGTTCATCGCTCTTAAAGGAGGTGTCTTAGGAACACAGAAGGCTATGTCCCCAGACTGCAAGTGTTTCTCTATGGTGCAAAGTAACTTAAACCATTGAGGATCATTTTATGATCTTTGCAAGGATTTATCCATGAGTTGTCTCGGTTTCTTTTTCATTCTCCTGGTGACAAGACTTTTCTGGTCTTTATTCTGACAGACAATGCTATATAATGTTCTCAGGAGCATTTATGCAAATCACCTACAATGGAGCTTTACTCACTGTGAGACACACAGGCAAGTAATTAATTGTCAGGCAGTATTACCTTCTACATGCCAAAGGAATCCAGCATCTGAGGTTTACCTGAGAATATTTTTCAAGTTAATTCCTTGCACATATCTAAGAATTTGCATAACTCTATTTAATATCTATGCTGAGATTTGTTCAAGTGAATTTTAAATACAGTAAAACATTCAGATTATTTCTTAGCACTAGGAGTTGGTATAAATAGTAGAATTTAGCTGCTTTTGGCTTTAGTCTGATCAGATAGATGTGCTACCTTTACAGTCCTTCCTAAAGAGAAGAACTAGATTTTAATTTATTTTTTTGTAAGGAAAAATAACTATTGTGAAATAGCTTGATTTGTTGCACTTTTTCAACAATTCTGATTCTAAATTAGTATCTACACTTATGTAGTCTTTGTAATCTGAATTGATAAAATGTAAACTTGCTCTGTCAAGTCTGTATGGCAGGAATTTTATACCTTTTCTTAAGATGCAAGATACCAGGAATTAATAACAGTTGTTTTTGTAGTCCTCCCTATCTCAGTTGTTGCTTAAAGCCTTCTCACTACAAAGAAGAATACACTGTTCTCTACCATTTTCTCCTCTGCTCTCTTCTGCCTTCCATGTTGGGGTGGAAAATCTAAAAGCCCAAAACTTTTCAGCATATTAAAGGAATAGAAAAAAAGAGATGACTGCCTTCTCAAGCAGCTGACAAAGTCTAACAGACCTTTAACTGAGTTGGCATTCTGCATTGCCATTTCAAGTGGAAAATGCAGCCAAGTTGGACTGTAATATAAATGATACAACTGAGGTTGGAAGGATGAGAGAGTATGAAGAAAAACCTCATTAAAGTAAACTTTTAGCACTTCCTGGTTGTAATTTTAAAGCAAGAAGATAAATCAGTGAAGCCTTCCTTTTTGTATTTTTGCTTTCATTTCTCTCTTTGGATTTTTCTGTACAATAAGCTCTTTAATATATAGGCTTTAGCAGGTTTCACAGAAATAGTGCATCCACCCCTTTGCTGCTTCTCTGAGCATCTTTTTCCAGGAGACCCCTGTAAGAAATGGTGGCAATGCAGGGAGGTGTGATGAGGGGTAGGTATTTGTCATGATGCCTTGAGAGGCTACTTGGAAAGAGGCTAGACAGTAATAAAGGAATAAAGTAGGTATTTATTAAAAATGCCTTCAAAAGATACACCTTGGGCAGTATAAGAGCCCAGCCATGGCTCTACCCAAGATGGACCCCAAATCACGAGTTTTCACACTTTGATAAGTTTGGGCCCATTTACATATTGGGATTAATTGTCTAACTACAGCTTCAGGTTATGAAGTCCCATCCTCCCAGATTGCTCTCCTCAATTCCCCATTGTTTATACCTTTTGGACCTGAAGTAGCAATAGTATCCTTAGTTCTTGGGCTGGAAAAGGATTGTTTTGTCTAACTGAACTGTAAGAACTTTCTAACATTGTATATGAAGTTCAGAGGTATATACCAATGCAATACAGAATCTGGAAAATACAAAAACTAAAACTTAAGGCATCAGGCAGTACCTGTGTTACATGACCATCTGAAGTATGTTTCCAGTGCTTATAGTCAGCTTAATGCAATCAGGAGAATGAAAAATTGACTCAGTTACTGATTTCAAGTTATAGTACTGCCTTTGGATTGGCAAAAGTTGAGGTAACAAAGGGATTTTAAACTATTTTTACTTGATAATTGTTCTACTACATTTGAAAAAAAAATGTTCACTGTGTTATAGACAATCATACAGAATACTTCCATAATTATAGTAAATGTGATATTCACGTGTACTTGTCACACCTCATGTCTTCTGAGTTCTTAAGAAAAAGTACTGTTTTTCTGGTCTGAGGAATGAAGAGAGAAAATTCCACAATGTAAGTAGTGCTTTCTTTAGCCAAGAAAACTTGTAGATGCTCCTGGTTTCCATTCATTTTATATCAGAAGTATTTGGCAAAATAATCTAAGCCATTGTAAAGAGTTTAACATATTGCTTCTGAGAAAGTAGCTGAGAAAACAGTTATCTGTGTACCTCAGAAGAGCAAAGGAAGAGAAAAGGAAGCTAAAATTCATTTTAGCTATTTTCTGTCCTTAATATTTTTGACAAGAGTGGGATTAATTCTCTGTTACTTTCTGGCTTTGTACTTTTTGAAGAATTTTGAAATATTTTTACACCATTCTCTTTTTGCCTATGATTTTATTAGATATGAGATGGCTGCCTTAGTTTTTTTTTTTTTTGGGTTTTTTTTGTTTTGTTTTGTTTTGTTTTTTTTTAATTTTTGTGAGGACCGTGGTACTGTTGTTCTTAGCATTAACTCTCTAACCAGTTACTCTGTATTGAGTAAGTCACCTGCCTAGGTACTTTTTGTAGTCTTGAGCTCCTTCTGCTAGGTGACAGTTGCTCCCTATATGCTTGTGCTGCTTGGTCTTCTGTAGTAAAGTCCCATGCAGAGGTTAGTTTAGGTAGGACCTTTAGTCTTACCAGACTCTAATGTCTTCTTTCAAAACTTACCTGTGTGTCCATGGAAATGGAAATTGCTGTGTTCTAGCCTTCGGAATTTCCATATCAAATAGGTTTTTGCTCTTGCTGTTTTTATTTTTCTGTTGGTTTTTTGTTGGTGGTGGTGGTTTTTTTGTTTGTTTGTTTGGTTTTGGGTTTTGTTTTTGTTGTTGTTGTTGTTGTTGTAGCTTGTTACTGTACCTATTGTGTGTTTGTTACAAATTATGGCTTTCTTTTTTTTTAATCTGCTCTACGGAGAGCCTTTGTTCCCACTGTTTTTTCTGTTCTGATCTGTCATAACATTCATTTTTATATAATAAAATATATATGAGGAAGAAGTCCTTGTGGTGGAAAATATCCAGACATATTCTAAACTCTTAAGGATCTTATACTGTGGAAGATATGTGGGGCCGGAGTCACATTAACTTTAAGACCTTAAAACTGAAGGACAGTTTTGTTGCCTCTGCTCTGATCTTGGGTGTTAAGCTTGTGTTACAGACTTGAGCATGCAGTTGCTCACAGATCAGCAGTAATAACAAAGCTATTTTGCTGTTAATATGTCTGACATTGTTCTTGAACAATCTAAAAATACATCTTCAAATTACCTTTTTGCAGCAGTCATATGAATTCCAGTGGCTGAGTGCCACCTGTAAGATGTAACTGTACTGTGGAGGGGTTTCGTTTATTTTCCAAAAGATCTAATTTATTTTTTGAGGAAAAAAAATCCAAACAAACAGTTACTACTCTTTTTTAATCTTACTTGTCCTCATAATTTAATAAATTAAATGCAGCATATTAAAATGCCTTTTTGTATCATATTTGTTCTGTCTTGATTTGTCTTCGTTGTCTGGGGAAGGAAGGTGAGCCTGGGGCATCCAGTCCCTATTGCCTTTAAAAGAAATGGAGATGGGCCTCCTCACTGAGACCTGATGGTCCACCTTCCAGTTGTGCCTGACCTACTCTAAGTAGTAGAGCTGCAATCCTTGCCAAGTTGTCTGTGTTCTGGTGTGAGCAAGGTCCTCCACTTCCTCTTCTGACAGTGCAATTTAAATCTGCTGCCTGTGGATGTTACATCAAAGATCCTGGTGACCTGGATTCACACCTGTGAACTGGATTGCAGCAGTCAGTGAAGTGAATTCAGACAGCCTGGCTTTCCTTGGAAGCCATGATTCTCTTTTAATGAGGATGGAAAGAAAGATTGGAAGCATCCATCCCCTTGAGAATGCAGAAGGGGAGGAGTGAGGAGTTGCATGTGGCCTCTGGTCCCTCTTGGCTGAGGGAGCCTGAGAAAGGAGGGATTACTCTCCCCAGATCTCATGGTCTGCTTAGTTCTTTCTCTACCAGCAACTGCAAGAGAATAAGTATCCTCATGCTCCAGAACAGAGCAAGGGATAGGATGCTACCTGGTGATGACTTGCCCTCTTCTCCTCTGGGAAAGCACTGTATGAGAGACACACTTTATTCTCTCGTACTTGAAACAGTCTGTGTGCAATCTGCCTTGGTCCTGCTGCCATGGCTGTAGCTGGCACCACCTGTGAGAAGCTTTGATGGGAAAGAATTGGAAGGCACTGTCTTCACAGGGTCAGGTGTCACCAAAACCAGCATGAGATGGACATTCCACAGTTTGTGGCAGAGTAGGAATGGAAACTCTGGGCACTGCTACTCCATTGACCCTTATTGACCTCAGTCCAGGTTGGTGGCTTTCATGTTTTACTTTGCTGTCATCTGACACCTGGCCATGATGTGAGACTTTAAGAAAGGTACCAAAGCACATGGATCACTTTATTCTTAGTTGAGAATAGTGAGTTATTTGAGCTAGAAAATGCCATTCCTAATAAGAAAGTTTATTTTGTTTGAACAGACCAGAAATGAGATGTCCTACAGAAAAAGATGAGGAACCAGTTTATTTTGAACATGTGCATGCAATTGTACAGAGATCTTTTTCTTCCCTAATAAGCTTGAGAATCCTTGAAATGTCTAAACAAGCCATTTAATCTCTTTCCCATTATTTATCTGTAAGAAAGAAAAGAGGAGATTTGGGAATTCACCTTTCGAAGCATTAGCTATTAGTAGGAGCAGTTGCTGAGGTGTAAATAAACACCTCAGCAGCAAGGAGGCAAAAAGGGGACATTTATTGCTTATTTCCCTTGAAAATGCTAAATTAGAAAGCTTCATTCTTATAAATGAAGACATCCAGCCTATGTTTTTTGTTAATAGTGGCATTAGGATAAGAATGTAACAATACCAGGGCCTGGTTTCTTTGGACAAGTATTGCACGCACCAAGTACTCAGCCTTTACTCTGGAGAAGCTGTGAGGAGTTGGTTTTTTACTTTCAAGAATAAAGCCTTTCAAAAGGGAGCTTGACAACAAAGTCACTAAGAAAATATGGATGTGTGCATACAGCCACATGTATTTGCTGTCTAATAATCGGGAAATTTGGAAGGTTTTTGTCAATATCATCAACAAATACCCGGGAGCCCTTGCAAGCACAGTGGGCTTCTTCCTCCTGGTGGAAATTCAGTTCATCTGCTCTTTCCACTGGGCAAGCAAAACAGGTGCAGGTCCTGGGCATGCAGGGGAGAGGTACAGCCCATCCTGGAACACAAGATGCCTGTACCTTCTAGTGTTAACAGGGCAGGGGAGACCTGAAAGACAAGAAACTTCAGCAAGTCTCACATGCGTTTAACCTTCAAAATTGCGAGTCACGCCTCAAAAGAAAACTAACCTTGGAGAGAAGAGCTCTCATTTCTTCTACTGCCTAGAGGTGCAAATGAAAAGAATGCGGCAAGGTATTGTATGTATTACAGATAATTTCATATTATGTAATATTTAAATGTCATGGTGACCATAAGAAAAAGGCCAAAAGCAATATAAAATAATCCAGCCTTAGGATTGGTAGATTTAGGTGCTGTGAACTATAACACAGTCTTGGGCAAAACTCTAAGGCCCAAGTCAAAATAAACCTTTATTTCTTAATGCATATTTGGGCATCTCCTGTTCCCAAGAATTTAAATACCTTTTCTTGCTTTGGGGTTATAATTTCTTGATTTTGTGCTCTGTGAGATGAGGATAATAATGGTGCTTTTCACTGCCCAGAGCTGTCAGTCTACAAAATACTGGCTCTGCATCATATTCTGATGCTTCTCTAATGGAAGGACTTTAAACAGGGGGAACATAACTGTGAAAAGCAACAGAGTGCTCCATTAGCTTTTGCAGGGAAGTGAATTTTGGTTTGTTTTTCTTTCCCTCCAGTTGAACTCTTTACTCTGAGAGATACACGTGGAAAATGACTGTTTTCTGTAGAGACCTGCAGGGGTTGAGAGTCTAGTTCCAGTGTAGTTACTTTTCATCAGCAGAGCATTAAACCTTTTGACTTCATCATGTTTTCTCTTCAACTTTTGCTTCTCTGAGCTGCCATTCCACTGTCTTTGAGAAAAATGGTGACAGTCATGCTCTGTTTGCTGGTGAGTTGGTTTGGGTCAACATACTGAATTAACAGCAAAGTTGCTGTCTGTCCTTTTTAAAATAAATCACTTTTCATTCACATAGCATAATTATTTAAATCAGCTTTTATTTTCTTGAGTTTTTCCTCTTTTTTTTTTTCTTCCTGGCTTTTTTTTCCCTCCACACAAATAAAAGATACCTGACAATCTCTTCAGGATTTTCTTTTCAGGAAGATGATTCACATGGTATTTCCGTAGAGACTGAATATTTGAATAATTTATTTATTATTAGCATTCAGTGTGTTTGCAGTGGTATTATTGAAGAAGTAAAATTAAGTCAGAGGAGTTGTGCAGTGTGTCCCTAAGGGAGTAATTTGAACAGCAGAGCTCTCCTTTGTTTGGGAAAGTGGGTAAACTCCTAGAGGGGCTTCTGGAGTCCTGAGGGTGCTGGTAAGGGCTCCTGTTTGTGAGAGGATTTTGTAATGGCCTTAGCACTGTACAGTCAATTAAAAAGTCCCAATGAATTTTGCAGTGATTCCTACAGAAATAGTGATGTTTGGGTGACATTTTAAGCTCTGCATTCTGTATAGAGTGTGTGTGTGTGTAGCTGTGCAGTTTGTATGTAGTCTTTTTATTCCTATTTTTCTAGTTGCATGTGTAAAATATGGCAAAAGGTGTTAAGTGCCTGAAATGTGGTCCTGCTAACATTGATGTTAGAGCCATTAGTATGGAAATGGGACTTCTAGCTATTTATATTCCCTGTGACCAAAAGGTATGAGCAACCTTTGGTTTCTGAAGTTGAGAAGGAAGAAAACTGCACTCCATCAGACAGGTCTCAATAATGGTAGATCACATGGCAGAGTACACAAAGATAAGTTGAATTCCTAATGTGTTTAAACTCAGTAACTTGGGTTTCATATCTGCATGGATGTCTTTACTATCTTGACAGATAACTCTGCTTATTTTGTAACAGTCCTGTGTAGTGACTTTTGAAATTATTACATCCGAGTGACTCAAGATGAAGTTTACTGACTTTTTTTACTTCCCTTGACAACTGGAGAGTGTGGATGAGTGCCTCAAGGCAAGTCCTACCACAGTATTGAGCTTGGGCAGAGGTTCTGGCCACAGGTCTACTCACCTCTTCTGCCTTCAGTCAACTTCTGTGTGAGTGGTGGCAGTAAAACAGCACTTTGCAGAACACACCAGAGAGAGAGGTAACTGCTGCAAGTTCCTGCAGTACTGGCCTGGCTGCCTCAGTAACTGCTGTAGTGTAGGAAAGAGAAGATATGGGAGGTTAGCCCCAAAGCATGAAAGGTAAGGAGCTGAATGGTCCTTGCCCTGGCAGGTCAGTGCTGAGGTAACCTACAGGTAGTGTTCTTCCAAGGATGCTGTTAAATGGCTTTGTATCTGTTTTAGTTTATTTTCAGGTTGGTCCTGCAGGTGGTGTGGCTATGACTTTGCAATCTGAAGACTATAATCTACTTCCTTTAAATTGGCAGTTGCTGATCTCAGCTTTTTTAGAAAAAGTATTTTCTGTGACTGACCCTTCTGTAGGCATCAGCACAGGTGCTTTTGTCTAGAGACATGTTCCAGTGTTCTTCCCACAAACACACATGCAAGGACTGATTTAAAAATGGAAAACTGACTGTGGTGCTCATGGGTTTCAGTTGGGTAAAGGAAAATGGAGACTAGATACAGCAAAGGAAACTGCAAGTTCCTGTTCAGTGACTTTTTCCTTTACTAGAACTGCCAAACATCCTCCAATGTTTTCTTTTCCGTGCCAGGAGCTGTAGTCTGCTCAAACAGTGAGGGCTGTTTGTCTGTTGTAATTGCTTGCATCCAGGATTACTGGATACCTGGTGGCACAGTGAGGGCACCTCCTAAGGGGCTGTCATGCAGGTGGGACTGTACTGGCTGTGATCACTGCAGATATGGAGACAGGTCTGGCAGCAGCTGGTGTCAAACCTTTCCTCTAAGTGAAGTTTGGGGCTAGGCCACTTCTGCCTAGGCTGAGGCTTAGAGTAATAAATTTCAGTGGCCCGTGACAAGAATATAGCACATTAGCAGTTAGATCCTATATTATAGGAGGCATTCTCTGAAAAAGTCCCAGCTGAAAATTAGTGGTGAATTTTGTATAGTATCTTGGAAAATGGTAGAGTGTGGAAAGATTTATTTTCTGTAACTGTGAAATTATTGTGACTATTGCCATCAAAATCTCTGGGCTGATGAGCTGGAGCATATGCTCCGTGCTGAGAGCCTGTGAATGTTTGGCATTCCTAAAATGTGAAGGTGGCTGATATTAGAAGCAATCTTGGCTTTCATAATTCTAGAGTCTGAGAGCACAGCTAGAAGAGAGGCATATGCCTGTGCTTTACATGGAGATTACTAAAATAAGAATATTATTGCAGTTGTGTTGCTATGAGCAGTTTCGGTGATGTGCAGATTGCTATCAGCAAGGGAACACTGTTGTCAAGTCAGGCTGTTCCTTGACTATGTCAGATTTCTTGAGCCAAACCTATATTAAGAAAATTATAACAGAAAGTCTAGGAATTTTTAAGATGCTCTCTTGCTATGACCTGTGTGTGTGATGGGCAGTCACCTTTTTTTTGATCTCTGGGAAGCCAAAGCTTCCTAACTAGCAAAAAGAGGAAAATTATGGGATAGACAGTGATGGTGATCAAGTCTTAGCAAAGTTTGTGTCTTGTGAGTTTTCTTGTATGCTGTCTGTGTTAATGATGGCCATGGTTAACATTGGCAATAATTTTTCCCCTCTAACATGGCAGAAATTCTTCCTGTCGATCAGGGCAGATCTTTGTTCTGCTGCTAAGTTCTTGATGATACACAAAGCATTTCTTAAACATCAAAACAAAGGCAAATTAACAGAAATGGGATATTACTACGAGAGCTTAATTTTGTTTGAAATGTTGAGAAAAGTAGAGTTATCTTAAATTGAGTGGGTGGTCAGTGGCTTGCACATTTCACTGCTATACTTTATTTAAGCTAAATGTGAAAAAATCCATTGGTTTCAGATACTGGAATAAATCCTGCCGCTAGAAATTTTTGAGTTGTACACTTGAGAGTGTGCAGAGCTCTGGGATGGCACAGTTTGTTCTTACGACTATGAATTCATAATTTGATTTTCCTGAAACTGATAACAGACTAGAAAATGAATTGGGACTGCAAGAGGAAAGGAGGCAGGATTTTTTTTCTTTTTCAGGAGAAGTACAGTGTACTCAGAAACCCGAAAATGAAAGCCAGGGCATCTTTTGGGGTAAGTAGTGCTTTACACTACAGGTTTACAACTACTAGAAGTACACCTGCCAAGATAGTAGGCTGTGAACATGAACTTACTGTACACAGCACTTCTTCCTTGCATCCTTTGTAAAAGAAGGCAAAGTTGCACCTGGATCTTGACAGACAAACTTTAACAAAACAGTCCTCTCCAATCAGCAGAGTGGGATAAACACATTTTCCTAAAAGTGTAAGAGTCTGTAAGACTTTTAGACTATAAAACATTTTATCCTCTGTTGACTGCATTTAATACTGATCACAAATTAGCATGGAAAATGTAAATCTCCTATTAATTGTTTTAGGACAACCTTTGTCAATTTGGGAATAAGATTATAGGATCTTTGGTGTCATCTACAGTTTATTTATCTTAGTTTCCTTTTTTTTTTTCTTCAGGTCAGAATGTCATAGTGCTTGGGATTGGATACAATAAAAACAATACATTCTGTTCATATCTGATAGTATTTATTTCTGTGTCTAGCCCTTCATTTTGCTCTCTAGTGCACAAGAATGATAAGGTGAAATTGAAATTAAAATTCCATATACAGTGATGGGTAATTCCAGTCCTGATTTTTACTTACACTCTTATTTTGAATCAAAGCACTAACAATACTTCCTGCATATCTTTAATTTTTATATTTCAGCATTCATGCTTTACATCTTTTAAACACAGTTTATTTACTTCATGTCAATACATGTGTTGCTTTTTCGTTATAATAAAATGGGAAATCTGCTTTAGGAACCAGAAGTTGAGTTTTAACACGCAGTTTCTGATATTAATTCATTAAGTAACTTGTTTCTCCTAAGAAGCAAGAACAATACATGATTTTTCTTGGAGATTAAAAAGTAGCTAAGACCAGACCTACTTGATCAGCTGTGTGTGTACAAATACTTCTGTGCCAGTGTGTATATTTAAATGCATTTAAATATCAATATAGGGAGTTATCTAATGTATTGAACATGTACAGAGAAGTACACAGTTATGAAGAAAACATTCCCTTTTTGTGCTAAAGATTTGGTGCAGCTGCCCCATTCTGATTGTCATAAATTAATGGTTTGGCTGCTTAAAGAAACATCATCAAGAGTATTGGCAAAAGTAGGGTTTAACATGAATTAGTGAAAATACAACTTTACAGAGCTGGATGCCAACATTCACTCCATTACCTACTACACAGGTTGAAGCAAACAAAGGAGGATCAAATTATAAGCAACTTAGAATGATTTACATGGCAGCCACAAATGCAAAAGGATGTAAGGGTGCAAAGGATACAGATGCAAAGATAAAGTCGCAAAGGGGTTTGGCAACATTTTATCATTGATTGAAAACTTTAACATGAACAAAGTGATTCAGTAGGGTTCACTACAATTATAACAACAACTTAACTGTAGGTTTGGGTTAGTAACATTCATACCATAATCAATTCACACACAGAGATAAAACGATTGGTACACCTATTTCTGTGTGTGTAAAGGTGCCCATCAAAGATTCTCTCAGATACATCAGATCCCTTTGAGTTTGCTAGCAGACAAGGATTGCACCTTGAAGAGCACTGACATGTCCGTGGGTGGTGACTTTCAGCCTAGTCCTCATCATCCATAATGGTGCTTCAAGTATCTCAAGATTTGCAAGCTCTATAAACATTTTCTTCTCTTTATTATTTTGTGTTTCTGTCAGTTCTTCCTTTCAGTCCTGTGGAGAAAAATGAAGTTGTTCCCCTCATGATTTTTCTTTCCCACTCCCCTTCAAACAGTTCAACTTTTGATTACTGCAGTTGACATTGCTAATGCTTGAGGCAGTTAATAAATAAGGTATATTATAAAATTGTTTTGTTTTAAAAAAAAAAAGTTTAATCTTACATGACCATGAATTTGTGTTTACATTCTTCACATGAAAACTTACTCTATTACCAAAGATAGGTTTCTATCTGTGTCTTAGGTTGTAGACACCTTATTTGCTTCCTTCAGTCTCTATAGGGAGGTCAAGGATCTGTCTCTTGCAAATTTTGCTGGTGAGAGAGTTATTTTGCTTTGGGGTTTTTAAAATAATAATGTCATAACCTGCCTTGGTCACGGAAAAAACACAAGCTAGATCTGCATTTTCAAACTTCTTGTAGAAATGATTTCATGGCTTACAAATATAAATAGAAAATGCTGGCCAAGATATATGATTGATTAAGAAATTAAAGAATTTAATATATTTATTTATTTTATTGGGTTGTAATCAAGTCTGTGAGGTGTTCTGGCTATTTGGTTTTGCTTTTTGGCTTTCCACGATAGTTCCTTCCACTGTGACTGTAACTTAGCTGCTGCTTTAAATGGTGTACTGTGTCTTGCACAAATACAGCTCTTTCTACTCTTCCTGTGCAAATGAGGCTGCTGTGTTATTAGTAAAAAGATGAGGCTTTAAACATGTGAGTTGTTGTCTGAGTAAAGGCTTGGATATGGCTGGTGCAGAATACAACACTGACACTTGTTCTTAGTACTTGGGACAGTAATAATCACTGACAAGGCAACCTGTGTACAGCACGGGTGCTCAGCAGAGTTTCATACAGAAAGGCACTTCTACTCAAATTGATTCTCTAAATACCCAGCAAACCCTTTAATTTCCCCATACCATCTGTTGAACAGCTTAATGCTTGGAGGCAGAAATGAGACAGGGCAGAACTGGATGGGGACAGAACTGAGTGAACACACAGTAAGTACTGCAAGGTCATGACTCTCTGGCTTTTCGGGTCAGTCACGATGGGGCTAGCAGGGTTCCAATTACTTCTGAAGGATAGGATCCAAATTTACTGGAAGATTTCTGAAATTAATCCTTCTGAAATTTTGTTCCTAGGATCAGCAGTTACTCTTTTGCCAGACTTGCAAGTGCATATAGGTCCATGGCATCATGATTTATTTTGTAAACATTCCATGATTTGACTGCTATCTTTAGAGATGCCCCTCTGTCTACATGGAGATGTTTTTCTTAAAGAGTGACACACATTAAACTCTTCCAGGTAGCTCTTAGTTTTCAGTCTTAGGTGGATGACCAGCAAAGATTATAAAACAAACATTCCTGATTTTTTTGGCTGATATTTTACTTTCTCTGTGATGAACTGGAGGAAGAAATCTTTTTATTTAGCAGAGGAGGAAAATGAAATAGAGATGTCCAGAATGAGACTTGCTAGTACACAGGACCACTGAACAGCTATTCAGCAATCTACAGATTAAGTAAAATACCTTAAGATGATGCTAGTGAGCTACTAGTCTACTAAAGGCATCTCTTTTTTTTTTCTCAGGGTTTTGTTTATTGGGTGTTTTGGAGGGTTGGTTTTGTGGTGGTTGGTTGGTTGGTTTGTTGGGTTTTTTTTTGTAGTTTATCTGAACAAATAAAGATGTAGGCAGTGAAATAATAATCTTTACCACTGAAAATTAGGTAAAAAATAATAAGTAACTTAGAAACAGATCTTCACAGTTACATAAAAACAGTTTATAGTTCCTCTAGATGTTTTATTCAGCTGGTAACCCTGTTCTAGAAGCTGAAATTCTTTTCCAGATAATATCCTATGGGAGTGTACTCTGTAAGCCTGACAGGAGGAAGGACAGCTTTATAGACACAAGACAATATGCAAAGAATCTTAAAACTGTTTTTTTGAACAGCCGTAACTTGCAGTTCAGGCCACACCCAAGCATTGCAACCCATGGTCAAGGGTCCTGGGAGGAGACTGGAGCTTTGGCAGTGCTGCCTGTCTGCCGCCTTAGAAAACTCGTGTTTGAAACAACTAGCTCTGCTTTCATTTTGTACTCTGAACTCACGTGAGTACTCATGTCTGTAAATGTGTAACCCCTCCACCATGCTTTTCACATGTATTTATTATACATTCATTACTTTGCAAGTAACTTAATGAAGGTTGGACTATTGTTAATGAAGGATATGAAGGGCTTGGATGACTCACTGTGGCTGGTGTAACTGGCATTGTGTCTCCACTTCTATGTGCGTGCTGGGTAAAACAGCCATCTACAATGCTTTTAGGGACTACCTGATGTGATCAAGTGCACCACCCTACAGACTTGAGGCATTGTTGTATTACAGGTATCTCTTTAAACCTCAGCTCGCTTGGATTCTTCATTTAGGTTGTTTCTCCACTATTTATTAACAAAAAAAAACAGGAAGGAAAATGCTGTTGGCTTTACATAGGAAGCCTGCAAGCTGAAGCCTGTAGTTCTTCCCTGCAGGCGTGACATTTAGTCATTCAGAAGCAAAAAACTTCTGTATCGTAAGTACCTTCAGGTATGCAGACCGCATGCAAAATAATAAACAAGAGTTTCCTGCTGACCTTGCTCACTGGAAGGCAGCAGTTGCCTTTGGCCAGGAGACTGACTGCTTAGGGAAGTCAGTCCTTGGGGAAGGTGGTGATCCTCATCTGGCCAGTGCCAGGAGGCCCCTCAGAGGGGCAGAGCGAGGTGGCCTCTCTGAAAGGAAACTGTCTGTCAGTATGATTCCACAGTTCCTGTGAGCAGCTACTGTTTTGAAAAGAGGCAATTTAAAAAGCAACGTTGGAGACCTGTGAAAGGAGAAATTAGGCTGATTGCTTGTTGGAGTAAACCATGGATGTCTTTACAAATGCATCTGAGACACCTTTCTGAGATTTTGGATGTACTTTTTCTTCTTGTATTCCCTGAATTGACTGGCAGGGAGCAGTTTTACATCAAGTGCTAAATTTCTTAAATGACTCAAGATTTAGCTAATTCTCATGAATCCAGAGCAAATGCTGAAGTTTGTGAAGATTTTGACATACTGTTCTTGTTATACCAACACAAAGATTCATCCCAGCTTTCACTGCAACTGCTTTGTGATGGTGGTTTCACAAGTCATAATTCTTGTACACTTGCTGAACCCCGCCAGGCTGCTGTTCTGCCATAATGCATTCTACTGAGAAAGCTGACTGTCAGTTACATTAATTGGCTATTGGTAGTGATTTGTCTCCTACGAGTCAAATATAGGCTGGAAAAAAATAAGCTTAAATATTTCCATACAATTTTAATTCAGCTCTCCTGTTATGTGTACTTTAGGATACAGATCCTGTTATTATATAATTGCTTAACCTATGGGGTTTTTTTTTTCCATTAGTCTCTTGCTTTTCTCAGTGCATTAACTGTGGAAATGGTGATTTGGAGGACTACTTCAATCTACTGAAATGCAGTATTTTCTAGCTTTCAAGTGCATCACGTTTTGGTGGGTAGAGTTGGTTTGGGGATTTTTGGTTCTGCCACCTTCATGACTTCCATTTAGGTTTGTTACTTGGATATGGAAGGAAATCTAGACCCAGTTCTACTGCACTTCTGTATCCTGCTTGTCAGTTCTATATGAGATGGAATGAGTTCATATATTGGATTATCTTAAGGGCTCAAAAATAATAAGAATTGAAATCTTGAGCACCCATTCTGAACGTTTAAAGCTACTCAAATTGTACTGAGGTATTCATTTAAGAAAAAAGAATTCTTAGTTGTTTATTTGGGTGTTGTTCCCTTAGCCTTTGACCATGGAAGTGTTACTACTCAGTATTTCATTCACTAAAATTGAAGGTCTGGGTCAGTTATCAAGGAAAACCATTTCCATTTTTTAGGACTTCATAAGCTTGTTACTGTAATACAAATATATGATATCCTAAGTTTGTACAGGCAGGGCTTTTCTGTAATTGGTATGGCATATGACAAAATTAGGATGAAGAACTGTGGCTCTGTGATACCCAGTGTCTAAATTTAACATGGCTAAACAGGACCCCTTAAATTTTTTTTTTGAATTTTCAAAAACTATGAAATGTTTTCAAGAATGATAAATTACTTGGACTGTGATAATAACTCAGAGCCACCTACAGCACCGCTCACTCTCAAAATATTTTCAAGCGTTGTCTAATTAAATAACAAAGCATCCCTTCTGGTGGGGTGAGCACCAGTACCCCTGGCTTAAATTGAGAGTTTGAGCAACTTCTTCAGAATGAGCCTGTGCCTGTCAGGTGTGGCAGGAGCCACAGGATTGCAGAGCCCTCCTTGTTTCCTGCATACTTTTTTAAAATTCACCTTGAGAAAGACTCCCATCATAGTCTAGAAATGTGCCCCAAAATTTTTAATTATCTGCTTATACATTTTGGGCATGGAGTCTCTAATAAATGAAGAATTGCATGGTCTCTCAGTTGGGTAGGAAACGTGCCATAGGTTTTCTTTGCTTGTAATGGACACTTACTGCAGGATTGCTTTACAGGAGGCCAGAAATAGGCTGGTGTTAGAGGGACTTGTCCAAATGAGAAGATGCAAATCATGGTCAAAGAGCAGAGAGAAAGGATCTGGGGAATAACAAGTTATCTGTGAGAAGTGGTTATAAAACTCATTAGCACTTCCATGACTACAGAGTGTATCTTTTTATCTCCAACAATCTGTATGAGTTTTTACTGCAGGCATGGCTGCTGTGTAAGAGCAGCCCATGTGTTTCAAACCCCAGTGACACCTTCTGCCATGGGTTCCCAAACTTTGGCATGTGAACTCTGAAATTTCTGCCAGGACACTACGAATATGTCAGGTGTCGCCCCTTGGGTGTCTGTACTGGCAGCTGGGGCTGCACATATGTGTGCAGGTCCCTCTGTCTGTACAGCTGTTGGAGCAGTCACGTAAGCAAGTATGAGGTCTGTAATTTCCTGCAGTATTTTCTCTGTTTAAAGTACTTGAATCACAGAGCACTCAAATTAAGTAGTTCATGCACTTTGGAATTGAAGAGTCTGCCTTGGAGAAACTCTACAACTGCAGCTGAATTAATGCTAACCAGGCCTGAGGATTGCTAGAAATAAATAATGAGTGGATGAGGGGCTGAGGAACCTGGCAGAGTTTCAGAATGCAAAGGTGGGGTGGCTGGGGAGCATTATCTTATCTAAATGGTAATTTCTATTCTGTACGTTAATTAAAACACATAGTGTACAAACTAGCATTTAGGAAGTCTTTTGGAGGATCTTTTCCTAAGGGGATGTTTTGCAAGTAAATTGTGAGTTGTACATGCCTGCTCAGTGCAGCCTGTAAGAACTGCACTGAAGCAAAAAGTCCAAATTATATGCCCTCTTTAAGCAATGGCATCTTACGTATGTTGATAGTTTGGGAGAATTATTTTTATTTTGTTCCTAATTTTGATATTATGTCAGAGAAAGAACAAAGCCATGTTCATGAATCAGTAGAGGAATCTGGTTCAAGAATACAGAAAGGAGTCATCAGGTTTAGAAGAAAATTTTCTGTAGGAATTAAGACATTTTATGTTTTTATTTATATCTTAATGATTTTTTCTCATGAAGACTGCTTAAACAAACTGATTCATAGACCAGTTTTGATTAATTAAACCTTAAATATTACTATCTATTTCTTGTAGGTGTAGAAACAAAGTTCCCATCTAGTAATCAGAAATTATTTACATGACAGGCATGCTTTTTGTTATCTTGTGTTTTCTTTGCTGTCTTACTGTACATTCATGACTGATTTGTATTCATTCTTGCTTCTGTGTAACATCCCTTTTTCTGCATCTTCGGTGGAATGATCGCCTGCCCTGGAAGAGATAGCTACTACTGATATTTTATTGGTTGCCATGCCTTGTTATGGAACATAGGCACATACCACCTTAAAAAAACCCTCAAAGAAAACAACCAAACAAATGCAACAAATCCCCCTACTATTGTAAATGCAGGTGAACCCGGTGAGAAGAAATTATGATGTCTGACTCCAGAAGGCTGAATGATTTCTTTATTATAGCTATACTATAGTACATTAATATACTATTTAAAGGAGATACTAAAACTACATACCTACTTTTTCTAACTACCATATCTAACTAACAGCTCGTGACCCTCTCTTGAGCGTCCAGACACAGGTGGATTGGATTGGCCATCAGGTTCAAACAATTCTCACCAGAATCCAATCAAGCAATCAACCCAGGTAAACAATTCTCCAAACACATTCCACATGGGAAAAACAAGGAGCAGAAATAGAAATTGTTTTCTCTTTCTTTCCTCTGTGCTACTCTATGAAAAACTCCTGAGAGATAGAAGAATGTGCCTGCCACACCCTACAAAATGTTTCTCACTTAAAAATTGTAGAATTTATTAGCTTTTTAGTAATTCCAATGACCTCAGGTGCAGCAAGTGAATAGCAGAGTCAAAGAACAGTCTTACACTAGGTTTAGAGGCAAGGATTTTGGTTTTTAAACTTTTGCAAAAGGACAAATATTTCCTGTCGTGGAAAGAAGTTACAAATGCCTGTGTGGAATTAAAAGGGATTTGGAAATGAAATGCAACCCTGTGCCCCAAATATGAAATTGCGTGTGGCTTGCCTGGGCATTTCAGGAAAATCCACTGATCCACTGTCCTAATCTAATCCAAATAATTAGATTTTGGATTAAGGTAGGCTATAGCCATCAAAACCAGAACAGGTAGAGATAATTTTTGTCCAGTCTGAGCCCTCTCTTATTATGCGTAGGGTTTCTTTCCTATTTATAAACCTCTATATCTTTCACTTCAATGATTAATCTACAGGCAGAGAGCAAAAGTTATTAAGGCTTGAAACAGACAAAAAGATAGATGCTGACCTTTCTAATTGGCTCTTGAAACCTGAAATATTTACCGCTCAAAGGATTTACAATGTTTGTGGAATGATTTGTCATCCAAACTAAGTATTTATTTCTTCTTCATGAAGCTGTGCTGACCTCAGATGAATAAATATCTGTTGGTGCCTCCACATAATGGATTTTTTTTGGCATCATAGTAGAAAGAAATCTAACTTCCAACCAATTGACAATAAACTTCAGTAGCCAAGTATACTTTACTGTTGGTTGCCTCACTTGCTTTGCTAAGTGCAGTCGTGGCTGGAAATGAATGGTTTGCTTCTTTATCTGAAGTCTTTGGCACCAGGAGTCAAGACTTGATCATTCTCTGCACTGATGGGAAGCGGAGCATAATGGATCTCTTAAAGCTGACCGGGTGGTATTTTTGTTGTTTGCATGTGTTCCCTGGAGTTACTAGAGAGGGCTACAAAACCTGTTATTCTGTGCTCCACTGTGGATTTGGGATTTTCAGGTCTGCCTCCGGGGTGGATGGAGGTTGTTCCCTGCTGGTGCCGAAGCTGAGGTGTCCGACAGTGCACTAGAAAGCATGACTGTCACCACTGAGAACGTGCTTGTTTTAACTGTGTTCTGCAGAGTAGCTAGGATTAACTGTATGCATTGCACTGTATTACAGCACATTTTATTAACAGAGAATAGTAACTTCAGCATTTCACTGACAAATCTGTAGTCTCTCCTCACAATAAGAACTCAGTAAATGTGATGGAATGGATTACCTTTGTTGGAGTGTTGGTCTGTGACAAGTGGCTGTGAAAAGAATGCCAGAAAGTACTGTACTTTTACAAAGAGGAGGAAAATAGACAAGCATAAAAAAACAAAGACCTTTCCTGTGGCTTTGTTGCACTGTATTCCAGGGACTTAGGAAAGTGAGTCTTTAAAACTGGCCTAGCACAAAAAAGTGCAAATGCACTGAGCTAATCTTGAAAAGTAAGTAAAATCACTTTGACTTGAATAGAGAATGGTAAGCTATCCTACTGAGTCCCTGATGGATAAATGAACATTAATGTTTCAGGATCAAAGTATCCCATGTAAACTCATTATTAAGTATTATGTAACGGCCAAGGATTTTAGGAGAATTATGACGTAAAAGCCTGATGCCTATTTAATAAACTGATCATTAATTACACTTAAACAATTTACTTCTGGGGTGAAATGAAGAGTAGCTTTGCAACTCTTTTCATTTAATTGCAGCATCTGTTGCAAGCCTGGGTTTCTATTCCCTGCTGCATTGATGCTGTATGTATATTTTTGGCAGTGTTTTGGCATGGTTTGATTGTATTTTGGATGGGTGATATCTGCCTGCACCATGTGGCACTGACTGGCTTGCTTTAGGAGGAGAACCAGGAGCGAATTCTTGAGCCACTCTAGCTATTTTGGTCATGGTTTCCTAGTTATGCTTTCCCCCTTTTTCTCCTATCTCTTCTACCACTCCAATCATATAGAGGAAGGCACCAATCATGTACTAGCCTTAAAAAAATATGTGTTTCTCAGTAAATGACGATTAAATTTGCTCAGAACCTCTGCTATGGCTCATGAAGGAATACATTAGTATCAAGCAAGTTCTGCAAAAACTTCAAATAAGGTGGCAGCTACTTAAATTTTGGGATCAGCTATCAGCTGTGTATTTGAATCTGCCATGTTCTGTAACAGCAAATTCAACTTTGAACTTGTTGCTCTGAAGTGAAAAGTAGGCTCACACTGAAAATATTTGAACTTCATCATTGTTTCAATTTCCGTAGCGACTGCTGTCTGAATAAGAATGAGTGTTTTATAGTTACACTTTCCAAGGCATGGATGTCCTGACCTAGAAGGACAATAGGTGCAAGTGTTTGTAAAGAAGGAAGAGTTAGTACCTTACCTGTTATCAGGTCAGCAGTGACCCAAAGCATTACATGGACATTCACTTAAAAAGGAAAGAAAGTCGGTATTATCTTGTTGAACTAAAACCAGAAAATCTTACAGCTTCATTTCTTCCTGAAAAATCTGGTTTTTCCAAGAAAAAATTAACCCCAAACTTTGCAGTGAAGACCTGAGTTTTTTCTTATTCAGAGGTAAGTATAAAATTTTCATTTCCTGAGAGAGTAAGCAATTTCAAGACAATGGTACTCCATGTTTGATCGTAATTCCTGCAGTTTTTTCTCCTGTGGCCATTAGTGGAACAAAACCGAGTGGAACAAAACCTTACTTGAGCCAGTGGTTGTGAGGCAGTGGGCTCAGCAAACGTTGCTGGATGTTGGTAAAAGCCACCTGGGGGAAATTTTGACCAGTTCTTTTTAGGTGGAAAACATTATATTTCCTCCTTCACCATCCATTTGAACAGTGTTGGTTCGCTTAGTGTTTTGAGAAGTCCTGATTTCACCCAAAGACATTAATTAGGGAAAACTGCATGCACAAGTTTTGCACTGTGTCTGTTTATAACAGAGAACAGTGTTCAGGTGTTACCTTGTCTAAATACAAGTTGTAATTGTTTTCTTTCCTATATAATGGTCCTTCAGGATGTGATACATCAGCACAGAGCAGAACGAAAGCTTCACGTACACGGCGTGTGAATCCTGGTACTGAAGCCACTTCTTTGGTACCCATAGGTTGAGCCCTCATCCCAGCCTGCATGTCTGGTACACGCAGTAATCCCTGGCTGCTGGAAACACCTGCAGTGATGCTGCTCTGTATCACATGACAGACTAGCTGTTCAGGAAGTCTGCAGAGTTGTAGGAGCTTTCACCAAAGGATTTAAGACTGCATGTGTTCTCAGTGAAAGAAATTTTAAGAAAACTTTCCCATAAGGACCGGGAGTTTGCTGTGGTAGTGCTGACACATGTCCTTCATGTAGCTGTAGTTTCAAAATGCAAAAATGAGCTTGTTTCATAATACTGGCATTACCTGGGGGCTTTAAGCTTATTTAGGGCATATATGTTGTAGTGTGAATTGCAGGAGGGGAAAAGTTTCCAATATTTAATAATATTTGTACAACTTTTTATACAATAATTATGTGTTTTACTCTGAATATCAAGTTATATTGGGAAGTAAATGGTATAGGCTGAGTCTGAATTTTAAGTGTGAGCCATGTTTAAAAAGCAGTTAATGCAGAGAGGTGTACTAAGTGATAAATGGGGGAGGAGGCAAGCAACTGAAAATGAAATTATCTTGCTGTAACCGTTTCATGTTCAAGAGATGCAATAGGCAAGCAACTCATGCACTGCCTTTCTGCTGGGTTTTTGCACAAGACAAGGCTTGGGGCAGTACAGTGTATGTTGGGCTTCAGCTGGCAGCTTTGATTTTTCCTGGTGGCTTTCCTTTGTCCACAGTAAGGATGAGTGTTTAATTACATAAACATCATTTACTGAATATAACATAATCAATTTTTAAAAGCTTAAGTTTTACTGTGGGCTTGGAAGACATTAAAGAAGTGAGATTCTTTTGTGTCTTTTTCCCCCCAGTGACTCATGGACTTGTATGCAGCACTCTGCCAGTTGTACAATTTACAGCTGAAAATAAATGGGGTGAAACTCAGAAGAGGTTGCAGCAGTACTGTCAGGTTATCTGAAGGGCCTTTTGACTACTAATCAACTTAAATATTTTCTTTGTATGCAACTCTGTCACTGGTGCAGGTGTGTCTGATTGCCAGTCAAGTTACAGGGGGCAACACGTGCACAGGAGCAGAATAGCCCCCTGTGGTTTTTATTTAGTTGGATCTTTAAATCAAGCATTTCCCTTCCCTCCAGAACTGACAGAGCTTGACGTAATAGAACTTGAGAAATAAATTTAGAGAGATGCAATGGGTGATGAGTCACTACTTCAGTTAATTCAGTAAATCTTTTCTGTATTTTAAAATGTTTATTTTGTCTGTAACCTAAAAACTCTTCCAAAATGTTGGGTTGGTTTTAGTCCTTTATGGTCCTCAGGAAAAAAGAATGATTTACTGAAGATAGGGACAGTAAATTATGATTCAGTTTGCCAAAAGAAAGGAAACTAAATTTCTGTACTGTATGGAAAACTAGGTTCTTTAAAGACTTTCCAGATTTTAAGACTTCTAAATCTTGCAAGTACAATTGAAATTATTTAATACATGAAGTATCAGTGTTTTGAAATATGAGTGACTTTTACAAGCATTGCTGCAATTACTATATTTAAAAGTACTTATTTGGAAATAATTCCGAGCTTTTTTGTTTATGGGTTGTGCTATATTTTATTCCACAAGAAATGCAGAACTGTAGCTGTACCTCCTGAGCACTAGGCTTGGGCAGATTTTACCTTGGTATTTTATTAATTTACAGGTAAATTCTCCTTGCAGATATGCTGTGTACCACCAAAAAGCATTTTGCTGGCACAGCTGCATTTACTAAGTAGAGTAACTTACTTCACAAGCATCATGAAATACATTGGCACATGGTGACTCTCTGTCTTGCACTGTCCCTCACCAAGCCTTGGTCGTTGCTGAGAACTGGCTGTGATAGGTTTCTTGGGAATGTGAGACTGCCTGCCAGGATCATGCCCAGCCCTGGCTGCATTCTGCTCACCCCTGGCTTTGTCCAAAGGGGACATGGGTGTGTCCCTGGCTGGCAGTGGGGCAGGATCTTGGTGCATTTGGGAGCCCATCAGCAATATGCCAGCTGTAACTGGGGAAGCTGGAATTGGCAAGTATATTAATGTATTATTTATCTATATTAAAACTGGAAAATATTGTAGGGTTGTTACTGCTGAACAGCTTTTTGGCTGTGCAGGTAAGACTGCCTTTTGGTGAAGAACTGCCACTATTTAAAGCTTTTGAGAGCACAGTGATAAGTATAAGCAATAAGCAAAACCGCATAGCTACATATTAGATCATACCTTTGATGGAGAGTTATTACTGGGAAGGACTGTGTCTTCTGACACAGTACTGTGCATCTTGGCTTTGTTTGTGTGGTTTTTTGTCAGAAAAGGAGGTTACAAGGATTGCCTATGCCATTAGTTATGGTGTTTTTTTAGGAACAAAGACACCATATATGTTTGTAATCCATTGATCATATTGTTGAGAAGTTCATTGTAAGTTGTCATTTGTTTGCCATAATTAGTTTAGAATAGGGCTTTAATGGTTTTTTCAAGGCTTTATTTATTAATATGTTTTTAAATGTTTTGCTTAACATTGCAGCAGCTACTCTGTATTGGGTATATGATAAACATAATTTTGTAAATACCAGTCAGGGATCTTCGAGTGTTTTATGGAATGTAACATAAAAGACACATTCCTTGCCAAAACTTCCTTTGTGCTGGGCTTCTTTCTAATGTAATTTCTATCAGTAAAAGAATAAAGACAGTATGTTTTTGGGCCCATTTTGCTTGGCAGTGCACAAAGGAAAAGAAGGTTGGGGCAGGGGGGTTGAGAGTATTATTTCTCAGCTACTTCACACAAAGAAATACTGTAGTGCTTTCAGAAATCTCTTGGTACAAATGCCTGCTGTCACAGGCGATCAGTGTTATGCCATTTTGACACACCTGTATGGAATACTGGAATGTTATAAGATTGTTACCCTGGACTTAGTACAGGAGGTCTGCAACTGGGTGGGAAACCCGAGTCTGATTTTCCATACTCACATGGCTGCTAATTGTGGAGTGAGAATGATTTCAGTGAGCAGCTCTTTGGAAACAATGGTGTCTAACACAGTGCACTTAAAGGAAACTCACCTAGTGCAGAGCTGCTTGGAGATCCTGCCAAGGAGTCCTTCCTTGGCTTGGAAGGATGGAGGGTGTCTGTGTCTTTGGGTCTGTGCAGCCATGGTGTGCTGTCATACAGGAGCGGGTAAGAGACAGCCTCTACCACTTGCAGAGCACTCAGCTTGGCTTGGCCTTCTGATTTTGTCCATGTGTCTTATCATAGTGCTCATAGTTTCAAATTGGGTTGGTTGGTCTTTCCCTAGTTTGAATTTAAACACAGCAGCTTGGTTGAATGTTCTGTCTTAAAAGGGATGCTAACAGTGTAGGAGAGCTGGATATTTTGGGAACTTGTTATTTTAGGCCTTTATGTTCATAACAGGAGACATCTGTCCTACCAGTGCATCATCCCAACGCGGTAAGTTTGACTGTAGAACATGGAGTACATGGCTCTTTGTGGTGCTGGCAGAAGTGTTTTCTGTCAGTTCTCTTAGCAGTAGTCAATGTTTCACTGTGTAGAAGAGCTGAACCCTCATTTTGGAGGGGTGGGGAGGGTAGAAGCCAGAGAGCCACAAACTGCCTAGAGCAGGCAGTGCTGCTGCCAAAGAGAGAGTAGCCATGACCATGAGCAATTATCCTGGTTCAGCAGCTGCCTAAAGAGGTCGGGAGGAGAGACTGTGCTGTGTGCTCGGCATACACTAAAGTTGTTCTGCTGTCCTAGCCCCACATGGGGAAAAAGCAGAAGGTAAAGAGCTGAAGTTCCCCATGGCTGTTAGCATAAACATATGCACATGGACATGCTTCATGCTTGGTAACTTATATCCCTGTTGCCCTCTTTCAAATGATCTGTGTAATACTCAGAATGAGATAACAGTAAATAAAATGCTCAGCCTATTTTGCAACTGTCAATAAACAAATGTCTCCATTTTGTTATCTGCACATGTTTGGTTATCAGATGTTTCCTGCAGTCCTGCTGCTTGATGCTTTGTACACCTCTCCTTTTGGGATGAGCACATACGAATTTTCTCTCCTAATTACAAATTGCACTGCTTAAGCTAGTTTAGTCATTGTAGGAGTGGCCATTACTTCATTAATGTGTGAAAAGAAAGATTCAACTCACTGTACTTCTTCTGGTCACAAGTATGTTGAGGGCAGGTGACTTTACACATAAAATTTGAATATACTGTCTTCTTTATGCTCAAACTGTTACACTTCTTCCTTAGTTGACTTATTGTGAGAACAGCCTCTAGATCTGTCTCTTTGACATAAAAGAGAAACTGAAAATTTTGTCCAACTTATTTGTGTTATATTGAATTCAATCAGATTTTATTGGCATTCTTTCATTTTTCAGTTTTCAGGAAAGTGGTTCATTTAAAATTTAATTTTCAGATGTGTTTTCTTGATGTTGGTTCAGTATTGTGGCCTGTTCTATTTGAAGTATGCCTCTGGTGTATGACCCAATACATCATGCTGTCAGGCTGAGAGGGGAGAGGATGTTTGGAGATTCAAGAGGAGGTACAGGCCCGTCTGTGCATTTTCATATTTGTTCGGGCTTTTGTTCTTATCAGCCATTCAATTTCCATTGTCAGTTTTGGTTTTTTCCACTCTTGAAGTTGAGCAAACACATCAATATGTGTGATTCTAATGTATTTTGAAACAGAATTGGTGTATTTGTTTGCTAGTATATTCTAGGAAAATTGCATAGGCATTGCATGATGAAAACAACTATTTTTGCCCCTGGGCATCCCATTTTATTTACAGCAAGAAGGGGAATTGTGATGTGTGAATGAAGGGCACTCTATTTTTGTGAAATGTTTCCTTTTTCAGTCTTTCAGTCTGGTGTTTCCCTGCTATTTTCTTTCTCTCAGGCATTTATATATGGCCAGTTTAACAGTTTCCTTCAACAGTGTCTGAGGTTTTGCACATTCTTTTTTGTGTTTGCTCTTGTATTTCTCATTAAAAGAAGCTTCTCTCTGTTTCTAGATAGTTTTGCAGCTTTGCTTGAACTGCAAGGTCACAAATCCTGTACATTGAGGTGAACTGTAACTTTGTGTTTAAACAAGGTCCAGGCTTTACTTTGTTTGCTTTTAAATGTGGTTCATGCTTTACTTTCAAAGTCTTGCTGTCTGTTTCTCTGCAAGTACACCATGTTCCTTTATATTTGCTGTTGGTGTGGACGTAGGCTACAGCTAATACAGTAAGAAGAAAGGTTTTTATCAGTATTTATTTAAGGTGTGTGGTTTATTTTTCCACACTGGATGTATTGTTAAATAATAACCGCTATAGCTCAGTGCTGCTCCTGGGTACGCTCATAAGAGAACACACATCATTTGAAGGACTGAGTGGGGTTTTTTCCCTAAACTGTTGCATGGAGACTATTGTTCAGTATATAATGTGTTACACTGCATTGTGTTCTCTAACTGGAAAGAGAGATATATATGATACTCTGGTGACATGTATATAATTAGTTCTGGGGATGCAAGAGTGAGTTATGGTTTGAGGTAATCTGTGTATTAAAAGATGTTTGTGTTATTTTCATAAGCAGATGTAGAATGCTTTAACCAAATTGAAGTAGTTCTGGAAGTGCAGTTTTCCTTCCCTTGCGTAGAACAGCCTGCACTTGAGGACAGAAGGGAGCGGGTACAAGTTACCTTGGCACAGCGCAAGAAACATTGATTGCTCCTGCATATTATCTATAGCTTAGGTTTTGTTTTGCCTCATACTTGGCTTGATGTGGAGGGCTTTGGGACTGCCTTCCTGCTTTGCTGGCTAGCTCCTCCCTACAGGATGAGTCTGGCTTTGCCACCAGCTGGAAAGTCTGTGAGGAGGAGGGATGTGCAATTCCAAGTTGGTTCACAACTGCTTAAAAAGAGAGGCAAATGCTGAAAAAAACAGGGCTGCCTCCTGTCTGGCTGTGCGAAATGAGGCCAGATGGGTATTTCAGTCAAATAGAACACGTCCCTCAGAGTGATTTAAAGCACAGTCTGAGGCTGAATGCGCAGGGTGGAGAAGAGGTTTGTGATGAGCAGATTATTTCATCCAGCATCTGCGAGAGTCGGGGTGTCTTACTGTCTTCTGTGTTGTTTTGTCTTTAAGGAAGGTGACTTTAAAGTGTGGCACCATGCTTCCTGTCCTGCCGGTGATGGCTGCCGGTTGCCATGGCAATAAAAGACCTCCCCAGCCGGCAACGCTCCATTGCTCCATCCTCCATCGCTGTGCTTTCCCTGGGAATTGGCTGCAGCGGCAGAGACGTCTTTCCCTGCTGGGGAGATGAGCTGCGTTTGCCTTTCTCTCATGGGTGATTGAAATGTACTTACCCTACCTGACGTGATTGGGGATTATAGGATGAGGGTGTTTATTTTTAGCCTGAAAGGGTATCATGGCATATTGAAATACATCTCTGCTCTCATGTGGAAAAACATACATTCCTGGAGTAGTGTGTTTCTTCCTCTTATCTGGGATGCTTTCCCCTCACCTGTTCCCATGTCAGAGCACAAGTACCACACTGGAATTTCTTAGCTGGACCGATCAATTCCTGTATTTACCGTTCTCTTGCTTTGTAAGTTACTCCATGAGCAAGTATAAAGACAGTTCTTACATAAGCCACTTTAATTGAGCTTATCGACTTCAATATTCCTTTCTGAACTCATTTGCTGCTCTTTGACTCCAGTGACTTCAGCAGCATTTCTGATGCACAGGCTAGTAAGGGAGGTTCACATCTGAATGCCCAAGTACTGCAGTAAGGGGCAGCAGCTGGGAGCACTTCCATGCATGTTGCTGTTTTTGTGATGTGGCTTTTCCATCAGAGGATAATCTTGGTTCACACATGATTCACACATCCACTGGTTAGATGGGAAACTGATAGCTCCTTCTGTCTACAGACAAAACATACCCTGAGTTTCAAAGCTGTTACTTTCTCTCACTCTCTGTGCACATAGAAATGTTATACCATGAAGTTTGTAGACCATGGCCCATATTTTTATAACTTTTTTGCGTCATTTCATCTGCTCTGGGGGTTGCCACAGACCAAACAATGAAGCAAATAAAGCAGACAATGAAGGGAATGTTAATTAGTGTTTGTTTGAAAAGCCTTTATAATAGTTTATTTTAAATTTTTGCCTCTGTGTGGATAAAATATAATTAAAGCAAGAGATGCATAGTAAATGACACTAATTCAGAAAATACATTAGGTATATATCAGCAAAGTTTTTATTTCTGAAAGTTCTAATTCTGTAAAAATATGGGAAAGCAATGGAAGCCTGGTTGCATTGTAAGTAGTGCAGAAGTATTTTACTAACTCTAGTGCTAATGAGCAGAACATATTTTTTTCTTTTAGTTTTTTTCAAATGGCATTAGTATTCCAAACAGCAAAATCCCTGGCTGGAGAATTGTAGAAATGATGATTGCTCATTAGCAAATAGAATACAGATGTTCTGTTCAGTTTGCCTGAGTGCTTCACATAAACACCTTGGGGAGTGACTGGCACAGAGTACAAAACTTGATAGCTTAACAGTGTGCTAAACACTTCGGGGCTGGCAATAGAAGCAGAAGCATACCATGTAATTTTGTAAAATTTCGTGTAATTTTTAATTATTTGTAGTGTTTGTGTAACGTGACAACCTTAGTGTGGGAAGTGCGGGGGTAGAGGTGTTTTTACAGGCCTGTAATGAACAGCAGAAACTAGAGTTGGATCAGATCTTTGGACTCTCTTCATGTGTTTTCGGTTGCCTTCCTACCTTCAGTTTACAGAGGAACGAAGTTCTATCCTCCCTTGACATCTATGAATCTCATATCAGTTGTACATTTTTGTATTTGCCTGACCAGTTGCTCAGAATTTCTTGACCTCTGAGACAGCATCTTTTTGGCTTTTTCTCATACATCTCTGTGTCTCTGCTCCGTTTCTTTTGTTCCTCCATTCTCACTCCCACAACAATAATCCCAACATTTTTCTCATTGTAATTAAATTTTAATTGTATACATGCAGCAACTGTTTCTGAGACTATATTAAATGAAGACTGGATTAATAAGCCACCATTAGGAGCTCACTGATAGTTGTGTGTTAGTGGCTGTGGGGTTTTGCATCCCATCGTGATGTTACTAAATTCAGTTTTCCACCAATGCCAGAGGTGCTCAGGGAACAGCTGAAAGGAGAGATGCCCCATTTCTGCTAAAAGAGCCAAGTGAGTTAAGCTTCTCTGTGTCCCTTGCTCTTAGACTCAGGTCCATGCAGGATTTTTTGGGAGAGTTCCCTTAGAGTGAAGATTCAGGAATTGTTTGGGTTTTAAAGCCCATTTTAGGAATTACAAATCTTATTCATGGAATTGGGTGGACTTCTAAAGAAAAGGGCTTCCTAGCTGTGATGTTACTCTGGCCTCTTGCCATGATGTGCATTTGTGTTGCACTTATTTAGTTGCCAGAGCCAGCCTGGAAAGAAGGTGAATGAATTTTGAAAGTTTCAAAATGCATTTATTTTATTAAAGAACATTTTGAGTCCAGTGGGTTCATTCAGGTTGTGTTGGTTGGTTGGTTTGGGGTTGGGGTAGTTTTGCTCGTTTTGTTGGGAATTTTTTGTGTTAGTTTTGTTTGGTTTTTTTACATTTAGTAAGAAGGCTTTAAAATTGCTGCCATGAAGGCATGGAGCAGCAAAATTAGCTTGAAAGCACTACCTATTTCAGACTGCAGCTGAACTACCATAAGCCAGATTGCCTGCTGCAGCTATGCTGCAAAAATATTATGCATTAATACATCCTTGGCAACAAGTTATTAAAAAAATTGTTTTATGAAGGCTTATTTGACCACTTAAAGTAGCTTTTCCACCTTAGTGGAAAAGTCCTCAAAGTAGTGAACAATGTCAGCACTGGAAATTGACCACATGATACAAATGAGAAGATGGCATTGAGTACCCAGAGAGCTGGTAACAGCTTGAGGGTTTGTTCTTGTGAGCTTCCATTTCTCCTTTTAAGAAAATACTCTAAAGTAAATGGAACTTACTTATGTTAGACTGTCTGCTGAGTTGAAAACAATCTGTCTGAATGTAAAAAACCATGGTAGATATCGAAGTTATACAACTTCTAGAGGCAGAATCAAATTAAAGTGAATTGAGACAAGTTGCATCATCATGAAGTGATGCTGTCTGTAAAGAGTACTTTGCATTCCTGTATCTTTTTGCAGTCATAATTGAGAGAAGAATATTGAGCAAATTCACTTACAAGGCTCATGTTTGCTTCCTCTTCTTGCCCTAAAGCAAACAAAATAGTCAGGCTCATAGTTTTGGAGTTTGTTGAATGAATCCAAATCCACTTACGGACTCTTTAGTTGTAGTGACAGCAAGGCAAATAAATGTAAAAATATTAGCCACACAAGAAGACAAAAATCTCGGTCCACTGGTAAGCATTTGGAAACTCAGTTAAAACACTTGTCAATAATTTAAGCTGCAGGATAAAATCATAGGAAGATGCAAGCTGAAAGTAAAATGCCTCAGTTGTGAGATGTATAACTTGTGACTTGTGATAAAAATTTCAATTCTAGTGTTATCTCTTCCTTTCTGTTTCAGTGGACTTTCAATAAGTATTGAAAATCACATTAACAAATAGCAAGGGTGTAAAGGAAAGTAAGTTAAAGAAGAAAATTAATGATTGCATTAGCTTGATGACAAAGGTACTGTCCTGTGTTGCAAAGAAGGTATAGCCAAGGCAGATGTTATTGGGGACATAAGGTTTCATATTCAATCACATTTTAAAAATCTGAGAAATTGTGGACTACAGGCCAGCTGTAGCAGTTATTGTCAGCCAAGACACATATACTAAGAGGCCGTCTTTACCTTAAAAAGCTTGCAGAATAAGTATACCAGCCAGGCAGCCCCTTCAAAGGAGAAGAATTAAGCTTCATCCCTTTGGAAGAGAGGATGAAACACATTACCTGAAACCACAGTGTCTGCTTGGAAATAGGATGTGAATTTGAGCCTATACTACTCCCAGGTTTTTTCTGGCACAGGTTTACATCTAGTCCTGTTGGTCTTTGATGGACCTAGATACTGGTGAAGAATAATTGTTCCTATATATCTTACTATAGGGCTCATCCTTCAATAGAGATACAGGATTTAACAGAGACTGTCCAGATGGATTGAGCCTTCCCATCACTGCTTGGTGGTCTAATGTATCTTACTTTGAAATTGATAAATGGAGTGGTAAAGAATTGTTGCTGTGATATGAATTATTCCCACTGTTATTAAATAATAAACATGACCACAGCGACCTACTCACTCTCTAAACTGAATTCCTTCTGTGCTTTAATCTTGGTAATGGCTTCATATTTGAACTACAGAATGTCATGGGTGAGCTGTGGGCTTCTGAAGACAGGGATAGCAGAAGGAAGTTGGTAGGTTGATACCATATCATGTGTATCATAAAGTAAGGTAGTAAAAAGCCTCAGGAAATTATATTTCTTAAGTAATGCAATCAGAATTGCTCTTAGACAGAGAAGATTGTTTTGTATTTACTAGCTGTGTTTACTGCATTTTCTAATGTACCTAAGGAAACTTCAGGAAGTGGAAAATGGAGTTCTAGACCCAAATCCATACAGTTACTTTTGGGAATAACAGCAAAAATGAGTGAGCTTGATTTGCTACACAGCAGATGCCAGGATTATATGATGTGGAAGGAATTTTTTACTTTTAAAACCTTTCAGTGTGATGACATGCAGGGGGGAGGAAGGAGGGGCTGACATAAGTGCCCTTATGTTTTTTTAACCTCTTCAGTGCTCTAAATCCAGAGATAGCAGTTGATTAATGTAAGCATAGCCTCTCTGCATAGGTGGACTCTACCTACACAATAATTAAGTATAGTGTATGTTTCTGGATTAGAGCTAAATGGGAATGGAAAATAATACTAATTACTCTGTGGTTTAGAGCCACACTGCTATAAATAGAAAATGCAACAAGCAGAGAGAAACGAGTTTGCATGAAAATAGATGAAAAGTACAGTGTGTCTTTTTTTTGTATTTATGTATTATTTAAAACAAGTTTAGCAGACTATAAAGCTTTTGATTATAGTCAGCTTGTAAGTATGTTCTGCTACATTGTGCAGCATCTCAAAATAAAATGGACTACAAAAGCTAAAGACTTTCCAAGACAAAGCTCATGGGAGGAGCAGATGGTATTTGAGCATTGTGTTGTGGTCTTGCAATCCAGTCAGTGCCATGTTGGGCTGATTCATAGAGTTCCATTTGCAGAGGCATCCTAGTGAGCAGCTTCACTAAGAGAAGAAACATTTGAATTAACTTTTTTGTCTTTGTGCTGTCTTCAGTAAATGCCATTGACTGCTGCTATATTTAAAGAAAGTGACAAGAGTGTATCATAGTCTTTATTGAAATGCACCTGTGTCCTTTGCAAGCAATGATCCTTCTGTTCAGGAGAGATTTTCCATGTTAGCTGTGATAAGGTGAGGAAGCCATGCAGGTGAGGTTCAGCCCCAGGTGTTTGGGGTGGGATCACAGACAGAGGATTGTCAGTGGCCTGTGGCATGCAGACAGCCCAGGTTTGCTCCTGAAGGGCAGCGTCCTGCCTTGGCACCACATCACTCGGGGATCTGCTTTGTTGTGTAAGTGCAGAGGGAGAAGTGTTCCCACTGCCCTGCAGTCAGGCTGCTGCCCCCACCACCTCCCCTTCCCACACTGTGTGTTGGGGGGCTTGACAGTGTCAGCTGGACAGGAGGGGAATGTGTTCTTCACTAATTAAAACACATTCTTGCCAAGGGGAGAGAAAGGGGAGAAGGGTGGTGGGGATGCAGGAAACGGAGGACAGTGTGAAACCTCACATGTCAAGATCTTTGTGGTGTTTCCCTTTTAGGCACTAATAAATCTAAGGATGACTTAATATGCAAAACCTGTTGAACCTGTTGGCAAGAACAGAGCCCCAGATCCTCATTGCAGAGGGTTTGTTTGTTGCTACCAACTGCATTTCAATTGCCTAGTGATAGTGTTTGCTTTCTTGGAATTTGCTTTCTGGTGCAATGTTCCAGCAGTCCTGACAGCAGCCCTGCAGAGGTGGAGCTGCTGTGGGCCAAGGTACGGTGGGGCTGCAGGCATGCCAGGAGCCCAGCCCTGCTGCCAGGAGGGTAACAGCAGAGGAGTGTCGTGGCTTCAAAGGGGCTGAATGTGAGAAACAGGGAGAAACTGCAATCTCTTCCTACTCTCACTGGCAGGCACGGTTGGCGTTAAACGCATTGCTTTTATAGGAACAGGCTGACCTACTTATTAAGGCATTGTATTTCAGTGTTCAGCTATGGCTGTCTGCCCCAGCAGGGTTGTGTTTCCAACCCTGCTGAAACTCAGCCCCCAGCCATGGGAAGTCTTGGACAAGGCATGTTCATGTGTCTGTCCGGTGTGAGGAGCCCTGGTACCATAGCAAGGGGCACCACATCCTATCCCTGTGGAAAAAGGAAAAAGGCCTGCTGAAAGGACTGATATATGCCCAAGAGGAACAGGAAAATAGAAAGAAAATTGGAGAGGATGATAATTTAAATGTTATTAAAGATTTTGACCAGAAACATGTACCCTACCAGAAACGTGCATTCTGTGTGGTAGAATAATGGAAAACCACTTGTGGCACTAGCTGTGGGTGTGCTTGGGGTATCTTAAAGGAACATTGCTTTGCCAGCTTGTGAAATTCAGAGGTGAGTGTAATTGGCTGCCCTTCCCTAGCCACATTCATAAAGCACAGGGAGGGGCTGGTTTGAGAAGAACAGATGCAAATGAGCAAGGTGGGAAACCACCAAACATCTCTATGGAATCAGGGAGGAGCTCCCTCTGCATTTGGTCAGCTGGTGGCTCTGTGCTGATGTCAGATTTATGCATCTCATGAAAAGGAGATGATGGCATCAGCCATCATAGGAAGCAGTCCTGCAGCTCTTTCCAGCCAGGGGCTTTGGACTGTTATAGCCAATCCAGATTTCTGTGAGCAGGTGTCAAAAGTATGGTGGTGAATAAGTTGAGACAGAATTAAGAAATGTCCTTTCTATGTCAGACCATTCCTTCTGCCTCTGCTCTGGGGGCTTTTCATTTTTTCAGAGCTCCTGGATGTCATGTTGCTACAACAGCAAGAAGTATCTGCTCCATCCATCTGTAACAGTGAACTTAGACTCTCTCTGCTGCTCTGGAATATATACACTTACGTGGCTTTAAAATAAAAAACAGATTTCTTGCTCTGACAGGATGTCCCCAGCTGATTTAAAAGAAAATTTTCTGCTGTTTTTATCGAGACTCTTATGAATATATCTGTTAAGTTTCTATTCTGGAAAATTGAAATAGTTGTCCAAATAGTCAAAGCTTTCTGAGAGATTTCTTCCAGTTTTGCCCCTGAGAAGCTGTGATGACCTTCAGTACTTGCCATGTAGGCTTGGCTTTAAGAGTCACAGAAGGAGAAGTTCATGTAGACATGCTCAGCCAAAGTGTTACCACAGATTTTGCAAAATTCACTTTTCTGCCTTTTTTGCTTTTTTTCTAGTACCTTGTATTACAAGCATTCTCTTTTTCTTTGATATATACATATACCCTTGTCAAGCTACTTAATCTAAAAGTTTGGAAAAGAAAGAGAGAATTTCTATGTTTAAATTCTTGAGAGGCAGTCTGCTATCATAATGATAGAGCTGTAGGATTATTACCCAGAGATACAAAATGACAGACATCATAGTTAATACTCATCAGCATCCTTTCTAGAGATCTCAAACAGTCCCATTAGTAAAAAGCCTAAGCAAGCCGTGCTGCATTATCCTGATTGAGGGCCAGATCATATTTGATGTTGCTGGCTGACATGAGTAGAAATAAAGTTTTCCCACTTCTAAAGCTAACTTTATAAATAAGCTCTTTGTTACATTACAGATACATCCTCACACTTCTGTTAAAATGCCCAGTAGTGACATGAAAACCAATCTCAAACATGTTCCCATATACTTTGCCTTGGAACTAAAAGAATCTCTGGTAAAGAAGGATGTAGTTCAGTGCATACGCAGCACTAAAGAGTTTGTGGGTTTATGAATTCCAGATCTTTTACAACCGGTATCAGGTCTAGCAACATTGATTTTTAATCAGGCATAATTACCACTCTTAGTCATCTTTGAAACAAGTGACTAATGACTTCTCCCCAGCCATTTTAAGGCTTTACACTATTTTATATAACGGTATTATAGTTGTACAATGTACCACTTGTTTTTTTACTCTAAGGAGTACTGTAACTATCAGATCTGTAACTCTGCTAGTATTTCACTGACAATTTTGCATAAAATAGAAACATCTTCATTGCTATGTTCCCAGAGGAATCATATTTGTGGCTTTTGTAACAAAAGCCTTACAATTCAATAGAATATGCCATTAGCATGTTTGTTATACTGGATGAAATATTGTACCAGATTTATGAATAATTGTCTCTAAATCAGGGCATCAGGTATTTTTAAGGGAAGAGGATCGCTATGATGTTTTCAGCTCTGTTCCTGATTATGTGCAGGGCAGTTGTTTGCTGTAAATGATGGCACTAAAATGAAAAATAAATCAAAGGTTTTTTATTTTTGCATTTGCTTTTCTGGAGGTTTGCAACCCTTATCCCTTGAGATTCCCCTACACCCTGCTGGAGAAGGGAAGGAGAGAAGCAGGGAGATGTGGACTAGGAAGGGAAATCTTCAACAGACACACTGGGAAGCTTAACAACTGCTCACCTATGGCTGTGCCAGGGAGGAGATGTGTGCATTGGGAGGGCCTGTACAGAGGGGTGGTGGGTCCATGTGGCATGCCCAGGAGAGGGCAGGCACTCATTAAACGTGAGTGCTCGGAGAGGGAAAGGGGCAGGGCAAACATGTTCTCTCTGGTTTGGTTTGTTGTAATTGATCTGATTACCCAACGTTATTAAGATTCATTAGCCCAGACAGCCCTTGTTTTGCTCTCAACAGACATTCAGCTCTGATGCACAGATCATGGTAGTAAATTGATTTTGCACTGGCAGAGGTAGTACAAACTCTGTGCTATACATATATGAAGTAGAACCTCCAAAAGGCCAGAGAGGTGCCTTTGTGTTGCACTGCCAAGGATTGCAGAAACTGTTGCTTAAAATCAGTAAAACAGCTCTCTCTAGAGTCTGTTGAAATTTTGAAGTACAAAATGAAATGTGCTGCTTTGTCTCTATTTGGTTGAAGCACAAAGTTGAAAAGTTGAATAAATACTTAATGAAAGCAATCTCCATGTTTCTTCAGGGCAGCTTTTGCCTTGCCACCCACTTGGCGGGAGCCAGGACTGTTCCTTCCCACCAGAGACACAGCTGCCTGGTATCAGGAGCTGCATTTGGTGGGCTGCAAAGAGATGAGATCTAGCACCAGTTAAAATGGGTTTTCTTCTCCAGCCTCATTGTATACCTGTGAGAATTGTGCAGAACATGCTTATGATTGTTGTTAATGAAAACACTAGTCCTTTACAAAACTGTCCTGAGCTATAGCTAAGCTGCCCAGGGGCTGAGCCCTGCAGGATGATCATATCCTGATCCTCTTCCATGGGTGCTACTCATTCTCTGGCATATATATACATATAAGTGTTAGTGTTTTCCTGGATTACAGAGCCAGCTCTCACTGTTTTCTGGATAAAGCTTAATTTCCTTTTTTTTTTTTTTTTTTTAAATTTTTTGGTATTCCATAACTTATTTTAGGCATGGCCTGTATGCATGATCAATGCTTGTTCTGCATAAAGAGAAAGGGATGAGTGCTTCTTAGCTTGCCCACTCTGTTTTGTGGAGTAAATACACTTTAGACCTTTCAGCTGATGAGCTGAAAGAGTCTGCAAAGAGTTCTGATTGTGTTCTGCCCATTTCTTACTCCTTTGGTAACTTCACCTGTCAGCTAGTGGCCATTCAGAATTCAAGGAGTTTGAATAGGATCATTCATAGCAAATCAGAGGTTGGCAGAAGTGGAATCCTGTGTGTCTCCTTCATTTTAATTAAATTAATTTTAATTAAATTAATCAAAATGTAATAGATAACAGTAAAAAGTTGTTTCAACCATTTTGGCTAGAAAGGAGCTGCATGATAGCAGTTTGGTGAGTTAGAAGGCTCGAAGGGGGCTTTTAAATGTGACTTAGCAGCAACGTCTTGTCTTAGTGCTTGCTCTTAGTGCTTGCTCTCTTGACTCTCAAATTAATTATTCTCTCACCACATTTCAGTTTCTAATATTTCATATTTCCTCTGCTTGTGAAATGTGTAAGTAAAAATACCACTGATGACAATATTGAATTTACATGTTTGCTAGTATATAGCCTTGATGGTGCCAAATTAGCAAAATGCTTAGTGGAGTATCTGACATGCATATGTAACTGAATTCAAGGAAAATGTAAATGAAAACAAGTTTGATATGTTTTTTCAGGTCTGCAACATATCTTCCACAAAATCTCTTCTGTGAAGTATGGAAGTACGAAACTAAAAAAACTTTGATAATTAGGAAGCAGTGTTTAGTCTAAACAAATGGTGTTGCAGTTCTTTTAAATAATTCCTATTTTTATGTGTGCTGTTTAAGCTAAGTTAAAGCCCCAGCCTAAGGCTGACTAATTTCATTTTAAAGTCTCTCAGTGTTCAGCCTGTGTTCACCATGTTGCTTTAACCAGAAACTTTCACTAAAACAGGCCAGTGTGGTTTCACAATATTGACTGTTGTAATTTGGAAGTAATTCTGCTACTCCATGGGTTATCTTGTAGACATCTGCAGTGAGACTTCCAGGATCTTCAAAGCCTATTTTTGTTTTCATGCTTCATGATAATAATCCTTCAAAAATGGCATTGATATTTTCTGCACTGCCTTACCATTGACCTGAGTCTCATCTGTCAGCCCACTTGAGAAGCTCTCTGGCAAAAAAGTCAAAAGGCCCTAAATACCAGATTTATCTTCTGTTATTTCCTTTATTTGAAAATTAAAGAGCTTTAAAAGGAGTATTGCAGGAAGAGTGGAATGAGTTTCTCAGATGATAGCAGTGTTACTGTCTTCCTCCTCTGATTTCCTTCAGAGAAGCAGAAGAGCACCTTTTTCCAACCATGTTGAGCATCACTCCCTGTGGAGAGTGCTCAGTCATCATCCACAGAACTGGAGAAGTCCTTAGCACCTTAGCATCTGCATGGACTTGTCAGACATCATCCTGGGGCTTCTACAGGTTTATGTAGTTAAGCCTTTGTGCAAATAGGCTTTCACTGGCATAGTTTCTTCATGACTGTGTTTTGTGCTCTTTCCCTCTGTCATATTTTTGCAGAGAGCTTACCTGCCCTAGAGAAGCAATTTGGAAGGCAGCTTCCAAAGGGTCCCTTCCCCTGGGTCACATTGTGAGCAGCAGCACACTGTAAATATTTCTGAAACTTCACATACAGACTTTCTGCTTTGTTTCAGCTCCTGTTAGAAGACTTTTATAGAAGTGTTCTGATTGCCAGTCTTGTTTTCAGCCAGTGTTGCTTTACTGAAATTATCTTTAAACTTAATAATTCTTCTACCTGGCTTTTTACTCCTGCATCCCATGCTTACCTCATATTGATAGTCTTACTTCCTCTCTGCCTTTGTTTTGCTTAACTGAGCAAGCCAAGCTCTTTGCTTTCTGTTGTAAAGTCAGTTTCCATGTTGGTTCAGTTGTCTAACTTCTTTTTTTAGGGTTTTGTGATTTTATTTTCAAAGAGTGCATCTTCCCTGCTTTTCTCCAGATACAGGTGTGATCTCGGTCTTGGTGCAGTGAATTGCAGAAACTGCAGCTTTCCCCAGGCTGAGGTATAGAGTTCCTCAGTCCAGTCTGTTTTCCAGAGGTTCCACAGAAAGCATCTGTGCTTTTAGTTCATCAGAACTTGCTCTTTCAAAATAATAGATCTTAAGCAAAAATAGGCTTGCTGTTATCCTTCCCACTTAATCTAAAATGAATCACTTCATGGTGCCCTGTTCCAAAGTCATCCTCATTATTTAACATAAAGAGCAGAATAGAATCTATTCTTGTTCATTCAGCAGCATGGATAAAGAAACTTGTCAGCTGTCACATCCAGGAATAACTGGTCTTACCATGGTTAATATTGTTTGTTCTCCAATCTGCACTGTGAAGTTAGTCTCCCTTGTTGACATAATTCCCATTTCTTTAATGATGCAGAGCTCTATCCAGATCTATATCTGGTGTAAGAAGTCAAGAGTAGACCCAGAGTCTCTTTCTTAGAAATCTTCTTTGACCATCTGTCCACAGCATTTCCAAACATTTTTTTATTCTATTTCCAAAGTCTGCTCTTTCTTTATTGCATAACAGTATCCTACAATATAAAATCTGTATTTTCTTTGAAAAGCACAGACCTTTTGACACCTGTTTCACTAATTCTGTTCCACCCCGTTAGTGAATTTTCCTGTAATAGCAATAGTGCTTTGAGTTCCTCTTCCATTATGGCAGTCTGCCTGTGTTATTAGCACACAGCTATTTTAGCTGCTGGAGGTTTTGTTCATCTTTTCTGCTCTTATGTTGGTTTTAGACTGCATTTGGCTCTTATGCTATATACACTGCTTTCATTGGCAGTGTCACATGCCTGACCTTTTTCTCATTAGCAGCAACTTTTATTTTTTTTTCAAATCCCTGATATACTCTTCTCACTATTGTTTTCATGTTTATCTGATATTTGCCCCTTTGCTTTCTGGATCCTGAAACCAGTGGGGAATTTATGTTCACCTCCCCAGGCCTTCCCTCGCTTGTTCCTGGCGTGGATTGTGCCGTGGTCATTCCAACAGTTGGGATATTTGGGTGAAGCCCTCCTGAAGCCTCATCTTGTGGTGAAAGTACCCAGAAGCCACCTTTTCCTGCAGAACTGCAGGAAACTGTAGTGGTTGAGGGAGGCAGGGGAACTGAAGACATTTCCTCAAGGGTCACTCAGGCTAAGGGTCTTTTCCAGCTGGCACATCCTGTGCTTGCTGGACTGAAAGAGGTACTTGTTTCTCAAGGTCTGGTGGACACAAATATATTTTGAAATAGCAGTGAGAAGGAAATGAGTGCTTTGAAAAACACTGGTATGGGACAATATAGGGAATGGTTTATTTGGTCTTAAATGGTCAGAGTTTTATAGAGGACTGCCTCCTGGTCACAGTTTCATAGAGGACTTCCTCTCCTGGCCATCCTCCCACTTTGCTGGAAGAGACACCTATTGTTAGCAGCAGGAACATTACAAAAGCTTGAGCAATGATGACCTCGATGTCCCAGAGATAACACACATCTGCATAACTGGGTACAAAGAGCATGTGTGTTTATGTGTACGTGTATTCTTCAGTCAAAAAAAAAAAAAGTTTGCAGCCTGTAAGGCTGCAAGGAGTTACAACCCTCACATCTTCCACTGTAGAAGCTGAGGCTGCAGCAATCAGTCAAGAAGATGGTTGAAATTCCTGATCAAAAATTAAGTAAGTACATGATGGAATAGCAAATTGTTTCTCTCTTTTGTGCTAGCTCACTGGCCAGTGTTTTCTCTAGCTGATGTTCTCTGTTCAGTACTCCAAGCTGCACAGGCTGGATGGAGTCAAAAAACTTTACTGTTGCCTTTGTGATCAGTAAATTTTTTTTTTTCACATCCTTGTGCACTGAAAGTTAAGCTTGCCACTAATGTACATCAAAATGAAAAAACAATTAAAAAAAAAAAGGTACAAAACCAAAGCAAAAATCTCTACCCTGCTTTTAAGCAGAGTATGTGCTATAATACATCATCTTTATATATAAGATGTATATCTCATCTCTCTGTAGTCAGGTGTCTCTTAAAATATTTTTATTTTGCCCTGGTAAAATGATTATCACTATTGTGACTCTGTCTTTTAACAGTTAAATTATCTCAGTCTTTACTCCTGAGATGAAAAGTTAGGATGCTTTGGTTCCCCATAGCTTTCTGAATGATAGATTAACTTCTTTGAGTTAGTGCATGTATAAGACCTACTGTAACTCTTTCTACTATAATTCCTTTTATAAAACTAGTATTTTTAACAAGAATACATTGTAACTGTATGTTTGGTTTACAGTTTTTCAGCTGATAAAATAGTATTTTAAGATAATGGAAATCATATGTGTTGCTTCATGACAATACAAATGTAGCAAAATAGAGCAGTAGGAAGAAGGTTTCTAGTAGAAATGTTCTGTATTTTTTTAAATTAGACTTCTTATGATACTTGTGCCATAGCTTACTTGGCAGTGCTGGAAATGAACTTAAATAGGAAAAATTATTAGTTCATCTAGACCTGTGCCTTTCTTTTTCTGTGTCTCATATTAGATCTGTTTAAAGGAGTGTGAGATGCTCCACTGTGTCTTGGCTTTACTAATGAAATTGCTTCCTCCTGGCCTCTATTGTATAACTTCCAGAATTCTCATGCTTGGTCTTTCGTGCACTGTTGTTGAGATAGGAATATAATTTCTTGTTTCTTCCCAAGGTCTTGGTTCTGAATCCTACTGGTTTACTGCATGTTTCCACAAGTATTCTGTTTATTTTAAGAGAACTTCTCAACCTTATTTAAATATTTCAGAAGTGGACTCGGTGGCATCCCACACCAAGGACTTTGACAGAGTTACAGTATTTACAATTCTCTTCAGGTATTTCTTTCTGTCTTGCACATTGTAACTTTATTTTAACAGCTGTATTCTTATTCCATCATTAGGCAAAATAAATTTAAAAAGATACAAAAGAAAAAAACTCAAATTGGGGGAAAACCTCCAATCTGTTCATTATTCTCTGTGTTTAAGGTGACTTATACCAAGGTTAACTATCCTGATGTGGGAAGGGAAAAGACACATCTGTTAACAGAGAAGTTAAACAGGGGCAAGCTGCTGTTCGCTGTGTTGCAGCTTAATAAGCCTCAAGGTAAAGATGGAAAACAGTGTTGCTTTTTCACATTTTACTATTGACAAAAATTGAAAATATCAAAGACTCTAACAAAATGTAGGAATGGACTGTGCTAGAAAGTGAGGCAGGGAGGGGATTAGAAGACTGATTTGTAGGCAAGGAATAATCTGAACTTCTGCTTTTTGAGTACAGTGGCACTAGGTTTAGGCATTTCATCTACACTAGGAACATAAAAATGGGAAAAAGTAGTAGAGGATGCTGAGGCAGAAGTAGAATGGGCCAAAAACTAGCATACTGAATGGTAAAGTGAAGTACTTTACAAAAATAGTTCTATTTTAGATGTAGTAACTTTAAATTAAAAGAAGATCTTATAAATTCCTTCCTGATGAGATAACACAGCAATGGTTGTAGTGTACAGATGGTGCAGTTTATTTACTAACCACATTTTTTACGTCAGTTGGCTGTAACATTTTCTTAATACCTAAATATGCATCTTAAGTGCCTCTCTCTAGGCATTTGTGCTGGAAAATCCAGGCCATGGTTGCTTTGAACTGCTTTAGCTGCTATTTTCTTTTAAACCTTATGGTATGGCTGTAAAGATAAATTTCATTTTGCACAACCAAGAAGGCACTATGTTAACCTAATTTTTATTTAAATGGAGGGGGACGGATTTGAAGGGTTTGATGAAACCAGGTTAAAGTTTAAAATAATATCAAAATAGAACTAATTACTATGAATCACTTTCTCTCTCTATATATAAAATGAACTCTGATCAGAGATCACAAAATATAAAAGAACAGCTGTCATATCTGGCTTTCTGAGGTACATGACTGATTTTAATTATTTTTTGTGAATTCTAGAATATTGTGCTACCTGAGGGCTAGCCTCTGCATTGCTTGTTTGTAATCTCATGCTGAATATTTCATGCCTACCATTTCACCACTTCACATGTCTGTGCAAGACAGATTCTGACGTATACAAGTAACACGCAAAGAGAAATTTGGCTCAAAGTACATCTTGACAATATGCATAGATGTAATTCCAGAGTGATATTGTAGGTTATTTTTTCACTGAAAGAACTAGGTGCTGTTTACAGATTTGGTGTTCACCGTGGAAGACTCTGCTGACAAGGGGCATGAATCTAAAATGCAGCAAACAGAGCTGCCATGAGGTTCGTACCACCGTTGGTGTCATCTTCATGAAAAGAAGTTCTGTGTTTGAGAGCAATGCTGGCCAAAACAGCGCAAGCGGCGGTGCTGCAGCTGTAGTAGAAATCCAGCCCCTTGATGCCTTTCATGCCTTACAAGATCTTAAGGCTTCTTCAGGTCCTTTCTGGTACTTTGCAATGGACACTTGGTGCGTGAGGGACAAAGCACTGAAACTTCAGACTGTAGCGTGAAGTACCAATTGTATAGCTGGACTGCAGTTGTTTGTTAGGAAGAACTGTGGCTGCTGGCAATTTTTGTCATTATTTTCTTAACAATGTCCAATATTGCCTGTTTGAGACTTTGACATACTCTTACTTCCTTTGTACAACACCTGCAATCCTTCCTTTTCTTCATTTCTTACTTCCCTCTTTCACAGGGAAGGCAGGACATCTGCTTTCTGCTGACAAACAATTAACAGTTCCTGTATGCAGTCAGTTCACCATTTACTTGAATTAGCAAAAAAAAAAAAAAAAAAAAAAAAGAAGCCAGAATGCATTAATTTAAATACTTAATTTTCTATATTCTAAAACTTTGTATGTAGTTATTTTTAACCTGGTTTCCTAGGGAAAGATGTTCCTGCAATCATGTTTCACTAACCACCCACTGTTAATAACTTCAGGAGCCTTTGTGTTGATCACAGACTTCAGGTAGGGCAGAGATCTCAGTTCTGAAATCCACAGCTTCACAAACACAGGCCAGGTAGAAGGGACAGGATCCAGTTACCAGCTGGTGGGGATACAGCAGTGAGCAAGGTCAGGCCTTACAGCTACAAATGGGAGCATCCATGTGGAAGAGACTTCACTTCAGAAAGAGGGCAGTGGGGAAATGGCCATCAGTGTGGGGGCACTGGTGGGGACCAGCAGCCAAAGCCAGAAGAGCCAGTCCCAGCAAAGGTGCCCTTCAGTCCCATGCCTTTGGTGCTCCTCCTCATGGCTACTTCTTGGCTCTTCTTGACACACTGCTCATGAGAAGGCCTCCAGATTGTGGACGACGATGCTGCAAAAGACTGTGCCAGCTTTTCAATCTGCCTCTTTGTGTGGGCTCAGACAGCTGGCCCTCAACCCTTGTCTCACTTGTGCACCAGTCCCTCCTTTTTCTTTTTTCCTTGCAGTAGGAAAACCAAAAGCACATTTTCCTGGATGCTACTGACACCAGCATTCATGCATTGCCTCTGAGCTCTCTTACCTCTGCCAAGGCATTATGGAATGGCTGTCCAGTTTCTTCAAGAATATACCAGCAGAAACAGAAACACAGCATGCTTGGATGGGCTTGAGACATAGCTATGCTTTGGGAGACAGCTGCTGCAGATGCAGTCCTGTGCTGTGAGCAGCTTGTGTTCATGTCTTACGTCATTGCAGAAACACTGTGGTACTGTTAGTGGTCCAAAGGCTAGGAATGCACCTTTCAACAGAAACTGGTTGCATCAATTTTATCTCAAATCACAGCGTTTATTACACAAACAAAACCCAAAGTTATTGGGAAATGTGCTTTTCCTAGTAGTGTCCTTCTATTCTTTCAGCAGCAATATTCCCATTATACTACAGTGTCATCCACTGAACTAAAACAAAACAAAGTTTAGGAGCAGCCAATAAATAAATGTTGAAGTTGGCTGTAGAAATTACGATACTCTAAATTCAACTTTTAAAAATCTCTTGATTTTATGGTATGAAAAAGAAGGAAGAGTTCTGGTGAATTTGTTTTGTCTTTCTCAGGCTTCTTTGCTCTTTTGTCTTGCTTTTTAACATATGGATTATTCCTCTTTAGTTTGAAAGCATGTACTTGCTGTGTGGTATGTGGATCCAGTCTTGCAACATGGCACATATTTGGGAATGATGCTGTTGGGAAATGGCACTTTCAGCATACATAATTGCTGCAGGAATTCTGCTTTTGAGGTGTCTTCAGACTTGAAGATGAACATAAGTTGGTAATGCTGCTTTTTCTTTGGAAAATGTTGACCTGTCCAGAAGATACAGGCACCTTTTATACTAAGTCTGCTGCTGCTGCTTTAGTTTCAGTTTGACACCCACTACACTGTTCCTCTGTTTACTGTTTTAGCAATTAAATAATAGAGTAGTAGCCTTTAAAAGAGTGCTTGCAGCTATTCACAGAAAAGTAGTACATACTTAGACTAATAAAAAAGTCCCTTTTATTAATTCTCTAGTCAAGTGAATTTCTGTTTGGCTTAAGCAGATTTTGAAATCCTGTCTACGTCATTTGTATTGTTAATATATTACAGGGCTTTATACCACATCACATTACTGGGAATGGTTTTGAAATATATAAAGATCAAAAATTCAGATATTTTTAACAGTGGTAAGTAATTTTCTGTCATAATAGCCAAAATAAAGTGCCATGAAGATATTGGTAGTAAATCAATTTTTTTGTATGTAATTTGGTATAAATACTGACAAGCTGAAAAAACCACCAACCCCAAACAACAAATGCATACTCATTAGTCATTCAGTTTAGCAGCACAGAGGCAGCAGTCAGCTAGGGTGTGCGTTTTTATGTCTGCTTCAATTGCACACTTCATTTATTTGGACATGGCAGAGGCGGCTTTCTCTGTCACACGGCATCACTGCACGATTAGCAAGTTGCGCCCCAGGGCAGCTGGGACGCTTTGCTGGGGCAGATGTTCTTTTCAGCTTATTCAGTGGCCGTTGTGGGGTTGTTTACTGTTGTCATAGATACCTGCATTTCCATAGCAGCCGAGCTGTTGTGTGTGAAGCAAGTGAATATAGTTATAAAAGGATCATATTTTGTTCTGTCTCTATAACTTACCATCTGTCAGCTGACTTTTCATGATGGATTCAGAAACCAATTTAAGAATAACAGCAGCCAGCTGATCATTTTTGCTTATATTAAAGTGACAATGGACAAAAATGCAAATAAGTTGGTGCTTCAATGAAATGCTAGTTTCTTTCTTTTTTTCTTAATTGCAGCAGTTTGTCTTCCAACACTTTCTCAAACTTTGCTGAAATCTTTCTTGACAAATAGAAATGACCAAGTGTCATCTTCTGTACTTGCTCAGGTATTCCTTGTGCTTTCCCACCCCTCAGCTGTCAGCTCATCCCTCTGTTGCTTCCAAATTGTGATGTTGCACCTGCTTTCATAGATCCTTTATAATGAAATCTAAATACTGTCCACAGAATTAAAGAGGGAATTGGTGAGGCTAAAAGCAAAAGTATCATGCACACACAGGCATAAGTATGGCTCAGTGACACAGATCACCACTCTGTTTAGTAGTAACAATGGTGTCACATGCAAGTTTGGGGATAAATTTAATGTGTAGTCAGCGAGCCCTCTGAGTGGTGAACTCTCATCCTTTCCACTTGGAGACGTGGTCAAACCTATAGTTTAGCAATGGGGGTGAGAAGATTAGCCCAGTTGTAAATAATGTATTTATTGGTTGATTTTTCCAGATCCTGACATTGATGCTGCCACTGCCATGATGCTTTTGAATACTCCCCCTGAGATACAAGCAGGTTGTGAGTAGATACTTCTATAGCATATAGCAACATAGACTTATAAAATTAATATTCTCTTCTATAAGTATACAGCATACCAGATAAAAAGGATGTAATAAAGAAATATAACTTCCCTTGTAGACCCTTGCACTTCCTTGACCCTTACATGAGTATAATTTTGTGGTTCATATTACATTCGTTACATGAATAATATTAATCTGTGATCTCTAATGTAAAAGAGAGGTTATTGTTATTCATGACATACACTTAAATGAATACACTTAAATGAGAAACCTACTATTATCCATACTGATAGAAAGACCTGGGGCAACAGCCAGGAGAAAGGCAGGGAGAGAAAGAGAGCAAGAGAGTGAAGGATACATGGCATATGGTTCTGTTTTCATTTTGTTTTGATTTGACTCCTATCGTGTAAGTTACCACAGCCATCTGGATACTTTCTATTCACTTGGGCACTGTTTCAGCTCCTTCCTTGCACACATCCTGCCTGTTTCAGGGCTTTTTTTCTCTGACTGATGCAAGGCAGTAGGCAGGTGACAAGGAGCAAAGAGCAGTCTCATTTCTTGCCAATACTGTCCTCCCTGTTCTGTGACCAGACCTAAGGTTTTAATGCTGTGTATCAACAGAGCACTGAAGAGGCCTTGACCCCCACTGTACTGGGCTGTGCAAATACTGCAGGAACCATCCTGCCCCACAGAGCTTGCAGTGAAGGCATTACAGGAATCCATAGTGGAATACAGCTGCACAAAACAGAGAATACAAGAAGACAAACATATCACTAGTCAGCAAGCGTGGTAATAATGCCAAGTGACAAGCAGCTCTAAAAAAATAAAGGCAGAAGTTAAAATATAAATCATTACCAGGACTGTCTAGCATCACTGCTATTGTTCTAGCCTGGGCAACCAACTCCAAATTCCAGGGGAAGCCTTGATTTGCACTTTGATACTGTGCCTGGGGAAGAGAGTCAATTACCATCAAAGCATTTCCCATGCAGCTGAGCAAAGCTATTGTCAGCCTGCTTTGTGACCCTGCCAGAGGAAGGCTTCTTGAGAAGCTTCTCTCAGGAGAGTGTGATGTACCAAGGAACTGTTCCAGAAAGAGAAGAGTGGTCCTTGTCCTCCTCTTCTGAGCAGCTTTCAGGAAATTGTGCATGGTAAAAGTGCAAACAATCCCTGATGTATGTAGGTAGGAAAAATGAAAGATTTATTGAGAAGAGGAGGTTATGCTTTGTAACTGATTAATTACCTTTATGTTTTTAAATGACCATTTAAAATTCTACACCCATGTGTGAAACACTGCTAACAATTACAAATGAATTCTAAAATCAGCTTTTGCTTTTATATGAAACCTTGAAATGGTATCTGACAAACATTGCTTACCATTACCCCAGTTCCATCATCCTCTAGTTTTTATTCAGAAAAACAAAAAGTCATAGTAAAAGAGTAAAATACTGTTATTAGGATTATTTTGTATTTGTATAGGTTTTACTGTATAGACTTACAAAACTGTTCACATTGCTGCTAGAGGTTAGGAATATGCAATTATTGTTAGAGGCTTAATGTCAGAAATCAGTTTCTGAATTATTAACACCTTGCAGTATATTCACAGACCAAACACCAATTTTAACTAAAGGCAGAAGTTCAAAGTAGCCAGCTGTGTACAAGTTTCTACTGAAACCTGCAATCCAGCTGGCACAAGGAGTTAAAGCATAAAAGATACAGTGATATGCTAAGAGAGTGCATGTAGCAACATAGATTTAATACTTTTTGCTTCAGTTTATTGAAGTCGTGTTTCATCAGGCTTTGTAGGTTTGTATTTGAAAACAGCAATTGAAATACCTGCTTCCTTCAGAAGCAGCTATCATAAGTTACAAATACTTGGGATTTTTATTAGTAGTAAGTTCATAAATATTAATTCCAAAATATTTGATTTGCACTGAAAATTGTATCTTGACCTGAAAAGCACTGAGTACTGTGTGGGCCATCTTGGGCATGTTGCATCAAATTTATGGGCCTGTTTCCCTCGTGTGAATCTAATTTGGAGAGAGGACAGAAGAAAACAGGATGGTGAACAAATGGTAGAGCTCAGTTTAAAACTCATGGGTACTAATTCAGTGAAGTCCATGAGTTAGTTCTGTACAAAAGATTTTCACCATTTCAATTCTTACCAATCTCTTGAAAGTGAATATTGCTAGCTGTCATTCCAGCATAGTATTTCCTGTTCCTGAAAGTGTGGCATCCTGGGCACGTCACTGAGTCTTGCCAAACAATGATGTTTTGCCATTTTTAAATGGGAGATAGGTTTTGATGCTTTTGCAGTGTGTTTGAATTCCTGAGATTCAAGTCACTGGAAGCATGTAAGTAGCAACACCTTATTAGTTGGTGAGGTCATTTTGAACTTTGAGCCACTTGCTTTTTTGGAGGGACAAGTAAAGAAGAGACAGTGTTAGTGTATAGCTGCTGCTGCTAGTGCTGTGGTCAGAGGGATTACCCTGGAAATACTGATTTAATTTAAAAAGCTTCTCAGTGCTGTTACACATAGCTTCATTTGAGTTAATGTATAGTCCTTTGCCTGTTGCTATATAATTTTTGAATTGTAATGCAAGTACATTGCTCAACATGAAGTTTAATACTGCAAACAGCTATTAAACAGTGCTCACAGAAAGAGTTTGGGTAGAAACCAGGAAACTGAGAGTCTTCCCAGCTCTGACATCCACCTTCTGATTTCAGTACTGCTCCCCACTACTCGGTTGGGTTGTCTAGAATGTAGTGGCCTTCAGAAAATTTAGCAACACTGGTTTTGTGAGTGGTTCTTTATAGGAGACTGAAGTGCTGTGATAGAGATGTTTAGGAAGATAGGAGCATGGAGTTTTGCTGGGTGGTTCTTAAAAAATAGGTCTTCCAGGGTTAAAACCAGTGTCTCTCTGATTTGGAAGTCTTTGTTAATCTTTGTCTCAAAATATATAAAACACAGACTAGATACATATATTGTAAGTTTGGTGGGAGGAGAAGTAATTCCATGAAGAGGTCTGCTTTACCTCTATACTTCTAACATTGTATACCAATGAAATTCGCTTTTTAAATTAATGCAAGTGGATTGTGTATGAGCAAGATACATATACAGGAATGAAGACCAAAAAAAAAAATTGCCTTAATGACAGTCAGAAATTCTCCAAATAGGATAAAATAGAACATGCTGTTTTGTTGAGACATTTTTATTGTACATGAAACTTGATAGATGTAATGTTCTGTTTGTACTGCTTATGGACAAGTCACTTACTATAACTGAGACAGCTTCCAGCCTAACTTTGAGTATCAGAAAATGATAAATTATTGTAAAATGTTTCATAAAGCCATTTTTACTAACAATTTTGCATTAAAGCAAAAACTAGGAAAAGACATTTTCATGATGTTCAAACTTTCTCTTGCTGGATTTTGGTTGGGATTTTGTTTTGGTCTGTTTTACTTTGATGATTAATATTAAGCCATTAAAGGGATGAAATAAATTTGGAAAGAAAACTGACTTTTATGAAGTACTTTCTCCTTTTTTCTCCATACACCTCATAATATTTTTAGAAAAAGTACTAGTGTGATATGATTCTCAGGATACATTTGTTGCCCCCACTTCAGTTTCTGTTTAGAATAAATGGCTTGTTGGATGCACCCTAGATTTGCACTTTGTAAGGACTACAGAGTATGGAATTTACGAGCTACGAAATAGTCCTTGAGCCATAAAATACAGGTTGAGCAGATGTCGTCAAATTTGTGCCTGGGATAAGATAGTTGAATAAAGTTACACATTTGGCAGAAAACATTTGTTTTTGGCAACTTCTGATGTCCCGTCCGCTATAGATAATCAGCAATTTCCTACTTTCAGTTCTTGTAGCCTGATCCAAAGAATTCTGCTAAACACTGTACTGGAAGAAAGCTTGGCAGAGAAGAGCTGAAGCTGACATATATTAGCCAAAACTCAGTACCTCTCGTCTATAATGTTTTCTTCTGTGCTGCAGAAGCTGGGTCAGGGAAGAGAGCCCTGAGATCAATGCATATGCCGTGTAATGACAGAAGAAGCAAAGGACCAATCTATCCCTACAGGATACACTCACACATTCTGTTTCTTTAAAATTCAGTTCTCAGTAAATACTATTCATTCTTCCTAGCTAAGTATTGACTACCTTGAGCTAGACAGTTTAACAAAGTGTGTGTTTATTTCCTAGATCCCACAAAGAACATGTTTTTTACCCAGTTCATTGTCTTGTTTTGACAACAAATTTCACTCCTTGCTTATACTTCATTTAACTTTCACATGCCAATATTTAACCAAGAAGTTAGTCTCCTTTTTTTAGTGAGCTTTTGGGGTGTCAGTGTGTCTGGTGACTATCCATTACTTCCTCCTTCTTTTGCATTTTAATTTTACCAACTTGCTGCACTGTTTGTTATACAAGCAAATCTTCAGGGAAAGACCCAGACTGACATGGATTTTCTGACACTGTTGTGAAGATCTTGGATGAGGTGTTTATCTCAGCCAGAATGGAGCTTGCTTCACTTGCACATACCTGCAAGTAAGAGGTCAGGGATGCAGTCTATTGAGAGGTGTGATGAACGAAGTCCATAGTTGGAATAATCACTCAGCTAATGTGCCCACAAGAGCGTGCCCTGGATTAAAACAGTCCTGCACTGGCTGTGGAGTGATCATGTAGCACTCTACTTACTTTTCACCTACAGACCCTGAGTACAGGCTGCAAAAGAACACTGGATTTTTGAAGGGCTTCCATTGAATCCTTTTAACACTATGTGAACATAGTGCCTTGGTGAATTCAGAGTATGTTATGTCCTCCTACATGTCATTCACTTTATTGTCAGTTAAACTATAGCATGAAAGTTCACTACAAAAGGAAGATTTTTTTTTTTTTTCACCTTGGAGAATTTCAGAGGACTAGTCTTGATTTTTGGCATTGGATGCATTGCTTCACTCCAGTTAGCCAGTGGAGACTCAGCTGGCTGAGTCTGCTCAGGTTGTGAAATTCCACCAGAGCAGCATAAGATCCAAAAATAATTTCCCCATTCATGCAGCAGATTAGGGGCAGGTTGTCGGTTCACAGTTTGACTCTACTCCAATGTAAGTGTTTCCTGGGTTTAAGTTTCCTGAGAGCAGAGTAGACCCTTGAAAACATAGCAGTGATGAAAGTTGAAAGGTGAATAATGATTTTGCCATTTCAGACTCTTTGTCTTTCACTGGGAACATTTTGTGAAAAAGGAAACCTTCATGAAAGAGATGCACAGGTCTTCTTGCATTGTTTTCTTGAGCTGAGTTTCTCAGACATAAACAGCTTTCAGCACTTGCACAGAAAAGGTGTAAATTACATTTCACACTTCTGCCTAGGAATTAGGAACCTGTAACCTGCCCGTACTGTTGGTTAAAGACACATTACAAGAGAGGGGTCAGGACTGTAAGGTGTTCATCCAGATTGGCAGTGATTGATGATATGGCTTAGAGTAAATTATCTTACCTCCACACCTTGAATCTTCAATCTAAAATATAAATATCTCAAAGTATGTGTTTGAAACGTAATTAAAGCTTGTAAGGTATAAATGTATCTTTGGAATAAAAGCACCACATAATTTCAGTAAATAATCCACAACCCTTCAAAAGCACCAAGATGTAGAAATAATTCCTTGAATATAAGTCGCTGTCATACAGCCTGCACAAAGGCTGGAAGACTCTGTGGGTACCAGGGACACTGTAATAGCAGTTTATCTGTAATCTTTTTTAAATTAAGTAACTAATGTTATTTTTTGCAAGGATCAGTTTTGATGCTTTAAATGCTCTAAGTAGAGATGAATGAGCAAGAAAGACCAGTCTTACAGTAGCATATTGGTAATGTGAATAACTAGAAATTAATACCTTTTACTACTGAAATATTTTAATCCTGGTTTTCATTTTATGTTTAGAATGCTACAGAAGCTGATTTACCAGAAAGTTGGGATGGTGTGGTTTTTTTCCTTTATGGTTCCATATATTTCCTGAAAGGATACGCTACATAGTCCAGTATCCTTCTTCAGTGATCCCTTGCATACAACTTTTCTGTTTGTCTGAGTGATGTAGTGGTTGTGCTGAATTATAATTCAGAGTCTGAGGAAACAAAACAAAAATCAGAAGCAATAACACAGCTGTTACAAGCTGAAATAGTGTTATTGAAGCCTTTCAGTGAGTGGTGATACGAGGCACAGGCTGGCCATGATTGAAGGGACTTTGATAGGCAGGACAAGAGACCAAGTTGTCTCTTAGAGGATATTTTCAGAAGACAGCAAACCTCTGTGTTTTCTCTTTTTACAAACATTTTTTACGTCTTGAAGGGAATATGTGGGGAGAGAGAGAGAGAGAGAGAGAGAGAGAGAGAGTGTGTTTGTGTGTGGTGTGTGCACGTGCGGGTGTACATGTGTTGACGTGGGAATGTTTTATATGTGAAGCTTTTGAAGAGAATGTTTCCTGGATAGGACTCCGTGACTTACAAACCTGCAAAGGGTCAAGGAGAATGAGGGATGGGTTCCAGTGAGGGTGTGAATGTACAGAAATCCTAAGTTGTGAGACTTGGCACTGTATTTGATATAGATATGGGTATAGATATATACATAGGAGTGCAGGGAAAAAAGAAGCTTAGAAGAGATAAAGAAAGACAGGAAACTAATTTTTGAGAATTGGTGAGGAAGCAAATAGGATGTTCTAAAGAAGCAATGGGAGTTGTCAATAAGGGATAGAGGAGAAGAAAAATAATAAACATCAGTTAACTCTGCCAGCAGACAAGGAAAATTAGGTAATTTGGGGAAAGAAGATTTTCAGCATCAAGAAGCCTGTTGCTCTCTTTTTGCAGTAGCATTTTCAGTATGTTTGCTTTGAAGTTTTACAGTGTATATTTAGACAGTATCCATAGCTAACTGACATTATTTGCATATGCATAAATGTTTCATTTCATTATAAAATTATGGTTTGTATCATAGTGCAGAGAAAATTCCCACATCTTTCTCAGTCAAAACTCCTGGTTCCTTTCTTTTGATGGGACTTTATAAACATAGAGAAACCATACCATGTAGTGCAGTATAAAATCTGTCCCTCTTAAAAGTTTGTAGGAATAACCATGCCCATTTGAAATTATGTCTTTTTATTGATCTCTTGGTATTCAGCACATTTATCTGTGGCTTTGAATTTACCTGTTGCCTTCACATTTTAGGTTAGCCATGTCTTTGAGCAGACTGCTTTTCTTTCATGACACTGGTGTTTCAACCATCTCAAGATTATGCTGTTGAAACAAATATAATAAGAAATTCAGCTTTTTGAATTTTAACATTATAACATTCCTCTGCAGTATCTACAAACCAGAACATCAGAGCAGAAAAAGCCTTACATTGTCCCCTGAGTGAAAGAGCTTTGATAAACTCATAAACTAGCGATGAAGGAAAAAGTAAACAGAGTAGAGAGGTATAAATAGCAAAATGCTATTTAAAATTATTCTGGTCATTGAAAGCTGACCCAAGTTGTTATAAACTAGGTTCTGTAATTTTAGCCATATGAGGCTGTACTTAAGCACCTAAATATAACTGACCTGTTCTTCAAAGGTGCTCAAAAGCAAGAGTGGGTGTAACACAGTGACAGGATTTGATCGGGAGAGTGATGTGCTCTCATGAGCAGGGGAAAGAAGATTATTTTCCTAGAACTAATCTGTGTGGTCAGGAGTGAAACAAGGTGAGCACCAGGACAGTAAGAGGGGAGGCATCAATCTGGCTTGATGTTTATAGGAGATTGAAGTGTACCTCAGCAGCTTAGAACTAACATACTTCTGAGCCTATACTTCTCTGCCTCAGAATACACTGGCATGTATTTTGGGGTGTGAGTATTTGAAGTTGAGCATGTAAAGTGTATGTGTTTATTCTGAATAATTTTTCTAGTCTCTGTGTAATTTGTTTTAAAATAAATTCTGTGGGTGCATATAAAGTGATATAGTTTACATTTATCTTACAAGTGTATATATAATACCTGTATATTTAAAAATAATATAAAAAGAGTAATGATCATCATTCTCTTTTTGGGCATTCCCCGTGAGGGGAAGTTATGGTGGGAATGATGACTTCTAGTAAATAGAATGTGTGTCAGCTGGCTGGCTGTGGATGTTTAAGAAGCGAGTTTGGGTGGAGGCTGTAGTGAGGTTACTGTCCCAGCCTGAAGGGACATAATAGCAGTGCAAGCAAATGCCATTACATGCAAGTAGGTCCCGGGTAAGGGCCTAGACTAAGAACTATGTTTGGTAGCCTTGTGTCTCACAGGAGGAGGAAAATCCTGAGACTTGCTAAGGACATTTGCTGTGGTGGTGCCTGAGTAGTGCTTCCCTGCTACTTGCTCAGCTGTCTGCCGTGGGCTGAGCAGTGTACAGAAACATGCCTGGGTAGAAAACAAGTACTCGGGTGTAGCTTAGAATCTTGTTGGCTGGAGCTGCAGTTTTTGATGTAGAGCCAAGTTGAATGGCCCAGTGAAAGGTCTTGTCCGTAGAGGTCAGTACCTACGAGCTTGGTGTCAGTGGCACCAGCACGTGTTGGGTGAGGGAGGCTGAGCTGTGACCCGCCGTGTGCGGGACTGCTGCCAGGCTGTGTGGCAGGGTCATCGACGGCCAGAGACAGGGCCTGATTAGTGCTATGGAGATAATGTCTTTTTAGTCTCTTTCTCTTCCTGGTAAATACATATTTGTAGTTAATATTTTGTTTTGCAGAGATGGGGGACCAAGATATTGCTGCTCAGAAAGTAAACTGGGATGATAAAAAGCTGTCAGCTGTGATCTTGCAGTGAAATACTTGTGTTCTGTTTATCTGTAAGGAGTAATTTTTTTTTTGTAGACAAAATAGTTACATCTGTGCTCATAGCTGGTTTTGACTCTAAGCACATGCATTCACAGCAGAACAGCAATTACAAAACAAAAGTGATTCATTTGTACAAGGAATGATCCGCAGCAACTAGGTCAGGCAGTGGCTTTGGCAAGCCATGTTATCATTGTTTGCCATGAAAATAGCATTGGAGCTAGAATGGCACTCAGAAGACTCAAGGCTGAGATGTCCAAGGTAAGCAGTGTATTTCATGAACCTCTCTAATGGTTTTCCAGTACATTGAAAAGTTTGAGTTCCACATTTTGCTCCTGTAGTTTTCTAACTTTTCCTTTAGAAAAGAAGAAAAAACATCCTATGTTTTGTTTTGTTTTTAGTTCCTTCGGGAGTGATACAAAATGGAGCTCGAGTACTGAGTAGAGGAATATTTCCTGGAGCCAGGCCATTGCCAATCAACCCTATAGGGAGCATGGCTGTCACAGTAAGGTAAGAGTGCATCATTGTGGGATCTGTATGAAATAAATCAGTATTTTGCAAAAATTGTAAAAGTATATGTGAACTCTGGGTATTTTGCTGCTTGCCAATGCTTCTGAGGTTCTAAATTAAATAAAACTCTGCCACCTAAAATTCTTGGGGTATGATCCTTTGCGACATAGTCATGGCATATCTCTTTGTTATGTGGTGGTTTGTGAAAAGCACTTTTATTTTCACTAGCAAATTGCAGGCAGTTTGTGGTGAGAACCTCTTATAGTGGCCTGTTTTTCTAAGTGCAAATGCTTTTTCCTGATCTTCCCCTCTCCCTTTTCTTAAAGACTTTTTCCTGGATTAAATACCAGAGAGAAAAGTATCAATAATATTAAAACAAATCCTGAAAGCTATTTGAACATACAGCTGTCATTTTGTTATTAACTTAGATCTTTGTGAGGCAGTTTTTTTCACTAGAATTTTATTTCAAGGTTATACTGAAACATTCAAGGGTAAAATGTTGTTTAAGATCCTCAACTATCAGGAAGCAGGGCAGTAAGAGACATCTAGTGATAGCAGTAGGAACTGTGGTTCAGCAGTTTGTTTTGCTTAAAGCAGTGCTGGTTTATTGGTGGAAGAACAATTTGCCCCAGGTGTAGCTCCATTTTCAGTCAGTCACAACAGAGATTAATTTGGTCAAGTGTACTGCCAGTGCCCTCCTCTTTCAGAACTCTCAGTATCTGCAAAAACTATTACAGCTCAGGCAGTTGGGTATTCTGGGTGGGGTTTCATAATTAGTGCTGACCTTAACTTCACAGTGCTGTTCCAATTACACTGTCTTTTCTCAGGATAGGGCTGCAAGGCAGTGAAATAAAGTATCTCGGTAGGTCTTATTCCATTGCTATTTACATGGGTTTTTTATTTTTTATCCCTTTTCAGAATCAGTGTCTAGCCCTTTGGGTGCAGTATTTCCATCCAGTAAATGGAGAGAAACACAGAGAGAGCTTGTGACATTCATGTAGTCCTGATGCTTAAAATGCATAGAGGGGAAGACACTAATTGGAATAAAATCCATATTTTTTCATGAGTGAGTTCTTCAGCTGTTTTTCCCATTTGCTGCACTGAAGGGATACAACTCCAAGGGTAATCCTCCAGAATTCTGCAGAGTTCCTCTCCATCTCTCTTTACCACAGCTTGGCCTTAGCATCAGGGGTCAGTTCTCTTCATCAGCTTTGCCACTGGCTTTACCCAGGACTTGTATTCTGCTCCAGTGGGGATTGCAGAGCCATGACTACTGGATCATTAATTATATATAATTTTTATGAGTTTTTCAAGCTAAATGGAGAACATAGTGGTCTCAGTGTTCTCTTTAGAGTTTATCTCTTATTTCCTGCTTAGACTGTTTCATAATCAGAATTGACTCATGGAGGAGACAGAACTATTTTACTTCCAGGCCACCTGAAAACTTCTGTGTAGGCATTCTCAAATTCCTGTGCTGTAAAGCTGTATATAGTTAAATTTTATACATTTTCAAATGTTTCAGAGGACTGTTTCTCATGGTTTTTTTCCCAACAGGTAGAGAACGGGATTTTTACCAGCTACCTATTAATGTAGAGATGGGAAATTAGGGATTTTACCCTCCCTTGCTTACATTCTTTTTGCTCTGTCGCACAGAAAAGCATTTTTCATTAGTTAATGCAGACATTTCTAATTCTTTTTGTTCTCTTCTCCAGCCTTAGGCAGTATTAGAAATAGCTTGCTATGAATATATTCCTGGTGTGCATAATGTCTGCTCATATTTAAAATCTCCTGCAATATCCCTTCTTTTAATTCTTGAAAGACAGAGGGAGACACAGACAAGAGGCTTTGAAAGCTTTTGAGAAGTTAGGGGACTCTCTTCAACAGAGTGAGTTCAGCAGGCAGTTTTGTCTTGTTTGCTTCAGGGATAATACTATTCAGAATTTCTTTGGGAAGAAGACCAGTCTGGACTCACAATGTCTCTTAGAACATCATCTGGTCCTCTCAAACCTGGATACCTCTCTTATCAGTTCCTGTGAAAATTACACTGTTTCTTGGTGCCAACCCCTCTCCTCAGATACACAAGACTAAATAGGACCTGTCGTGTTGAGCTTTCAGGGTGTCTCATGAGACTAACTTCTGCTTATAATGTGGAGCAGGGGAAATTTACCACAGCATCCATGCAGCCTTCTTTTGCAATTTAGGAGTAGGTGGGCTGCTCAGATTGAGCTGTCATTCCTGCACAGATGATGATGGTGCAGTCAGACTGGCAGGGGATGTTTTCAGACCTGTGCAGGAAGGTTGATTTTCCCCACTAGTTTGTACCAGGAGGGAGGTGTGGGCAGTCATGGTAGGTGATGCAGTCTCCTGTTAAGTTTTCTGCTGAAATTCTGTGCCTCTGCCTATATATTGAGAAGCCAGACAGTTTCTTTCTAAGACTTTTTAAATCAAATGTCTGTTTTCTTGAGAAGTTCCTTTGGTGCTGTAAATGAAAGGTCTAAAGCCAAATGAAGAAGGTAATTTGAATCATTCTCATAGGGGACCATTAGCATTTTCTTAGTAGCAGATAGTTGCATAATAAATTAAACCTCTTAACTGTTTTTCTTTAGTTGCTGTATGTAGTAATCACAGGTTCTTCTGTAAGATGCTGGTCTTATGGTCTCAGACAGCAAGGAATGTTGGCATTCCTTGCTGTCTGAGGTGTTTATTTCATTTTGTGTTTTATTTCCTCAGTATCTTAATAGCCTTTGGTTTAGTTGTCCCCCAAGCTGGTGGAAGTAACTTGCAGTATGTTGTACTGATGTGCAGTGCCATTAGTGCCAAAACACAGTAACAGTGGGTTAAATTTGCAGTTAGGTGGGGTGTTTGGACTAATCTGTTGTTCAGAAAGGAGGCCAAAACTACATTGGACTAAGAAGCTGCAGTCTGTGATTTCTGATGAGTTAACTGCCATCAATTTAAAAGTTTACTGTGCTGTTCATCTTCAACAGTGTGACTGAATGCACTGGTATATTTTGTTCCTACACAAGGTATCGATGTGTTGCTCTTCCCTTGTAATTACATGTAATTACTTTATATTTAATATATAAAATAAGGTACAATTGAATTAAGTCCTTTGGGTTAAAAAATCCTCCTGGAAATCATTTAACAAAGATGACTTTCCATGAATAAAGAATTGCAGTTGAGGATATCATCATTATTTTGTAGTGCATTTGGCTTAAATTGCACAAATAGGCTTTTCATTCCAAACTAATCTACAAATGGAAAGGCATCCCACAATATTTTTACTTTGAAATTCATCCTCTGGTGTTAAATCTCCACAACAGAGCATAATTGGATGTGTTTTGACAGTAGCTTTTTATTTACTTTATTCACACCACTTTTAGCTTGTTTACCATCCATATTTTCCATGTTGTGGCTGACAAGTCTAAGACCCACCCAAAAACAGCAGGGAAAAATAACGCTTCAAAGCTGCACAGCGTGTAGCATGTCTCTAGATGAGATCCATCATATTTTGGGGATATTTTTGGCAGACCATATCCCTATATAGTTCCCTGAGAGAGTCTAAAAGCAAATGCAGTAGCAGTCTGGATATGTAGAAAAGATACTGACTGACAGACAGAGGTATTCAATGAAAGCAGGCAGAGCCAGTAGTTCCTTACGTGCAGCAAGGAGTTGGTTGTGAAAGTGAGCTCTTGCTCTTCCTATCATCATCCATTGGAAAATACCTTTTAAATGTTTTCCTAGGAGGACTTCTGTGTTGCTTTGGTAGGGACAGTATCTGTCACAGTGGCCAGGTGCACAAAGCTTTTACAATATATAATTGCCTTCCACAAGAGTCAGGTATTACCTGTTACATCAGCCCTTGGGAAGAGCATAAGCTTGTTGATCTAACAAGAAGTTGATCTAACATTTGAGATTACGTAATGTCAGTTCCACTGTGATATTTGTAATTTTCTGCAGTTATCCATAGTGTGTGGGTGGTTTATTACTATGTCCAAGTCCTGCTGCTGTGCAGTAGAACTACTGAGCCTAAGCCTCTCATCTGCCTAATGTGGACAGATCACTGAGGTGAGGTTGATGGAAATTCATCCCACAGAGAATCTTACCAGCTGTTTAGCATAGGCCTTGTAATTTGTTTCAGGTTATTTTACAGAAGATGTTTTACAAAACACCCTTGGTAATTTTTTTTTTTAATACTTACTTATATGCCACAGCCTAAGTAATAGGTTAGACCACTTTGGTACTGTTTGTTAGAAATACCTTGGGTTTTAAATTACTGCAGGTTAAAAATAAAACTTCATGGGAAATTACATGGGGTTTTCCCATTTTATCCAGTTCTCCTTCACCAAGCATTTGTAGTTTCTCTGTCCCAGTTTTGGCTGGGATGAAGTTCATTTTCTTCCTAGTGGCCAGTACAGAGCTGCGTGTTGGCTTTAGTATGAGAATAATGTTGATAATATGGTAATGGTTTTAGTTACTGAGCAGAACTTGTCCCAGATCAAGGACTTTTCAGTTTCCCATGCTCTGCCACTGAGCAGGTGCACAAGAAGCTGAGAGGGAGCAGGGGCAGGGCAGGTGACCTGAACTGGCCAAAGGGATGCTCCATCCCATAGAGCATAAACTGGGAGAGTTGGCAGGGAGGAGCTGATCACTCCTGAGGGATGGATTGAGTTGGGAGCAGTTATGTTGTGCATCCCTTATCTTTCTTGTGTTTTATTCCCCTTTTGGTTACCTCTCTCTTTTTTCATCATTTTCATCGTCCTTGTTGTTACTGGTTTTGTTGTTATTTACTTTATTTCAAAGTGATCGTATCTCAACTCATGGTTACCTTTTTCCAATTCTCCTCCCAGCCTCACCTGGAGCAGGGAAGAGCAAGCAGCTGCATGGGACATAGTTGCTGGCTGGGATTAAACACAGACACTCTCAAGGAATTTCACAATTACCTGTAAATTGCAAACAGGCTTCTTAAAGAACTCCCCTCAGTAAAAAAAAATATTTCTGTTCAAGTTTCCAAGATAAAATTTTTCTTCTTCATAGGGAAAACAAGTGCAAAATCAAATTCCTTGATTTTGAGGAATTTTAAAAAATTCAACAAAAAACTAGCAGAAAAACAATAAAACACCCCAAATGCAACACTAACAAACTGTACCTACTTCATCATGAGTAGATTTTAAAATACCTGTTCTTCTGCTATTAATGCCACAGTTCCATATGCAGCTCCTGATCACTGGGGCATGACAAGAATGAGTTTTGTACTTAACCTTATCTAAAGATGGAAAATGGTTATTTAGGATTATTTGCACTTCAAAATTATAGGGCAATTACTAGATTATCCCTTGGGCATAGCTTTTATTATTGTGACTTTATTTCTCATGCTGGCTTTATTTTTGCTTCCATTTTCCTCCCTCGAAGCAGCCATTCAAGCAGTGATTAAATAAAACAAACATAAGAAGCATTTGCAGAGTAGATGCCAAAGCATAAGTAGAATTATTATCATTCACTTATATTATCTGTGAATTACTATTTTTGCTGAGATAAAGGAATTGGTAGGTATTTCCTTTCATAAATTCTTAATTGTATCTTTGTAGTGCTTACCACTGGTGTGATCAGCTTAGCAAGCCCCAGATCATCCCTGTTGTATTGCATTCCCCTCCCCACCTGTAATGGGCAGGATGAGTTGCCCTTGGGAGCCAAAGGAATCCTTTAGTAACTAAAGGACAATAATGCTGACTGACTTGAGTATTTTCTGCAAAATGTATGGGGCTCCATTAGGTTTAATTTCAGATCTGCTGCTGATACTGCTGGCAGTTCATGAAGTATATTTACTGTGGTCCTTTGCATACCATTTTTCTCTGAAGTACCTCTAAGAGCTTCTGTCACTATTGTGAGCAACTCACTGTTGACTTTTAACTCAGTAAAACCCTGACAGAATCTCATTGTAGAGCAAGTAAGCACCACTTACTTTTCATATGCTTGCTCATCCTTCTGTGTGCTGTAGTGATTTTAAAAAGCAGTTCAACTAGCTGGAGCCAAAAGTTCTGACTGCCCTGAATTTCCCTTTGAAATAAAAAAAAGTTTTTTTTTTTTCTTTTCCAAACCTGGAACGTGTCAAAATCTACAAACCCAGCTTACCTTTACAGTTTTCATTGTGTCTTTTAACTGTGTGTTTCCAGTTGCATACAAAACCTGTCATCTGTGGGTACACAGTATCTGTCATCCAGAAGGATCAGAGGTAGATTAAGGTGATATTTAAACTCCACATATTTTCCTTTGTTCATCAAAGGAGTATACCTGTCTCCAGTGTGAAATGCAGTAAGTTTTTTTCAGCAAAACCTTTGCCATTTTGCAAACAGAATGTGATTAGCTATATTTCTCTCAAGCTAGCAGAGAAGTTTAAGGAAGATTTGCCTGTACTTGGTAAAATGACAGACTCACTTTTGTCTCCTCCTGAGGAAGGCCTCTCTGAAACGCCGAGGCACTAACACTGTGCAAAGGACATTATTTCCTCTAACTTGAGACCCAGCTGCCCTGAGTCTTGTCTGGCTTCTGATGGCATTGGTAGTAGAATTCATATCAATTAACAATGGGAATGAAGTCAGACTTTCAGAAGTCCGAACGTACATCTGCACTGCTTGAGGATTGTGTCATTGTGGTACAACCAAATGGAAATATTCTAAAAAGAATCTTTAGAATTCCTTTAGGCTGAGATCCCTCAAGCAATTAAGATAGTCCATGTCAGTAGGATGAAAAGCCCTAGAGACTGTCCCATCAACTTTAAAACATGAAAATATGTCAGTTTCTGGAAATTTTGAAATGAAGTTCTGAACAAAAAAGGGGGGAAACAAAGTGAGAGTTACAACCAAAACTGTGAACAAAAATAGATTGAGCTAGCCAAAATCTGTGTCCTGAATTCCAGGGGAGTTCTGTCCAGTGATGGTCTAGATTGAACTACGTAAATCACAGATTCATTTCATAGTGAATATATGATTGTCTAAGAGCAGTGTAGATCTTGAGAGTGTCTCCAAAGCATGTGTGGAATATTAATTGATTAGATATTAGTTCATTCAACTCTTACTAAACTACTAATATCAGTTATAAGTAATTAATGTTTGAGCTATTGCATATTACGATACACATCAGATTAATATACTTTCTGGGTACATGAATTTTGATGATGTGCATATCCTAAAGCACTCTGCCTGTATAACTTTTTATTTTTCTGCAAATATCCTTTGCTAATTCTCTCCTTGACCTGCTTTCTCTTCCTTTTCTATTTCCTCAAGCAGAACTGGTTGGAAATCTTTCAAAATGTAAGTGAAACCAAAGATTTTTCTGAAACGTAAATGCTATCCATTTCCTGACCAGTTCCACTTTCTTCTGAAGTGTACTGGTATTTTATTTTCTCCCCCTTTTTTTTTACAGCAATTCTTTTTTTGCACCTTTTTATGAAATTCTGTTTTTCTTTACCAGCATCTCTGTTTGCAGACACTCACTGTGGGATGATAACCTCATAGTACCCTCTCCCCTGGGACAGCCCTCTGTACTCCCTGGGCATTTAATTTTATTTTTATGCTGCTTTGGAGGAATTGGGATCTGGAGTAAGTCCCATGGGCAGAGCTTTTGAATCCAGATTATAGCCTCTTCATGTAAAGGCAACATTAGAGACTCATGAGCAGGACAAATCAGGGATATTTCTTTGGCACGTGGATGCACTGCTCGATGGAGCTGTGGCTTTCCTTTTATTGACACTCAGTAGAAACTCACAAGAGGAGATCTAAATAGCATGAAAACGGGTGTCTTGGTTTAAATCACATCCTTTAGAAGAAGCCTTGTTCGCTTGCAGTCAGTAGGAATCCCATTTGAGTTCACACCTATTCTGTCCTGTATTTGTTTCCTTGGTGAATGGATTACTATGTTTTAGTGGAAAATTAGTAGTGTGTGATTTTTGGTAAGCCATATTGCTCTGACTTTTAGCTGCCTTGTAAAATCAAGTAAGTTTAATTTTATGCTAATTTATGATAATTTTTAACATCTTTAAATGTAAATTTACCCTAAAAATGAAGAATCTGTCACTTAAAATGCATCACATGCTTCCTTGTAATGGCTGATCTTAAGGAGTTGGTTATAAATTCACCTTATAACTAGCTTAGTATGGATGATTTCTTATTCTAAGCATTTGGCATCCTCTAATGACAACCCCTGCAGTTGCAAGCCATCACAGAGTAAGTGCAGCTGGCTTGCTGCACAATCATGAATGACATTGCACTTAGTTATTAATAATTGAAGGAGCTTTGTGTATTCCTTCTGGGTTCTGTATGGAATTTATGGATCATACATCTACTCAGAAATCTAGGCAAAAGTAATTTTGTTGAGCAAAAGAGGTTGGCAAGAGCCTTTCTCTGCTAATAAGTGTACCTTCTATTCTATACATTTATTTGAAAGCACTGTAAATAACATTTGGGATTACTGATGAATTTGCTGCCTTCTAGCATTGTCCTGTCACTGGTTCATAAATACAAGGGGGTTTCTTATCTCAGCAAGCTCTTGGGGACAAGGGCATGTAGATGAACAAGACTGTGGAATTACATACCACTTATTTTTCCCACCTTTCAACCTAACCTTTCAGAATTGGGTATTACTCAGCTGTTTCTTGTGTAAGGAAACCATACATGAGGTCCATTGCCTGAAACCTAAAGTACTTTCCCATTTTTTAAAGTAGAAGAGCAGTAATACTCTGGACTTGCTGCTGTGCCATTCCTCTTAAGAAACATCTATGTTCAGTGTGTGCATTTAAGAAAGGGGTTTAATCCAACACTGCCCCGAGTGTGCAAAAGCACTCTAATGGTAACATGAAGATGGCAAGTTTAAATCAGTTTATCATATGATGGTTTAAACAGCCTTGGTTTTTTGTTGGATTTTTTTTTAATTGACAGAGAGGTTCAAGGCTGGTAAACTGGCAGGTGGCAGTGATGATTGCTTTACTCAGTGACAAGCATCCTACTCTCCTCCTTTCCAGCAGGAGTTAAGCATTGCACAGAATCAGTGCCTTCTTTAATACTATTATAAGCATCATATTCTGCTTTTTAAAGTCACTGGAATTGTCTAATACTTTTCACTCAGGAAAAAAAAACTGTTAGTTTTTAAACATATCATGCTGCAGTAGTTCCCACTGCACAGGGTGCCATAAAACCAAAGGAGGAAATGACAACTTCTACAGCTAATCCAGATTTATTTTTCTACTGCTTGTTTTTCAACACGTTCTGATATTTTCTTGGCAGCTAGTGGCATAAGACTGTATTGCTTTTAAGGTTATTTATTAACTGATCAGAATCAGAACTGTAACTGGACCTGGTTGTTCCTTCTCTTGCAAAGAGTCCTAAGTAGAAGTTGTGCTACTTCCCAAGTAGCATGAACCGTGGAATGCAAGTTGGAATTAGAGTTGGAAAGTGTCTTTCAGAGGAGGCAAGGAATTGCCCCAGAAAGCTACTGTCTCTTCCCCACATTTTTTGTAGTATCATTTTATATGCAAAAGATGGGGGGCTATTTATGCAACTTACCAGAGTTTATTTACCCAATAGATAAAATAATGTTGGGGGTTATTCTTTTTAATTTTTGAAAATGTAAACTATTAATTGAAATTTAAATCAATACTGTTTACACATCATTTATTTGTAACCTTCCCCTACTTGTTCCTGCTTCTTGTGCTGTTTTGCATCTTTTGGCTTGTTTTGTATGTCAAGTTCAATCCACAAATAATTAGGCTTTGAAACCAGCTTGCATGAACATTACTTTGATAGTCATCATTTCAGACTGTAATTTCAATTTATCTGTCAGTTGGCTTTATCATCTTTTGCTTTGAAGCAGGATCACATCTCTGTGGCTTCTAAGACTGCTTGGATTTGTTTTTACAGGAATGGAATAACAAACTGCCGGATGCGGACGGAAAGTGAACAGTCCTGCGGCTCTCCAGTTGTTAGCGGTGACCCAAAGGAGGATCACAACTACAGCAGTGCCAAATCTTCCAACCACAGGAGCACATCACCTGCTAGTGACTCCGTTTCCTCTTCCTCTGCTGACGACCAGTATGAATTTGCAACTAAAGGTAGCCAAGACAGCAGTGAAGGAAGTGAAGTTAGCTTCCAGAGCCACGAGAGCCATAGCGAAACAGAAGAGGAGGACAAAAAGCAAAGTCGGAAGGAGACCAAGGATTCTTTAGCTGACAGTGGATATGCATCCCAGCACAAGAAAAGGCAACATTTAATGAAGGCGAAAAAAGTACCAAGTGACACACTGCCTCTTAAAAAGAGACGTACAGAAAAGCCCCCTGAGAGTGACGATGAGGAGATGAAAGAAGCAGCAGGATCACTCCTGCATTTAGCAGGAATTCGATCCTGTTTGAACAACATCACCAATCGGACGGCAAAGGGGCAGAAAGAGCAAAAGGAAACCACAAAAAATTAGAACAAATCAATGATTTGTTTGAACTTACAAAGTTTTGTTTCAGCACGTCAGGTGAATTCTAATGATTTGTGGCAATATCAGCAATTTTTTTCTTTTTTGTTTTTCTTCTATTTCTTTTTGTTTTGTTTCTTTGGGTTTTTTTTGTTTGGTTTTTTTTTTTTTTTGACCCTTAAGATTTTTATTTTTAAAGGAGATTGAAGCCATAGAACTCATACTGACACTCAGCTAATTTACAAAAGCTTTTCATTACCTGAAGACAAAAAGTTAACAAAAAAAGAAAGCCAAAATCGCCATTGCTTTCTCCAGCTTGTCAAAAATGCATGGTTGAATACGCAGTGATATCAACATTAATGTGATGGGTGTAAAATTGGGCACTTGGAAATCCCTCTTATAGTAGAAGAGCTGTGCATAATTTAGTATTCATTCAGGCCTGGCCCTTAAGAATTTTTTTAATGGCCTTACCATTGGGTTAGAAGTGAATGTGAATAAAGAGATTTGTGGGAAAGAGGAGGCCTGTTCAGTGGCACTTGGAGATGTTGTGCCACACAAGTCTTCAGACAGCCACTGGTGGCAACTGTGCAAGCAGTAATGCACTTCTAGTGTGTCACATAGTCTATGTGGCTCATAATGAGAAGACTGATAACTCTTAAGTTTGAGGAAACTGTGTATGCAATGGGTTTCAGTGAAATAATGAAATGGGAGGGTTGTGGTTGTTAATAGCATCGTTAACTATTGAATTCTGTCTTCTATATTAAATTGAAAGAATGTTCAAAAAGCCATAAGCCTGAAGATTGGCATTGCGTGCAAAAAATAATAGTAATAGGGAAAAACAAACTATGTCTTCTAAACTGCCTGAGTGAAAAATAATCAAGTTTAAGAAATTACAGTAGATACAATGTACATCAGAATCTTTTTCTGTGGATCACATCCTTGATCTAACAGGGGGAAAAAAGCTACAAAACCTGCCATTAGTAGTATTCTGTGTTTAAAAATAGAAGGAAAGCATATTGGTGAACAGTAAAATTCAGAAGTTCAACAAAAAACTCCTACACTGCCCTCAGAAATGAGTGTGCAGTGAACATCAGTCAGGATTCATCTGTGCAAAAATGACAAAAAATTTCCAGATTCAACCAGCATAGCCAGCAGAAGAAATTTGATCCACATTGCATGGATTCTTTAGGGAAAGGGGGAAAACAAAAAGCAAACAATTTTTTTTATTCAAAGATGGCAAAGTTCTTGTAAGGTAAATAATGTATTTAGCATGAAGCATGAATTATTTTCATATAAATATAGAAAATAGAGAAAAAGGCTATGCCTCTAATTTTTAAGCCCTTAGGCTTAGAGTTTGTTTTTTGGGGGTTTTGTTTTGTTTTGTTTTTGTTTTGGTTCTTTTTTGTTGTCGTTGGGGTTTTTTTGAAGCAGGTGTTTAAGGTTTAACCTTCTTCAGGGATAAACACTGACTGTTGGGGAACTTACTCTGCAATATTAAAAAATAAAATCTTCATGCTCTGGTAGGGCTTGGATGGTTGAATTATACTGCCTTGTCTGCACATTCAGCCCCCTCTCCCTACTTCTGTTGAAAAAAAAAAAAAAAAAAGAAAAAAGTAAAAGTGTGTCTTTTCTTCGTCTGTACATGTGTAACATGACGCAATAATCTGAGGGCAAATTTAGTAGTGAGTGTGTATGACAGAATCAAGAAAATAATGGGAGGTTAATTGAGGAAAACTCTCTGGTTTGATTCAGGAATAAGTAGACAAGAAAATAGCTTTGCTAATTTGCCATGAAAAATTGAAGTTAGTTAAGAGCCTTATGGAGGTGTCCGGATAAAAACCAGTGTTCCAGAGATTGTGATTCAGGTACAGTGCTACTCTCCTGGTAAGGATGACTGTGAGACTGAAAATCACTACAGCAGAGAGAAGCTGTGAAATAAACAGAACAGTCTCTCTCACCTAGATTCTTGCATTTGGCATGAAAAATTCTACACATAGAATATCCTAGAGGCAAAAAGAAAATCCCAGGAACCAACCACTTAAGTGTGGTCTTTAAGAAATGGTCGGTTTCTTAAAGAGTACAGGTTTAGATTTATCACTAACAGCTGTTCCAGGCAGCAGTTTCACCAAGATGGATCTAGTTTACGAAGAGTGAGTTAGAGAAGGGTTTGACTTCCTCCTCAGTGCAGTGAGCTGAAAGTTATATTTGGAGTTGCCTGTGGTGTGTGCTCAGTTAGGATGTGGAAGGACTGAAGGACAGGCTGGTCTGGACCTGGTTCTGTGCCCCGCAAGCATTTTGTAAAGAACAGTGCAGCACAGCAAAAGTGTGCCTCTCCTCCCATCTCAGCCAGCATGTCCTGGGATCCAGGAACAGCTTGATAGCTGCCAGAGCTCAGCACAACTGCCATCTTAGGAGATAAGGAAGGAGAGAGCCATAGATAGTGCAAGGAACAGCCTTGTTCCTCTCAGTTTGCAGGGGTCGATGCATGCAGCGTTGATTCCCAGCATTAGTTAAGGCAGGAGTACATAGAGACTAACTTCTGTTGGCTGCCTGTGCCCTTTAGATAACGTTGGGGAAAACAGGAAGGACCAATCCCTTGGCCAGGTAATACAGAGATGAATGAGCCATAACATTTCCCTTGTCTGATTAGACTGGGATAATCTGCTTCTTCCCAAGTCCATGCTCTCTGCAGCCAAAGTCTGTAGGCAGTGAAGCACACAACCCTGTACAAGAGAACTTGGTCTTGATCTTTTACAGACTTTTGGGAGAGTCATTTGAAATAGAAGATACTACAGTATCACTTCGCCACCACCTTTGCTCATTAATGCATAGTTGTATCGGCTTGGGAGTGGCTTAATATTTACCAAAAACAGCACTGAAAAATCTAGTGGCAGAAAATACAAACCATGGCTCAGCCATCTCTGTCCTCCAGGGAAAGAAATGTGTTTGTGTGCCAGTGGCCAGATTCTGTCCACAACACTAATTCCAGAGCAACTTCTCTGATTGCAGTGTGTCAGTGCAAATGAGATCAATATCTACTGAACAACAAATACCATTCATTAATGTGGACTCTTGGTGGCTAAATATATAATTACCACTAGTATTACTCATCTTAGAAAACAGTCATTTTGCATAAATATCTAATTAGGCAGGTTAACTTTATACAGATATATATATATATATAACACCTATCTAAGACTTCAGCAAGTTCTCTATATACTTCCTGGTAAATCTAAAATGTTGGCAAGCATCTATTTTCATATTAAAGTTTGTTTCTCCTAGCTTGATCTGCTAGGGAGGTATTCTTTGGTAGGATTTTACAAAGTTGTGTTCAGGAACCAGCAGTTTGGGCTGCAATCATTGGGTTATTTCTGGTGTTTAAAAACAACTTGTCCTTATTGATGCTTACTCTGACTGTGGATGAGAAGTACATAATTTGGATTGTATAAAGTATTTAGGAGTCACCTTTTAAACCATATTTGTGCCTGGCTGACAATGGCAACTTTGTCAGAACTGGTTCTACTCCATCAGAGAAGTTCTCTTTTTTTTTGTGTAAGAACTGAAATTGATTTGTTTTCCAAGAAATATGATGTCAGCTTTTAATCGAGTTGTCTTTACTTCAACTGAATGATGTCAAAACGGACTGGTAATTGCACTGTATTACAAACTCTCTCACTTGCCAGATAGGAGGTGGTGTGGTTTTGCTTGTTTGCTTTCCTTCTAAGCCATTTTGGGGTGAGAAGTTGTCAAATCTCTGACTTCCCCTTCTTCTCACTCTTTAAGTATTGCCAAATTAGCGTTTCTCCAAGACAGGTGGGGGCAAGGTCAGCAAGTGTTCAGTGGTGAGTTTCACATGGACATGAATTGTAAGGGTTGCTGGACTTCATGGCGAGTTCCTTTGGAATATGCCTTTTGCAGCAAGAAGCTCTTGCAGGCCAGAGCTAATGCCATAAGCAGATTTCACCAGCATCTCCAGGGAGGTGAAATCAGCTGATCGTGCTTGCATTCTGCAAGCAGTTGGATGTCCTACTGCATTTTGGTGCAGATTCTGCTTGCATTCAAAAATGCAAGCACAGGTCTTGAACAGCTTAAATGTATCACCCCATAGCTGTTTCTGAAAGCAGTCTGCTTCTGATCTTCTCCTGGCAAAATTGGCAGTAGTTCTACAGAGATCACAGGGCTTTACAACTGAAAAGCCGAATTGGGAGTCAGGAGGTATGCCCTGTAGGACTAGAGAACTGTCCTGACACTGTTGTCTTCTCTCCAGCAACTGAGTTGAGGTTCATCTTCTGGTTCCTCTCCTACTTTAATGGGAGAAGGGAATCCCAAAGGAGATGCATTGGCTCCCAGTGTTCAGCTGAATTACTGTCTACTTGTGGAAAAGATACAGAAAAAAGCTGAAGGCTGCATTCTTCACTGGAGTGAGGTAGAGATACATTGACATACTTTAGCAGAGATTGAAATCCTAAATTGTACGCCAAATGGCACCATGGATAAAATTACCAAAACAACAGTTTGTCCTGGTTTCATAGTAGTAGTAATTTATTTTCGCTGTGGTTTTGGCTCCCATCCCAATCCATCTAAAGATGTAGATCATAGAATCAAAATATGTTGAATTGGAAGGGACCCATATGACTCTTGGCCCTGCACAGGACACACCAAGAATTACACTGTGGGTCTGAGAGTGCACAGTCTGAGTTTTTCTAGAACTTGAAGGTGTCTGGTTTCCTTTGCAGTTAGTGGAGGTACAGACACCCAAGTGCTCCTGGAAGCCTTTACCATTTCACTATTATTATTGTTACCACAATTTTTGCTTTAATCCGACCCTAGGCATTTTTGAAAACATTACTCTCCTGTGCTCCAGGATCAGGATAAAACTACTGAGAAACTGCATTTCCAATGCAATTTACTTCACTTCCTGGAGAATGCAAACCCAGCTCCTTCAGGCACATTACTACTGCCTGAATAGCTCATTGGCATATTTTGTAGGAAATACTTTGAAACATTTTCTTAACTTTGCCACCAAAAGAGCATTTGAACCATACATCCTCCTGATTGTAACTGAGTATCAGTGTTGACCGTCTGACCAGTTAAGTTTTAGTAGTGTTCTTCACAGCCCTCCAGTAATATATCAAACACTGTTATGCACATAATGCAGCACTGTGATCTAATTTAAATAATACTTTTTTATTATTTATACTACTCTATGTAATATACATCAACACTTTGCTATATAACCTAAGTGATAACCCTCTTCTCAGTTACCTGCCAAACTCTGAATTTCTGTTTGATTTATATTGCAATTAGCACAGTTACCAAGTTGTAATGATGTCTCTTTTCCTTTGAAATGGGATGTGTAAGTCAAACTATACGTTTTGTGTGTTTCTGTTTTGAGATGAAGTTTATAAGGATTTACACACAACATTCAGTGTTCTGTATAAATCTACCTACATTTGTAAATTCATCTGTTAATCCCCTTTTATTTAGAAAGTATTAATTGATGGTTTATTAGGGATTTTTATTTTTGCATTTTTATTTTTAGTACTGGTTATTCTTGAATTAAGCAGAGACTTGTCAGCTGGGTTGCTTTATCCTTGATCATGTACATGACCTTATAATTCTTCCACAGTTCAGCAAACAAGTACTAGCTTCACTGACCAAAAAAAAAAAAAAAGTCTCAACCTAATGTGTCTATGGTGCTGTATTTTGCTGGTATACATTTAAAACCAGAAATGATTTAAAGGTCACTTTTGAGTTGTTCTAATAAGTAGCCTTTCCTGGTTTGGGTAGTTTGGGTTTGTTTTAGCATTGAAAACAAGGTATATTTATCTGAAGCTATATAGTGGTTTTTCTACTGTATCACATTTCCTTTTGCAAAGAGGGGAATATCCTGTTGGAACATCCTTTCACAATCAGTGGAAGGGGGTTTTGTTTCACTTTTTTATTTTTAGTGGATTTCGTGAGGCTTTGGATCAGGCCAGCAGTTACAGGAGCTCATCATCTGAGGGTTTAAGGGATAAATGACAACTTGTGCTGGCCTTTAGTGCTAGAAGGGATTTTACCGAATACTAAAACTACATGCTGGACTCTGGAATGGCTGACAATCTAAAATGGGAATCTTTTTCATTTGTTTACTCTGGCCTGAAATCCCAAGACCTTTTTTTTTTTTTTTGGATGACATTGAACTTGAGTACATTTTTAAGTTACTAGAGCATTGTACATTTCCTGAGTATGTGTGTGAGACAACAATTGAAAGTCATACCTGTATCTGATAATCAGTTCCATGCCTGCATCATTCACACTCACTACTTAAAACTGCCATGATGTAAAATGTTGGGGGGAATGATTTGTGTGTGTATGAAAAGCATTATAAACTTGTACATTTTTTTATACTCTGATCTGTAATTTCTGAAGTATTTTGTTTTACAGAAAAAGTGATAAAGCAATCAAAAGACCAAGAGATTTAGTATCGATGCTTAAGGGTCACAGGACCTTAACTGGCCAATAAGTTAATTTAGTACAGTGATAAGCCAATTTTTTTTTGCTGTACTTGGCGTCTGAAACTGCCAATTTCATCAATATTAAGATACGAACTGTGACGGGGAATGAACAGTGATGTTAAGTTGTATTTGTGTTTACCTAAATGAGCAGTCCGAAGGCAAGTGCAATCAGCTGATCTTTAGGAAATATGAAATTGTTGATTTAGAGGCATACTTGCATTTTACATTTTCTTGATGTGTAATCATATTGCCAAAGACAAACTATTTCATCAATTATTATTGTAAATAACACTTTCCCAAAACCTACCATAAAGTTTCTGTGATGTATTGTCTTCCAGTTGCAATAAAAATTACTGAGTTGCATCAATTGAACAATTGTTTTTGTGTGAATTTTAGTTTCAGAATATGCTCACATATTAAGACAGAAAAACAGTAATTGTTTTGTTTGGGTTTTTTTTAACCAATTAATTCTTACATTATTAAGTAGTTCTGGGTCTTGTGGGATGTTACCTGGATCTTCGCTGCTGTAGATGTTAATTTGTTGTCATGTGCAAATGGCTAGACATACTGAACTGATGTTAAGTTAGGATCTGATCTTCCTTTTTCATCAGTTTTGCAGCCCAGAAACAAAGCTTATTTCACTGGGAATTGGTTTTTGTTTTGGTTTTTGGTTTTGTGGGGTTTTTGTTTGTTTTTTTCCTATAGTTAGCAACAATCAGAAAATATCCAGTAATAAAATGTCTAATGGCATATATATAACATCCTGAAAAATATACCTTTGTAATCTGTGCATTAATCCTCCCACCTAAGTCTATAGTTGAAAGCAGTGCAAAAGGATTCTCTTCAGAGAATGAATAATGAGTAAAAAAATTATAACAGTCTCATAGCTTTCTCCAGTTAAAATTAAACTGACTTGTACAATCCTATAAGTCACAGCATTCTTCAGACCCTGTGTTTTTGAAACTGTTCTGTTAACAGCCCTAAATATCTATAGGTTAACTTTGAAAAAGACTGAGAAGAAAGAAAGCCCCATAGTTCTTCCATCCAACTTTCTCACAGCTGGTTTGAAGCACTGCTGAAGCAGAGAGGGTGGTTTCTCAGCCGTGTAATGAGAATGTATGGCTGCTGAAGCTGGAACTCAGCTGACCTAAGAGTGTCCCCCTCTCTTGTCTTGAGGCCATCCAGAGTGGCTGGTATGGGAGACTACATCCCAGGAGAAAGGAGCAGAAGAAGCAAATGTCTGAGATACAAAAGAGCATAAAAGTGCCCAAGCTCAGTCTGTCCAGGCAATTGCTACTTCCATGCATTGCCTGGAAAAGTTTGTTTGTAACCAATCCTTGGTGCCCACTGCTGCTGCAACTGAACAAGGAGAACTTGGCCAAGGAGAGAGACGAGAATTGACTGATGAGAAGATAAAACCTCTTAACTGTCCTCTGAACCATTTCTTCTGATGGATCCCCCTTTCCATCTGCTGCCAATTAGGCAAGGATCACGTAGCAGTCAGCGATGGATTGGTAGTGATGTGTGTAGAGGAGCAATGAGACCTGCAGGCTCCACAGAATAAGTTTTAGCATTATGTACAAGCCAGCAAGCTTGCCAAGAGCCTGGTCGTGGACTTGTTTCAGCAGAGGACATTGCAAAAAGGTCTTAAGCCATTTAGCTCAGGCATGCTGTAAGAGATGCGCTGAATGCCAGCTGTGCTACCAACTTCCCATGCAACTGCAATTTAAACAATCAAACATAAACACCTGTCCTACCTCCTCTCCAGACTCAACATCATTATTTGCACCATGTATTGTGCTCAATTTGTCAAAATGCTGTGTCAAGCCCTTGGGCAGCATGGCAGGCGAGGTGATTTATGCAGCAGGTCTTCCTGCTGCTCTTTCTTCAGGGCTGTCCCTGCTCCAGCATGCGCTGCCTGCAGCCACTCCAGGAATTCCTGCCCTGGTGTGGGTTCCTCAGGAGCGTGCAGATCCCTTCTGATCTCGAGTGGGTCTCCAGCAGCTCTCTGTGTGCTGGGTCCTTTGTAAAACACATCCAAAGAGGAGCACTCCCCACCCCCCTGACTGCCTGCAGCAGTAGCACCCAATGGCTTGGCCTTTCCTTTTTGCTGACCTCAGCCTTCCATGGGCTAAAACTCCTGGCCAGCTGGCACATGGGTGATGCTGCCACCGCTGTGCTGAGAGCTCATCTCCCCTGGCCCCTCAGCAGCTCAGCCCTGGCGGTGTTCAGGCTGCTCAGGGCCTGCCCTGGCCCTGAGGAGCGCAGAGGGGCAGGTGCCATGGCAGCGCTCCGGGAGAGCCCCGGGGGCTGCGTGGGCAGAAGAACCCCCATGGCTAAAATGCCCACCCTTGGTATGGGCCGGCTCGGCCCCTGCCCACCTGAAGAAGGGGTGTGATGTGAGGCCTGTGAGCTTTTACGCTGCAGATGTTGGCTGCAGAAGTCCCGGCAGCGCAGGCCGGGCACAGCTCAGCCAGCGGCACTGTGGGGTGAGGCCTGGCCCCGCAGCCATCCCTGCGCCCCACAGCCATCCCTGCGCCCGCCCTCAGGGCTGTGCCCCGCAGCCATCCCTGCGCCCGCCCTCAGGGCTGTGCCCCGGGGCACCAATGGGCACCAATGGGCACAGAACTGGAGCTCAGGGCACCTGAGGGGAACGCGGCCCCAGGCTCACCCACCTGGCTTGCTGGGGCAGTACTCGATGGGTATGTCGCACAAAATGGTTACACACAAAATGCCCACGTGTGTGTGGCCTCCGTGCCAAATTCCTGTCTTCACACAACAGCATCTGGTGCTGCAGATTCCCTGTGAAGGGTGGCACTGGACCCTTCTCTTGGCTTAATGCACACAGCTGGGGAAGTTGCCTAGAGAGAAAGAAGGGAAAGTAAACAACAACAAAAGGCTTGTTCTGGGTGCTCCAGATCTTGTGTTATGCCAGGAAGTGAAGTGGCAATTGATTCTGTGATGTCTGCTTCTTATAGAAATATTATAAAGGAATAAATCTTCAACTTTAACACAGTGCAATACTTTGAGTGGACACATTCAATCCATGTAAGATAATTAAAGGGGTTTTTAAACTTCATCATAAAGTACAGATGATTAACAATGGTGAGAAACTTCATGGAAAACTCTACAGCAAACATCTGTCAGACTTAATAACAAGCATACACTCTGCTTTTCATCATATAGTGTTTGACATCATTTTTATTGGCTATAAATCTGCAGGGTTTGTTTATATTTCTATTTGCATTGGGATTGGTTGCCACTTTATATTTGATCAGCAGAGCTGCTATTCATTGTGGTGTAAGGAATCAAATAATGATTGTGTATATACAGCAATCTGAGCATTACAGTGCAGGAGACTGTAAACAAAATTTCTAAATCTCTGCTTATCATCATAAGCAATGTTCTCTCCAGGTCTTTAATGACAATCAGTTTCTAGAGGCTTTTCCTAAATAACTGTCATTGAAAACAGCAGCACATTTTTTGCTAGTTTGGTCCTGAAATGCAGCATCTTCCTGCTGCTGAGATGCAACTTCTTATCTCTCTGTATTCAGTCTGTGAGACTACACAAAGGTAGTGCCCACATTTTACTTTTCCTGCTTTTCTAATGAGTGGTAGTACATCAGCAAATAGGAGGAAAACATTCCTGGTAGGTGCACCATGGGAGACAAAAGCTGTGCCTCAGGGACACCCTGTAAAATGGCCATGTATTGTAGGACGATGCAGCAGATCCCTCTTGAGCTTGCATTTCTGTATGTACAAACCCAGTCGTAAAAAATAAAAGGCATATTGGCAAAATATGATAGGAAAAATAGGATGAGTTAGAATGAAAATGAAAATATTGATGACATGGCTCCTTTGCCCTTAATTAGGGCAGGCAGAGAACCTTTTAAAATAGTAGTCTCCCCTCATTCCTTTGCAGCTTTGTTTTTTCATCTCTAAAACACGGATCAGCCTGTAATACAGAGACCTGCTTTTAATCATCTTCTTACATAATCTCTGCAATCATAGTAAAGTGCAGTGCTGTTCAGTGATTTTAAAAATAGCTTTATTCAGCTATCAGCATACTAATTAATCCACTTGCGTATTCCAACCTGGTTCATTCACCATCTCAGTCACAGAAGCTATGCTACCTGGGGTGTAATCAAATACAGCTGGCTTTGCCTGTTACACCACTGTAAGAAGCAGATCATCTATCAGGAGGAGAACCACAACTCCTGCTCCTTGTGGCCAGTGCCTGCTGTCTGCTCCTGGCACAGCAGTAAGGAGCCACGCTGCAGTGAGATCTAATGGGTGATCCACCATGCCAAACCAAATGGATTTGGGGAACATTGCCTACATGGCTGCAAACAGCATTCAGTCAGCCATTTTGGGCTTTGCAAGCAGGGTAGGGAGACGGGGGAAAAGGCAAAGGAAAGCAAAGCTCCTGCAAGGAAAGGAAAGCTCCTTGTCTCTGATGAGAAGGAAGAGATGACAGCACAGGAGGCTCCCAGTGCTACCCGAGGCATAAAAAAGTTGTACATAGGAAAAGGGCGGGGGAGAATCCCCATGAGACGCAAGTGTTCAGTATCTGATATAGGAAGCCAGTGTGGTTTTGTCTCTTTTAACACTTTTTCCTTTATGAGGGACTTCTCTCTCAGCACCTTTTAAAGTGTTTTGCCCACTCCAGAGCATTGTGGTTGCCTGTTCTGTGCCACAGCTCCTGCTGTCCCACCATTGTGTCTGCTCCTTACCATGTGTCCAGCTGGAGAGTAAACAAATGGGAGGTCGGGGGGCTGCTGAGGTTTGGTGAACTACAAGCCTAATTGTTTGGGCATTTTGTACTGCCACGCTGACAGGAGCAGTTTGCTTGCCCTGCTGCTTTACCACTCCCTTCCAATGAGGCTGCAGTAAAATTAATAGTCTGTGACAAAGTATCTTACTGGAAGAAAATCAGTCACTCCATTGCACTGGCAATATCATCTCCACCGACAGGGCTGTTCCCGCTGGCCAGAGAGACGTATGGGGACCCCACCCTGTAGGACAAGTCTCTGCTGAGTCTCGCAGCTGGGCATGGCCAGGAAGCCATGGGCAGCCAGGTGCTGTAGCCTCTTTGGGTGGCCTGTGTGAGGGCTAAGTACCAGTGGCCACAAAAAAATAATTAATATTTTCAAAAGCTGTGAGATTATTATTTTTTTAAAACAATTCATCTTGAAACAACAAAGTAATAACTTGTGCCTGGCTGTGTTTGTAAGGTAGAATTGTAATAATTTCTTGTTCAGGGACAGAAGAAAAGATTATTTGGCAGACAAAGGCAGACAGAGATTGTATCCCTACAAGTGCCTCCAGTTGTTTATTCATGCAGACTGTGAATGCCGCTAAAATGCATGAGAGCTCGCTATGAAGAGAACTGATGTGTATAAAAATAAAAAGACAAACATATTTCATTTTAGACAGAAGACATGTTACTTTAACATACAGATTTTGAGAATAAAAGGGGAAGTTTGAAAGCGGCTTGAAAGATGGGTTGCCAGAAGAATTAGCCTCTCAGAAGTTTTACTCACTGGGGCACAGCCAGGATTTGCTAGAGAAGACTTAGCCCGCTCCTAATGTTGAGATTAGGGTTAGGAGGGAGAAAAAGTCTCGGCACAACTCAGACTGCCAAAGGGAAGGGGTTTGTCACCAAGACAGGAATCCTTCTTGCAAGCAAGCACCAGAATTCTGGGGCAAAGGCTCAATCCACACCTGCACAGGGAGTGAAACGGAGCTGAAGCTGCAGCATGAGCAGGGATGCAAAGGAGCTGCCAAGGGACAGGATAATAAGCTGAGAGGGTCTTGCACTGATAACTTTTTCGCCAGATTATTTTGTTTGCATCTCCTTACCAGTGAATCTTATCAGATTGCTATGTATATATCTCCTCAGTCTGCTGCTGATGTATGAACTCATGAAAAAGACCCCATTCCTAACCCCTAAAAATTATCCAAGACATCTCACTGCCCATCTGTCTTTCAATTTGAACTTTCACACTGCAAATTTTTGTCTTGCTCTCTGGCTGTGACAAACTAAAACCCTGTGTGGATTTATTGTAAAAAAAATAATTGATTTCAAAAATACACAGCTCATCTGGCTGAGTTTTAGTCACCTCTGGCAATAAAGGCTTGTGTTTTCTCTTGCACTGGAACTCTGTAACCCAGAGTCTGGATGTGGAAGTTAGTTACACATCAGAGGAGTGTGGGCAGATGGTGCAACTGATGAGGAAAACCTTCAGCCTGTCAGAGCTGATGCCACTCAAGCTGTGGGGAGGAGAAGAGACTGGTGGGACCCCCGCTGCAGGTACCCAAGGTGGTTGGTGCCAAATGAACTTCCCAGGGGACATGTCAGCACATCCCACCTGTGGAGAGGTGGATACTTCAAGGCAAAATCCTTTTCAAACATAAAAGTCTCCTGGCATACTCATTTAATTCTCTTTGTAGCTTTTCTGGCACATGTTTATTTCCATGACATGGACAAACACCAGCTCCAAACTAAGGTTCTTGCTGAAATAAAAATGCAAATGTTTTTCTTGCACAATCAGATTAATGTCAGGGCACCTTAATGGGCCTGACCAGCCTCATCTGGGGTCTCCATCTATACCTGCCTGTGGACTCAGGAGCCCCATTTCAGCTGAGCCCTGAGCTCTCAGTCTGTGTCTGAGTGATGCTACAGAAGTATCAGTCTCTAGCTCAGGGAGAGCTGTGCCTGTGCCTGTCCAAGGATCCTGTTGATCCAGACCCTGAGCAGCAGACTGACTTCCCAGCATGACCACAGACCTGCCTTGTCACTGGGAATCAGAAATCAGTGTGCTGTATCCAGCCCTGGTTACCTCACTGAACTTGACTCTGATCTACTGATTGACTTCCCAGCAAGATTTTGGAGCTGCCTTATAAGCACAGTGTTGCCTGATAAGATCTGAATTCTGGGTACAATGTAGCTACTCTCTGCAGGTTTGCCTTGCTCACCTTGCTCAGGTACTGTGGGGCTGGCCCTGGCTGGAGGGCTCCCTGACTCCTGGGGAGCAGCCTGGCTTCATGGCACACAGTTGGGGCCAGGCTCCTTAGGGAGCCACAGGACTCGGCCATTGCAGATGGGGAACGCTGTGCTGTGAAGGTGGCACACGATTTGCTTGTCTGATCTGTTCTGTAGGCTGGAAAATATAACTAATTCATTTCAATTGCTGCTGCAAAAATTTTGCTCAAATGTCCAATCAAGTCCAGTTAGAAATCTAAACAGATTGTGTTTTCCATTGGGATACAAGCAACAGCCTGTTCCCACTCCCTCCCCAGGACTGGTCTGGAAGCCATGGTTTGGCACCCCCTAGCCCTGGAGGTGTAACTAACTTGGGAGGTGAAGCAAGAGGAGCGGAACTGAACTTGTGCTCTTCCACATTACCTGTTTTACCTGTTGCATGTTCATACTCTCAGGTGAGAAAAAAAAATCATGAGCTGATTGTATTTTGGCTTTTGTCAACTATGGCCTACTGGTCAGGCTTAAGTTTTCCTAATTTTAGTACAAATAATTGTCATTTTGTCAGTACTGGCCCACAGATACAATGCTGGTAATCTTGCCAGAAATGATGCTATCCAGGTAACCAGACTAATGGTTCTGGTACTACTGGAGATTGCAGGACAAATGAAAGTGGCCAAAGAGCAGGGCTGTTCCTTTAATAATGCATGGCTGCAGGTATGTCTATTTACATTTGGTCATTTTTTACAATTTTAAACTAGTAGAAGATTCAGTTACTTCTTTTCCAAGCCTGTAATTTTCTTGCCAGTTCCCTGATCCCCTTTTCTTCATGCAGGCTATTCTGTAAATAATCTTCACAGGCACTCACAAACACAGGGCAGTGATTTTGCCCTTCTCCCCCCGTGCACGTTTTATCACTGTGTTTTAATGAATCATCTTCTGGGTGGGGTACTGCAGATCCCATTAAATATGCTTCTGTATCAACACTGCTCCTAAGCAAAATATATTGATTGGTGAAGCTTTGGACCTACTTTAATCAAGTAATCTAAATAGGACTTAAGCTTCAAAACCCTGGTGATGCTCCTAGCTTCAAAGATTTTACTTACACTGAATTAATTTATCCTGGATGTTCTAATGCTCTCAGCAACCCTATAGATTATAATGTTAGAGGTTGCAATCATGGCTCTGATAATATTCCCTAAACTTGAACTCTATTGATCATAAGGTGAAGTCAGAAGTGGGAGTGGGGAACACAAGGAGTAAACCAAAGGATTTGATTTGAAGCAGGGGTGAATATGTGCACCCCTCTAAGCAGGATGCTGGGAAGGAGAAGTTAACAACCTCAGAAGGTGTTAACACTTTGGGTATTTTTGACTGAAGATACATTTTGATATGGACTGAGTGTCAAGTGATCGTTTCCAGACTCCTTCTTGCATAATATTGTAGGTGTATTATGTCACAAATATAATTCTTAGTCAAAGAGAAGATTAGCTGGATTTCATATGTTGAACATCAATACAAGTTACAGTATTAGTCTCTGCTATACCATGGGAAAAGGGAATAATGTTCTTTGCAATCCAAGCAAGAGCTAGAAACTATGACGTGTAGCTACTTGATGCTGAATTATGTGCACTGGTTACACAATGGATATGTGCTGAAGGCCTGATAGTGTTAGGTTAACTGTTGCCCCAATGATCTTAAGGGTCTTTTCCAAACGAAATGAGTCTGTGATGCTGAGAACGTTCTCATCTTTACGAATCAACACGTTCATATTTGTAAGAACCAGCAGGGCTCTTCCATGCGTGCTGGTGATGCACTGAACACCACAGGGAAGTCTCTAATCTGGTGTGTGCTGCAGTCTAAAGATGCCATTAATTCAGACTGGGTTTGATTGGCGTTAGTCAGAAGTAAAATGTGCTTAAACAAACATAACTGCACCTACTCCAATGTTGATGCAGGGTCCCTCTAGGTGGCAGGCACATAAGCCAGTGGCATTCTATTGTAAATAAGAGGGCTGGCACCCTGTGTTCCTGTTCCCATGGCAGAGGCTGGGCACAGTCTATGAGTAGCTCTGCCCTGGCAGAGCACTGCCTGGTGCAGAGAGGCTCAGCCACAGGGCAGAGTGATTGTCCATCAGTGGAGGGAGCAGACAGCCTTCCCAAAATTTCTTCAGAGGCTGGGCACTGGGCCCTGCCTGTTTTCCAGAGATTATAATGAAAACAGCATATTGGTGAATAAATTAAAAGATTATTTAAAGCAATGATAACTTTTATGTTTTCATTAGATAGGTAAAGGCTCATAGTATTTTGAATAAAGACTATCTCCTGCTTTATGAATCTCAAAGACTATGAAGCGATTTCACACAGAGAACTCTGATTACTACAGTAATAATTTCTTCTACCACCCTTTCAAACACTTATTAATAGAAAAAAATATCAGTTCAAACTGTCTTCACTTCACACAGAAAATACCAGTGTTCACAGTGTGAACTTTAAAATTCTTATCTGATTAGTTAATGTCAACAATTATTAGTGTACTGTCAATTTGATTTTCTACTGTCCTCCATTGATCTCAGTCTCTATATACCATGCAGTGCACATCACTTAAAAAGTAACTTTCCTGACTGGCTAGGGATGACTTTCTGTCCTGCTGTCAACTGGCAGAAAGTAAAACAGGAAAATTCGGCACATCTTCCTGTGCATATTTCCTTGTGACAGGCTCTCACCTTGCTGCTCAGCATCAGTTGGACAGCATCTTTAAGGATAGAGAAAGTCATTCAAGAGGGAAGCTGGGAAGTGATAGCAAGGAGAGCCACTTGGTTTAGTTTCTTATTCTCTCATTTCATAAACCTTTAGGCATACACAGATGGCACTTTTCTATTTTTATCATGACAGCAAGGACTGGTGCCTCCTAGGAGAAAAGACAGGGGAAAAAAAGAAGCTAAAAGGTCACTTGTAGTCTAGGTAAGATGGTGCTGCACTGATAACGCTGCACCTGGTGTTTGGAAGGCATCTGGGCTTCTAAACTATTTATTCTTTTAGTCTGCTAGTGTCAGGAATCACAGTCCTCCAAGGGGAAGGTAAGGCAGCCTCTGGCATTTTGGCATTCCTTCTCTCAGCCCTCATTAAGCCTGAATACTATTTACAATACTATTTAAATTCTGATTGACTATATTGTGACCAATCTAAGCTTGTTCAGTTTTGCACCTAGATTCCAGAATGGGTTGAATTACTCCATGGCCACTGTTTTCTGAGCAGGGTTAATATGAAATGTAGCTGCCAAAGCCATGAATGAGTGGATCACACCTGCCCCTGTTCCCTTACAGTTCTCCCACCCTATATTGTCAGCTCTCTTAGGAGGAACCAAGACATTTAGACAGCTGCATCCCAGTGGAAGGGAAGGACTGACTTTTAGCTCTGTAAAATCCATTCTCTGAGGTTCACACATGCTGGAGAAGACCGAGAACTTTCAGTCCAGCTGATTGGTTTTGCTTAAGGTCATGTAACACAGATGCACACGTATCTGAATTTATGGTATGGCTTATTTCTATTTTATTTCCAAAACTCTTGGGAACTCTATATACAGAGTAGACATCTGGACTCCTAATTTCTCTCCTCCTGTTCATGCCTGCCTCCCCCCTCAGCAGTAATCCCTTTCTTTGCTGCACACAGTAGAAAATGAGTGTGCCTGTCCCTCCTGTGCACTGCTGCCAGGCCATTTTACGTAAGCATCCTCTGCTCCCCATCGCAGGACAGCACGTCCTGTTGGAGCCAGTTGTTGTCTCTAATCTCTGAACACAAACACACAGATTACATTCCATTCTGGCACCAGGGTGCAGTGGATAACAGGCATGCTGTCATATCTGTGCTGCTTTCCCTGGGCTGCGCTGATCACTCTCCTGCTGGCACCAGGTCATTTGCCATCAGTGATATATAGGCTGATAGAGGCTGATATATAAAGTCTTCCTTGCCCCCCTCTTCCCAATGCTTTGTCACACAAGGCTGCTTCATTTGACCCTCTACAGGAAGCTTTGCTATTATCCTTCTACTCATTCAGGGACATGAGGACATCACAATGGATGAGCTGGGCTCTCTGTGGCTTAGGTCACATTTGGGACTCTCCTCTGCCCTTAGAGTTTTTCAGTGTTTGAATTTCATGGTAGCTCCCCCAGAGTTACCAAAGGGTGTAGAAGAAGTTTAAAATGAAAACCAGCTGTCACTAAAGTAATGCCTGGCCTGGTTGCTCCAAACAGATCAATTACAAAGAAACCAAAATTCCAGAAATGTCTCTCTAGGGCAATTCCTCCTCCCACCATAATTCTTTCACTAGCAGAGGTGTTTTTAAGACAGGGGATGAAACTATGTAGCTTTAGATTAGTCAACAGCTGGACTCTATGCAATGTCTTCACTGCTAGGGGTAGGTGTGGGAGGGGTAGGTGTGTATCCACGTGGATATAAGTGGGGAAGACGAGCTACAACCTGCTAAATTGCTGCATGTTCCACTTGCCAGTATCTATCATGCTGTGGCTGCAAACTCAAAGTTGGAGTTACAGCAAGATTGGATCTCAGTCTGGGGTAGGTCAAGGGAGTGTGTGAACAGCAGAGTGGATGGATTGTCATGGTGATCAAATTGGATCTGTATGTGACTCCTCACTGGTGGAGAGCTGCAGGCAACATGATTTTTTTAATTGCAGGGTGCTCTCTTCTACCTGATGCCTGAGGCTGTCAGCTCTCACCATGTTTGCTTGAGGAAGACTCACTAACTCACTAACCTGGACTCACTGACATTGCACAGCCCATTGAAACTCTTGCTGCTGGTTTCTGGGCTGGGGGATTAGCAGCTGCCTGCACAGCACCTTTTTACCTGATGTTCATGGTGTCATCAAGTATATCCTAATATTGAGGAGGGAATGGGAATTTACTGAGAAGTTGCAAAGTTTTCCAAATATGATCTCTCATTTTGTACTTGTATGCCACTTGCAAGGAGAGGGTAGCAAGAGTGGGGAGAAACACCATGGTTCATTCAGTCATTAAATTAATAAATACAGGGAAAGGGTGGACAAAATGGGCTGATTCCCTTACTTAATGTCTCATCGTTTGAGTGTCATCTCAAATTATCTATGCCAGATGGCAAAGAGTGGTAATATTGTACTTCAGCTGTGCTGGCCACTCTGAACAAACTGAATTTAGAGGGCTCTAGTTTAGGAATTTAGGCATCATCTCAAGCTCAAGCTAAGGCACAGGCAACCAAAATATTTCTGCAAGGAACAAGCCCACAAATGGGACTTGATGCCCAATTCTCCCTCACATCATCAATGCACAAGGCTGAACAATTGGTTGGCTTTCTGCATGATAGGATCCAACAGTCCACTTTACTTAGTACCAAAACAAATCTCTAATGCAGATTTACTGTTGTGAACACATTTACCAAAGGTGAGGAGACTGAAACAATGTGCAGCTTACAACCAATTAGCTACATTTATTGTATGGGATCTATTTTATTGTGTTGCTAATTTATGTTGGTCACACCAGATAAAATTTCCTCATAACCAAAGCCCAAGCAACAGAGCAGGCTGCATCCCAGACTGTGTACTAAACTGTTTTTTGCTTTCTTTCCAAGACTTTTGTCTTTCTCTCATTTTCTCTCGCTCTCATTCCATTTTTCCTTTCTTCATACAGAGAAGATAACTGATTGCTAATGAATTGCAAGCATGGGGTACAGAAAGATCAGTTAATATAGCCCAAGTATTCAGTAAAACAAATACATTAAAGTGATCAAGTAATAAATGAAAATAGACCCAAAGAGTAGGTTCCACTGAGAAAACATGTGAGAATGTAAATTAATGTGACTTGATGAAACTTGAAATGTCATAACACAGCAGGGCATATAACACATCAGAGAAAATGTGAAAATTATACTTTTTCCTGAAATCACAGTTTTCAAAAATAAGTGGCTTTTAAATTCTTCTAAAAATATAATAAAGGAATTAGTGTCAAGAAAAAGGTTATTGCTGTTTATCAGACTGCAAGCTCATGGTGGCTTTTCACAAAATTTGAAACTCTTTTATTTGAACTCTTATTTCTCTGACTATACAGTGGGACAAGAAAAATCCAAAAGTCTTCCTACATGTCTGGTTCCCTCTTCTTAAGTTTGCACAAAGGATTTTTTAAAGTTGTTTGGAGTAAGTGAGTAAATGGCATGAAAAGCCCATGTGTTGGAAAGTCTTTCCTCTCTTTCCATATTTAGAGATTTTAGATTTTTCTGCTGGAATGTAGTCCTCACTGGGATCTGAGAAATTAATCTAGAAGGGAAAGGATTCCTCCCCTGTACAACACCTCAGAGCCAGGAGGTTGTACAAGAGCAGGTCCCTTTTCTTGTGGCACAGAGCAGATTTCTGTGGGAAGAACACCAAGAGTGCAGGTCTGCAGACAGAAAAAAGTTGCCCCATGGCACCTCTCTGCACTCCAGTTCAGATGCTTTCCCCAGACTATTTAGTGATTTTTTAATTTCCCAGTTTCCCTAATCCTCTTAACTAACCCTTAGTGAAATTACTTTCATTCCACAGAAGACAGTGTCTATAAGCAGGACAGTTTGTGTTACTAGGGGATAAAAGGTATCCTGATGCAATCCCACCCCATCTCTTTCCACGCAGAACTGCAGGAAGGTGGGATGGGAATATCCAAAGAGACAAAGCTGGCAGAGTCCTGTGTAACAAAACACATTCATAGCAGGTAAATGTGGGGAGGCTTTGTCCCTGAGTATGCAGAAACTGAGGTGGGGAGGAAGGGAAACTCTTTTCCAAAAGAGATGTCCTGTGAAGAAGAGGGTTTCTAATTCCATAAGAATTGGTAGCAGAATAAAGCAAAACCATAGAAGTAGAACCCCATCCATTTGCCTGGCTAGTTAAGCTAAAGAAACCAGCTTTTTTTTGCAGTTCTTAGAGTGTGTGATCTCTCCTAGATCCCCTTTATTTGCTTATTTATTTATATCATTGCTGGGGAAGATGATTGAACTTCCCTGTTTTTGAGGAAGGTGATTGAACTTCCCTGTTATGACCCACATTTGACTCAATATATTATAGTATTACTTTCTACATCCTTCATTATATGTGTTTAGACAGGACTTTTGAAATATATTGCCCACGTTTCCCACAGGAGGATTTGGGGGCCTGAGGAAACCCTCTTCTGTCTCAGAAAACCAGGGGGATGCACACAGTATTTACTCTTGCTTTGTTCTAACTAAACTTTCCTGTTGGAACTCAAAATGTCCCTCAGACATTTTTGGAGGTTCCAGGCCTTGGTCAGAAGCATTTTAGACCCTGGCATGCAGCTGGAAACAGCTGTGATTTTGAGTTTGAGCCATGGAATGAGTTACCAACTTTGAAGGTGGAACAAGCAGTCACAAAGGGTTAGATAGCATAGTAGAAGCAGTTACAAAGTAGAGGAGAAAATTTTTTAGTATTGTACAGGGGGGTTTTAACACCTGTACAGGGGGGGTTTTACTTTGTACATGGGAGTCAGAAGTTTTAAGATGGAGGAAAGTGGGCCAATCCTGTTCCTCCTCCTTCTTCTTCCTTACCTCCATGTTCTTGATGGTGCTGGCACTTATGGATTGGTTTAGAGTAGAAAAACACCTTTTAACATAGGTAGTAGGTATTGGGGAAAAACTGTAAACATATAACACATAATATATCATATAAAAGATAGCAGCAGCCCTGGGCGGGGAGAGAGAAGAAGAAGACACCAGAGAGGGTGTCAGGGTGTGTGTGCCTCTGCCTGGGCTGCTGAGCAAATCGCCACAGCCTGCAAAGACAGTCTTTTAGATAACTAGCAATGAACTGCCTTGAGACCGAACAACGAGAGGCTGCAGAGTCTTTCTTTGAAAGCACGGGTTGGAGGAGAGACATTACCACCACATGGAACCCCTGAACCAGGCTGGGGGTTCCGGCACCTTCCAAATGATCTTTCCCTGCTGGTAGACTTTCAGTGCTGGAATTTATTTCTAAAACAGTTCTATGTCTTGTCAGTTGGTCTGTATTTACACTGCAGCTTTTCTGTCTGCTTGTATGCAAGCCCTAAGGGTGCCTACGTTGCTGCCCACCTTAATTTTTTCCTGGTGAGACTGTTATTAGGACATTTCCAGAAGGATTTATTCTGGCTATTTTCTCATAGCTGTGCCCTTTTAGTTCCCAGTTACCCTTTACTTTTGTTTTGGGTGGTAGCTTTTGTCTATTGCTTAGAACCAGCAATGTCAGAAGAAGAGACATTAATATCCCACAGTGAAAGAAGACTTTTAAGAAATAAATTTATTTTATTACAGGCAACTGAGAACAACAAGTAGGAACTGAGCATCTGGGTGAGCCACGCTTCAGAAGAACTTAAGAGGATGAGCCACTGATAAAAATCTGGAGTACAAGTGCTAGCCTGTATCATCCCAGAGGGCAGAGGATCAACAGGGATGCCCATCCTACTGGGCTCACTGGTAGAGACCAGCTCTTTGAAAGCTTCTCATCAGGTTGAAAACTCAATCACAGCAATTAACTGTCCATTGCTGAAGTCCTGGGATTGGTTTTGAATAAATTTGGGGAAAAATTACGTGCAAAACAAACAAACAGAAAGGGGTTAAAATATTCTACAATTACTTAATAGAAAATAGGTCATTATAATAGCTTCCCTATTGCAAAACAATTGTGTGTGTCCTTTGGAACACTTACCTGTGGCATACTCTTGAAACAGCTATTAATAGAAATACTTTTTGCTATGAGACCAGTCAATATGATTTATGCAATCATATTAAAAATTATCTATCCAGATGATGCAAAATTTAGAGAGTGAAGAGCTGATGTCTTAAGACCCTGAGAATATTGGTTTCACTAGGATCAAGATTTCTTAATCTCTAACATATTGTGGTAAAATTGTTAATTATTATATCTGATCACCCTAATCGAACTGGCTTACAATTTCTCACTCATAGACAGCAGTACAAGAGAATCACTCATTTTGAGAAAAACAAAGTCAAAAGATTTTTAAGGCATTTTGGATATTGCAGTAGCCTTTAAAGACCTTAGTGATGATACAGCTGGAATTCTGGTGTAAGTCTCAGGTAGATTTTGTTCTGTTTGATGCTTGCTGTTATTAGCATGCTTGGCTGCCTTCCTTCTCAGTGAGTCTTTAAGCCATTTGCACTAATCATTGAGGTCTGGTAGTATGGTATTGGAGCATCTCTGTCTAAATTCATACATAAATTCCAATCCTTAAAACCAACACAATTAAAGGAGGAGATATTGGTTTAAAAACTATTTCAAAAAGTATCATTCATCTTCATTTTGCTGTCACCTGCCTGGAAAGTTATGAAGAGAATGGATACAAGGAATAAGAATTGTAGGATCAAACAGAGCAGGAAGTCAGCCCGGGGTTTTTCCTCAGGTGCGTGGGCTGGTGTCCATCAGGCTAGATTGCTGAGTACTGGCTCATATCACCAGAAAACACCATGCTCCCACTGCAATCTGTACAAAATGGGATGGACTTAAACCTCTTATTTCTCATTCTCCAGCCATATCTCATTCCCCACTGCTGCTTCATTTCCTCATACTGTGCCCCTCACCTCCCTTGATTTGCTAACCTCTGCTATCAGCAGCAACAGTACAAGCAGCTCTCTGTCAGGGCCAGTATGTGTTCCTCTCTGGAGCAGATTTTGTAGTGGTAGTATCACACATACCAGAAAGGGAACATCTGCCTCATGCTATTCCTTCCTCCCCCAAGCCAGCTCTCTTATTTCCTCCTACTCCCAATCCTCATTTTATTCTTAAATATTTCTTCTACATATAATTTCCACAACTCCTGTTTGCTTTTGCTGCTTCTGAGCACTCAGGAACACTCTTCTTTGTTTTGCATGAGAGGTCAACAGTGGGGTTGGGTTTCCAGTAGCATCTATTTAGTGCTGCTGTAGTTAAACAAGCTGAGGCCTTTCCTTCTTTCCTTTGCATCCTTTCCAAAAGGATACAGATCACCTGAGTAATACTGATCATTGTCTTGTGAAGTCCTAAAGGATTTTAAAGTGGCACAAGACATGTTTAAATACCTAAATTACTTCCCAGTTGTTGACAGCCAGCTTCTTACTCCAACATTCTGCATTATCATTTTTATTGGATCTCCTAACTTGGCTGTACTCAGCACTGTTCACAAACAGCTGATGGAGAGCATCTTAGCAGCAGAAAATCTCATTGCTCACACAAAGTTATAGAAGCTTCCTGGAAGCTACCAAAGCCAAAGGAACTATTCCATTTATTATGCTGGCCCATAACATGACCTGCTGTTGTAGTCCGTGCACCTTCTTATGCCTACAGATTTCTTGTACATGTCTTAAGAGCAAAAGCTTGCAGTAAGAATGGTTTTCTCAGCACAGAGTTATACTTCAAGTTGTGAGTAACAGAAAATCTGAAACACAACCCCCAAAGGACTGTCCAGTTACATGACTCAATTTTCAGCTCACCTATTTGTCTCTGTCACTTGCTTAACCATTCCATAACATTCTGTTTGCAGGTTGTATAACCCAATTTTTAACTAAATGACAGTGTTCACATTTCTGTGAATGGCAGGCGGCCTGGATTTTCTCTGGATGCATAAATTAAACAAAACAATTTAGACAGCCTTCTAAATTCTTCTATTCTTTCTAGAGTAGGTTATGATAAACTTGTCAGGAGGAAAGTACCAAATTGCATCATATTCAACCCACCTTTCCAAATAAAGTGTTGAAATTATGAATAAATATTACAACATCCTTATGTTAACTGGTCAATGCAGATGTTATGCAGATATATTTTCGTAAAAGTTGTTGTCATAAACAAGTAACAATTTATTTTATAAGAATGAGTTCTATTCCAACACCTGCTCATACATTGTATATTCCCTCCTGTATCTCTCTACATATATCACATATTTATCATCAGGAACTTGGGGATTAAATTATTGATAAAGTGATAAAGAGAGACAAGAGGCAAAAAAGTTATCCTGAATGAAGACCAGCAAAGCTGTACTGCTGTGCCACCAAAATCTGTTTTCTACATATACAACAGGAAAACTGCTTTTGCCTATTTCCAGATTCTTCCTGTAATTTCCACTGTATCCTTCCTGTGTCTCATCAAGGTAGACTTCTTTATTCATCCTCTATCGGGCATTATCAAAATTGTTTTCCTTCTGCTCCCTCAGCCTGTCTGTGGCTACAAGTGTCATGCAAACAAAATCTGCTGTTCATTTGAAGAAAGGGGACCTCTCTGATCAGTAGGAATCTCTTGTCTCTAGCTCATAAGGTCTTTGAAGAATGGCCTGTCACTCAATAGATGGGTGCAGCATTTAGCACATGGGGCTGCTCCACTGGGGGCCTGGAGGTGGGATTGCAGTGCAAATGGGAGCAGTGCAGGTTTGTCATAAAATGATGAACTACACAGCCACGTGGCATCATTTATCACCAGCCCTCACTACAACAAACAAAGCATGGAATATAATAATTCCTGAAGATGTATATCACTTTTTCTTCATCCCTATTTTGTCTTCTTCAGAGGGGAAATTTATGCACCACTATGCTAAATTGAGACTAAGAGTGGGTATGATTTGAAAGCAAGGCTGCAGAAAAAGATCTGTTTCAAAATAATAAAATGCTTAAGAAAACTTCACTAGAGAAGACTGAAAATTACTTGATGATAATCTGCTCTCAGTCTAGGGAAAGTCAGATGATGCTGATAAAGAAACATTTGAAACTTGAGCATTTGTCAGTGGTGTTAGGGTTTTTTAATTAATCAGCTTTCCAAGTGCACTACAATTTATATCTCTATTTGGCATTTAGTCATTGCAGATAGTAAACTGTACTTAGTAATCTTGCCTTTTCCTCATGAATCTTCTTGACAGACAGATGGCGGCTGTACATCTGCCTGAATCCAGAGGTCTTCTCACACATGAGAAAACTTATAATCAAAGCCTGACCAACAGAATGATCCCCAAAAGTCAGTAGCTCCATCATAATAATGCACAGGAGAGCTGGAAAGGGTGGGAAAGAGAGTGGGAGATCCGGATGGGAAAGAGTATGTAGGGAAAACCAGAACGCACAAAGGGATGGGGAAGGCAGGTCTGAGACCACTGGAAAGGCACAGGGATAAACAAGGCAGTTTCCCACAGACCTGAATGTGCAAATGGCCTTTGTCTCTCACCTCATCTGTCTCCCACAGGGAATAGTCTGGCATCTCATCTCCTGGGTTACTGGGAAGGAGGAGGGCTTGCCAGTGCATGTGTGACTAGGAGCTCCCAGCAGCTCCTCACACCTACCACTTGCTCTGCTGCTAAATGCAATATGCTTTTCCATTACCTAGCTGTAATTTGTTAAATCGTTATAAAGAACTTTATCACTATAAAGGAAAGCTTCATCTGCAGAGTTGAAAGGCTTGTTTCAAATGTGACTATTCCACATGAAAGAATTTCTCTTGTTTCAAACCACTTGCATTTTCCTTGTGTGTTATTGATCTGATTGAACAGCTCCCAGATCAAAGGCATGCTGGTAAGTGAGCGGCCGAGGTGGCGATATGCAAAGTGGACAGCTGTTAAGAGGGCAGCTTAAATAATTGCCCAAGGATTTATTGGGTAACATGATTAATGATTATGGAAATATGATGACATGATACCAAAGAGTAGTGTGCAGTGATTGATGGGGAAGTTGGATAAGGCCAAGCTTAAATATCAGAGTATGGGAAACAGTAATATAGCTTGTAATCATTGTATATATGATTAATTGTTAAGAAATTTTGATATTTAGTTTTGCCTTCTGATAAGAACTCAAACTCCAAAGTTGTATGCAATATTTCTCTTGCAATGAGGCAAGAAAAAAACCCTCCTGCTAACAGTGCATGGTAACAGCAGAATAGATGCAAAGAGACAACCTCATCTTTTTTAAAAACCCCTATAAAACTTACTGGAAGCTCATGCTGCTGTTTTAATTAACACCTGAGCAAACTATACATAACACATTAAAGGAGAAAAAGATCTGTTGGTGGAATGACAGTAGTTTGCATATAGACAGCTTTTTCTCCTGGTTTGGTTTTTTTAATTTTTTTTGTTTTGTTTTGTATTGTTTTGTTTTGTTTTGTTTTGTTTTGTTTTGTTTTTAACCTCAAATTCCACCAGCCAACAGTAGCATAATGCAGGAGATGGGACCAAATTGCAGTCTAGAGCTACACCATGACAAAAATATTGTAAACCCTTGCAGTTCATTCTCTGTTGAAAGTTACATGAGATTTCTATTCACTCTGTGCTGGTGAGTGATGCAAATCCTCCTCCTCCTTCAGAAATTTTTGTTTAATGCTCACAAAAAAGAAGGCAATATTTTAAAAATTAATAAAAAGCTATTATAAAATGTGAAACATTAGCAGACAATTTTAGAGAGTAGGCAGCAAAATCCTCAGGGTGAAACTTCAGTCCAGGAATATGGAGTGCAAAATTGACTTCAGCTTGGACAGGATTCCATGCTGGGCTTTTTTGTTTGGTTTTAAATTCTATTTCCTATATTGAGTATTTGTGAAGAGGATTCTACTCTGGATCTGAGACACATCATTTCTGCGTGCCAGAAACTCAGCTGCTGTAAGTGACAGGACCTCATTGAAATTTTCTGTTGGGTGGCAGCAGGTGACAGCTATTAGACCCAGACCTCCACTCCTGCCATTAGATAGTTGTGATATGACAACAATTGTCATGGCTTTAAAAACAGAGTGATGTGGGTAGAATTATTTCAATGAAAGCGGCATTGTTCATGCTAGACAGTTCTGGAAAGAAATATCCATATTTGAAGCCTTGGAAATGCTGTTAATCTCTTCAGGGGTGTGAAACAACAACAGAGATGGTGTAGGATTTGAGAGAGATACCAGGAAGCCTGGTGCTTGAAAGCCATAATCTAGTTTGCAAGCCTCAAAAGTATTAGTGAGATTAAATTTCTAGTGAAGATTTTTTTTTTTTTTCACAATAAAAGGTGAGAGGTAGAGTTGAATCACCTGTTGGCATTTAGGGACAGATTTATTTGTAGCCTTAGCTGGGAGACCTGGCACTATTCACATGCAAGATTATGTGATGGATCAAAGTCCCAGTGTTTAGTTATGGTCATGCTCAAAGATCCTGAAATATCATGTCTTTATTGAATCCGTCACAAATACCATCTGCCCCAGCACTCTACTGGGAAGCCCACACCTCATTTTATGGCACACATAAGCTTCCTCATGAGAGAAAACTGGGATCTCTCTGCAGCACTTTCATACCAGATAGACTCTGGCTTGTTGGAGAGCTGTCTTCAAGCAATCACTAACAACGGCTTGCTATAGGTATATATATATATATATATATATATATATATATATATATATATACCAGATCGGTCATTTCAGTATTTCCAAAGTGTAGCCTGTAACTACTGTATGGCAAGATCTGTGCCTGCCCAAGTGTGTCTTTATGCTGCAGTCCTGACATTAGAACCAAAGAAGTATAATTTACAGCCTTGTGCACATGTGAAACCAAATATGTGATGTCTTTTTATCTTGTTCCACAGATTTGTTCTGATAGAGTTTCTTGTGAATATCAGACTACTGGCAATGCACTAGTTTTTGGGTTGGTTTTTTTTTTTTCCCTGACTAGATTTATAACCAAAACCAAACCTGGTCTAGCCCCACCTGGCCTCTGCAATGCACCATGATAAATTCTGTGGTACACCGGGATTCCTGCAGTGGCATTACTTTAAAATAGAAAACCACAAAAAAAAAAACCAAACCAAAAAAAAAAAAAAGCAAACCAAACACATAATTTAAAAAAATCATTACTGATTTAAAAGTGTGTGAGTCAATCTTGTTTGCCTACAATCCTATAGCATTTAAAAAAAAAAATATTTTGGTGACTATTCTCCTCACCATTTCAGTTCTCAGCATTTTCCCAACTCCAGGCTGTGCAAGCCAGCACTATAGAAGTTAGGAAATCATGTTAATATCACTAAAACTGTGCAGGGGTCAGCCAAGGGCTTGTGCATCAAGCTGGGGTGGAAAGGCTCATGACACCCTTGTTTCAAGAAGGTCTGACTGGCAGGTGCTCCCTCCTTTCTCACCCTGCATCAAGTCCACAGCTCATTTCTGGTCAGCTCAGCTTTCACACTGACTGGCAACCTCACTGGTATTCCAGGTCCGTGGGGCCTCCCCCACACACCCCAAACAGGCTGTCCTGCTTTCAGACCCCCCTCAACACCAGGAGAAGTGGGGAGATGACTCTGCCCTTGGACTGCTCCCTCTGGTCCCTAGCTGCTTGGTGACTTGGCAGACCAAGCCATTTTTCAGCCTGCCCCTCTTCCTGGCTGAGCTTCTCCCATGAGGAGTCCTTTACACCTTTAATAGGAAATGTTGCTGTTGCAGCATCTGTCATAGTTGAGACAGCCACAATACACAGAAAGTCACCACCCAATTTCAGAAGGCTTCAACCCGTACAGAGTCACACCGCACCACATCAGGAGGCTGCAAGCATCTGCCCTTCTTGTTCTTCAGCCCAACCTTTTATACCCCTCATGTTCATGCATTGTACCTGTGTGCCCTCTGTTCCCTTTGGTGGTTGGTCAGTACCTGGGCACTCCATGGCTCATTGCTGTCAGTGCTGCTCACCTGCTTCTCACAGCTGTACCCATTGGGGATGAGGCTTGGCTGCAGCCCCACTCCCAATTACCACAAACTCTGTACCTACAATTCCCCAATTCCCCCCCACCTTTTTTTTTTTTTTTTGATGTTTTTTTTTTTAATAAATCTATTATTTCTCTACAGGGCTCTTGCAGAAGAAATCGTAAAAATGGTACAAGTATCTCTTTTGTAGATTCCACTAACTCTGGATTGTGTCCACGTACTGACCTTGATTCACTCCTGAGGACAAGAATTCAGGTAAGAATGAGTGAACAAACCTTTCATCTCTGACTCCAGTTTTAAGCTCCAGTTAACCTGCTCTTGCTGTGTCTGGTTATAGCAATCAAATTATTAGTAAAAATATTAACTGGGCTTATTTGAATCAGTGTAAATGACTGATTAATACTGTTATAAGAATGCAGTATCTCCAGCAAGAAATTAAAATGGGTTTTTCCCCATGAAGTACACAGGAAATTTACATGGATTATTAAGAAAATAGGGAGCATTTGGCACCTTTCAGAAGGAAGTGAGGTTGGTAACAAAGCTCCTTTCACAGAACATGAGATTGATTTGTGTTGCAGGAATCAGCTTGTGAATTCTTGTTGGCATAATGAACCTGATAGCTTCACACATACTTCTGATGGAAAGGTGTGCAAAAGCTGCAGGGATCCAAGCAAAGCTTCCTTGGAAGATGTAGGCAGGCGGTTACTGCCCACCCCCTTTTCTTTCCAGATGCCCTCAATACTCTCTCAAGCCCTGCTGAGACACTCAGGCTTTCCATTCCAGCTTGGCTGGAGCTACTGTGTATGACCATCAGTCAATCTGCCCCTGCGTGGATGGAATATCAAGAAAATAAAACAACAAGGTGAAAAAATAGCTGAACTTTATTCAAATGGACTACTCCAAAAATCTAAAACTATGGGGTGGGAAATCTACATGGGGACAACCTTAGACCTAAAAAAACTTGACAACATCTTAGAACTAGAATGCTAAGAAAAACTTCATCTTGGGAAAAAAGGTTACCCATAAGTTCTCGAAAACCATGGGAGGCTATGGCTAACAAAGGGGATAGTCACTAAAACCTACAGTGGGGGACATCGCAGTGCCCGGGCTGAGCACTGCTCTCACATCCCCTTGCTCTGCTCTGCCAGCTGAGAGGCGAGCTGGAGCTGGGGACCTCAGAGCTGAGGGGAGAAGTGCAGCCTCGTCCTCTTCCAAAGGCCCCATTTTGCCGCTGTCTTCTGCCTGGGCCTCTGCAGAGAGCTGAGGCGCAGGCACAGCCGCATCAGGGCACGGTTCTGCCTCTGCAGCTGCAGCAGCTCCTTGCTGCAGCCGCGTCCCTGGCAGCAGCACCGCCCTGCAGAGACCGAGGGGCTCTGGCGCTTCTCCTGCAAGACACAGAACGGGGAGAGCGTGGGGCTGAGCCCTCTTGGGATCACTTTGGACACCCCAGGAGACACTCTGGCCTGGCCAGGCTGCCCAGGGCTGAGGCTGCAGGGAGAAGAGCTCTGACCAGCTCAGCCTGGTGTGCCTGGGGCTCAGCCCCTGGCCCTGATTCCCTCCCTAGGCCTCAAGTCCCCCTCTGCCTTGGGGCCTTGGGCAAAGTGCTGCCCAAGAGGGCGAGGACCCTTGGGATCTGACCAGCTTTTCTCCTCCATGGCGGCTCTCATGCCTCACCCGATGCAGGCTTGATTCAAGGCCTTCTTTCATGCTTACCCCTGCCCCCATCCCAACTGCCTGACACCCCTCCCTCACCTCTCCCCAGCAGCTGCAGAGCCTTCTGCCAAGGCTGTGCACAATTGCAGTCATCAGCAGCTCCACAGGCAAGGCCACCAAAGACTCTGCCACCACCATGACCCACCAGGGGGTCGTCTCAGGGCTCGTGGCCGGCTGCTCCCTGTCCTCAGGAAGCGAGCCCAAGGCGCCCATGTCCTCCTCAGGGGGGCTGGAAGGGCTGAGGGGCAGGGCCAGTATCAGGAGCACACAGGCGCTCAGAAGCAACTGGGAGCCGTCGCCAGCCATGGTGCTGCTGTAGCGTGAGCTGCCACCTCAGCACACACTCTGGCCGTGTCTCTGCACCAACTTCTGCGCGTGCTCTGGGCACAGCGACAGGCGGGGGACAGTTCCCAGCCACCCTGCTGGCCCCAGAGGCCGTGATGTCACAGAACCGTGGAATCCATTGCCTTGGGAGAACCCCGTGAGGTCTGAGCCCAGCTGGGGACCCATCCCCAACATGGCAACCCCAGCAGAGCCCTGAGGGCCACGCCCAGCCTTTCCTTGAACCCCTCCCACAATGGGGACCCCACCACTGCCCCAGGCAGACCCTTCCCATCTATTATGCCCCTCTCTGGGCAAAAGTTCTTCCGAATGTCCAACCCGCACGTCCCTTGGCACAGCTTAAAATCTTTGCTGGCATTTGCTCTCTCATGTCCTTCCCAGCTCTGAGAATGCTCAGGCACTGCCTCATCAGAAATTGCCTCTAGGCAGGAGAAGAGGCTTGGCCCATGATTGCTGCTCAACCTCTGGCCATCCCAAGGGGCTGCTTCTTCTTATTCTTCGATGTCTCTGGCATCTTGGCAGTTGGAGCACATGCAGGCCCAGAGACGGCAGCGGTGCTCAGTGAAGCCTTGGTGGCAGTGCCAGCTGGAGCAAGTGACCCTGGCACAGGAGGGAGCTGGAGCCTCACCCAGAGCCCTGCAGGAAGGAAGGACTGGCCTGGAGCTGCAGGGGGTTCTTGTGGCCCATGTGCACGAGCCAGCCCTTGGTTCTGTCCTTATAAAACCTAGTAAGTGACCTGAGAATTACTAAGGGATCAGCTGTGTGGGTTCAACACCAGCTGCTGCTGTTTTCTATGAAATGCAGCTTCAGAAAGAGTAAGCAATGGCATGTTGTCTCTGCAGTAGTGGTTCCCCCTGAAGTAGTGCTTATCTCTGTCAAGTAATCCAAAAGTTAAATTATTTCCTCAGACAGATATATTCAAACCCAAAGCACCAGCTACAAAACTAGTCTATTGCAAAGCAGAAGCATTCCTCAATTTTCCTGTTGAAATTACTCAAGGCACTGAAAATAATTCATACTTCATTGCATCAGACCTGGAGGGTGATAAGCTGGCCTAAAATTGGAAATTTTTCCTTGGAGGCACAGCCCTTATCTAAGAGTTTGTCTGGTAAAGCATCTACCTCAAAGTAGACTACAGCCATGTTATTGGGGTATTCCTGTGGGTGGCAGGAGCTGTGAGTATAAATCCTAACTAGAAAGATATAATTAAGACCTTGCAGCACCAGAACTGAACCATACTATTCTGCTAAGCCTTCCCTATTGTGGTGACCATGAACTATGCATGCAAGGTGTGAATGCTGCTGCAGATGTTGAATTCTGCAGCTGCAGGGACTCCACTGCGGAAGGTGGAGTCCTTAAAAGACAGGAGAAGCAACAGTAAATGATAAGTGCCTAAAGCACTTGATCCTTATGATCTTTGCTTTGGTAGCTTTACCTCCAGTGTGTTGCCCCAGATCAGAGCTGAGGAACTTCATCAGAGATGCCCATGGAGGGACAAGGGAGGAAATAATATTGCAGTGTGGTATTGCTATATTTGCTTTTTCAACAGGCTCTAGTCATTAGTGTCATCACAACCCTGGAAAATCACTGAAAAAAGATATCTGAAGGAAAACCTCTTCCTTCCTAAGCACACAAACATACACAAGCAGAGTCTTTTGGATCATGCCTTCAGATAAACAGACATCATAAAGCCTCAGTTTCATTTTATCTCCATTTTAGCTCCAGGAAAAAAATTGCTGCTTCTGCCTGCAGCCTAAACAATTCACTTTGCTGCCAAGTGCCATCTCAAAAAGAGGAACAGTATAAACTAATTTCATACCTATTCAGTTCAATAATAGGTATTGTTCTAACTATACCGCTAGTGATAAGAGACAGAACAGCTTATTTGCCATTGCTAAGCAACTGTTAAAACAGTGTGTAAAATTCAGCCTGCTCTAATGGGCTGATAGAAATCAGTGTCTGAAGTTCTTGTTTGCATTAGGAAGTCAACAATAATTGTCCTTCTCTATTAACATGCATTTAATCTGGCTGCATCAGATTCAATCAGAATTTGGTCTTAATGGTGTTTGGAATGGTCTGTTCTCCCTTAGAAAAAAATATTTAACCATAATGCATTGACCTGCTTTAATCCTCTTGTTTTGTTTTGATGCAGTGATGAAAGCAACACAGGAAAAATAAGGTAATATGAAACGCTTTGCAGAAATAAAAGCTGATGTTGTGAATGGTACCAAGTGGTAAGACAGAGTCTGAGGTATTTAGATATGGTTCCACCAATCACAAGATGGCATTTGTGTCTGAGATGCAAAGACATCTGCAAACCCCTTATACATTTGGAAAAACAGAATCTAACAGATTCTAATGCAAAATAGATGTGCATAAAACCATGGGATTTTTTTTCTGAGCTTAATTTATGAGTTCAGATTTTAGTAATTTCTGTACATCATTTAGGAGAAGGGACTTTGGAGGCTCTGATCATGCTTTACTGAGATAAGGAATGGGCAAATGAATAAAAATGCAAAGTAAGAAATGTTGCACAAGAGGCTCCTGCATTCATAAGCACTGCTTCATAGCTGCAGAATTATTTCTGTGACCTAAAAGGAGAATGCATTATTATGAGAGGATGATACCTCCTCAGATGCTCTGTTCCCTGTGTGAAAGTAAAGATGCATGAGTAAGTAATGATGCATAAGCAGAGGGACTGAAGACTGACTGATGCTGGAACTGGAAATCTGTCCTGGTACTCAACACTGCTCCATTGCTTTTACTGGTACATAAACATGATTAACACACCTGTCAGCAATCCCATCACATCCATCAGAATCACCACTGTTTCCTGTTAAGTAAAAGCTTAAATGCTCTGTTGGCACAAGCTGAGAAAATCAGAACTTTGTTCCATGCAGGTGAAACAACATTGCCTTGCTCAGCCCACTGTGCCTCACACCATGACTTGCAAGAGACAGATCTTGGTGTAACAACAGAAGAGTAAGTGCTTTGAAAGACAGATTTCAGCCAGTGCCTGAGTCAGAAAACAAACTTGTCACATAATGATATGAAAATGTGGGGTAAAAAGTTGAGATCGTCCCTCCGTGAAGCTTACGGCAGCGTCTGAGTCACCACAGGACATGAGAAAGCTGCCGGCAATGGCATGCAAAGCAGGCTGGAGCTGAATTCTCCTGTTATGTAACTCCTACGTTAGCATCTTCTCTGTTCCATATATAAACCAAAAAAACATTAAAAAGCTGTTGCTGAAAGCAGTGCTTTTATTTATTCATTTGTATGAGCCAAATGTGACTTAAAACATTAGATATTTTCCACATGAGCTTTAGTACAGGACCAGACACTTTCTTTGCTGGAATTGATGAGACCATTTATTTCTGGACTCATTAAAAGGATGTTTGCACCCCCTAGTGTATAAGAATTTGCAAGAAATCAGGTTCTTCTAATAGCATTAGCTAAATGAGGATGTTTAATATTAAGCCATAATAAAATCCCCCTGCTACACTCTTAAGTAATTTCAAGGGAAAGAATCATAAACTCAAAGATTATCTTAGGTGCAATCTCTCATGTCTCTGACCTCAACAACTGTAGGACCTGAAAATTGGTTCTACTGAGTTGGATTTTTATCTCACTGGAAGATATCAGGGACTTACAGTTCAAAAATGAGACTGTACTGAAACCAGAGAATCAAATCCAGACCATTTGAGACTCAGGGATGTTGCATCCAGCATCAGCCCGTTAGTGAGATATTGTCTGTAGCTTTGTTTAACTGAAGGACAGATTTCTTTGGATTGAATTTTACTCCAGTTAACAGAAACTGTGAAAATGAGAGGCAGGCACTTCACTGCTCTCCAAGAGCTACTGCCCAAATTGGCACAGGTATGCAGACCTCTCAATTCTGACAGTGGCCCGCATCCTGCTGTTTGGAGCTAGGTCTTAAAACACTTTTGAAAAGACTCCTTACAGCTGTGGATTCCTTTGTCATTCTTCAGATGTGACTTCACTTATGGTGTTAAACAAGGCAGACCTTGTCCCTGGGATGAACCAACTGAACTCCCCTTGCTGGGACCCAAAGTGGCAGCTCAGCTCCCTGTGTCCAGTGGGAGTCTGGAGCCTGAGTAAAGCCCAGGTGCTCCTGGAACCAGTGTGAGTCTGGAGCCTGAGTAAAGCCCAGCTGCACCTGGAACTAAACCAAACCCAAGTGCTGGCTCCTGTCTGTTGAGTGTGTAAAGGGAATGGCTTATGGGAGCACTTTGGGGTGAAACTTGCACTGACTTTTGAAGATTCACTGTGTGACCCAGACCTCTGTAGCATAGCCTGGTATGTGCTGTTTGCTGCCTGTCACTCGTGTGGGCAGGCTCTGATCTGACCAAATTCCACATGTGTTCTCTAGAATTCCTCTGCTCACCCCTTTGCCGAAAACAGGATTTCACCATTTCCCCAGAGGTGTCCAAAACCCAGTCACTGCAGCCTTGGCAAGTGTCTGACAATCAGAAGTATGATACAGCCAAGGAAAAAGAGCCAACTGTTTTCATTATCCAAGCAGAATTAAATGTAAAAAGCAAACAAATTGCATAAATGATGAAAATTATATTATTAGATTTTTAGATTTACTTTCATTATCTAAGTAGTTTCTTATAATAAGTGTACTCTAAAATACGACTTTCAGTCAGTGCTATTTACTATATTTAAACCAGACTGATTTTATTTACTGTACTATGCTTGTTAGCTCCTCCAAGCCACTTTATTCTGTAATTTTGGGCTTTCTTTCAAAGAAAAGAAACTTGGCTTTTTGACAGAATAGTCCTTAATAAGTCACAACTAAGAAACTGCCAGGAGCTGTGATGATGACTTCTGTCAGGTATTATTTTCTTCCAGAGAATGGAGTTATCATGATATTAATGAAGAGTTCTTGGTGTCATTTGTGAAACTAAATAACAGTAATAATGTCATATATAAAAAGAACCAGCATATCACTGCTAAGGGCCCCAAAAGAATTACATTTCAAGGTTCAGTAATACCAGTGTGATATAAAGCAGGATAATGGTATAATGAGAACATGTTTTAAAAATTACATGAACAAAAAGAAAATTATACTGGCATGTACAGGTGTCAATTTTAAAAGCAACCCTCTACTCATATTTTGAAAATTAAATCAATCTGCTTTAGAAGCTGGACTAGTTACTTGCAAATGCCTTTCTTTTTTGTTTAATTTAAAAAGCCCAGATCTTTCCATATAACTTAATTTCTTGTTGGAGCCTTTTTTTTCCACTATCATTACCAGATACTCAGTATTGTGATTTTTGTGGGACAAAATTCCAGCTGCAAAACTACTGAAGTTCACAAGCTCTTCATTGTAATTAAGAAAATGCTGGTGCCATGTGTCTGATTTCTAGGAACAGAAAGAAAAAATATTTCCTTCTGCAGATTTCACTGAAGTTAGGCTGTGATTTTACTGCTTGGTCCTGCTTGATTCTTTCAGTGGCTCATGAATATGGGACTGGGGTCACAGGCTGCAGAAATGTTGAGAGTCAGGCTGAGGTTCAGATGCAGCTTGACTTGGAGATGATGGTCATCACTCTCACAGCTTGTCTGAAATGAGTTGATGCAGAAGATACTGCAGTTTTAATGCTGCTGGCAATGCAATAGATACTGCTATTGACAGTAAGCAAGCAGGAGACTGCTTGAAGTTTCAACAACTGGCCCAAGTGAACACTTGAATTCTTTTCCCACCTGAAATTGAGGTGTTTTATCAGGACAATATGGTAGTATTGGTACAGAGTCTGTTACTGGGATATAGAGCTCCTAAATTTCGACTAGAATAGCCCCAGGGTTCTAAACTAGCCACATAAGAGCAGTGCAGATAGGAATCAAGAAAAACTTCCATTACATATAAAAAGAAGATTTGGGCAAGCCAGCAAAATCTGTCCATCACACCTGTCATTTTTCACAGGAGGATGTCAACATAAAATGTAGATAGAGAAGTATGACACACACCTTTCCAGGGATTAAGCTGAAATCAAATGAAAGAATGGAAGATGTGATAATTCCCCTGCTCCAAATAGTGAAAATAACTGAAAAATTTGTAGCTAGGACATGGCTTGTCATGAAATATGCTGGCTACATTGAAATTCCATATAAACTGAAATAGGCCTTTGTTCTTGAGGCTCTGAAAGAGACTGCCACACTTTTCTGGTCCTCCAATAATGCCCAATGTTGTTTACACAGGAATGTCAGAGTGAGTTGTTTCTACTCCTTACAACATTCCACTACGTAAAATTAAAATATAGATGAGACAGATCCTTGCAATGATTATAAACCCAGGACTGTCTGAGATCATACTCAAAATGTTGTTGTTTTTTTTTTTTTTTCATTTTTAGGAAACCTCAATCTTACTTGTTAGCGGTGAGATACTGAATTTCACTTAATAACCTGTTCTTGTCCCTTTCGAATACTAATATGATTTATTGTTAATATTAGGGTGTGTATGAATATTGTTCATATTTCCTGCTTCAGGATGGCTGAAGGATTCAAACTTTTGCAAAGATGCAAATACTTGGTCATATTTCCCAAAAGCCTCATGCCACTATTATTCCAAGAGGCATCACCTTAAAGTCTTGGAGAGAAACCACTGTGGTTAATGCAGTTTGGCAAGCCAGTGTAATATTCACTGCATTACCTTGACGTGGTTTAATGGAATGAGAAGAATGCACTGTGTGTCAAGGAAGATTACCTGGTGACCCTTGCTGTAGCTTGATGCCTGTTCTTAACTGGATAGCTATGAAATAGTGTGGAAAATCTTATATGAACTCCACTCCTCCTGGCTCTGTCCCATAGGAAACTCATTTCCTATCAGTTTGTCTATTAAGGAAAAAAAAAACAAAAAACAAACCCCAAAACAAAAGAAGCTTGCTTTAGTGTTTTCATTTGCTACAGTATTATTTCAAACACACAACAGAACTCTGTTGAGCCTTCCTCCTACCATACCCCCCAATGGAAAGATAAACCAATAATGGAAGTGAATACAGAAAAAATTAAATATAGGGAAATGCAAAATATACTTATTTTTATTGTGATGAGAAGCTAAGAGACTGTTGCAGTCCCTTTTTGCAGGAAGCAGTCTTGGTCTGCTTTCAGGAAATCCCTTCTTTCCTCAGAAAAGAGATTTGCAGAGTGAACTTTTTAGCTGTGTAATATAAGGGAACTAAATTTTAACCCCCTCCATGCATAAATAGATTAATTGTGAGTGACGGCTGGAAAATTAATTTAATGTTTTTGAAAAACACTGGATGATGTCAAAAATCTTCTGTTGATTCGCTTCAGAAGAGGCATGTCCTCTTCCAAGGATCTCACCCCCAACCAAGGGATCAAATTGGTAAGCAGTGTGCAGGGCGGATCATTTTATTCTTTGGCTCATCTATTCCGACTGCCAGGAAGATTCCCAGTCAGTGGCAGCCCCAGTAAGCGCACACAGAGGTGCAACCACCCAACTTAACTACTTAGGAGCTGGGTCTTCCCTTGCTTTGGTGGGGAATGTAGGCAACTGGTTGGGGCAGATCTCTGGAGCCTCACATGCTGATCCTGTAAACGCATCTCTTTAGATTTGTTCCAGGAAACTTGCTGGTCAGACATCTGCAGCATGGCTCCAGCAGGACCCTTCTGCTTTGGTACCTCACTGTCTGTGGGAAAGAGGCAGCCGGGTGCAAGGTACCGGGAGAATGCAGTGTCCCTGCTGCCCCACCCACGGCCTTGTGCTGGGCTCCCAGCCCAAGCCACGGCCAGCTCAGGAGCAGGAGCAGTCTGTGGATGGATGTGAGTAGACCTAGGCTCAAAGCTTCCAAGAGCTGGAACACTGGCACCTCTGACACAATAAGGGCTAGCACGCTGCTCGTGCACAGGGATGTTATTTTGGCAACATGTTGGGAGTGTCAGTTCCTGAAAAAGGTGGAAAACAGTAAAGAGACAGGTCCTCAGTACCTCTCTTTGATGTCTCCGATAACATGAAAGGCAGCCTGTGCCACTGTTCTGGTACGGTGACATTAAAAAAATCAAAAAAGAAATGGAAATCGTTTGCCATAGAGGAGATCCCTGCAATTTGGCTGTGCTCCTGATCTGCAAAGCTACTTTTCTGATTTCTCTCATTAGCCCAGCTGCAATATGTGCAGAGGCAGATTATGTATCAGGCCAAAATATTAATGTTCACAGCGTTAATGCTTTGGAGCCTTTAAAATGAAGAGCACTAACAGAAAAATCTTTTCAATCCTTTCATATAAAATCCCATCATTCTGAACTGACAAAAATAAATGCAGTGAACTTTCAGTGATATTGTGCCATATAAAAGGTTATTAAAAATGTATTTGAAGGACTAGCTTTGTCAATACTAATGCACTGAAGAAAGGGAGGGCTTCCCACTACAGGCACTGATGTACAGACTTAGTGAGGGAGTGATTACTGCAATAAGAGATTCTGGTAGCTTTAAGTTAGACAGCGTTTTTAGACTTCATATGCAAAGAATCGCCTTCAGTTATAAAAAGATGAGTTACTTAGTAATACTGAGGTTAAATCAGAATATGTGTTTAAAGAAATTCTGCCAAGCAGATATTGGTTTGGCTCTGGAAATGTATTTGAAAGATGGGGTGGGAGAGATAAAACATAGCAGTGTAGAAGAATAAAAGAGTACTGGTAGGAATGTAAATGATTTATTAGTTTATTTCTTGATTCTTATTTCCACAGTAATCAGGAGGGTTTTTAGAGATGATCTGTACATTCCCTAAAGTGATATGAACACAGCAACAAAGTGCCAGGGCATCAAAGTTTTAAAGCACAATTGCCTCCACTTTGAGAACTGAGTCCACTCTCTTATCTTGAATTCAGACACCTCTGACCTTGCCACTCGTTTTGGACTAAATAACTATTTAATCAAGGTTCAGTATTACTACAATGGGGTTTTGGTGCCTGTCTTCCAAGACCAAATGAAAACCAGTCAATCTTATTTCATTGACACAAATCAGCCTAGAACAAAACAATAGCAGAAAGAAAAAAACAGTATTTCAAACCTTTACATTCAGTCATTTAAAAATATTATAAGAGGAGTAAGAATTTATTTTAAATTATAATTGTGGGCTTTTTTTGTTAGTGCTCCCTCTGAAGAATACAGAAATCACTCTACTCCTCCCATTGGTATATGCTGCCACTTCCAGTTTTGCTCTCCTCAAGTATCACAAATGGGGCCTTTCTTTCAGTGTCTGAGGGAAGATGAACATATTTGACTCCAGGAATCAGTCCCTGGTGAAGTGAGAAGGTAAGTGCCAACTGCCTCAGCTGTGCTGACAGCTCTCTCACAGGTTTTGTACAGTCCTGTCTTTCTGAGCCTCAGCTCCTAAGGCAGCTGTGTTCTGTATTGCTTTCTTTTCAGTGTACAGTAGTCTCCTTTTCCCAGGTTAATTGAATAAATGGAATGCCCATTAGTTCTTGGGGCCTGTGTATCTTAAGGATGCAAGGGTTTTAAATAATAAACCCAGTACAATTGTCCTTGTTCAAAGAGGGTCCCTTTGAACTATAGCTGGAATGTCTGGCAGCTCCTGCCCTAGTGGTGAAAGGTCCATCCCCATCAGGACTTAAAAAACCTTTCTGAAATATTTTCTGGCAGTTGGGCCTTAGCAGTGATGTGAGGTAGCAGAAGAACACAGCAAGTGTTTAAGAGGACAGTATGGTAACATGTAACAAGTTTTCATAAATTATATTTTTGGTTTGGGGCTTTTTGAGTGTTTGGGGCTTTTTAAAAATAATGTTTAAATATGTTCTGGACTTCTGGGCATTGATGCACTTGCATGATAGTCTCCAGCAGGGATTTTATTGATTTTTCCAAGTTCATAGATAGGCATGTAGTAATTCAAGCTGAGCATGTAGAATGGAGTCAAAAATGCATGGTCTTTTGCAAGGCAATGGCATTTTTCTGTTTGCCAAGGTGTGACAACTGATCATGACAATATTATCTTAATAGCAAATAATCTGTAGATCTGTAGTTTGCTACAATGTAGTGCTCTTAAACTTCCACTGTCTTACACATGTGCAGATAGGACACACACACCATCTAGAAAAGCTTTAAAGCTGCCACTGGCAGTCATCACAGTTTTGAAAACTGAAAAGTCTGAACCTGGCTTAGTATCAAGCATGTCTCAGAGGAGACATGTCCTGAAAATAACACAAAAAATAATGTATGATTCATGCATACATCTGTAATTTTAACATTAATATCTTTTTCATGATGACTAGAACTACAACTTACACTTTGTTGTTATTTCCAGAGTAGAGAATTGAGATGAAGTGCTTAGTAGATTCTAACACTTAATCTTCACTGAATATTTTCACAAAACTTCAAATATACATACATGTAATGAGTATCACTCAATGGAGAAAATGGACCTGCCCCCTGTTGTTCCGTTGTATCTACTATCCAGCTGCTGCATGGAGCTTTGTTTTATGAGTCAGCAATAATTTTTCAGTGTTTATTTCAAATTTCACTGATGTCATTTATTTAAAAACTATCAGGGGGTTAATGTGGGAAGATAATTTGAAGGAAAAAATCTTTGGGCAGAAATCACATATGCCCAGGATACTGCAGACCCTGATGCTGCTGTGGACTTTGAGGTTTATTTCCATAGTGCAACATTCTTTGATTCAAGATTTTATTAAGCCAAGCTAGGTTTACAAGCTCCGCCACTGTATCCCTCTCCCATCCGCTGATCCAAGTCTGAATTCTATATAAAGAGATGTCAGTACAGAATGAAGACAGGGCCCTGAATATAGCTTCTGAAAAGTATATGGCTGCAATAATTTTATCCACCATGACGTTTTAAAAAAATGTCCAGGCCATTCATAAGTGATCATAGACCTCTCGCTAATGTGTGCTGTTAGCAGTGATGACACCCAGCACCAGCACTGGACACCAGCAGTACAATTAGACGGGTCCAAAAGCATGGCTGCTTCCACCTTTTAGCAATCAGCTGATGCTTCTGAATTCCATAACCTCTGTTAAAGTTGATCTGTTAAAGAAATACTCTCTAGGGTCCAGGCTCAGCGCTGCAAGGCATCATTCAACAAGTGATGCTCAGAGGCCCCGGGTAGCAGCTCTGCCCCGCAGCAGCTTTGCTCAAACTTCCTAAGAACACTCAACCTCTGCAGAAAAAAAACCACCCTCTGTTACGACAGGGTTTTCTACTCCTACAGATCAGGCTGTATGCCAGACATCCGCCCACCCACCCCATATTTCTCCTCCAGTGCCTTTGCTGGCTCGGCCAGACGTGCTCATTCCATCGCTTTATTTCCTCTATTGCAGCGGGCCCAGGGACACTCCCGCGGTCCGGGCCCTCCCCGGCAACCGCGGCGGCCGCCGGGCAGTGCCGGGAACGGCGCCCCGGTGCTGGCGGGCGAGAAGCGGGGCAGGGCGGCTGGCGGCTGCCGCGGGCAGAGCGGACGGACGGGGCGGCGGGCGGCTGCCGCGGGCAGAGCGGATGAACGGGGCGGCGGGCGGCTGCCGCGGGCAGAGCGCACGAACGGGGCCACGGGCGGGCTCCCGGCGCGTTCCGGGAGTTTCCCGGCGGGCCCGGAGCGGCTCCCGGCGGCCCGCGGGCTCCCCCCGGCGGCGGCGACCGGGCCGCTGTGCAGGGCGGGCGCCGCAGGGCCAGCGGAGGGCGGGGCCGGCAGCGCGGGGCCCGAGGCGCCCGGCAGGGGGCGGCGGGGGAGGGCCGGGACCGGACTTAGACACAGCCGGGACGATAATAGAGCGGCGGCTCCATAGCTCAGTGGTTAGAGCACTGGTCTTGTAAACCAGGGGTCGCGAGTTCGATCCTCGCTGGGGCCTGAGGGTTTTGGTTTTTTTTTTTTTTTCTTTCAGAGTGGCACAGGTTTTTATTGCACTCGCGACCAACAAGCCCGATTTGGGGTATTTTGGTGGTGGCGGACTAGAGCATGCGTGCAGGCTCCGGGGGCGTCCTGTTAAAGGAAACGCTTTGGAAGCAAATGCCTGCTGTAAAACCTGAATGTTAACGTTACCAGCGGCCGCCAAATTAACTGATGGCAGTGCTTCGTGCCGGCAGGGGAGTGGAGGGGGAGCAATAACCTCTTTGGGAAGCAGCGTGGGAATGGCTGAGTAAATATTTGCACAGCTCATGTCACAATTTTCCTGATGGCAGCTTTGGCAACATGCTGTTAGGGGTTTAAAGGGAACAAATTGCCCCTGGGTGGAGAATAAGCTGGACAGGATTATCTGAATCTTCACAGCTTGTCAGGGAAGCCAGGCTGTTAGGTTGATTTCTGTGCTGGAGGCTGGACAGCGGAGGTGTAATGATTCTTTGCCCCCTTTTTCTCCCCACTTTTTAGGTTATAGGAAGAGCTAGAAAGCCCCCCACAAATCGCCTTGAGCACAGCACTTCAAAGATACGCATTTGGGTTTTTTTCAGACACCTTGTCAGCAGGGTGTTTGGTTTCCAGCACCGTAATCACGGCAGCGATCGTTATTGCCATCAAAGAGGGCAATTAATACAGGCGCTCCGGTGAGGAGGAAGGCGCCCGGCGGTGCGGGGCCCGGCGGTGCGGGGCTGCTGAGCGCAGGTAGCTGCCGCAGGCTGCGCCTCAGCGCCCCGCAGGCGTCGCGAAGATGCGTGGGCTGCCTCGTAGCACTGCAGCCCGTGTTATACCCTCACAGCTCCTAGCACAGCTTCTCTCCAGCCTCCTTACTCTGCTGAGCGGAGATCAAAGCCGTGAGGATAGGATGTAGATGGCTGGGTAAGTTGCCATTGCCGTGGTGAGAGGAGCAAGGGGCTGACAGGCTATTTCTCCCTTATGACTGAAGCTGTGCTACGCCACGAGGCACACATTTGAATCTGCAGTGCTTTCGGGTACTTACACCTAAGAGGTTGCATGGAATGACTCCTTGTTTGCTACACTGCCTCCCCACCCCATCTGGGAAAACAATGCTTGATCCCAATCTCAGTTTTACCAGCTGACTACCATCCTACACAATTCCTTGGTTCAGCAGTCTTCCCAGAGTCCTTGTGACAGATCCATGGAGGTGGTGCTAAAACCCATTCCTTGGGAGGCTCTGTTCTCTCCGGGGGGTCTGGTCGGGGCTGGGTACAGTGTTGTTTCTGCGTTATCTGCGTTAGGGCACTAGCAGATCCCTGGGATGGTACAGATGGCCTGCAGAAGTCACACGTGTACTTCAGGAGGCTGCGTGGACTGCTTCGTCTCTCGCAGGATCCTCCAGAACGAACATGCAGGAGCTCCTCAAGCGCTGGTCCCGGCGCAGCCCAGGGCGTCAGTGTCCGGCAGCAGGGCTTCAGCCACGGGCAGAAGACCATGCACCGAGGCTCGGCTGCAGAGTTCCCCACGTCGGCGAAGCACCACACGAACAGGGCTCAGCTATTCCCGTTCGCTGGAGCTACACATGTGAGCTGGCGCGGGTGCTTTCCGGAATGCTCGGTGTGCCCTGCGAGGTGGGGCTGAGCCCCGTGTCCGCACTCGAGCGGCGCCGTCCCCGCTAGGCCGTCCCGCGGAGCCCCGGGCGCTGCCGGGCCCCGCGTTACATAAGCGGCGGAGCGCGGCCGATGCCGCCGGAGCCCTCCAGGGGGAGAGCCAGCTCCTAGGAACGGGAGGGAGGGAGGGGAGGCGGCTCCTCCAGCGGGCGGAGCGCGGCCCGGCCGGACACGGCGCCGGGCACGGCGGCGGCGGGAGCGCGCCGGGCGCTCTCTACCCTGGGGCGCGGGCGCTGCCAATGCACAGTTTTTTGCGGGTGCGATCGAATTTTCATTTCCAAAGTTGTTTCTTCACAGTTAAACAGGCCCTGTTCTAGCATAGCAGACTTCAGAGTCCTGGCGGTATTCTGCTGCCCTTGCACAGCGCAGACAGCGAGCCGCGCTCCTGCCCGCAGCCCCGCGGCCGACCGGGCTGAGCGCTCCGCTCCAGCTCCCCCTGGGACCCGGCAGTGCTGCCCACGGCAAGAGCCGGCGGTGCCGCCTCTCCTCTGCATCCACGCGCAGGCATGAGGGGAAAGCAGGAGATACACCCGGGCCTTCCTCCGAGCTGGTCTTCCCTGCCTTCTCCATCTCCAAGGGACGCCTGTATACCATTCCCTGATCCCACCCAAGGAGTGACCCCAAAATTTCCTTCATCCTCTATGTGTGGTGTCATCTGCACTTCATTTCTAGCTATAAAGGAAGCTTTATTTGTAGCTGTTGCTACTGAAGGTGAGAAATGTGTCAAAGCTTTGCTCAAAAACAATGAGGTGACCTTCACTAGGTCCAGTGATGCAGTCATTAGTGTTGTCATTAGAAAATATCTGTACAGTTTGTTTCTCCAAGCTGTGATGAGGAGCCTGGATAGTATTAATTGTGTTTCCATTTTAGACTGCTAGCTGAGCCCCTGAGAATTACCACGGTGTCTGGAAAGACAGATACCTTGCCGTCGCTGCAAGGCATTCTGAACTCAACGGAGATATTTCTCCTTGTTATGTTTTTTTCCAGGAAATTTATACCCATCTGCTCAGTTCAGCAGGAGGTCTTAGACAAGAAGAGACTGTTTGCTTCATGAGTCTACTATTTTTCTTTCCAGATATGTAACAAAAATATTATATATCTAAGCATATTTTACTGCAGTGTGGTGTACTTTTTGACAATGAGAATAGGGAATTAAAGTCAATGGCTAGTGAAACTGGTTTTGTCAAAATTACATATAATGAAATATAAACACTTTCAATATTCCACATGATTTAATATTTTGCAGATGCTGTCAAAAGAACATGAATTTCTGAAGACCCCTAATAACCTCTCTCATACCCAACTTCAAGCACTTTCTAAACCCAAGATTAGTAAAGAATGTTTCTATTGAAAGGAACTAAAGAAATTCCCTCTAATGTTTCTGTATTATTATTATGTGTATCTAAAGCACTTTCTGCAAGTGTTTTAGTTTGATACCAGAATTTTGATGTGTGCCAGTGAGGTTAAGCCAAAAATGAAAGTTCAGAGGTTTGTTTTTGGCTTTTGTTTTCATTGTTTGTTTGTTTGTTTCCCCTGACCTAATGCAAATACAACCATGAAGAAAGTCTTCAGTGAGCAGTAAGAAATGTTTATTTCTACTAACCTAGGGTGTTAACAGTAACACCGAAAGGAAAAATGTGTTTGTCTTCTAAAGATACAATGTTTAGTTAGACATTGCTCTTTTACTTTTCTTCTAATTGCTACAAGAATACAAGCTGTCCTGCTTCTGGTCAGGTTCTTGCATGATATTCCACAATTTGATGCCTGACCTCCCATCTTTACAAATTTAACAACCCTATTACGTTGTATAGAGTTCCTTTCATAGGGCGTCATTAACAAATTTGCAAGAGTTGTTTGAAGATCAGTAGAAAGAAGTCTGTGCACCACAATCACCAAGTACAATATTGACCCAGTGTGGTTCATCCTCACCTCTAGACTGAACTGTTTCCTTGAGCCTTTTCCTCCTTGTCTGCCAAGGAATTTCTCCCTTTTAAAAGGAAGTAACTAAAATAGTGCTGTTCAAGATGAGACTCAGGCCAAATGCATCCTCAGATGAAGTGGGAGCTAAATGCAGTAGGAGTTTGAATGATGATGCAAGGCCATCTTCACAGGGGAGTGACATTAAATAAATCTGTGATTACTGGTATTCTTGGCAAGAGGCTGTATTTTCGAGCCAGTTAGCTGTGGATGGAGAGACAACGAATGAACCCACCTGGCTTCACGGTATTTACTGCAAGGATGCTTAAAAATAATGGGGGACTCTGGTAATGAAAAAAATGCATGTGAATTAAATCATTCACTCTTTGCCAGGGTAGTGACTATTGTGTTTTAAAGCAAAGCAGTGTTTTCTGTATTTTCAGGAAGTCTTTCCTAACACTTGAAGCATAGAAGAAAAGCAAACCGAGATGTCTTGTTGCAACTCCCCAAAATATTTAACTAACTGCACAAGATATGATACTAACCTTGCATTTACTTTAATATTGGTGTTTGTCTTTAGATTTTGATGGTGCACTTCACTAGAGAGATTCTGTCTTAAGATAAAACATGGCCTTTTCCCATGCAGTTTATAATCTAATGATGGAAACACCGGGTTCTGGCAGTACAGAATATAGGCATGATATAATAGGCTTGAATATTAAGAAATGCATACAGCAGTAGAGGGGATGCTCCTTTAAAAATCTTGTGCGTGTGTGTGTAATTTATTATGACTTAAGAATGTCTGAAAAAGAGCAAGAGGGCTTGAGTTCAGAAAGGATGGAGTAGCATTGATTTAGAAACTATATATGTTATGTATAGACAAAAAAAGGTCCCTCCTGACCTCACTTAATGGACTCTTCAGATTATTGCAGTATTTCTGGCTTTCAAGTGACAAAAAATTAGCATGCAAGTAGAATTATTCTTAGGGACAAGTTGAAGTTTAAATAAAATTTAGAACTGCTGCTTTAAAGTATTAGGAAAAAAAAGAACAGATAATTCAGCTCTCTTGCCTGCTTTTTTTGTACTGGTTCTCTAAATCTATCCAGTTCCAGCTTACCTTAATATGGACATAAACTAATTCAGAGACTGTAAATAGAGAACCTTTATTATAAAATAAAACTGAGATCAACTGTGTCAACTTCTGTTTGAAGCAGAGAGGCTGCTCTGCTGACAACAGAGCTGTCAGAAGACTACCTAATGCTCCTTGTATCTGACTGTCAATCTGCATATGTCTGATTAGCTCTCAGACAGACCCAGTACATAAGTAAAGCATATTTGTTCCTTCTGAAGATAAACAGTGTTGAGGCTACTCACCAAGTTACCGACTATTTTTGGACAAGAATGGTGTTGCTTGCATTCCCTGCTGTGTTTGTGAGACTTGTTAATAACCATGGTGCCTGCACATGTAAACAGGCACAAATTGCAGTATGTTTATTCCCTCCTGACAAGAGGTAATGAACACATCTGCTCGTTCCTGCCACAGAAAGAACCTTAATCCATACCAAAAACTATTTCTAATAGAAATTAGTACAGAGCAAAACCACAAGGATGAGTATTTCTCACTGCATGTAACAGCTATATAGAGATATGTCTCTACCAATACACTAATATTTTGTTTGATTGAAAAAAACACATAACTGAAAACTCATACAACTGACCTATGCAATTATATGACTATAAGTATGACCACATCCTTCTGAAGAGTCCTCAAGGCAAGAAGACTAAGGGGTTTGTTTAAGCATTTGATTTGCAAATGAACAATAGTATTTGCATCCAGCTATCAGTCTGGGTGTTATTTGTAGTATAACTTCTTCACTACTTTTTGATAATTATTCAGTTAAATGGTAAATGTTTTTAGTGAGTTAAGAAAGAGTTTTGCTTTCTGGTACAGAGGACCTTTAGTAACGAACCCTTCAGCCAGCAGGCTGCTAAGAAAAATTTGAGAAACCTCTCCCTGCTTCTCTTATGTGTTGAACATACAGGAGTTTTCCCATTATTATTATATTTTCCCTTAAATTTAATGAGTTTCCTGTGCTCTGCAGATCCATTGTCCTGTGAAGCTGATAGAAATGCTGGTGTATTTTGGTCCTCTTTCAATGAATAATAACCCTTATTCAGTGTTGAACTTTACAAATGGCAGTCACAGTGCACATGCAGCAGATCTCCAGGGCAATCAGATGTGTGTGTGTGCCAGCAGACTGTTCACGTCACCTTGCAAAGAAGGGCTGTTTGAGTCTACTAGATTTTTTTTAACTTCTAGTCTGGATTAATTGGGAAAAATAAAAAGCTTGTTCAGATGCTATAATTAGCCTGCTTAATAACTGCAGACTCCTTACCAGCAGGACAGCCATAACAAAACGTGAAAATGCCATCATGACTGTTATAAAATCATTTAGTTGCCCCTTGAAGACATTTCTGTTCAGTGCTGTCTGAGCAGTGTGTCTGCTGCCTTCTCTGTGTAGTTAGAGGGTACAAGCTCTTGGAGTTCAGGAGCTTGACATCTTCAGTGTCCAGCACCATGGACTGCTTTTTCTTTTAGCAAGCTGACCCTCTCAACTTTGCTCCAGCTGTAACTTACGGGTACATTATGGAAGTTTGAACTCAATGTGCAGACTCTGAGCCCGAGGTGGTCCTTCTGGACTCATGCTTCCCACTTGCTGAAGTGGTTTACTTGTTCCAGATTTGAGCCATGAAGAAACCCAAAATGTGGACCTTGTGGATGATGGAGTTAATGTTTGATAGAAGGCTTGAGTTCTGAGCAATCACCGCAACAGAGATGTAACTGGAGACAGTTTGGTAGCTGGGACATTCTGAAACACCACTGTTGCTTGTTTAGCTGAAAAATGTTGCTCAGCTAATTCAGTGAATCATAGAATCATAGAATGGCTTGGGTTGGAGGGGACATTAAAGATCATCTAATTCCAACTCTCCTGTCATGGGCAGAGATACCTTTCACTCAACCAGGTTGCTCTCAGCCCCATCAAACCTCTCCCTAAACACTTCCATATGCGGGGCATCCACAGCTTCTTTGTGGATCTCTGGACAGTCTTTGTCAGCATCTTGCCATTCTCACAGGAAAACATTTCTTCCTAATATTTACTCTAAACAAAACCCTCTTTTATCTTAACAAGACTTAATGTCTTGTCCTGTGAAAAGTCCCTCTTCAGCCTTCTTGTAAGACCATTTATGTACTGAAAGGTACAATAAGGTGTCCCCAGGCTGAACAGCCCCAACTCTCTCAGCTTGTGAAGCTTTTCAAATTATCACCTGTGAGATTATTATCATTACAGTGCTAACACAAATAGCCTACATTCCAAGTTCTGAGCAGCAGAGAAGAAATCTCAGCATGGGGCCATGTCTGAACCTGATAGAAACTGTGGAGATAAACCCTTGACATTAGAATCAGGGTTTTTAATGTCTAGTTTTCAATGTGATTGTCATCTCTCTGCCCCATTCTGCATAGCTTGCTTGGCATAACTCTGTATGCTCAATTCCCCTCCAGGCACTTGATGAAAAAGCAGACAGCTGAACATTACAAGTAATGTAATAATATGTAATATTACAGGTCCATTACGGGTAATGTAATAATGCAACCCTCATAAACTGGTGGTGTTACAGTGCACAGCCTCATAAAGCATGGACAGGCTGTGTTCCAGCTGTGCTTCAGGGGAGGGGGATGCTTGCTCTGCAGCTGTGAAGGGGAATTAGTAACTGCATTCGACCACAGTAGCATCAATCATGAAGAATCAATTCTTGCTCCTCCCCTCAGAGCTGCAAAGTGCCAGGGGCCAGCTGCCCTCAGAGAGAGTTGATAAACACATCTAAGGAAATGTCAGACTGGTTCAGGCAAGCCTAATACTCCTAAACCACTACTGACAGAAGCCTGTATCTCATCCAGCCCTCAGTGGTGCTGCTGTAACAGCTAAAAACCTCTGATCCAGCATGTCTTTTATCCATTCTTCCATTCTGCCCTGGGCTTTCCACACATCCTTGCTCTCTTGGCTTCTTGCTGCTTTGACCCTTCATTTGCATTTATCTCTTACTGTTCTAATCTGCTATTTAAAAGCCAGTCTTTAATTTGTACCTCTTGTTTGCTTTATCCCACCACAAAAGCCATTAGATATGCTTTTTCAACACACTCTCACAGACAAGTATGATTTTTTTAAGGGTCCCCCAAAAGTAGATAGATTTTCCTGTGATGATTTTTCAGTTTCCTTTTTCCTTCAAGACATTTATATTCAACTATTTCAGCATTTTCAATGCCATTTAATATTCAGTTTGGCTTTTGTGCTTCCTCAGGGTTCCAATTTCCTTTTGGCTAAGAAAAAGAAACTAGGTGAAGATGTAATGCAGCTGGACAATTAGCCACTAAAAATAGTTTGCTAAAGGTCTGGGCAATACACAGAAAACTATAAATATCAGATTTGCAGATGATGTGGATTCAGGCTGAGTGGTGTGCTTAATCCTCAGTGCTCTGCTGAACGATTCACTAAGGCTGCAGTTTAATAAACATTTCTAAACAAGATATAGTCTCCTGCTATCTGTAATCCCCAAACTTTCGGTTGCCCACCACAGCCTACAGAATTTAAATTAGAAATAAAATTGTAAAACAAGATTATTTTCTCAATTGTTTTGTCTCATAAAAATTATGTAATATTTTCTTAACTCAAAACTCTGTCAGCATCAGTTATGTAATGGTAGTTGAATTAGAGTTTAGTAAAATTAAAGCCCAGTGGAACTTAGTAACTAGGATTAGAGATCTGTTTTGTTTGGCCGTGCCTCTTGGTTCATTTCATTCAAACGAAGGCCATGACAATTCACGTAGACTTTGTGCTCTGTGGCAGCATGCTCAGTCAGCATTTTACTCACACAGGACATCATCCTGAGGAAAGGCTGCCTAGATGCTAAGTAAGGGCTTCAGCATTTAGCTCACAGTGGTGACGAGTCCATTAGTGCATATGTAAATAGTGTGAGGATAGAACTGCACTGACACACATGTCAGTGAAGTGCAAGGCTAAGAGCAGGAACAAGACTAAGAGCAGGAAATACACTGCAATTCTACCGTAGTTCTACACAAGCTTGATCTTTAAGGGTAAGTTAAGAGTTAACTGCTTTTTAGCTTGTGACATCAGAGTGGAAAGTGAAAAATTTCAGTACTGCAGAGTCTTCATCTTTAGCTATCACATGCCCTGAATTTCTGATATGTGTTTTTGTCAAAGCTGCAGATGACTTCTAAAATTGTTGGATTTCTAATGATCTCAAATAAAATTAATTTAATTAGTGAAACTGTTGGTTGAGGTTTTTTTTTAAGCAAGGTTATTTTATGTTAATAAATTCATTACCTTGTCATGTACATTAATTCCTGCTTCTCTTAATATTGCATCTCAACTTCCTCTAATGTTTAGGTGTGCCCAAAAAAAAGCCACCCAAATATCCCTTAGAACATTTATTTGCCTCATTTTCTGATCCTACAATGTGAAATCATGTTTTCTAATGCTAGCCAAGAGATTTTGTCCTGAAAGAAGCATGAAGTTTCTGATACATAAGAATTAACACCAAAGAATTTTGTGATAGGAAAGAGTGATAGCAAGAAAAGAGCGAAAACAAAACCTTGCAGTATGTTTGCTCAAACCAGGTTTTTTTCCCTGAGTCTTCCAAAGCCCCATAACAATACAAGATACCTCCTAATGCAAAGATCAGACCTATTATCTTGATAAGGCTTACCTGTTGAAAAATTACTGAAGGATCTAATTACAGTGATTGCAATCTGCATTCTAGATTATCTGTCACAATAAAATTATTATCAGTTAATCTTTAAAAAGTCAGTCAACTAATTAGTTCAGGAGAACTATTCAAAACACTGTCCTTGAGGTTATTAGAATTAAATTCCTAATATACATAGCCCGCATTTCGAACTTAAATTCTAGAGTAGCTTGCTCCACGCAAATTGGCAAATGCCAGGACCTTGCAGTATTGTAAAGAGTAGACCAGAGCCCTCTTGCCCTGAAGTTGGTGAAAGAGTTCATTGTAATTTTTGCCAGTCACAGGAGGCAACTGAGGTTGAGTGGACAAAGAGAAAGTGCTAGAGAGCAATGACTGATGAATCTATTACATCCAGACATCAGACACATATTCACACTAATACATTTCTGAGCTGCATGTCTTCCCTAATGAGGTCTCAGCGGTGGTGTCATCAATAGTGAGCTCTGCAGTGCCTCAGGGGCTGCATCTCTCTATTGCCTTGACATTCAGTCAGTACATAGCACAGTGCAAAAAAGTTACCTGTCACCTTTTTCAGCTTAGTCTGCGGTACAAGCACTCACAAGCTGTTTTTACATTAGCACTTCTGTCATTGCTATCAACAAATGAAGAAGAACACACCAGAGAAGATTTCTTCAAAATTCTAGAAGTTCACAGAAGCAGAGGCTTATTTTTCCCTTTCTCCCGACCTTTTGACTGCTTTCTAATACCTTTCTGCTGAGCTACTGCCTCTTCTGGTGCAGTTCCATTCTAAGAACCACTTTGGCTGGACAATAACCTGGTATAGAAATTTTAGACTCCTGTCATTATTATTCTTCCCCTCTGAGCCCCACAGAACCAATTATATTTTATGTAAAGTTGTTTTGGTAACACAGGTGATACTGCTTTGATGAGGGATACAGAAGCATGTTTGGTACAACATCTTGTTGTTGACTCAAACGTAGTGAATATTGACTGTAGTTTGGACCCATGATGAAGATTCCTCATTTCCTTGTTTTTCACCCTCATCAAGCTGAGGGAAGAAATCTAAGCCAAAGACGGCAGAATACTTATGTTCTGTCATTGGAACTTGGAATCTTAGAATCATAGAATATGCTGAGTTGGAAGAGACCCATCAGGGCCATCAAGTCTAACTCCTTGCCCTGCACAGGACACCCTGAGTCACACCATGTGCCTGAGAACACTGTCCAAATGCTTCTTGGACTCTGTCAGTCGGGTGCTGTGACCCCTTCCCTGGGGATCCTGTTCCAGTGCCCAACCACGCTCTGAGTGAAACACTTTTTCCTGATATCCAACCTCAACTTCCCCCAGCTCAGTTTCATGCTGCTTCCTTGGGTCCTTCACTGGTCCCCACCACAGAGATCAGTGTCTGCTCCTTGTTTTCCCCTCATGAGGAAGTTCTAGACTGCACTGGGGTCTCCTCCTCTTCTCCAGGCTGAATAGACCAAGTGACCTCAACTGCTCTTCACATGGCTTCACCGTCCTCATGGCCCTCCTTTGGATGCTCTCTAATAACTTAATGTCTTTCTTATATTGTGGTGTCCAAAATTGCCCACAGGACTCGAGGAAAGTATCTGCCATGACGCTTTTGTCTTAACTCGTTGTTAATTACAGGCACACTTCCTTTGTGTTGTTTAGGATGAAATCTTGTCCCTTTTTTTGGAATGTCCCCTGTAGACAAGCCCCTAGGTGACTCATGCTAATAACCTAATTTCTGTGACTTCACAAAAGCCCTAAGCAGAACCTGTAAATCAGTTTCTACTTGAAGTTAGAACCAATAAGGTAAGTTATAATTTAAAACCCTCATGAGGGAGAGATGACTCTTGCATAGTCTAGTAGCTGTCCCTGACCTTGCTTATTGAAAGAAAATTACCCATATGAAAGCTGATAGAAGAGGAAGCATTTTAGTCACAGAATATTTATTATTAAAGATGTAGTTTTACTTCATGGTAAGAATAGAACTTACAATTTGATCTCTTGTTTTTAAAGAGGAGAAAAGAAACAGTCTTAACTGCTTTTATTGTTAAAATACTATTATTGTATAACAATAAAAAAGCTTAGAAAAGTCTAAGAAAAATACAATAAAATATAGTGAACTGTATCCAGATGTAATACAGGGCTTAGGTACATGTGAGCCAATCCAATGTGATCCAATTAACTATGGCAGCCTGTCAGCTGAAGTTACCATAGGGGACTGCATGTATGCCTCAATTGCTCAGATAATTGCTCAGTTCATGTATGTCAGTTGATAAAGATCGCTAACCTAGGAATATAATAAGTAACTTACTGATATTCTGTGTAAACAAATGTACATCTCTTTGTAAACAAATATACATGTACAAAATAATGCATGTTGTGTGTTCAAAAAATCTGTTCAATTTTAGCAAGCTATCTGTTTTATTGTACTTTCGTATATATCAAAATTTTGGACTTGTAGTTAATGACCTGAAAGTATCAACTCACTGTGGATTGTATAAATATATTATTGTACAATTGGTGAATATTTTGATAAAATTGCAGCTATTTCAAATTCTAAACTGCAAAGACCAGCTGGATGAACTTACATCAGCATGTGCCTCTGCCATCTGGGACTAAGTGTTACCAGGCATTCATCACAGGGCTGGTACAACCAGATTGAATTTGTTTGCTGCACTTCAAGGACATGAGGCAGGTATCTGTCTCCTTCCTTTCTATTGATGTGTCAAAAAAGATGCTTTTGAAATAGGCATTTTTTCCCACCTGCCAGAGTAATAGGATCTTCAGGCCAAAGGGTACCAAGAAAGAGAAACTCAAGCACAGCCAGATGCCATGGGGATGTAGCACAATACCAATCACTATTTCCTAGGAACAGTTTGGTTTACTGATGGGATAAAACTGCTAATTGCATTGACAGTCACTGACAATCAGGGTCACTGGAAGACAGTTGTGGCTGCTTCACTTTGCCCTGACAGCACCAGAGAACTGGCTTAGTGGCTGCTCTCTGCAGAGCTGTCATTGCTTCCAGATGAATCCTCTGCTTCCAGCTTTCCTAGCTTGTCCACTGATAAGCACAGATAAGGTCTGGCACACTTCCTCTGCACAGGGCTGCTCTTGCTGCTGGCAGGAAATTGGCCCTTCCCATTACAGGTGTGCTGAGAACAAGAAGGATTTCAGTATTTTGAACTGGAATTGAGAATATTATTGACTGTTCTTGAAGCAGGTATTTTCCACAACTGGTGGGGTTATTTTATGGTGATATAATAAAAGCCAAATTCCCTGTGTTTGTTTGTGGAGGAGGTTGTCTGAGCTGCCACAACTTCAATAAACTGAACATCCATTTTCTCTACCTTCTTCCACCTAAAAAGGCAAATTAGTCTGAAAAGCCAAGTTATTCACTTGGAAAGAACTTAGCTTGGTTTATCCCTCTTCATTCTGATAAATACAAGCTGGCTGTTTCTTACCATGTTTATGTCCCTAGATGTTTATGCACAGATTTTTTCACATTTTGTTGTGATATCATTCCAGGTATTAAACTTGGACTGACTAACCTACAATTTTCCATTTTTATTTTTCCTTTTCTGTGGGACAGCACTATAGTCATTCTGATGAGTCCTCTGTGTGTCTTCAAAGTCGTTCAAATTGTTTCAATTATTTCTTAATCTTCCAAGGTGGATTTCAGCAGGGTCCATTATCATACACGTCACAACTAAATATCTGCTATTTGTTCTCTTCTAATTCTAGCTGGTGTTCCCCAGCACTGAAATGTGTTAAGAATCTGATCACAAATACTCTTTTTGTGAAGGCTCAGGCACTGAACACTTTGTTCTTTTACATTGCTTCATAAATTTTCACTATTCCTGCTTAAGATCAGTGAAATATTCTCAGTCTTTTTTCCTGACTGTATTTATAAAAGCTTTTCTCACTCTCTTTTGTGTCCTTTGCTGGTTACATCTCATTTTATGCCTCAGATTTTCTGATGCTATCTGCAAATCACTTTATGTTCAGTGAGCATTTGTGTTTCCATTTTTGAACAGTTAATTTCTGATTTTGAGGTCATTAGTACGCTATTGATGTTCTTGATATAGAGCATTTACAATATATCTTATCTCTCCTCTGCAGAGGAATAACCTGTGATTCTTTCAATATAGAACTGCTATCTTCTATTCCAAAACTGGCAAAAGAGTACTTCAACATTGTGTGAACCCCTTTTTTGATTTTGTTTTATAAACCCAAAATTGTAGCAAATCTATCCAGTTTCAGAAGAACCTGGATTTTAATAGATTGCAGACAAGACTAAAATAAGATTTCAACAAACTTTTTGCAGCCAACTGCTATTTTAATATTAGTGCTTCAAAAATGTACAACATCTGCAGGAACAGGGGAAAGAGGAAATAAAAACAGTCAGAATATATCTAACATGACCAGAACATCAGATAATGCTCCATTACAACAATGCTATTGAAGACTTACTGACAATAGATATCTGGCAGAGAAAGCCCTTCTTGCCTTCTGCAGGATAAAATTGCATGTGGGAGATCCATATCAAGGAACAGTCGTTCTGCCCCAAGGGATTTCCATGGGGAATGCAGATCATTAGGCCTGTGGTACCAGATGGCATAGCTGTAAAACCTCTTCTAAATGCCCTAGTTAGCCCTGAGTATCTGCCAGGCCAGGTTTATACTGAACTGCATACCATTTTTCTGTAACTCAGGTTTTTTTTTCTAGCTAAGGTGGTGAATTTTCTTACGTGAGAAAGTCCAACTACTAACAGATCAGACAATGAGAACTGTCAAAATAATGGAACATGCTTTTTATTTTGTAAGAGTAGAGCTTAGGCCCAGTAGATGTATATCTGACTTTTACATATTTATTATGTGCAAAATTATTTCCTGATATTCTTCAATTCTTATTTTGGCTAGACTGTTACTCTAACATGTTATAATCTGTGTTAGATTATTATTCTGGAGGTTTGCTCTACTTCTGAACTTAACCACAGTGATGAAGCAGTCACAGGCTCTGACCCACAATGGACCCTGTGTCTTAATTTGGCACGGCAGAATGTTGGATCATTTGCTTTCCCCTGGGTATGTGGAGCCCCAAGTCCAGCTGTCCTCACCCCTTTGAGCTGTGCTGACTCCCCAGCTACGTTAAGGTCATCCTCCCACAGAACACCTCTACCCTCAAATTCGTAGATACTCTGATTAATAATTGCATCTTTCAAAGATTGGAAGTTTAATTTGGTTTTGCACATCTTTATAAAAACTCCTTTAAATTCAAACCATTTTGCCAATATCTATAGTACATGAGATGCACAGCTCTAAAGACATCCCATGGCCAAAACCTGCAAAATCACCTCTAAGTTTAGCTGTCTCATAAAAGAGAACTTTTAACTCTATTAATAGTCTTCAACAAATTAGAGCCCTACTACTCCTTTGGCTAATTCCAGAAGTTTGTCTAAGACTGATTTCCCTGAGGATTTTCTTCTCACCACTCTGCCACTTCCAATTCTTTGGATGGTTACAGCAGATAAGCATCATTAGCAAATCAGTAGAGTTTGGCAGCCTGTCTTCATTTTCCTGCTAGGGCAGCATTATGCTGTCACCAATAGTCCATCAGTTTTCTCAGATTTCACAGCAGACACCGAGGCACAGCTCTAATCTCTTCTAAATGAATTATGTGATCCAGCTGGATCCAGTCTTCTTGAAAGAGCAGATCCTATGGCTCATTTTGGTGCTGGGAGGGAGGTGAACACCACCAACTCTGATGATGTTCCCTCAGTCCTGGCAGCGACAGAAGAAAATGAAATACATATGGGCACTTTTGCTGTGCAGCTTGGCAGGGCAGGATGGGGTTAAGGGCTCAGGGCAGTGCACTCTGGAAAGCGCTGGCAATGGAGAGCAGTACATTCTGAGCAGGCTCCAATGGCTTAGTTCTCCTTTCAGGCTGTACACAGTATGTGAGCCAAATGCTGAGCTCTTCTGATGTAATCAGAAGTATAGAGTAACAAACCTAAGTAAGCTTATAGCCATATGGAGAGTTGATAAAGTCAGACCAAGTATATTGGTTTATACAGATGGCTCAGACTGTCAGGAGAACACTGCATGACTGACGGAAAGCAAATTATATTCTTCTCACAGAGAACCAGTTGTTTGATAAAAAATAAATACTTCCAAAACACACAATACTCCCCACAGTGAATATATTATGTGTCTAGCATTAGCTAAAAGGAACCTAACTTAACAACTGAAAATAGTTGTATGACTGAGATGTGAGCAGTAAGTGTTAATGTTACTGATGTTCAATTCTTCTAATTCTCAGATTAGTTATATGATGTGGATTGTATCTCTAAATATACAGAAGAGATGTTCTCAGTCAGCTTGATGAGATGATGGTACATAGCTTCCTGTAATTCTAACAGGCATTCCAGGAGGGGATGGTCCTGCCTCCCATCAAGGTGGCAGCCCTTGATCCAGCGGCAGCAGCAGGGACAGCTCCTCTGATCATGACGGCTCATCAGACAGCTCCGAGGAGGGAGTGCAGCAGTTCCTGGAGCTCCAGGGGCAGGTACTGCGTCTGGCCTGGTGAGCTGGGAATGTCAGTGCGTCCTTCTGGACCTTGGTGGCCTCGGGGCTGTGGCTCAAAGCCGTGGACTTTCCAGCTGTGTAAGAGTGACTGTCAGCTGCCAAGGGCTCCAAAATTATTTGGTTTCAAGAAAAAGACAGGGAAATTGGTGCTTTTCAGGCTGGTCCTTCCTGCTAGGACACAGGAGATGGTTCCCAATGGCAGAAATTTTCTGCCTGCACTTGGGTGGTGTCTTAGCAGTTGGACTTGAAACACGGCTTGGGTGTGATGATGGTGGGGTTGGGTTGATGCTGGACTCCATGGTCTTGAAGGTCTCTTCAACCCAGATGGTTCTGTGATTCTGTGACTCATGTTATGATAGATAAGGTCACTTCAGAGGGCATTTGGTTTTTATTCAGGCACTCAGCTTTGTGGATGCGCGTGAGGCAGACTGGCATGTGACACAGCTCATAATGTGGTGTGTCTTAACTCTGAACTTTAAACCAGCTGTGTCATCTCACTGCTCAAAGCAGCTGAAAATATCAGACTGCCTAATAGTTTAGTCCAGATGGGACTCAGATGAGTTTCTTTTCTCTGACTGTAGTGTATTTACTTCTCTGAGCTACCTCAGATTGACTGGCCTTTTTTTATTAAAAAATATATATATTTAGATATTAACTTTATTACACTGTAAGTGCATAAGAAAAATACCAAGGCTACATGCAGAAAGATTCTGTCTGATTGCCAGGGTTCCACATTGTGGAAGCAAAGCTAAATTGGGGATTAACATGAGGGCAATGTGAGCATATAGAGTAAGGTATTGAATGAAATGAAAAGGACAATTACATAAACTTGGAAGATGCTGCATTACTGAAAACATTCGTTATGCCTGAGTTTTGTTCTAGGTCAGTATCTAGAGCTTATGCTGAAGCTGGTCAGAGTCATCTGGTTCTGTGAGTATTGCGCAGTCTTGATTTAAGTAGTACAAGGTTCCACTGCTCTTGGTAAATTTCCGATTTTGTAGATTATTGACTTTGATCTTAGTTACACCTGATTATTTTCTAAGAGAGATTAGCTATGGCTGTGAATACAGTTTAGTGCAATGCTGTCAAATTTTTGTGTGCCTCTGCCAAAAGCTGCATTGTGCTGATACTGAAAAGCTCTTCCCTGGCTCCAAACAGTCTGCACTCTCCAAGTGGGCACTTTGAACTTATTGTGATGGTACTCTGATATCCCTGGACTGCAACTGGAGATCAGCAAGTGAAGGAAAGTGTTTAGGCATGGTTAAATACAATGTGCAGAATATGCCACATTATATTTCTAATAAAAACGTTGGAGTGTGGGTCTCCATTGGCTATTGAAAATCAGCTGCAGAAAACAGGAACAGTATGCATTCTGGCTCTTTCTGACTGGAGCCATCAGCTTTCCACAGATCTGTATTACTTGTCATAGATAGAGAGCCTCAAAATGAAGTCCCCCAGGCTGTGCAAGTGGTACATAATGAAACCATAATAGTTCTGTTAAGCCTACAGTCACTTAATTTTATGTCTGAGATGCACTCAGTGTTGTATGTACTACTTCCTTGTTCACAAATGTCAAAGTCTACTTGTACTTGAAAATGTCCATATAATGAGTTTTAAATCTGATATCCATTGCTGCTACTCAACTTGATTCATTGCTGTCATATGCAGACAAGAAATAGTGACTGACCTCAAAAATATCCTTCATGATTTGTATAAAAACCCTGTACCTCCTTAGTTATCACTAAATTTCACAGGGAAAGAAATAAGAATACTTCAAATGGATTTTGTTACTTGAAAGAACCAAACCTCTTGGGATTATCTGACTGGGTTGGCTTTCCATTGCTTTGGAATCTCTAGAGCTGATTTTTTTTTCAGTTTGTAGCTGTTAGATGATTAGCCTTGATCACTTTAAAAAGCAGTGTGAGACTTTTCACCACAAAGCCTGTCTCCAAGTTTCTTGTTCTTTTTTATTTATAATAACAGCTGATAAGAGCTACACTTGAAGGAAGAAAAATAATGAATAAATAAAATAAAAATTGATTCTTTAGATTTTCTTTGCAACACAAGTTTGAAATAATTTTGACAGAGCATTTAAAGACATAGGAAATAAGAAAGTGGAAAATAATCAAAATATTTTGTACTTAAGTTATTTTTGACTTAAATGAAAGAACAAGGAATAAATCTTGTTTATAGTCTAGAAATTAGTTTTTTACTCTACTATGCATTTCCTATTTTTTAATAAAAAATACTGAGCAAACTATGCTGAGTAAGTGAAAGGACTTGCTTTAGTTTTGTTTTAAAACCCTTTGGTATTTTTTGTTGCCTGTTTTCAACATGTCACAGAATGGGTCGGGTTGAAAGGTCTGGTCCAATCTGCCCACTCAAGCAGGGTCATCCCAGAGCTCACAGCACAGGATTGCATCCAGGCTGCTCTGGAACATCTCCAGTGAGGGGGACCCCACAGCCTCTCTGGGCAATCTGTTCCTGTGCTCGGTCACCTGCGCAGCAAAGTCCTTCCTCAGGTTCAGGTGGAACATCTTGTGCATCACTTTCTGCTGCTGCCTTTTGTCCTATTACTTGGCAGCACAAGAAGACCTTGACTCTTCTTAAACAAAAATATTAAGCTGGGAAAAAATGTCCAATCATTGCTTTCACTGTTAAAGGCAACATTCCACCCCATAAAGGAAATGCTAAAAAATCTCCCTCAGTTAGTTAGGAGGGGCAGTTAGAACCTGACATCTTGATATGTTCATGGTGTAATAATATCTAATACCTATGTTTTATCTGTTGTGGGAAAATGTTACTTCCCAGTATTTTATCTTTCACACTTAAATATTTGAAAATGGAATCAAATTTTTTTTTTTGTCTTTTACAAATCAGTATAAAAAGCCTACACTCTCTACATTAAAATTACAACTGTTTTCTTGGCTTTTCCTACCCTCTTCAGCATGAATTAGGTGAAACATGCTTGCTGGGTCTGGATTCTTGTTAGGTATCACTAGATAAACAAGGTCAGGTATGATTAGCTCTTGATTAAGATGCAGTTAAAGAAAATGTAGGATACTGCTGAGACTTTACTAATGTTGTGGGTTTTTTCTCTTATCAACTAGTTTCAACTCTCCAGAATACTGGAGAATATACTCCACAAGGCACCAGAATACTGAGGTCAGTAATGGCAGGCTCCAGGTGGCAACAAAGGCTACCTGTCCTTCCCTAAGAGCAGAGCATTCATTTGATGCATTTATATATATATAAATATATATATCTATATATATATATATATATCTAATTTCTATAATTGTGTCCTGCTTGTCAGCACCTCCCACTATTTCAATGGATCACAGTGTTGTTTTCCCTGCCATATAACACCTTGTGGAATGGCAATGTGAGCTCTTATATGGGCTGTTGCTTTTCATCTCTCTGGGAGCATCATACTAGTTAGATTAAGTTATTTGTGAATTTATGGAGTGCATTGGAATCCTTTGGGAATGTAAATCTCTCAAGCATTATAAATATTTTTGTAACTTACTGGAGTCTGACATCTCTGATGCAGTTGTGATTATTTACAAAAATATCTACATAATAATATTTCTCTGAATTAGTCTTTCCTCTTAGTTTGACCTTATTAAAATCATACTTTGTCATAAAATTTTATTTCTAGAATTTCTAGACCTTATAGCTATCCTAGGGTGACATCAGTTTGTACTTCTGCAGTTTCTAACACTGTTGTTGTTCCTCTTCTTGAATTCCCCTACTCCTCCAGCCTCTACTAAAACTGCAAGCAAGAGATCTTCAAACAAATTACTGACCAGACTTCTTGAGGCAATGTGTCTTGGTTTTTTGGGTTTGAGATAATATTTTCTTTCCTTAGGTTTATCCCAACAGATGTATGGCTCTCCTATTTTTTTTTTTTTTTTTGAGGTTGATTATAGTCTGTATTGTATCCTGGTGGGATGGAGTGATGGGAGAAATGTGCTGTAAAGTGCAAGATACTAGTATTTTCTCTGCTGGTTTTTAGATACACCTAAGCTGATAGAAGCAAACAATATTTTTCCTTTCCAATGACTTCCATCCTCTAACCCCTTCCTTACTAGCACTAGGCTTCTTCCTTGGCAGTGTGTAAGCTGAGTTTCTCAGTGGCTGTGAGCGGCTTCAGGCTCTCGGACAGTGAAAGCACTCTATAATCTCCCAAAGAGCCTGCACATATCCTAGCCAATCCAGCTTGGTAAAGCTGTTATTTTCAATATTGTCAGCAAATGATGGAAGTACTTATTGACTGAAAGAGAGAGTTAAATTGTTCTAAAGCTCTACAAGCTGTTCAAAAGCAATTTCTGACCTGCTACTGCTCTGAATGTGGAAGTCTTACCCATATGAGTGAAATATATGAGCCTGTGGAACAGCGCTAAGCCTTATAAGGGAATTTGTGTATTTCTAATGTGGACAAAAGTAGCCTAGAATATTTTCTGGAGATGTATCCATAACCCAGTGTCTCATCTGTATTAATGTGCATCAGGAGCTGAAGCCATTTTCTTGTGCACTTTGTGCAGTGTGTTAAGGAAGCTTAGCCAGTGCAAGCAGCTAGGCTGGAGTGAACTACTGGCCATCAAAAAGATTTAAGTTGCTTTAAATAGACTTGTGGGAATCTGAAATACTTTAATTGCCTAGCTTGAAGCAAAGTTTTTACAGTGTCTGGATTTATTCATATTCTCCTCACATCCTCTGGAGCAAAACATAATGATAACATTTCCTTCTACCCCACTAACTTTACATAATTATTGAACAAAGGTTTTTGCACATGTGCCCAGGCTTAAAGCATGGTGATAGGACTGCCTGTGCAGCACAGAGAATCTGTTCATTAGAGTAAATAGGAAATGAAGAGTCAGGATTAGATACATAGTATGAATAAGCAATATGTGGAAAATAATTACTGTTGTGAAAGAGTAGGTGGTTCATTAAATTCTAAAGTTAAAGAATTTGAAAGTACCCATTAGCTACAGCACGGTAGGTTTGTCCTGGCCTTGGACAAGCATAATGGCAAGGTGGAAGTCTCCTTGCTGTGAGGAAGGCAGCAATGTAATAGACATTATCTAACAACTGCCTCTCTAGTGTCCACCCCAACCTTGTTTTGGTTATTTCAGTGACCTTGTTGAGATCCCAACTCAGTTGCTTTTGTTGTTACCATCATTTGAACTTGAACTGCCTGATGTTTGCCTGGTATAGGAAAGGGTTGGATGGAGCTCTGATTGACCCAGATTCAGGGTGCCAGGGTCTGAACTCTCAGTAAAGCACACACTGCCCCGCATTTCCTACTCCCAAATGTGGATTCTGAATTTAGCAGCAGGCAAACATGGATGAGGAGCTCTTTGTCTGGGCATTAATAGGTGTTACAGGCTCCAGTCTACCCAACTTGGGGTCTCACTCATGCCACCAACAGCCCATGTAAGCCCCCTGGGGCTGTCAGTCCCTGTCCCAGTGATGCCACAACTCTGCTCTGCTCAGCCATGGGTCCTGCTGAGCCAGGGCTGCTCCTGGTGTCCCCAGTGTCCTGCCTCTGGCTGGGGCAGTGGGATCAGCCCTGGCTGCCAGGCTCTGCCCTGCTGCCCAGGGACACCCCACACCACAGGGAGATGTCAGCTATGGCTGCACCCCATTATCTGCTGCCAGTTCCACTTCCAGCTCACACTGGATTGTCTTTAAAAAATGTGAAATGCAAATCGATATTTATTTTTACCAGAAAGGTCAGCATAAAGCACATTTAGGAATACTCTTTCACTTGTTACATGAAGAGGACAATAAAACTGCTTGTCCTGTGGGGCTGGTCCCAGTCTTTATTTAGGTATCTGTATAAAATATGTCAATGTCTTATTTCAAAACCCCCAACCCAGACCATTCCTCCATACATTTTTTACTTCAGTGATCTTTAAGTATTTCCTAAGTTTAGACATCCACAAAAGTTTGAACCTTTAATCACCAAGGGGCATCCTGGAGTGAGACACATCAGGCTCCTGCTGACAATGAGTGAACAGCTGGAGTTACTTATTGTCTTGGTCTTTTTTGCAGCTTTTTTGGTGACATTTTATCCCATTTTAACAGTAATGGGACCTAGCTATTTCCTAGATTTTTTTCTCAATGTCTCAGAGTTGTGTTAGGTTAACAGAATTTAAAAAATAGAGCAGCTAACCACTTTTCGTTCAGCTACAAAAAAACAAATGTAGTGTTAGAAAGGATGAATAGAACACACATTCAGCTGCTACTTGCATATTAATTGTCCATAAGGAAATAAAATTTTATATGCACTTGCAACAAGAGGCAAGCATTAAAAAAGGCTTCTTAGATTTCCTATGTTTATTGCCCTTTAGCCAAGATTTTTAGAATATGCAGTGCCTTTGTGCAAGATACAGCAAGTGGCCTTTGTGATTATCATTAATCCTCTTGAAAGCTGGACCTTTGGAGTGTCCATGATTTAAAACTCTCAGTATTGTCCTGTCTATTATGTTCTGTTTCCCAAATGGCTGAGGTTCACAGAATTAGTATAAAAGCAGTCAAACATCTGCTGGTCTGATACAAGCTGGGACCAATAAGTCCTTCCTACACAGAAGCAGACATCCCCATTTCTCACAGTTCTGCACAAAATTCATAGAGCTTGGTCTTTCAGTGACAAGTGAAGCTAGAACCATCAGCAGTCATTCACTTGCCTGACCCATCTGTTTTGTTCACCATTCAGTGGGAAAAAAATTAAAATGGCATTGTAAAAACCTGGTTAATGTATTTATTGATCTGAGATACCTGAAAGCATCCAGGGCACGTGCAGCTTCTGTATGAGTGTGAAATCATCAATATCATAGTTCTTCATTTGGAAATTGGCATGGGTCTCAGCTTTGTGTCTGTGTAAGCACACGTGCATGTTGCATCTGCAGTGTTGTACATGCAGCTGATTAAGCATTTGCCAACATTTCTCAATGCTGAGATTATTAATTCGGGACCATGAAGAATAAAGAGGTAAATAATGGCTTAAAAGCCTCACAGCATGGTGTACTCTGCTTAAAATGGCCTTCTCACTGTTTGTTCATTTGACATAATACTGATAGAAATTCTCAAATATGATCCGTAACAGAGAGAAGTATTAGGTGTATCACTGTAAAAGGTAGATTTCTTATGCTACATTTTTATTCAAATTTATTTTAAAAGTCTGAAAATATCAATGCTTCTGCATATGTATTAACTTTTAAGAGTCAGATCAGAATTCTGTCTGGCTGTTCTGACTTAGTGCACTGAATGACTAATGGGATGAAAATCAGGAAATCTGGGCTTTCATCCACATTTTGCTGTTTGTTTGTCTGATTTTTTAAAATCTCTTGCGCCTCAGTTTCTCCATCTTTAAAAAGAGGAACATTTCACTTGTCCATATTTGTAAAGTATTTTATTACCTCAACTAAATTTGGTCCATCAATGGAAAGTTTTATTTAACATCTCTTGTTCGGTGCCTGCTGCACATGGACATTTGGGAAACGGATTAGTCAGATGGAGATGCACTGGTGCATTTGTGAGATTATTTCTGTGCAAGAACTAATTTAAAAACCTCAAAATATCTCTGAAGATGTTGATGTTGTAAAATTTAACAAAGGGCTAAAGTCTCAAGAATGTAATGAGCAAATCTTGAGGAATTTAAAAAGTTAAACACACATGAGAAAGTTGAGGCTTTACACCTCAGTTTCTTTGTCTGCAGAATGGGATTAAAAAATTAATGGCTTCCCTATTAAGCAGTGAGAATTCAACCATAGATACCCTGTATGTCAAAGATATAAAAAATTTGATAATCATCTCTTTGGGTTTTTTTAAAGTCACAATAAGATGGCAGTAAGGAACTGAGACTTCCTTTAAAAAAAGTGGCTTCAAATGCATGCATACGTACAAAACTATTGTTGGCTTCTCCAGGTGATTTCTTCCCCTTGATATCCATGACAGAAATTAGGTAGACTGTTCTGGAAATAGGATCAGATTATTTTGCTAATGAATCTAAATCTAGTGATGTTGGTTTTTGGAATTCATACGGGTAACAGTTGGCAGTACTCAGACAGATTTATGGACCCTGACAACACCCAGATGTATACCAGGAACAGCAGACAAGCAGAAAAGGCTGCAAGTGAATATATCATGAAAGCCAGAAGATACAGCTCATGATAGTAATTGAAGATATTTGGATGAAAATCCAGTGACCTTCCTGCCATTGGTTCCTTCAGACCAGTGGCAGACATCTGTTCATGCCTCCTGCCACCTTGCTGCATGTCTCACAAACACATGTTGAGCCGTAGAAATGGAAGTGTCAGGGAATTTCACCCCAATCCACTTAGGAGTTAACTCATGGGGCATGTGCATTTTATTACAGCTAGTTTCATGTAGTGATAATGAGCAGCCATGTGGCATTGCAATCTACTCCTTATTTAGAGCATAAAATAGCTTTATTCCTGCAAGGGCAGAGCCAAATGTTTTACAAGGAAACAGTCTGCCCATTTCAAATGAGCTGTTTCTCTAATTCTAGCACTTCATAGTAAGAACTGAATAGCGTAATTATAGGTAAGGAAGTGGTAGTGTTGGGAAGAGATGATGGAAATGTTTTTCAGTAAACAAGCAGAGCTGAGAGCTTGCATCCTCCTGCTGCTGGAGCACCACAATGTCCCCAAAAGCCATTGAAGGAAACAACACACGATGGACATATCCTGGACAAAAGCATGTAACATAAAATGGAGTTTGAGTGTGCCTGGCCCATAATTAGCTTAAGAGATATGGACAGGAGTCCTCTGACTGGATCTCAAGGCTGGCAGATGGCTGCAGAGTAAGTAGCTCTGCATAGATTACTTTGGAAAATATAATAAAAATCAGTAAGAAGTAGAAAGAAGTAGAGAGAGATAGGGTTTTTCTTTTTTTTTTCTTTTTTTTTTCTTTTTTTTCTTTTTTTTTTTTTTTTGCTACAGCAGTTCTGGTTTAAATTGATAAGATATCTACTGAGCTGTTTTCTTCTTTTCACACTAAGGAAAATTTGAGGAATGCTGTTCTGTGAGCCTGCGCTGGTGCTATGGGGGGTCTTGTCTTGCACCCAGTAAGAAATATTTTAACAATCACTTGCTTTTGAACAATGTATAGAAAGGCTTTTTGTTAATTTGATAATACATATTTATATGGAAAGCATGAAACTAGAAACTGTTATTTGGACGTGTCTCAAGCTATGCTATGTAGACAGGCAATGTAATATATTGCATAAAATATTGCACCAGTTGCACTGCAACCCATGGTAGTTGTCTCTGAAATTATTTTTTCTCATCACTACCTCCTGTCTCATTAGTAAGAAGTTAATATGAATATGTTTATAATGTGCAGAAGGGGCTTTTCAGTGGTGTGAAGTAATTATGTATAATCCACATTGCACTGGGCGTTTAGCCAGCCAGGGTTGTAGGCAAGTGCCATATGTCATTTCTCAAGTACATGATACATCATTGCTTGAGACCCAAGCATATTTCACCACACACATTGCCCATCCATTTCTTGTTTTTATCTGTGTTTTCTGCATGTTTCTCATTGCAAGCTCTCTGCCTTCTGTTCTCATTGGGAATCACTTTGTTGATTATGGATAGATAGTATCAGCACAACCGAGAGTGGAAATGATGCCATATTCTCATTTAATGTAAAACTGAAGGTTATGCTTCTGAGATTGATCTGTTATTAGGATACCCAGAAGAATTCTGCAAACCCAAGGAACAATACAGCTCCTTTATTAGCAGATTATAAAGAGTGTCCTTCAAAGCAGCTGTTGAAAAGGATAATTTTCTTCCTCTGGTCTACATTTTCAGGTGTCTGGTATATTCTATAAGATAAAGACATAACAGTTCTGGTTTATCTGCCTATTTATTCCTCTTGCAAAATTCCTCTTTAAGAAAGCTTTGCAGTTCATACGAAAGTTTATTACATTATGAATGACCAAGTGATTATTTACTTCTCAATCACCAAATAAATCCATGAAAATGGACCCAAAAATAGGACTACAACATTTGGAAATGGAATTGCTTCACATTGAAATCACAGTTGGATTTCTGTATGCAGTGTTCCACTGAATCTTCTCTAAAATACACTAAATGGATATGCTTGACTGAAAAATTATCATTGCAATTTTGGAGACTGAAGTCTTTAAGACAGTAACTGTGTGGTAAGTATTTTCTGCCAAGATACTGGAAGTTCATATTCAGTTCTGTCCTTTTCAGCCAGATCAATCCCATGTTTTTTGAGTTTCCTCCTCACTGTTCAGGTAAGCCACTGACTGACCTGTTTCACTTTGCACAAATAGTTATCTAGTTCCTGAATCTGGGATTTGAGGTGCTTTCTTGAAGGTAGAATGTGATTCTTACAGTCTGGCTCCATGGCTAGAAGATCTTCTATCAACCAGCATCACCTCCCAGCTGTGCTATGGATGCAGCCATAGAAATCTGACCAAAACTAGCAGGTTCACTGGGCGTGTAGAGGCAGTCTAGGGAATGGCTGAGAACATGAACTGTCCTTATTAGGCAACTTGTACAGATTTGGTGAGTGAGGGGAGATACCTGTGTTTGAGATTGCTGCTGATGCTGCCAGTTTTACCAGTTGGCAAGGCACAAGTTACTTGAATGAAAGAAAGAAATGCTAATGAAGTCTTTGCAGCTTTGAAGGGGCTTTATATTAATCATAATATTGATTTGTAGTAGTTTTCTACTAAAAATCTCTGGTACACTTTTTAAAATCAGGTTCAAGCTAAGTACAGATACAATTGGAGAAAGAGTATTATAATTAGTACCATAGTTTCAAAGCAGTTGAAAGAGGCTAGATTTTTTGATCTGGAAGTTCCATGTAATACAAATACAATTCATTTTTAGTAGAAAGATAATTGATACACCTCTGATTCTCTTCTTTTTAAGTCACTGTTCCATGCTTTGCAGTTGGAACTATATATGTGCTGGAACTTTAAAACTGCCCCCACTCCTGGTTTTGCTTGAGGCTGAATATGTTCGGTTTCGGACACACTTTAGAACAACATTTTTCCTTGTCAGGGTGTCCTTAGCTGTAGGTTGAGAATGATAGCTTTCCTTTATTTCAGTATTATGAAAATAAATTCCTTAACATTCATTGCACTTGGGCTGAAGGTGCTATAGAAGTGCAACCCTTGCCACAGTCATGCTAAGGGATGGATGGTGTTTGCTACTGTGCATGATGGGTTTTGTGCATTCTTAGGCAAGACGTGGTTCCAGATCTGTCCTCTCAGCTGGACTTGGCTGTTCTTCCTCATCATCCTCTCCCTTCCAGAGTGCTTAGTTGTGAATCCCAGTCTTCACTCCTGGTCTTTTTCCCCATTTATAGCAGAGGAAATGTAGCTCACTGAACTCAGTTCTTGCAGGCAAATGTCTAAACCACTTCACTGAGTGTGCCCTTACATTCTCTGCTAATTTACTGGTTACCATCAGCTCCTTTTCTGGTGTAGTGTACCACTGCTAGGGAGGGGAGAGAAGTAGCAAATCTAAGACAATATCAGCCAAAGGCTCCAAATTTTATATTGCTGCTTCTCTGCACAAGGGCAAGACACAGCCTTGTTTTAGTCAGTAAAGGTATCTTGAAGATTGAAATTCAGTGCTGGTGATATGCTGTATTGTTATCCTTAGCTGAATTTTAAATTCATAAACTGGCATGTCAAAATGTAAGTATAAGCAAGATTTGAGAGTGCTATTATTAGGTTTTTAAGTCTATCTCCTAAGTTTGAATTCAGTGCAGGACAAAAGATATCCAAATCTAAATATATTGGTGTTTTACTTGTCATTGATTAAAACGTCAGACACTTTCTTTTCAGAATATGGGACTGTGCATCAGTACAAGTCATTAGCTGTAAACTCCTTTACTTTATGCAGTGTCATTTGCTGCTGGATTTGCATACATTTTTCTAATGACTTTACCTGTCAGCTGCCATGGTTTCTGCAGTATTTTCATATTTCACTGTTTAGAGTTAAGAAGGCTTATGAGATCTTGTATCATTTATCAGTATTCAGTGTGGAATTGCGTTATTCCAGGATGGATTATAAAGGCACAAACTGTTATTTTAATGGCTTCATTGCAAGTGACTAACAATGCCTTATCAGGGACATTTTGTGTAGCTATACAGTATGTTTAAAAACATATGATGTGGGGTGTGCAGGGGACAAGATACAAACATTTGTTTTATTTGTATTCTAGGACACAAGGGTATTAAGGAGAAATGAAATGGCAGCTGCAGCTGTTGTAGGCATTCCCCAAAGGGATAGAGCTAATAGGATATGTCTTCATCCACAGCTGAGTTAATTTTGAAAGCGGAGGATGAAAAATGAAACTAAATACATACAACAAAATCTTGGATAACGGGGGCGGGAGGAAGTAGCCGCCCTCACTAATCTGTGGCATCATTGTGATAAAAAAGGAAATCTTTCCACTAGAAATCCTAGAAGAGAAGATTTTGTGAGGCAGCTGAAGTACTAGTCTGTCTGAAGAAAAAGAACATTTTGTGGAACCGTATGTCTAATGGACAGTATGAAATCTGCAGATACTGTAATCTAGATTACTGGAAAAGCATTGCTCAAAAACTTTAAATATTTTTTAGGTCTGGCATCAAAGGTTGTGTTTTCTGTGTTTATGCCGAAGATGAAATGTGGTGATAGAAGTACAAAGCCACAAAATCGACAAGAGAAATTTATCCTTTAGTCAGGCCCTAACTTCATTCTGACTAGGTATATATTCTGCCTTTCTTCAAGTATGGTGTCATTTTTTTGAATGCAGCGGAATGTAACTTTTCATTTTTGTCTTTGAGAAGCTTTCATTCTGTCTCCTAGATCTCATGGTTTATTTCTCTTTGGAAATTTGCCAGGTGCAATACTGTAGAGAAAAATGCCTCAAACCTTTCTTTAATCTTTACTTATCGCTCCCACAAAAAGAACATGATTCACAGCAAAATGTCCTCACATGCAATGATTTCTCCCCTGTACACTGATGGACTTTATTGTCTTGAAGCTGCTTCTTTGCTGGAAATTCTGAAAAAAAAAAACCCAAAACAAACCCCAAGGAGGATATACACAAGTGGTGATGATGTCATGGGTGAAATGTAGGCAAGACTCTGATTTACCACTTGGTACACTCATACTACACAGAAGAGTTCGAGAAAAAAAGCACGTTCATCTACAGCCTGGCTCTCTGAGGCACAGTCAGCCTAATGCACCATTCATTCACCATTCCTTAAATTCCTTTCTTAAACAGACTGATACTGGAGCAAGGAGCACAGCAACCTTGTCCTCTAAGGCAGTTGATTTTGTGAAATATTTCATTTGTTTTTTACCATGAACAAAAAATATTTGCTCATGCTCATTTAATTAAACTGTGGGGTTTTGGTTTTAATTGCATTTTTCTGTAGTATCAAAAATGGGTTGCATTGATTCAGTGGCATTTTGGGTCAGTTTTCTTCTTCTGTTTGTCCCTGAGGAAATAGTACAGAAACTGGTGCTAAGAGCTTATAGGAAGAGAGGTCATGCTGGACATGGAAGCTCATCTTTTCCTTTGGTTCCCCTCCAGTCTTGGGAACATGTCATCTTGGCTAATAGGAAAGTTTTCCATTTATATAAACATTTTCCATTAATATTTTTCTGCATCGTTGTCACTTTCCCCATCAGCATAATTCACTGTACTAATTACAATATACTTATCCTAAGTTCCATATTAAACCCACATCCTTCTGTTCTGCAGGGAAAAAAAAAAAAAGGAAAAAGATATGCACCTTAAAAGTAATCTCTGAAGATCTGAGGCAATATTCTAATGGATCAGCAGGTACAGCTGCAGAGTGGGACTTACCCAACAGGGAAAAGAGGGGGTGTTTCTGATCTCACTGAGGCATGCGCAGTGCTGCTCTGCACCATGGAAACTCTTATCTCAGTCCCTGCAGTGTAAGCAGTGAAGGATAAGGCTGTTTAAATAACACAAATTATCTCTCCATTGGAGTGCGAGGTTGAGTTTTTCAAGCCCAGTGATCAGAGGTTGCAGTAGCTTGGTGTCAGCAGCAGCTCCTGCAGCAGTACTTGACATTGGATGGACAAAAACTCCCAAATGTAGGCACTTTCCAAGGTAACCACTTGTCTTTCTGCAGCTGGATCAAAGCTTTTTGCAGGGCAAGAATGCAAGGAAGAGAAACAAAACAATCAATAATCCTGAAATACTTTCCTTGTATTCTGGCAAATCACTTCTTGAGTTTAATGGGGCCAAATCTGGATTCTGAGTAGCAAGAGAATTGTTCCCAGATATCTGAATGTAAAATTCAGCATCATGTGATACTAAATTGAGAACAACATTTCTCATCATGCTGCAATCACTGTTCTTAAACATTCTTGTTTACAAGAAGGATGTATCAAGACCAGTTACTGATATAGCACCCTGCTTAGTTCAAGTTACTGTTTTATTAAATCACTGTAATGAGATAATGGGAGCTCATAACAAGCATCCACTTTTGGCACCTCGGGCACTTCTCCTGTGCTAGTGGAGCTACACAGGTAATTGATACTGACACACAGTGTCTTCGAACAGGGTCTTTGAACTTGCTCAGGCTAGAAAGCACTTTCAAGAGAAGAAGCCCTTTGATAAAACCTACTAAAATGAAGATTTTTTTTTTTTCCCTTGGGAAAATGGAGGAACTCGCCCACCTTGCCTCATTCCCAGTGCTACACTGTCTGTGCTGCAGATGCCAGGAACTCTGTCAAACAATATATGCTACAAGACTGGAGCCAGAGCAGCCATCTGGAATGAAGGTGTAGTGCTGGCAGAGAGGATGGTGAATCCTACTAGATACTCATACAATTCTGTAGGGTATGGGAAGAAAAGTAATTGAGGAGAGAGTGATTTGAGCCTGAATGTGATCAGTTCTCTTCTTTTCCCCACTAATTGCTGAATAATTTGAACAAAGGTTTTAAAACATGAGGGGGTTGGGGGTTTTTGTTGGGATTTTTTGTTTTCTTTTTATTAGCTAGTGACTTTAAAAATTAACATTTATGACTAAAGCAATCAAGAACTCTTGTCAAAATTCCTCTACTCTGCTACTGGTTCAACCACTGGCTTCATCACTGTGTTTGACACGTGCGTGATGTCAAGAAACAAAACCCTTTGAGTACTGCAGGTCATTCATAATAATTATCATCCTGTGAATAAGTACATAATACAGTATAGCTTCCTGGAAATCATTATGACCAGGCTTTACTCAGAATGAGAACTGATTATTTACTCAAACAGCATGCCTGGTGAAGTAATCTATACGAACCTTTTGTTTAAAATAGTATTCATTTTATGTTCTGTTTAATATTCTTCCTCTTCCTTTAGGGGAAGTATAAGGAAAAAGAGTTTTAAAACTGATAAACTCCCTCTAGTATATTTGGTGATAGCTAAGATTTTCATAGCTAGAAATTATCTTTGTGCTCATGGCAGAAGGAATCAGGCACATCAGCTGCCAGATTTATCTAGTGCTTGTTCTGTTAATGTTTTTCCAAATGACAGTAACCTAGCATTTTAGAGAATGATTGTCTTACTAAATAGTGCAGCATGATGAGAATGGAAGTCAAGAACAAAACTGCTGATGCTATGGATCCGCTGTTCACACTATACACCTTTCAGGGAATTTCACTCCAGTCTGTTTCTAGACCAGTTTGAGAGCTCAGTTTGATTTGGTGGCTCATCCATTGATCTTCCAGATTCCAGGTTCTGTGTGCCAAGACAAATTTCTGGTGTGATCAAAACCACAGTAAAGTGAGCATTACTAAGAGTTCCCTTCTAAAGTGCCCTCCTGATCTGAACTTAAAGACTAATGTAGATACACCCTTCAGTTGATACTGAATTAGCAGTAAGTATTTGTGGAATGTACCAATTAGAGTACTGCACTTTCTCTGCTAAGTGTGGAGGAAATATCTCCAAAAACAGCCTCTGCACTCGAAACCTCCCCTAAGGCCTCTGAAGCAGAGGAAATCTGCATTTATCTGTCATCTCAGTTAATTCAAACAGCAGTTATTTGGAACAAATCGTAATCACTCCTTCCCGTAATAAACACAGATATTCAGATTGCCAGATGGATCTGAATGAGCGACAGCCTAATTATGCCTTACCAAGATAATAATAAAAAGCTTAAGTGGAAATATTTCTGCCCCTCACCTACAGTTAGGGTTAAAAAGAACAACATATGAGAATATGAGGAATGAGGCTTAAGACCACTATGTAGCATTTGAGCTTGCACCACATTGAGCCTTAATATGGTGTAGCAGAAAAGTGTGATATTTGCATAGAAGATGTATGCTACAGAATTATCTATCATGTCCATGTATGCTCAGTGTTTATACAATTTCTCCTTTGACTAAGTAGCCTTGATTAGAAGTACCTGCTCATTGACTAATTGCTGGTATTTATATTTAAAATTCATCAATTCTCATAGTGATAAATAACCAAGAATATTTATGGAGTATAAAACATGACCCTTTCCTAATAAGTGGAGCTACAACTGCAATAAGCAAAATGTCTTGAGGTTAGCTAGAAATCTGCACAAAATCCAGTATTGCTAATGGCTTTGCATCTTCTGATTTGACAGAGGGTTTATTTGCATTCCAATGATGCAGTTCTCAACAGCTTCTGTTTCTGTGTCTGCCTTTAGATAAAAAAATATCTGGAAATATCACTGGAAATCCTTTGTCTTCTGTCAAAATTTCCACACTCTGAGACACAGCAAGAATGAGGGGAACTTTCACACTCACTATGGAACACCATTTGTGATGAAGTTTTCAGAAGAAGAGAGGTGGGGAAAAACACTACAAATAATGGTCCATTGAGTGTCTCTGTGTTGTTGAACTGCACAGGAGCAAATGATGAATACTACTCTGAGAACAAACTTTCAGACTGATCCAGACACGCAGGAAAGGGTAATGTGTGGAAAAACAGTCAATGAGACTGACTGAATATTCCAAAGGGTTTGGGTTTTCTTGCAAATTAATTAAGTTTCTGTATCATTAACTAAATACATGATAAAAGTCACTAAAATACATTTTCAAGGTGCTGATACATAAGAAGGCTGTACCTAAATGCAGTACTGATATCTATAGTATGTAACTGTGCCTAAATAATTAAATAGTCTCTCTGTCTTGTCAAGTGGTGCATGTGTTGCTCTTGGCCATATTAACAATACAGAGGGTGTAGGCAAGAGGAAACTGCTGCTTCTGGATAACCCTGCTGTACTTCTGAACAGGGAGAGCTTTCCTCAGAGGATATATTATCACATGCTCATCTCAGCAGACTGTCTTTCAAGCCTCAGCGAGCCCTAAGGCTCCTCAAGAAGGAGCTGACAATAAAGCACTGGTTTCTTAGATGAGTTCTCTTTCTGGCTTTGCTATCTTACTTGCATACCTTAATTGTCTTGCCATTTAAGGAATAATTCCTTTTGTATAATTAAATTTCAGGTGCTGTCTAGGTATTGGAAATTGCCGGTCTATATATAAGGAAACCGAAATGCCTTCTCTGTTCTAAGATGGTAGAAAGAAAAATTGAGTCATCATTTGTCTCTTCAGTTACACAGAAGTTAAGAACTTCTGACTTCAGGGGTTTGCAAAGACAAAAAACTCTTATATTTTTCTTTTCTCCTTTTTTCATATTTTCAATTTGTTCTTTTTATCTTAGTTACATGACAGCCACTTTACGCCTCAGGCTCCTTCATGTCTCTGCAAAACAGCTATAAAAAATTGCAGTCTGACTTTTCTCATCAACAAAAATCCCCTTCATCAGATAAATTACTACCTTGACCAATGCTCTGAATGACAACCAGCATCCTGAGAGCTCAGGAAGGGGGTGAGAAACATGGGGACATTTGCAGGGGTAGGGTAGAGTCTTCATATAATTTACCATCCACCTTGCCTTGCTGACACTGCCCTCCATACTGCAGAGGACAGCTCTGCTGTAGTTTGCCTAACATGGGATGGAACATCTTGAGAACCCCATATCCCAAGGTCACAGCAGTAACAGACATGAACCAAGAGCTTCTTTCTGTGTTTCTCTGCTATGCTTCTCAGGGTGGTTTGCTAATAGAACTTTTCAGTGATTTACTAAGGTTTCAACATCCTTGGGACAGTGTAAGGAACAGTACAAAATGCCTTGTCTATAGCTATAACCAAAATCCATATCTCAGAGGAATTCTCAAAAATTACACATTTCACTGAATTATACACTTCACTCTAAGAACAGGAAACTCTCATGCTAAGTGAGGAGACAATCATGCTCCTCTTGTATCTCTCCCCAGTTTCCCAGTCCTCAGGCACGGCAGCTCAGGCCCACACATCTGCTTATCGGCCCTCTTCCTTACTGTTCTGTGTCCCAAACCTGGAAAATAAAAGGTGCAAAAAGGGCAAATTAACTCATCAGCTCAGTTTCCATAGGGGAGGTGATAGAAGGGCAGAGGAAGGGGAGCCCTTATAAATGAATTGTGGTTGGCAGTGTTTGTGCTGCTGCTGCTGCACAGGGAAAGTTCTGCCAGCTTTTCCTAGGCTATATACTTCAGTGGTGAAAAATTGCTAGAGGTCAAAATATGTAATCAGAAAGCTAAGCCTGCAAGGGCAGAGTTTTAGTTGTGAGGTGCACTGTGGTATTTGTCCATCTGTACATTAAGGGTCTCTAGATTTTGAAAAGCTATAGGTGTAATTCCTTATGATGTTGGACACCCCCACAATATTTAAATTAATTTGGAGGAGAGATGTAGTGATACCCTATGACTCATTCTCCAAGTTTGGGGCATAACCATGATTAATCATTTTCAACACCCTTTGCAATGCATGCTGTGATGTCATTTCAGGTTCACTGCTTTTGTCCCACCCAATCAACTGTAAAGACTCCGGTGTTGGAAGATCTGTGCTCTCTGATAGGCAAGACACACTCTTGGGTAGGCACTGGAGAGTGCCCATTGTAGTAGCTGGAGGGACCTGAGAAAAGTATTTAAGACTTATTTGTCTCAAAATTTTTAATGATGATTCATTTCTATTCCTGGCATTCTTCTATAAGCCTATCATAAATTGAATATGAGGATGCAGTGAAAGTTGTTGACTATTTCACTACATATCTTCATGTACATAAGGAAAAAATGTACTTCAAAAATTCTGAACAATAAAAAAGGCATGTCATTTATTAGCTATTCTAATGAATTGTGTTGCTATGAGAGTTCTGAAAACGCATAAATTGTCATCTGGTTTAAAATCAAGAATATTAACATATATGAGGGCTTGTTAGTATATGTGAGCACAGAATTTCAAATTGCTTTAAGAAAAGGAAGTGTTGAATCTTCATAAAAGATCTGGCTGCTTTTGCCAGTTACTCTGAAAGGAGAGAAACTGAGGAGCAAGAGGGAATGCAACTTGCTCATTTGCTTAAGTCTGAAGGGAAAGACAGACTTAGTCTTGTATTTTGACCACATACAATTCCAGCAATTTTAAAGTGGAGTCTGACGTACCCCACTAGCATTAAAGCATTGTCCTATCTTACAGATTGAGGAGGTATAAGTTAGGGCAATGAAATTCAACTCCCAGGTTTAGTTGTGGCTGTCAATTTGTGGAACATTTGTGTGTCAGAACACTTCTGATCCCTGCTCTAGAGCAGAAAGCCAACCACATTCTGGGCTACATCAAAAGCAGCATGGCCAGCAGGTCAATGCAGGTTATTTTCCCCCTCTAGTTCACTCTGGGGAGACCCTGAGTAGAGGACTGCAGCCACCTTTGGGACTCCCAGCATAGGAAGGGTTTGGTCCTGTTGGAGCAAGTCCAGAGGGCACCACAAAGGTGATCAGAGGTCTTGAGCACCACTCCTCTGGAGACAGGCTGAGAGTTGGGATTGTTCAGCCTGGAGAAGAGAAGGTGTGGGGATGCCTTATAGCACCTTCCAGTACCTAAAGAGGCCTAAAGGAGAGACAGAGAGGGATATTTTACAAGGACATGTAGGGACAAGGACAAGGAGTAATGGTTTTAAACTGAAAAATGGCAGGTTAAGGCAAGATATTAGTAAGAAATTCTCTACTGTGTGGGTGGTGAGGCACTGCCACAGGTTGCCCAGAGAAGTTGTGGGTACCCCAACACTGGAAGTGTTCAAGGCCAGGTTGGGTGGGACTTGGAATGACCTGGTCTGGTGGAAGATGTCCCTGCCCGTGGCAGTGGGGTTGGAACTAGAAGATTTTTGAGGTGTCTTCCAGAGCAAACCATTCTATGTTTTTCTGAGTCTTTGCCTGCTAAACCAGTCTTTCCTGCTGAGTGGCCATGCCCCTTTCCCCTTGCAATTATGGTGATAAGAAAATGAAAGAAATAAGAGCCATATAGATGAACTTATGAATGTTTCCAAGTCACCATGTCCAGATGTGAATCTGAATGTGTCATCTCAGGGTGACCATTCCTGGTTGTTTGCCAGTAGATTTCCTCAGGATTTCCAGATAGTATTGGCTGCACCCCAGCCTCACCACCTGGCCTACAGGCCCAGTACAGATCCCCTGTTTTCACTACTGCTGTTTTTAATATTTTATTCTTAATTATCCACATCTTCTACTAAAGCAAGTGGGAGGTGTATAGGATCAAGACATATGTTCTTCAAGCTCTAGAGCTGGAGCACATGTACATGGAGAAGTGCTATTCATGCTACAGACCATGAGGGATGGGCCCTGATGAAGGTATGGTAAAAGAAAAATCAAAGAAGCTTTGTAGAGACATCTTATGAAATTATTCTGATATATCAAGGACAAGGAAAGCAGTCCTACTTAAACCATATTTGAAATTGTAAGGGTGAGTCAAGTTAAGAAATTAGGAAGGTTACAGGTCTCTGTTGTTCCTGACTCTGACCCTGTGTGTTGTTCCTGACCCTAATTCTGAAGGACTTACTCTCCTGCCATGTTACTGTCCAGCAGCAGCAAGGCTGATGGCCTCTCAGCCAAGCAGGACTGATGCTTCTCCCTTGTTTCCTTCAAGGAGCATCACTTTTTAAGGTACCTGGGAAGAGAAAGAAAATGTAATATGGCCCTGTATAATTTTCATTCTTTGGAATTGTCAGCAGCAAACATGGTCTGAATTAATTTTTCATCTGGATGTCCACAGATCGGCTGAGAAATTCAAATATTGATTTTATATTTCATGAAGATGTATGTCCTCTCTAGTGTTTGGACCAAAGCTTTGTCTCTTTCTCTCTGATTCTTTGAATAAGAAAGTTCTAATTCAGTGCTTATCATCCAATCAGAGCTGTGCATCTCAAAAATCACATTTTCTGGTGTGTTTGTCATGCTAAGAAATGATCCTGCTTGAGCATTATGGTTCATATGGCAGTTAGTTCTTATACTTTACTTACCTGGCTGGAAGAGCTATCAACTGATGTTATGGATTAATAATGTAACAAACTTAAAACCATGCCCTCTGGCAAAACTTTTCAAGGCAAATGGGATGAATCATCGATAAAAATGTTTGGAATATTTAAAAGTGTGCCTGAAACCACCCCTGCATAAGCTTCCTTTAGCAAATCAGAAGCTATAGTAGGATTATGAAAGCTAGGCCATGTGTCTAAGCTCTTCAAAGGCAGCTGTTACTGGCTGCTACTTAACTTGATGACATCAAAATGACTTGTCAAACGAATAGGGAAAGAAACTAGGGAAGAACTGGAATAAACTGAGGTCTTTGTACCTGCACGCTTGTTCCAGGATAGAGACCTAAACAGCATAGAAACTTGGTAGTTAGTGCTTTTTGGTGTATTTTGATGGCCATGGGCACTGCCCAGGAACTTGAATGCCCCAGCAAGCCTCTATTTCCCATGCACATTTCTACATGTGAGTTCTGCTGGCAAGGGATGAATTCTACCAGGTATCAGACCTCACCCTGAAAACTGAGGAGGTTGAATTAATTTCTTTGATCTTGCTTTGCTTGCCATCCTTGCAACACTGAATAAACTGGCATGTTGTAGGATATGTTGTATGTTTGTCTCATCTGTAGGGTGAGACAAACAAGACTGCATGAGTGGATGGGTCTTTTTAAGCATGGTATTTTTGAAAACCAAGAAGACCAGCAAATACCTTCTCTCTGTACTGTGCACACTCCTGCCTTTGAGGAAAGGAGGAAAGAAGAGTCAACACAGCATCCATTTTATTAGGTAAGCTTATTTCACTGTCAAAAATATTCAAGTCATGATGATGTTATACAATCACATTAAGAAAAATGTTGTTCCTATTTCAAAGACTGTCTCATGAGGATGATCAATTGTAAAGTTCTCTCTATGCTTTTTCAAGGGAAACTACCCATGAAAGAAGGAAGAAGAAAGGAGTTAGCTGCACTAGTACCTGGCTGCAGTCATCTTTCAGCCCTGCTGTTCTCCTGGAGGTGAAGAGGCTGGCAGTTGGGACTGTTGTTTTCTGTGCTCTAAAGGGACATTGAGCATGATGTGCTAACCTGGAGAAGCCATACCAGCTTTCATGTATACTTCACAGAGGTTTTCTTCATCAGCAGAAAATTTTGAACAGTTTTCCTGATGTTTGAAGTTATGGAGAAAATGTCTTGCTCATTCTGAATCTATGGAACATGCACAGTAATGTGCATATGTTGGGCAGCTCGTGGCTGCTACACAAAGCTTCCTCTTCCCTTTGCAGCACAGTTGAAGTATGATGCTATGGTGGAAAAAGTCACTGATGTAGATGAAAGCTCCAGCAATAAATATTGAATATTCTTTATACTCTGCCCAGAAGAGAAGGTGAGTTTAAGTGTATTTCTTGAACCATGTAGAAGCACTTCAGCACAGCACCAGTACCCATCATCATAAAGCTGCAGCTTTAGGCAGCACTTTTTTCTTGATGATCATAATTCAAAGCTACAAAGAATTTTTTTAGACAATCTGACAACAGTAGCAAAAGCTTAGCAGGAGTAGGAGCTATTTCTTAGATACCCTAGAGCTTTCTTTTGAGCAGGAAATCAAGAAAGGTGCCATGTCCCGAGCTCCTTGTGTTTGGTGATTTCCCTGAGCTTGCAACACAGTCCAAGAGAAGACATATCAGCTGTGTCCATGTGCAAGATAATGTTAAGGGAAATAACAGGGATACATTTTTTTTAAAAATTACATATGTAGGACACAAATTATTTTGATACTTATCAGTAGTAATGCTGTGTCCCTGTGATTCCACTCTTCTGCCCAAGTAAATAGGCATAATTTCTAGATGTGTCAGCAGATAGGGACTGATTTTCAGAATGTAGGATAGACCTTGTACCTTCTATAAAGAGATATGTATTTTGCTAGAGTTGATTTGATGGGATTTGCATCAGGGCTTGTGCTGTTGGGTCAGTACTGAAGCAGCACTGTCCACTTTGATGTCCTCCTACTCTGGCCTCTGGGGTTTCAGAACAAATTAATGCATCTCGTCAGCTGGGAGAGATGTTGGGCCAGAGTTTTGTGGGTGGATTTCCTCTCAGCTGCTCTGAGCTGATATCTTGTGAAATTTGCTCAGTCTCTGAACTGTGCTAGAATGTCTGTGCTAAGAATGACTACTAAATTCTAGGCAAAAAGTACAAGTGAGGAATCCCCCCCAGTTCCCAGAGTTACAGGGCTGACAGCAATGGGTTCATCATGTCAATGCATTTCATCTAAGCAGTATTTCTTCCTTTTCTCATCTGAGCATGCGAGAGGGTCAGGTTTTTTTCTGTTTGTGTAAAAAATATGTCAAAGCCAAAAAAAAATTAAAACTGGACTGCACATTGAGTGTGTTGGGGTGCATGTGGTTGCATTTGGAATGTGACCACACTGCATTTATGCTCTGAATACTACCCAGCATGCTCCTCCTTCTGCCAAGAAGCAGATAGAAGTAAACTTTTTCTCAGGTATTGGTTTTATTAATCATACTGAAGATATGTGTATAGTTTCCAAAAATATTTACTAAATCCCATTGCAGTGGGACAATGAAGTTGTTCAATGCCAGTGAGATACTGCATAAACAAAGCAGCTGTGGTGGAGCAGAGGATCAATATCCCCAAAAGCTGGAAGCCCAGGTATCCTGTCCTCTCCAGAATTAAACTGTACTCCAGGTTGCTATACTGAAGGAAGTGGTAATGTACAAATAGGACATCATTCCACATTTTCATCATTTCACTTTTCAAGCGTGTTATATGGGCTTGCTCTGTAGTCCTAGTTCAAAAGCAACATATATGCAAGACACACCCAAAAAGCAAGAGTTTCTGTCTCCTAACTGCTCTGTAGAAGATGGCTCCTTTGGGATTTTCATGCACAAAACACAACTGAATACACTGGAATTCCTACCTCATGCCCCCTACACATACACAGGCTAGGAATGAAGAAGGAAGATCTAATGTGATGGCTCATTGCAGCTCTGGCTGCCTTGTGCTTCACTTGTGATGATTCATGAAGTCTTTCTCGGTGATGCAGTTCTAATCTAGGGGTTCCAGACAAAACCATAAATACAGGCACTTGGACAACTGACCCCATAAGGAGAGGTGATAATCTCCAGTGCCATGGCAGTAATTGCCAGCTGTTTTTTTTTTTTTTTTTTTTTTTTGTTTTGTTTTGGTTTTGTTTTTGTAGAAAAAGCAAACATATAACAATGCTTTGTTTGACAACAAAAGCATTTAGAAACCTGCCCAACATGACAACAGCATTCAGCGTGTTAAAATAATCTCCTTCTATTCAGTAAATTGTCATAGATCTTATTACCTACTGCATCAGGTCACATCAGCATGTGCTGCCTGACATGATGGGGCACAGCGTGACAGCAACTGACACAGCATTGCCTCCTCCCAGCACAGAGATGTTCGTACATTGGATGCTCAGGCAACAACTGGTGCAGCTATTCAATCCTCTCTGTTGCCTGCAGTTAGGCAAATGACCAAATTCTCTGAAGAACCTGCATTTAATAGCAAATTGTTATTTTTGTGCTGGCTTGAGGACAGAGTTTTCTTACAGGGCACCTCTACTGCCATTGCATCGGAAAGTCACGTTGGGCTGTTGAGGGCTGATGCACAGCTGAGTGCTTCAGAGACAGCCCAGCAGTGAGTGTGGGAGGCATTCACACACTGCAGGGTGTGCAAGGCCATTCCCACTGATTTAGGCAGTTATAGTTCTCTACAAAAAACATGGCAGGTATAAAACCAAAAGCTTCATGGTCTATCCACAGATATTGAGAGATTTGCACTAACTTCTTAAACCATGATGTTAAATCATTGCAGAAAATAAATTTTCTGAAAACTGGGCTAAGAGGGCACCTTTCAAAAATAAAAAGCTTGGGAAACTCATTGAGATAATGAGCTGTAGGTGATTAACCCAATCACTGTTGAGGTCACCAGCAGTATTAGAGCCATAATCCCATTGATTTAGATTATTGTATAGTTTTGTATTTCGGTAACTCCTAGGTTGTATGTTTTATGTTATGTCTTACTCTTGCTTGATCGTGTGTAAGACCTCACCAGAAATCAAGGGTGAATATTGCTCAAACAAAGAAGATTGTACCTGCTCTTATCACATGAAGTTATTTCCAGACTGTAAAATTTCAGACTCTGTAAAGTTTCAGACTGTAACATTTCTGGAAACTCTGGAGAAATTTTGGTGAGATTGGAAAATATAAAAAAAAGGGGATCTCCTGCTGTCCTCAGGCCCTGTGTATTTGCCTCTCTAGGCAGCGTGCGTGACTCTCTGTGCAGCTCCCTGCTGCCAGCCCTTGTTTTGTGCTCTGGAGGTCACGAAAGGAAGTTGGTATTTTTCTAATCACGACCACTAGGTTCAGAGCAGGGGAAGGACAAAGAAGGGGAGCCATTGGAGAGCTAATGTTAGGCTGCTGCAATGGCTCTGATGACTATTTTACATTGAAGAATGAATTGAGGTTTCATAGTTGGAAGCTGGAAGAGGGTTGTGGCAGAATTGCTCTGAAAGCCTGAGGAGACCTAGTGACTGAATGCACATGTAAAGCAGAGTAAAGATGCAGTCTCCATGGCAGCATCTCAGAACTGTACAGTAATATTTTGAAATGTAATATAGATCCTAATTTTTCAGTCTTAACCCATCAAATCAGTTTTACTATAAATACCCACGCTATCCAGTCTCCAAAAGAACTAAGGCTGACAGTTATTTTAAGCCTGCCCAACCAAAGACAAAAATGCAATTTACATTCCCTGCCAAAATACACTCCTTCAGTTAGGAGAACAGAAGGATTTTGGTTTTAGACAGGCAAAATCAAGGAAATATAGAGATTACAATATATGATCTCTACTTCCTCATACATCTAGATTATGGCAACCTTCAATTGCCAATATCTGAAAACACTGAAACTCTGTGGGCACGTAGATAGGAAAGCTTCTTACCATGACTAGCTACACTACCAATCAACTCAGGGCACAAAAGGGCTGCTGAATCTGTCTGAAGCCACCAGTGTATAACTCATGAGTGCATCTGATACACACCATGGTGTATAACTCAGAGCACATCTGAAAAAGCAGTGGCTGCTATTCGCAGACAAAAACTACAGGCTTTAACAGACACCTAGTGAAACAAGGGACCCCAAGCACTTTGCTGATCCCACTAGTGTCTTAGTATGTGCCTTTATGTCTGAGGAGGCAGATGCTGCTCCCAAGTAACTGGGAGCATGTGAGAATACCCAAGGGAGCAATTGAATGTCCTCAGTGATGGTTGTCTGGCCTCCATAATAACATCTGGATTCCATTCAGCATAACAGCTTGATTGAGAAAATATGCTCTAATGAATACTAGTTGTGATCTATGTTTCCACCTGACTTCATCCTCTTTTGAGGAAATTCACAATGATCTTATGAGAGCTGCTGAGAAGTTGTCAAAGTTGTTGATTATCAAAGAATAGCAAGGATGGGGATGGTTAATGAAGTTGTATTGAACAGTGTGGGACCTGAGTAGGATGTGAATGGTATGGAATAAGGGGCACAATGTGCAGGCTGGAGTAGAGTTAATTTTCTTCACAGTAGCAAGTATGAATCCCTGTTTTTGATATGGCTGAACACATGCTAATAATACAGAGATGTTTTGGGCAGGGTTTACACAGAGTCAAGGTTTTTTCTGCTTTCCTGCTACAATGCTGGCAAGGAAGTTGGGGCTGCATGGGAGGCTGGGAGGAGATGCAGCTGGGACAGGTGACCCAAACTGACCAAAGGGATATTCCAGACCATATGGCTTCATGCTCAGAATATAAAGTGACGGGAAGAAGGAGGGTGGTGGGGGACATTTGGAGTGATGGTGTTTGTCTTCCCAAGTCACCATTACATGTGATAGGGCCTTGCTTTCCTGGAGATGGCTGAACACCTGTCTGCCCATGGGAAGCACTGAACTAATTCCTTGTTGTACTTGTGTGTGTGGCTTCTGCTTTCCCTACTAAACTGTCTTTATTGCAACCCATGAGTTTTCCAGCTTTTATCCTTCTAATTCTCTTTCCAGTCCTGTGGGTGTGGTAATGAGTGAGTGTCTCTGTGGGGCTTGGTTGGCAGCTGGGGTGAAACCATGGCAAAAGTTATCATTGGAAAACATGCCCTAATTCATCACTGTGCAAATGTAGTTATTATGTAAAGAGCTATAACTCATTTTGAAGGTACTTGCATTTGTGGTATGGCTCTATATATACATGCTACTGGGTCTGAAATATTTTCTTGATCATCCCAGACTAGATTTTCTAGCACCACTCCCATTTTCCACCTTCTGTGCAGAGCACTTGGCTATCTTAACTCTGGACTGCTCTTACAGACTGGCTGCTTTGAAGACCAGATATGAAAGGGTTTGGACAGACATAAAGTAGTAATGTTCTATAAACATCATAAACCCACTCTTATGCTCTGATGGAAAACACTGGGCTACAATCTGCAAGTCAGGCATCACAGCTCAGACCCATGCTAGAATTACTAATTTAAAAAAATTAAGATACTTGTGGTCTTGGCAAGTTACATATGTTGCCATCTGTAGTAGCAGTTACATAAGTGGTGCCAGGATTTCTTTAGGAATTGAGAGCATTTTATTCTTTCCCATATCCAGAGAAACATTAAGGTGTGTGTTACTAGCAGGTTTGTTGCTAATTACACTTACAACTAAAGAAGAAGGAAATAAATAAGTATAGGACGAGATAATTACAAGGAATGTCAGATAAATAAGAGAATAATCAATAAACAAGCCTTTCTAACAACTGTCTCTGTGGAAACTGGAAATTCTGATTCTCAAACAGAGATACCAAATCAGTAATGCAGGTGTTGTGCCAGCTTGCAAATAACTGAGAAAGAAGGGTTTGGCAGATACTTGCCTGTGTGAGGTACTGGGATTCAACCCATCTAGAATCAAGCTGCAGCAATCTCTAGATAAAACATGGCATCTGGATAAAAAAAAGCAGAAAATTGCACAGCTGTTTCAAGTCAGCGTGGCAATCATTGCGCAAATTCAAGGACCCAGTGTTGGCCATGATGCTTTAGAGGATGTCCCTTGGTCTCCCAGAGGTCCCAAGTTCTATCTGCTGGCCCTGGGCAGGTGCTCCAGCCCACTGGCACCATGTCCCAGGCCCCAGGTAAGGAGGCAGGAGGGGTGAAATGCAAGTGCATGGTGAAAAGTGAAGGGCAGCCTGATCATATGGAGGGCACTGACTGGGATGTGGGAGCAGCACAGATAACCAGAAGCACCAGCTGATAGCTTTCACCTGGGGAGAAAGAAGAGGAGGAGGAGGAGGAAGAAAGCTCATGGTACTGCATTTAAACGTGAGCCAAATGCTCACCCACGGTCATTTTCAAGCAGAAAATTTAGATGTGGTCTTCAGTCTTTTCTATTTGTTCCACAGATGGTGAATATATTACACAGCTTGTCCTATTTTTCAGCTGTGCCTGTAAGTTTTCTGCACATATTCCTGCCTTTGCAGAGGCTTCTGGTGCAGGTGTTAATTCTCCCCAAAACCTGAGCTGATTGGGAGCTATGCTCTTAAAAAAGGGCAAAGTGAGGAAAAGGGAGAAAAAAGGGCAAAGTGAGGAAAAGGGAGAAAAAAGGAAACAGTGAGGCATATTGGAAAGTGGGAAGGTCACAATTTCAAAAACAACTTCATGTCCCTCCTGCTTCTTAATAAGCCCTATTTTTAAATTCTTCTTTCTCTACAAGGGTTGATTCTACCTTGTTATTTGTACAGCTTCTAGTATCATTAATCACAAATATGGAACCCTTGGCATTACCATTGTATAAATTCTTCAAAAAATGTTCTTAATTAAAGACAAAAAATATTTTTTTCTCTCTGTTTATATCTTAAGATCATGTCTCTGACATGTTTTATAATTAAAATATATAAAGCAGAAACAACCATTAATTAGAAAAAATTACAGGTTTATGTCTTTCTGTATAAAACCTTAAAAACTGTGCAACAAGCAAAGATGTTTCATAGTTTGAAAAAATATATTTTATTTCTTAATCTTCAGGTCAATCTGAAGCATTAATATGCTCAGTCAGAAAAGTAGTCAACCAAAGAAAACCTTAGCTCCCACCTTAACATTAAAACCTAAAAAAGAGTATGTTGATTTAAAATAAGCAGGCACACCCTAGAGGTAAGTATGAAATGCCACAGTTTCATATGGGATTGAATTTAATATGATAATGTCATGTGAAATACAATGCAGAAAATATAATTAATAATAATAATCATTTTTTAAAACCCTTTTCTAAAAGTGCTGCCCATTTTGTGTTTATATTTATTTTAGGAAGGGATTTATTGTTCACAAAAGGAAAGCAGAGAAAATTTATTCCAGGTTTTAGTTGTGGAAAGCATAGTGGAGAATTTAAGGGAGACAAATATATGCTTTTTTGTTGGCGGGGGCTTTTCTAATGTGTGAAATGTGAGCTTTGGAGAATTGTTTATTTTAGGACAAGTCAAGGACTGAATCCCAGGGAGACACTTTTTGTTGTGTTTTATTCACTTCTCTCTGGAGAGCTGTCGGGGCTGGCAGGGCTCCTGCCCCGTGGCTGGTGCTGCTGCCCTCACTGCCGGCTGGCTCCAGCCCCACAGCGCCAGGCACCATCGCTGTGCCACTGCCCAGCCCTGCCACTGGGCCCTCTGCTTCATTCATGGGGCTCAAATGGCTCTTTTCCAGACACCAGCTGCTCCAGGCAGCTCCTCTGGGCCCCTTCAGGGACACTGGGGACGGTGTCAGGCGCTTCCCTGTGCGTGTCCCTCTGCCCTCCTGCAGAGAGAGGAGATGTTCCAGCCCTCTCCCTCCTGCAGCCTCCCTCTGCCCTTCTCACAAACCTCTGATACCCCACGTGTGCCCATCTCTGCTGCCGTGTAGCTACAGCCAAGCTCCCTTTCTGGCCACAAGAAATTCCTCTTGCTTCCAGATCCATCCAGGCTTTCCTGGTGAAATCAGTCAGTGCCCATTGACCACAAGTTTCCTACAGACCCAGGGTGCCTGGCTCAGGTGGGTTTTGAATTTTTGGCTTGTATATTCCTGCTCTGGGCTTTGGGCTCTGGGAACAGCTCAGGGAGAATTGGCTGTGTTTGGAATTCCATGTCTCTGGTAGAGATGCAGCATTATAGCGTTAATTTGTTCTGCATGAATTTGCACAGGAGGCAAACACAGAGGTCAGATTCTGCCACACTGAATCATGAGGGCCTCTTAGTTCTGCCTGCCTGCCTGCCTGCTGATCAAGGTTAATAAGAGCTGGCAAGCTCCAGAGGCCCAGTTACACTGCTTTAAAATCTTTCAAAGGCAACATGGAATATCATTAATAAAATCGACTGTGTTGGTCTCACTGGAGCTACATTTGCTTGCCTCAGTTGTGAGTTTATCTATTAATAAACAGATAAACCTGTTGCTGAAATAAACCACCTTTTGTAGGTCAAAACTGATTTAGGCTGAAACTGCATTTAAAGAGGGATCAGAAGCATTTGACTAACAGACTGCTGACTTGAGTTGCACTTTCTATATTGCACCTTCAAAATCTGCAGTGCAAAGAAAGTTTTAGAATTGAATCAAACCTCATTCTGCTGTAGCTGACACCAGACACCCTCGTGACATGAGGTCTTCAGAGATCAGTCTTTCCTTCACAATAGAGAAGTAGCGAAAAATCTGTCACTAAACAGAATTCTGGCTCCATCAAATAAGTTTACACAGCAACTTCAGTGATTCAGTATGGTTCAAAAACACAGCCCTGTGCTTCACACCTGAGCCGAGCTCCTCGAGTCTGCATTGCTGAGCTGCAGCCCAGTGACCCAGCCCATATTCTCACAATGACAGCAATGAATTCAAGTTCAAGAGCCCCATATCCATTGCCTGTGTCCTGCACCCGCAGAAGTCACAAGCCTCTAAGCTCTTGCTACTGAGGTTTTTGATGTTTGGCTACTGCCCATGCCTAAAATAACTTCCTTGGTACATGGCTATACATCTCCATGCTTATCTCACTTCTTCACTTGGATTAGAAATCAGAATCTCTTCAGTTTAATCCCCATGAACATCCACTGCCTGGCGGAGCTAGTACAGATAACTGCTGCCCTGAGGGCAGAATAAAATTTAGGTTGATTAAATTTCAAACCAGTAGCAGTTTTGCTGAGTGAAGAATGGGGAGGAATCATCCACATTTTCTAGAGATTGTAACAACAATTTTAGTATTGTCTGCTTTAAAAGAAAAGTCCACTGCCTGTTCTGAAAATGATGGCTCAGATGTTTAGGTCCAAAGTGGGTGCTTAGCTTTGAATGCCAGGTTTGCATTGAAATACCTTTCAGGGGTGAAAATTAGATTTCTGTCACCCCTTCTCAACATTTCTGCCTTGGAGGATTCTCCTCCTCAACTTACTGTCTAGCAGGAATCCTGTTGGGAGGTGTTTCAGAGTCCCACCTCACCTCAGCAGAACCAATTTAGTAAAGCCAGCCAGGTCTTGCATCCAGAGGATGGGGAAGATAGCAGCAAAAATACCGTGTGGAAATCCCCAACAGAGCACCTAAGGGCCAGCAGCCTTCATCCTGACACCAAGGCAGGGCAAGAGGATAATTCTCTGGGCTTCATGAGGCTGCAAGGTGTATTTTGACCTGCTGGGCAGAAATAGCAGCACCAAGTGGTTGCACAGCAATGATGCTCTGGGGGAGGGGATTCATGCTGCTGGGTCAGCTGCTCACCACTGACCTGTCCTCCCAGGCAGTGGGCTGCCTGTTGGCTCTCAGATACTGATCTAAAAGAAGGCACATGAACCCCAAACTATTTCAGGTTGCAGCATTCAGAGGCGCTGCCATCACAGCAGAGGCTCTGCAGCAATGTCAGGTTACAGAGAGTCTGTGTGGGAGGGAGCAGGGTGCTGCTTTGCACTCAATGTTAATGCTTCTGCTTAGGCATAATCCAGCTGAAGGTCTTTTCAGTACAGCAGAGTTCACTGGAGGTCTAGCTGAGTGTGCTGGTTCAGAGGGCACTAATGCAATTGTGTGATTAATTTACGTCTGCGCAGGCTGCGGTCAGTGGAGAGGGGCAGCAGGCACAGCCACTGCTCCAGTGCTCCCTGTGCTCTCACCGGGATGACTGCTGGCCTCTGAGTCACTGCCCAAGGGTAAATAGTGAATACTATGATGACACTCACGTTTGAAAGACAGTGATGTGGAACAAACAAGGTAATTTTTTAATAAATATTTATTTCAAGGAAACATATTTGGCTTAATCCTTTTTCCACTGATGTTGATAAAAGTTATGCATTGACAAAAGGCACCGCAGCATTTGTAATGTATTTTGACATTACGAATGTCAATGAAAGGTTCTAAATAATAGCTAAGGATTATGTATTCCTCAGTGGGAACATGAGTTAGCCTGCTGGATAAATTAATAAACACATTGTTATGTAAGTATGGTAAAGCTTCTGATGCTTCATGATTAAACTTGACATGCTGACAAAAGGAAGCTGAGGATTTCGTTCATTTTACTCTATTTTATTTTAAATTTTTTAAAATTTTGGATTTTCAAAAATTTGATACTTGTAAGGCTTGCTTGGAAAACCTTCAAGTAATTTCAGTTAAAAGGCATGAAATTTCCAAATGGACAGAACTATATTCAGCTCTGTTTCACAGGCAGAGAAATTGAGGCATGCAGGATATCACTGAGACTTCAGTGTCATGGGATCTGTGAACTACAGGCTGCACCCCGGTCATTACAAGGTACAGAAAGTAATATTTAATTGTTTTAATCATGCAAAAATCTCAAAATGGTGTCACAAAAAGAAAGGGACCTACCTGGTGTAAAAATGTCAGAAAGCAGATATTCTTCAGGTTTAGATATTTAATAATGGCCAAGAAGACTTACCATGCCCTCATCATGGTGTATCTTATATTTTACCCTAGGTATCACCATGAATGCTGCAAGCATGGGAGATCCCAGGGGGCTTTTTTGGCTCAGGGGGGTTCACCATTAATCCCACCTAGCTGTGTTTGCCCTTGGAAACACTGTGCAGCATTGCTGGCAGATGCTAAAGCTTGTGCTTGCACTCCAGCCCCACCACTGCAGGTCTGCTTAGTTCTGCTCTACTTAAGCCAAAGACCTTTCTTTCTCTCTTCTTTCATTGAGATCCCTGGTCTGATCACAACATTTGTACAGTGGTCCTCACTCTGGTGCCTGAGAAGCATTCAAATACCCAATATAATCCCAAAACTGAAATATCTAGCACCTAAAAGTGATAACTGCTGATAACACATTTACAAGCATTAGACTGTGGTACATAAGAGATTGGTGTTTGCTACTAAATGCTGGAGGGTCTAGTATTGAGTATTTATAACAAATTATGTTTTTTTATATTTGTAAATATTATGATATATTTATTAAAAAATTAGAAGTTTTCATGGAAGTGGTTCTTTAACTGGGTGCAGCCTACATCATTTCAGCAAAGGAAGCCCATAGAAATGACTAAGAGTGAAATTAGTTATCACCAACTTCCAGTGCTTTTATCTGAATCTGTATTGTATTTACTGCACTTTCAGCAACCCCAGAATTATTCTCCTAGATTTGGACAAAGTAAAGATTAAAAGATCAGTTTTCAAAGCTCATTTCCTTCAGAGCCAATGAGAATTTGGAGTTTGTGTTTTGTCTTTTTTTCCCTTCATTTTTCCATCAAATTGATTGATCTGTAACTGAAAGAGTTTAGCACTCTGTTCTGTACTGATCTGCAAAGACTCCTTTTGGTGTCCATGCAGTAAGCTGTCAGCCTTTTCAAAGGGTTGTTTTTTATTTTTTTGTAATAGTACAATGTGAATGCACCTTTGTCTACAAGGTCACCTTGTAGAAAGTGACAAAAAACCAGTCACATTAGAAAAAAATATCCTTGGGAAATAAGGTCTGTCTAGTACTCGTGCTCAGGGATCTGCTTGTTCCCTGTTTCTCTGAACTGTTTTATCCACTTAGATGACTCATGAGGACAAGGACAGTCTCATACCCAGCACAGGGAGTACCAGTCTCAGCTGAGTCAAGGGCTCTTCCATATTGAAGGCAATTGTGTGCTGATGGAGCCTGCTAGCTGTGAAACAATAATGATGAGATCAATTGGGTCGATAGCTAATCTTCCTTTTCTTCTCTTAGATACAGATAATGCAGATTCTGCCTTCCATTGCTCCTCTGGTATTAGTAGGAAGATTTATTTAATACCACAGGAAATGAAGCCAAAAATGAGACTGAAATTCTTTTCAGCATAGTGAAGACTTTGATACTTCTGCAAGTCTCTTATACTTAAGACTGAAGGCACAAAGGGTGATATCAGTGTCGTGGGCTGGCAGCTCCAGCTTGCACTGCATTTGCTTGGATGTAAGGAAGTACAAAACCAAGGGTGGGACAAAACTGGGCATTTCTGTATTGTCTCCTTACAGGAGAGGGGGATGCCTTCCCAAATGCATCTTGTCTTCATCTCACCATTGCAGTCAGTGGCATCAAGCATGAGGAGAGTGTCTGGCACTGGAGATGCCTCCTGGAGGTCACAGCCTGTGGGTTGCTGCAGACAGCCGAGGCCCAGCTGCCCGGTTTTGCCTTAGCATTTAAACAGGTACTGTCTTAGTGTGGGGTGTTTCTCTCTGGACCCGAAAGCAGCTGAGAACAGTGATCCCCTTCTCATGGTACAGCAGCTACTGTGCAGCTCGCTTCCTTGCGTCATACTCTATTCCTTTCCAAAAGGATTGCAGACAGGAAGCAATTACTTAAGAAATATTGTTAGTAGGATAATCTCTGCGCTACTGACCTTCTCTCCATCTTGGGAGACTTATCAAGTCTCCTGCTCGACCCTGCCAAGCATAACATCTGCCTGTGTGACACCAATCGTACCTACCCAGCCTGTGATGCTCCTCAGCCATTATCACCCCTCTCCATTCCCCACCTCCACGTCCTCCCGTCTCCCGTTTCCCGCAGCAGCCCCATGTCTCCGCTCACCGGTGCTGCTCCCCTCGCTCGGGCTCAGCCGGGCGCTCAGTGACCTCTGGAGCGCCGGGCTGCTGCGGAACGCGCTCCCCTCCATGTGCCAGCGCAGCAGCCACAGCCTCTCATAAACTTTTGACCCTTGCTTAGTCCTCTGCCATCCCTGGCACAACCAAGGGCAGGGCTGTACGCCTGGGTCTAGTTACCAGCGTCTAGAGACTACCAGGGAGAACAGTGTTGCAGCTCTGATTACACTTACGTGGAAGAAAATACTCTTAAGGCAACAGCTATTTTCTTTTCTCTTTTATTTCCTTTTTTTTTTTTTTAATTATCATTATTTTTATTTATCATTAGGTTGCTACTCAGGAGCCAGGTGTGAAAGGCTATACCCCTTGACTAATACAGCATGGTGCTTCCTGAGCTGTGGAAGAAGTGCCTGTTATGGATAAAGGCAAGGAAGAGCATAGAAGCAGCAAAGGTGGTTGCAGTCCTTTTGGGGGACATGGCAGAAGCAGAAGCAGCAAGTCTGTATGTCCAGCCTGGAGATTTAATGACAGAAATGATGCCTTCCCTGAGTCTAGCTGAAGAAATATCCCTCCCCAGTCAAAAACTACACAGAACACTGTCCATTGCTTTGTTCTACTAGTAAACAGATTAAAAAAATACTTTCCAACCACTTCCAGTGCAACCTTCAGTGCTTCAGTCAGTGGTTTGCTTTTCCTATTTCCAGCACTGCAGTTGTGCTCTAAACAACTTCCAAGCTTCAAAGCCTTGCTTAGAGCATATTTTCAAAAGCATTATCCTTTCACACAATATATTTGTAACACAATCATTTTCGTAACAACTCCTGTCACATTATTACATCACTCTCACTAAGTGATTCCTTTGAACAGCTTCTCACACCAATTTGAGTAATCTCATGAAGTTTGACTGTGCTCCTTTATCCTCCTCTCCTTGTTCCTTTTTCCTGTTTAACCAGAGCACTTATAGGGAGGCTGAAGCCCAGGTAAGGTGTCTTTCTTCTTCAAAGTCTTTGAAAGAGGATAGTGAGATACCCTTTCTGCAAACAGCAGTTTGAATATGTGTCTCCCAGTAACAGAAACCACTTTTAGTTTCTTCTTTCTTGGACTCTGGCAGTGCTTCCCTTAAAAGCTGCAGCTTCTTAGCTATTGTGAGTGCTGCCAAACAAAAGTCATGGAGATACAAACACCCCTAGTGAGGGCATCTTCTTGAGGAAGGTTAAACCAAGAAATGGCACCCATACTTCTCCTCACCTGGATTCAAAGCCTAGGTGGCCACCAGTCCCTCCTGTGCTTGTGTCAGGAACAGCAAGCCATAGTTCCCTCAAACCCAGTGGGATCTTGGTGTTCCCCAGGGTCTGCCATTTGCCATCAATGAGAGAACAAGCTCAGATTTCATTTGAAATCAAATCTACAGGATGTTTCTTGCTGTTACAGAAGACAGAAATCTCCAGATTACCCAGAATATCACAGATCCAAACAGCTTTCTATTTACAGTTGCTTGATTTTGGAGGCGAGGCTGACTCAGGACTTTGTGTGCTTGACTTGGCAAAGCCCACCAGCTTGCACCATCCTCAGCCTCCGAATATTTGCCTGCTTCACTTCAGACATGTATCCCTGCAATGCAGATTATAGAGAGGACACACTGTTATTTCTTTTCTCTTGGAAAAATATTTTCCTTTTGTGTAGTTGAATGGTATCTAAATAAACATTAGTTGTATTTTTGTGTCATTTTGAAGCACAGGTTGATTCTGCAGAAAGAGCAGCACACAGCATTCAGTATTTAAATTGTCTATTTTACTCCATCCGGACTCTATAGCCTTGAAACAAATGTGCTACATGACAGCATAAACTCTCTGTGGAGAAATAAGGCTAATTCTAGTTACTGGGTTGAACAAATGGTGTTTACAAATAGTTGTTTGATTCTTTTAATTTCTTGTCATATCCTGTTCCATGTAAACTTGATAACCTATTTTTTAACAGGTGCCACAACTTTAATGACTGTGACACAGTATCTCATTACTCTAAAAAAATAATCAACAAAAAAAATTGAAGCTTATTGTCAGCTTTCATGAGAGAACTTGCAGATGGAGCAGGAAAGTGCAGTCAGGTTCAGGAACCTGATGAGGAATACAGAGAAATGTTAAATAAATTATTACTTATGCATTATTAAAAATAAGTCACACTTCTATAGCTCCTCTCAGATAATTAACTCAAATCCATTTATTATTCATTTCACAACGCCATGTAGGTGAAGGAACTATGCCATGTTGGTTTTATGAGCAAAGAGCTGAGACTTTGAAATGCGATGAGTTTAAAAATTATGTAATACCAGGGAATTTTCCCCAGTGGACATTCCAGCAGGTGAGGCAGGCAGGCTGGGTTGGTATTCCAAGTTTTACCTTCTGGAGCTGGGACTATGTGTCTGTGTGTCCTGGAGTTGGTTGGAGTCTGGTCCAGTGGTGTTTTCAGATTTGCTCAGTGGGGTACTGACTCAGCACCTCTAATTCCATGGGACTGGGCTGTTGAACTCATCATCCTGAAACTTGGAGCTGCCAAAAAGACATATTACAGTGCAATGTTGTGACAGGATGCTGAGGATTCCTGTCACTGTTGTTGAAACCGGAAGAATGACAGTACTGCACAGCAGGGGCAAAAAAATGCTGTGACACAAATGCTGATTTAACTCATGGATGGGGGAGCTGCAACTGCTGAGGCTGGAAGCTGTTATGCCATGTGCTGATGGGAAGCAGAAGGATGGACTTGTCTGATCTGCTAACACGTGTTGAGGAAAGCATCCAACTGCTGCTGCTGAATCCAATGGAAAATTAAAATCCTACCCCAAATGATTTTCTGACATGGTATATTCCCAGAAAAAGCAATGACATTTACTGGCGCACTGACAATAACATGAGCCTTATGACATAACAAGTGTTCTAGCAGAGCTGAAGTCAACTGTGCAGCCCAGATTACTTCCACTTTTGTAGACTGCATTGCAGAGTGCTGTGGGAAGCAGTATTTTGGGAAGCCTAATGAGAAGATAATCTGAGCCCCGTGAATGTAGGAGAACGTGACTTGCCCTCCTTTCCCCTGAGCTGCTTGGGTTTGAAAATAGCAGATATTTCCTTTTCCCGGCTTTCAGCCTTATTTTATTTCTCATGGGCAGTTGAATGAAGTTGCGCTGTACCCGTGGTATCCTATGACCGTGTTCCTTATTGGGCAGTGGCAATCCTTCTGGGAAAAAACACATCTCAGCCTTTCCTTATATCACTGCCCTAGCCCAGAGGAAGGTACTCTGTGGTTGGTGCATTCTGCATCTGCTCACTGCATCGCACAGGGAGCAGCAGTGAGATCCTGAAGACAGAGAATGCTATTTTTGGTTCTGCACTTTAGCTGGGAGCCTTTCTTCCTTCTCCCAAAATTGTGTTTATTATCAGATCATGTTTCAAAGAAGCAATGAATTTCTTCATTTAAAACACTTCCCCAGAAAGTAGTGGGCTTTCCTGATAAAGAGGCAGGTAGGAAGAACCTCTTCTATTTTAAATCTCCCTGTCAAATTATGTTGCTTCCCTCTCATGTTGCTGCTATTTAAGCTGTTCCAGAGGTTTGTTCTGACTGTCTTCAGCAGGAGATGCATGGAAGTTGTCTCCAGCATCAGTCTGTGAGTGTCAGGGAGAGGATGGTCATGATGAATGCCCACCTTCTCCTGGGGCCAGCATGCTTCCTCCATGAACTGAGATCCAGATGGTGACAACAGGTGATTTGCTATTCATATAGCAGTAGAAAGTCTGTCAGGGCTCCAGCTGCTGATGGATGAAACTCCAGTTCTCACAAGGGGTTTTCTGACCAAAAGTTATAGCTGTACTAAATAAACAGTTCCCTTCCTCAAACCACCATCCTTTTCACAGGAAATTGTTGTCAGCTCTTGTACTGCAGCTTTCTATTGACTTGAGGGTTATGTGTGCTGCAAAACCTGCCCATAAAATGGATTAGATGAGTAATAGAATCATCAAAATTGGAAGATATGTTAAAGATCATTGAGTCCAACCATCAAACCAGCACCACCATAATCACTCCTAGACCACATACCTAAATGCCACACCCAAAGGCCTCTTGAACACTTCCAGAGATGATGACCTCACCACCTTCCTGGGCAATATATTCCAATGCTTAACCACTTTCAGTGACAATTTTTAAAAATATCTAATCTGAACCTCCCCTGGTGTAACTTAAGGCCATTTCCTCTTGTTATTTCACTTGAAACATGACAGAAGAGACTATCCCCCAACTCACTACAACCTTCTTTCAGATAGTTATAGAGAGCAATAAGGTCTCCCTTGAGCCTCCTTTTCTCCAGACTAAATACCCCCGTAAGGAATTGAGCCACTCCTCATTAAATATTTTCTAGACCCTTCACCAGCTCCAGTGCCCTTCTCTGGGCATGCTCTCCAGCACCTCATTGTCTTGTTGTGCAGGGCCCAGAACTGAGCACAGCAGCCCTCACTCAGACCCCCTAGTGCCAAATACAGAAGGACAATCACTGCCCTGCTGGCCACACTATTGCTGATACAGGTCAGGATGTCACTGGTCTTCTTGGCCACCTGGGCACACACTGGCTTATGTTCAGCTGCTCTTAACCAGAAACCCCAAGGCCCCTCTTGCTGAGCAGCTTTCAAGCCACTCTTCCCCCAGTCTGTAGTGCTGCATGGGGTTGTTGTGTCCCAAGTGCAGAGCCTGGCACTTTGCCTTATTGAATCCCACCAGTTATCCTCACCCCATCAATCCAGCCTCTATAAATTCCTCTGCTGAGCCTTCCTACCCTCCAGCAGATGAACACTCCTGCCCACATTGGTATCATCTGCAATTGACTGAGGGTGCACTAGATCTTCTGAGGAAAGAGTGTCAAAGGACACTCTTTACTGAAATGTCCACAGCCTTTCCCTCATCAACTGAGTGGGTCACCTTATCACAGGAGATTAGTTTGGTCAAGCAGGTCATGTCTTTTATAAATCCATACTGGCTGGACCTGATCCATTGATTGTCCTGCTTTGTGATGGCACTCAAGATGATCTGCTCCATAACCTTCCCTGGCACTGAGGTCAGGCTGACAGGCCTGTAGTTCCCCAGATCCTCCTCCCACCCTTCTTATAGATGGGCATCACATTTGCCAACTTCCAGTCAGCTGGGGCTTCTCACAGTTGTTTTCCTTTTTTTGCCAGCACTGCTGGTAAATGGCTGAAAGTGGCTTGGCAAGCTTTTTTGCCAGCTCCCTCATTCCTCTAGGTTGCATCCTGTCTGGGCCCATAGACTTGTGAGTGTCTAATTAGCATAGTAGGTCACCAGCCATTTCCTCCTGTATTATGGGAGCTTCCCCCAGCTCCCCATGGCTAACTTGGGGACAACTGGGTTTGTATGGATGACTGAGGCAAGAAGGCATTAAGTACCTCAGTATTTTCCTCATCTCCTGACACTATGCTACCCCTGCATCCAGCAAAGAATAGAGAAGCACCTTGGCCATTTTTTTTGCTGCTGATGTATTTGGAGGAACTTTCTCTTCTTGTCTTTAACAGAAGTAGCCAAATGAAGTTCCATTTTGGCTTTGGCCCTTCTAATTTTCTCCCCAATAACTTCACAATAACCTTGTAGTCCCCCTCAGGTTACCTTCCTTTTCTTCCAGAGGTGATACACTCTCTTTATCTCTCTGAGCTCCAGCCCAAGTTCTCTGAAGATTTAATGAATATTCTGATATTCTCCATAATCTGGTGAGCAGCCAGCTTTTTTCTCTGTGTGTATGTGGAAGAGAATGAAGAGAAGTCTATGCCAAGTAATGGCCATATGAATAATTTATTTGACACAAAACTATTTTGTTCCTTTACAAAGTCTTGTATCCCTATGAAAGCAGAAGTTACCCAGGCAGCACATTTTCCCTCTGGGGCAGTATGCTCTTTTCCTATATTTGTTTCTCATTTTCTAGCAACAATCTTATTTACTTTATCAGAAATTTATAATCACTTCTTAGAAGTTTTCTGACTCCACCAGCAACTACTTTGACATCCTGCACTACATATTTTCAGAGTCAACAATAGACTCTATTTTCTGTATTTTGTAACAAAGATATGGCAAGGAAACATTTATGTTTTTTGAATAAATAGAATGGACGTAAGATCTGAACAACAGAATGAGATATGGGTTCAAGATTTGATTGTAGTTTGAGCAAGTGAAGCATGACATTAAGATTAGAAGGGAAATATTTGCTGAAAATAAGAAAAGGTTACCTCAAGTTTTTGGAATTATAAGATGGTATTCAAAGGACGTATTTTTATACCCACCAGGGAGCCATAGAGGGTTTATGCAGATTTGACATTTTCTTCTTTCTTCTCTATTTGTATCTGGAGCCCAGGGTGAACAACCTCCTTTATGTTTGCCCTCATTAAATATCTTTGTCTGGGCAGCTGTTGATTCAAGCCCTGTGAATAAATAAAATGAAGAGGACCTCCTGCACGATTCAAAAATAAATGCTATTTTCTGAACCCCAACTTTGCTATTTGCAGTGTTAGCATTATCTTATTAGACAAATAAATGGCCTCATTTCCCTCCTCAAGAGCACATTAGCTTTGCACTTCCAAAAGCTGCAGCAAGTGAACTTTCCTGACATTAATGGGAGGTGACGGCAGGCGAGGGAAGATGTTGCCTTTGTCCAAGAGGAAAAGAAGTTCTGAGAGCCCAGTGTGCCTGCAGCATTCCAGCTCCATGCACAGATTTTATTCTCAGTGCTTGTGAGTGTTACTGAGGGAAGTCAAAGACAAAATCCTTTAAGAATTCTGTCCTGTCACCCCCTGCAAACTGCCTCTCACCATTGCTTAGGGAGGATTATTCATGGGAAAATATCAGTGGTCACTGGGTGGAAGCATTGAAAAATAGGGTCAGCTGACAGAAAATGCATTCATTTATAATAATTATAATAGCAGCAACAATTCCATTGGCCTTATTTTACATGTATGGAAATGGAGACATAGAAGAACACAATGTGCTGGGAGTACTAACTGGGCCTCAGATGTCTGTTCTCCCCTTTCTAGATCTCTGTTCTAATGACTAGACCAAATTTTGTGATCCCAACATGTGACTGCTCCCCGATATTCTTTATCAAATGTTAGGGAAGCCTCAAACAGCTCTTCAAGCTTCAGGAATCCTCACTGACCCTCAGCAATATTTGTGCTGCCTCTTGAGAAGCATCAGGCAGCTTGGATGAACGTTCCTCTCATCCAAAGCCCTATTTCACGTCCTGTTGGCATGTTTGAAGGCTATTGCACTGAACTCCACCCTGTAGCAGTGTTTTAGCTCCTGTTCCTTTTGGACTGTCCAACACTAAGGAGGAGGGTGACAAAAAGGATACAATCACAGAGACAGTGTGCCGCAGTGTAAGGAGGCATGAGAGCTGTCAGACAGAAAGTGGAGTGGCATGGAAGAAGCCCTGTGTAAGTCATACCCACCAATAAGCCCTGTGGAAAATACATGGCTGTAAATCTGAACCACACATTGAACCCCAGTGTTGCTGCTCGTGTGGGCTGTGGGGCTGCCTGGCTGGGCTGCTGCTCTGCTGTGAACGTGTCCTCTGGAGGAGGTGGGGCTGGAAGGTGCCCAGATAGCACGGCTCATGCTTAGCAGGGGTGGTTTGACAGGGCTGCTGTGAACCCAGGGAAGTTTAAGAAGTCTCTATCTTCACCAAACATTTTAGAATTTGCAGATATTTTCAGTGTTCTGGAGCTTCCAGTGTGTTAGAACAGGAGGCAGTTGAGACAGATAAAAGTAAATACTGCTCATGTCTACAGGTGTGGTCTTCTCAACCTCCAGAACACAGGAAAAGGACATCAGATTAAATACAGGTTATCAGGCTGAAAAATGATGAAATTCCTGTTAGTCAGCAAGATCAATTAAATGAAATTTAATTTACTTTCCTAATGTATCCACAGGACAAACCCAAAGCCTTCAGATGACAAGCCCAGGCAAAATGGACTGTTCTCATTTCTCTTCAAGTAAATGACAAATCTGAACAACTTCCAGAGTTATTGGTAGTTGTGTTGAAAAGCTGGCCTTGGCATGGTGACAGCTCGAGCAGATAGAGATGAAGCCTGTCTGAGGAGCACATTTCTTTGGGAAAAGCCAGGCTTATACATCCAGCAGCTAGAAGAGGAAGAGAATATTTTGGAGTCATATTGACCAAATTGCCTGAAAACAGAACATGAAGTCACAGATAGTGCAAGTGCAACAAGGCAGGATGAACACATCCCGAGAGAAAAGATGAAACTAGGTCATAAAATCTGAGAAAAGAGGAGAAACCTCACTTATCATTTATTAGCAATTGCCAGGTTACTTAGCATCTCAGATCAAGTTTCTGGTTCAAGGATGGATTTCACAGAGACCAGAATGATTCCCATTTTCAGGTCACTTTTAAAGAAAACTCAAATTTTGTGAGTATTGCTCCAGAAAGTGAAGGAATTTCTTACACTATCTGTCTATCATGTGTCAGCCTGATGCAGCCACACAGCTGGGCTGTAACTCCAGAGGGAGGGAGCAGAGGGGGACAGCTCTCTCCTTTCCTCAGTGGCAGCAGCGTGCCAGCCAAGGGAAGTGGCAGCCTCCAAGCCTTTGGGAGATATGCCAAGCATTGGGGCACCCCCATCTCCTAACCACTTTATTTTAAGGGTAAGACAAGCCTTAAAACAAGGTCCTGGGCTGTCTGTTGAGGTTTATATTATGTGTACCTTTAGCTGCTTAAGGCTTAATCAAAATCTGCCTTGAAGCTTATCCATGTGAGAGAGCAGATCTGACTGCAGCTGGGAGTACCACAGGGTGGTTGAATTCTTGCCTGGTGAGATGCACTCAGCCTGAGACTGCTCGTATTTCTCAGCAGCTATGAGGGCTACTATATCTATGGTTTCTCTGCTGGAAGCAGTTTCATCATCTAAGATATGAAAACATTAGTACAAACTCGCGAAATCAGGATTGATGAAAGAAAATTGTTCTACTATACAGGTATAATCAAGTAATGGGAAGCACACCACTGACACCTGCTATGGATATACACAGAAAAAAGCATGAAAGAAGCCCTCATCTTCCTCTCATTTAGCTCCTTTGCTACTGTTAAAACAGATTTGTTATATTCACCATATCTGGTGATGTGAACTCCTGAAGTGGCAGAAAAATGTTATGACCGTGTCTAGCACTGACATTTAAATATCCATGGTCACGAAGACAAAGATGTCACTGCTCCCAGGAGCATGGCACTCTGAGGATCCATTAAAGACAAATAGATTTGTGGCGCACCAGAAACTATTTGAAGCCTGTCAAACTACCTGCTGTGGTGGTCTGAACTTGAACTAAAGTGGGACTTCCAGAGGAGAAAGAAGAATTTATTTAGAATTCCACATAACAAGACTGTTTCTCCTCAAGGAGCTTGAACAGACCTGCAAGTTTGTCTGTTTGCACATTGTTATAAATGATAGAACCAAATCTTGACAAAGTTGGCTATGTTGCTGTGGGATAAACTCCAAGAGACCCAAAGATGCCTCTTAGTAATACATGAAAACATTGTTTCCAATCTAATAACACTTTTCCAGCTTCCTCTTACTCTGTCATTCAGGAGACTTGTGCCTGAATTACCATGTTTTCCCAGAAATGACAGATATTTAGCCTGAAGGGGTTTTGCTTACAACTTCTGTTACTTTACAATGTGTCATTGGCTTATGTTGCAGCACAGTAATGCTCACCAAGATAACATGATATGAAGTTACAGGTGATGATGTGACATGAGCCATAGGCTACCCCAAGAAACAACTCTTTTCCCTTCAGAATCACCTGTCATTACTTAGGCTTTTTTTTCAGGAATTTTAAGTTTTGATCTAACTGAAAAGGTGTCTATTCTGGTAGTGGTGTCTTTTTCATTTTAAAGGCATTGGAGCATCTGAAGCTTCTGCTTAATTAGAGTCACTTTCTGAGATGGCTGAGTATTTCTTTTTCCCTTGAGATGATGTTGTATTCTGGTAGACTGTATGAGACTTGCCACATTATGTCAGCGGTTTGAAATTTGTGAACTTCACTTGTAATTGCTTAAAAGTTCATGCTTGATAAATACATACACATTGGCTAATAAAGACTATGCAGTCTGTCAGGGTGTGGCTGAAAAGCGTAAAGAATATCAGTCATTTATAAGTAGATGCATTTTATTTACTATTATATTAATTGTTTTTTGCTAATATACATATACCTCTGCAGAACAGGAACTCCATTCCACCCACCCTTCCAAGTGTCCTGTTAGACTGGGGTCTAAGCTACTGTTGGAGAATTATTTCCTTCACTGTCTACAGTAACTCCCTTACTTAAAGACACAGGCTATTAGTGGATGTCTTCCACATATGCAGTAATGACAGCCATATCAATACTGACAAGATTTTTGATAAATATAGTTGTCTGCTTATTAGCCTACCTTCCCAGGATTTATATTGAATTTAAAGCCTTTCATTCATTTAAGTAGCTACCACTGAGCACCTTAATAAATTAATGCCTATAGACAGCATGTTAAGCCTATCCATCAGACATTGCAGGATTGCAGGCAGAAGTCAGGGGCTTTCAAAGTTTTTCTACTGGGCTTCCCCTATCAGTATCTCTGGAAGAACTAACAATTACATCCTTGAAAATTAGGACAGATATGTACATCTGTCTTCTTCTACCAATTCAAAAGAGAGTCAGTGACAATATACTTTACAACACTGTGGGCCTGAACTGTTGGTTTATGGCAATTCACATGAATAAAAATAGTCCAGGGCTGCTTTTAAATTGGCTTTTGGGTGGTTTCTCAGATACCATTAGTCCAGTCTCCTGATGGATGACCCTTGGTTACCATGATCAAAATTTATTGCTGGAAAGGATAATTAGTTAACATGTGTAATACCTTTAAAGGTGCTTGGTATTATTAAAATATATAGACTTACAAAAATATGAAACTGATAGTATTATAAAATTATACCAAAGCTAAAATGTAGAATCTCGGCAATTATTTATGATTATGTAAACTGAATAAGCTGAAAATGAGATGAAACTATTGGGGTGGCCTAGTTGCTGGAACCAAGCTTCCTGGCTCTTAATGACTTTGCCCTTTCCATAGTGCTTAGCAAGGTTTGCATCCCACTGTTTCTTCTTGTGTCTCGTTTCTAATGGCTTCAAGACTTATCTTTGTCACACTATGATTGGTTTAACTGGAAATACCTGTCAAGAAGCAAGCAGGAAATGGAGGAAATCCCCACATTTGTATGGGCTGTCTTATACACAATTAACAAAATGCACTATGTGTTGGGAAATATTTTTTACAATGAACTCATCGCCTTGATTTTTTTACATATTTTATTCAGATTAAGTATCTAAATAGAAAACCTTTTTCAAAAAATGTTTATGCCCTTTTAGTAAACTAAACACAAGGAGAAGGCTGTGCACTAAGAAATTGCTGTAAGTAATCAACAGAATGAAAGTACGTATAGTACTTGTACAGCCCCTTCAGTTCCTCAGCGTAACTCAGGGTATGTGTACTTGATAATGTGAAACAAAAATTGCTTTTGTGACATCCAGATTTAACCTGATTGCAGATGCTTCTGAGTATTTACAGTTTCTGAGCACTCACTAACTCTAAAAACTCTGCTATTCAGGGAAACAAGTAACACCACCTTACCAGCACAGGAATTCAAATGCTACTGGAGAGTGACTGAAGATACAAGTCTGTAATATAAAACTTAGTTTTTGCTTTATTCATCTTCTAAGGCACAAAGAGAAACTTAATTTTGTTTTCATTTGCAGAGAAAGGGGCATTTTGCATTCTACCCTTGCCATGTGCTCTCCTGTTCCCCGTGATTTTGGGATAGCAGTACAGTGGCCCAATCTGAGTACCCACTGACTGAGGGTGTTTTAAGCCTGGAAAGACATGAATGAACTTGAAAGTATCCATCAGAAAGAAGATAAACATGTGGTAGGTAATGAAAGCTACTAAATACAAAATCTTTCACAAAACTTGATGCTGCTCCAGCAAGTAATGGCTACTCAAGTACAAAATAAGTTAATTAGAAGAAACTCCTGGCTTAAAAAGCTTGACATGTCATACCAGAGATAAGACTGAATGACCCAAAAATCTCTCCCTCTAGTCTACAAAGACAGGAAGCAATCAAATTAAAAACCCACCCGCAGTAGCAATAACAAAATTGGATAATTATTCAGTCATACCCTGACTGAACTGGCACAAGCATATTGTGTGAAGGATTCTTTAACATCCATAATCCTTTTCCCTTTTGATCTTCATACATTCCCCAATAAGAATAATGAAGTTGGAGCCATATTGTAAGGGGCACTGTTTGCTAGAAGAAAGAGACTTACTCAGATCATTAACCTGAGCAGTGAAAATATTCAGTGGCATCTTATAAGCACCTATGAGGAACTAACAAGCAGCCACAATGGATTAAAAACTGGAGTGGCATTACTCATTTCTGTTCCAGTTCATATAGAAATATGCTTATTTACTATGCAGTTTGAAAATTACTTTAATAACATGACATACAAAAATTCCCAACAGTTGTGTTTAAACTGCTAAGACAATTTTCTTTTCTGGTACATCTCTAAGTTTAGTAATGACAGCTGGAAAGACACAAATACGACAGATCAAAGGATGGAACTTTCCTCTAAATTCTTGCATTTTGGCAGCAAGTAAAATCTTAACTATTGAGAATTGCTGGCAACTAAGATTCCCTTTTAAATAGATTGGTATGAATTTCCCATAATATAAAATGGACAAAATAAAATTCCATAAAAGATGCTCTATCTACTCAGCCAATAATGTTTTTGCACTTCACACCATGTGACAGCAATTACTGAGTGTTTCTTTCACCTATAGAATGCTCTCTGGGGGAACCTGTGGGCACAATTCTTTAAGCTCCCTAGCATCCACCTTCACCAGCTACAACCATTGAAGATGAGGATGGAGAAATAACAAATACTAAAAAAAAAATACATAACATTCATAAGCATGTTTAAGGTTGCCCCTTAAGGTAAGATATTCCCCTAATATACTAGAAAAACATGAATTGATTTCAAAGGTCTGTTTCAGGATGTGCCGTTTCAGATTGCCTTAACAACCCACATTTCTTAAAGGTCTTTTAAAAAGGTCAGGTTTGGAATTCATGCAAATTTATTCCTTTTAGCTAAAACACAAAGTATTACTTCATTAGTTGTTAGTAGTACTATTCCTGTAGTTAGATTGATCCAAATATTTATTTAGGAACAGTGCCTATGTGGTAGCACATGTAATCACCCCATCAATGCCTTGTTCTCAACTATTAGCTCTTAATTCTGCAAGCTTCTAAATGCCCTTCTCCCTCACTGAGATCCAGAATAAACTCCCTCTTGGGCAGAGAGGAACATAGGCATTTATGCAATTTTCTACCAGTTCTGTGGAGTCTCTCAAAATGTTAAGACTATCAACCCAGATTTTCATGGCAATAAGGATGTAATTTAACTTACATACACAAATGAGACCATATAAATGGAATTTATTTATCTCATACAGTACAAGGAATATTCTGCTTTACATATGTATTTAAAATTCTTTTTAAGTATTTTCATTTTAAAACCTAACATTCAGTAACAAAGTTAGGAAGTATTTTTACTCAGTTTATTCACAGATTGTCACACAGGAATGTTTAAAACCAATTTTTTTCTGCATAAAAGTCACAAAAAATTATTTTCTGTAATCTCTTGTGTACATAGCTGCAAAGTTTTCTAGCTGCATTTGAATAAGTGTTTTCTTTTAACATTGTAAGAAATTGAAACTCAATTTTTGTTGCTACTCAAAGTAACACAAGCTTTGCCACAGGAATGCATAAAGTATAGTTCATCTACTTTGAGCTGGTGTTCTCAACATGTGTATGGGACATTTGCTCAGGCTAGGTTCTTATGTAATAAAAAATTTGCTCATCAGAGCATAGCAAAGTGTTCCTTTAACTGTTTGATGAGCTGCTGTGTATCAACATGGCCTGGAAATGCTTCTTCAGACTTCTGAGCCGCCGTGTAACTTCTCTGAAGATCTCCTACCTGTAAAAAACACACAAACTAATTTTGAAAATCCAAGCACTGCAGTGTTTGCATCATGTATTCTTTATATTCTGTGCAGTACGTTCCTGACGCTCGCAAATTTTAAGCACTGCTGGTCCAGAGAGTGAACAGTCAGTGTAAAGACATTTGGAGGCACGACTATGTCACACATCAAGGGATGAGAAAGACGGAAATGTCATTTTAATGGATGCTTTAAGACATCAACTTAACATACTCCATTTCACCCAACTTCTTGGAGAATGGTCAAGGTACGCACCATGCCCAGTGCTTGAAGTATGAAGGAATAAAAAAAAAGAAGTTTTGCTTTTAAACTCCAAAGAAGTGCTATTGTATAAACAAGCAAAACACAACTCATCAGGACTGTGCAAAAAAAACTAGCTGTGACTTCCTGCTTCCTCACAGAGATGCACAACAGTGTTGGAGAACTAATGGTGCTCCTCTGTTGCTTTTAGAAGAAACTGTTCCCTAATTAAAGAACTTCAATTTCTTTCCTAAATAGCCATCATTTTTTGGAAGGATTAAAAGGAAAGCATCTCAGAAAGTTGGTTCAGCAAAAAAGAACTCAAATATTTGGGAGCACATCTAGTAAAAGTGATTACTCCTGAATGGAAAAGCAGGAGCTATGGACAGTCAGGAGGCCTTTTTTGCCTGTGCATCACAACACAGAGCTTCAGTGTGCCAAGAATTCTCTGAAGGAGAAAAAGCCAAGGTCCCAACCAGAAAAGTCATGTTTTGCAAACCATGGCCTTACACTGAATTTAAGGACTGCATTACCCCACTGCACCAATACCTGGCTGATGTAGCTGGCTGTCTGCTCCCATAAGACAGCCCTGTGCAAAATCTACGTAACAAGACATTTGCACACCAGGATTTACTCCCCAGAGAGTAAGTAACAAAAGCAATTATTCAACACCCTCTTGTGTTTCACAATGGAGAGGATACACTTACAAATTAATGGTTTATTCTCTTCTTAATATGTGTACTTCAGCATCTGTAGGAGTGGAGCTGCCCACACAACACAGAATCATAACAGAATCATGAAGGTGTAGGCACAAGCAAAGGAGCAGTTTTTTTCTTGTGAAGAAACAAGAAAAAATTTGTACAAGTTTCTCTTATTAACAGGAATGCTGGACACTGTTAATACAGTGTCTTAGGCACTCTGGATAAAATAGATTAACACAAAAAAATCAGAGGCTGTAAAGCTGAGTAACAGATTTTCCTTTTGAGATCAGCAAGATACTATCAGTAAAGGGTATTCTTTCTATTATTACTAGTAAATCATATTATATTATTACATTTCACATTCTGAAAAAGCTTATGACTGTAAAGACTGTAGATGGAATTGTTCATCTTCCAGGCATTTGGACAATTATAAAGTTACTTCATAGCCAGTTGGCCTCATTTTTTTCTCAAAAGTGAACACTGGAGCGGCTACTTTGACACACTTCTAGGTATTAAAATGAAAACGTAATTTAGCATTTTCCTTGAGTTTAATGCACTCCATATTCTTTTGACTTATCTATCTCAAATTCTTAGTAATAACAATAAAAACCCACCTGGATCACAAAGGCTCAAATTTTAGACTACAAGAACAAAATAATGCATTACCTTCTCTGAGAGTATGGCAACATTGAAATGGGGCTCATACATGTGAGGTGCTAAAGATGCAGCAGTCTGCAGCAAAGCTCTTGCCTATACAGAGAGATGAAAAAATAATATAGTGACATCTGGGAGGGAGAGTAACAAGAATCTAGTGCAATATTCATAATCCTTAAAAGAAATCATCCTATGTTTACTAAGACGTTACTAAGAAAGCCATTTTCAAAAAGGTTAAATCAATAGTGTAGGCATAAGAGAGTCAAATAACATTGAAATGAATAAAGATTTTGGTTGAGTCAGGAATAAAATTATTGGGACATACTAAATTAAGCAATTCAATTTTAAACCCTGAGGACAATCAAGTAAATTAAATAAAACCCAAAGTATCTAAAAAACACCCCACTGTATTTATCTGTTGTTTCTGACAGCTCTGTCTTAGGCATTCCTGAAACCACAAATTTTACCTGTAAATTATAGCTTTCACATTCAGACATTTAAATAAAATTAGGGGTGTTTTTCTCACTAGCAAAATAAAGGCATAAAAAGGTAAAACAAACTAAGTATCAGAGTGTATAGCTTCATGCTGTAAATCCAATGCAGAATTAAGGTCTACTTGTGAAAGATTTTACTAAAAACAATGCAGAACTTAATGGGGAAAATTCCAAAACGTTTAAAAACAAAAGTAACTATAAACTGTGGCTAGACTGAGCTAGGAACTTACTAATACTTCCTACATTTGAAAAATCTGAGTACATGCAACAGTACTTATGAAAGAACATTGTGAAATAAAATCCAAGATAAGTAAAATATCATCCCTGTTTTTATTCTTCTGTGCATATTTTTATTGCCAAAATTATCCCAATTTTTAATTATACATGTGATACAAGAAGAAAACTGAAAATTTTAAGCTAAAAACTAAAGTAGACAGGAAGCTAGTCTAAGGGAAAGGCTCTGCAGTGCTAGTTATGAGCAATCACAACTTCCACAATTGAGGGTATGCTCCGCTAGGGAAATGCTTAAAAATTTACTGATTATGAAACTGAAACTAAACTCAAAGTTTATCTGTCACTGGAAACATCCAGTCCTAGGTTCATTTCAGTGTTTCCATGGTAATTGCTAGGTTATCTGAATAAAGTTACCTTCTGTCTAAGAGAATCTGCTCTTAAAAAAAAGTATTTATAATTTGTTTTATCTCTATGATGTATATATGAATCCATCAAATTAGCTCACTCTCATGAGGTTTACAACAAGCCCACAGTAGTTCTGTCCAAAACTGCTCAAAAAACAAATATTCATTTTCCCTGCATGTGTATAAAAATGGCTACATTTATTCCACCATGCATGTCAGTTATACATCCAGGCACAATACACTTAGTATACTCACATTAGGTAAGACAAAGCACCAAGCTTATTGATGCAAAATTTATCAAGACCCTGTTGCTTTCTGAGAAAATTCTAATGCAATTGGCTTGCTAAAAAAGCCCCAGTTTTCAAGAGATAATCTGATTGCTCTTTTCTGCCACCCAAAAAAAGTATGTTATCTACATTTATAAACTGAATATACAGTCAAAGTTGTCTTTTAAGCGGATTTCAAAGTCATGGGGTTTGCGTTGGTTATCAACTAAAAAAAAAATCTCAACAACTGAAGTTATTGGAAACCTTGCTTGTCTTTGATGACTCATTTGGATATGCCAAAGACTAAGCAGTTTATTGGGAGATGGCATGACAATACAAAGCTTACACTGAAACATGTATAATAGTCATCCATATTTTCTGCCTGTAACAGTAAGTTAGACATTCATATGATGCCTCCACCTCAGAGAGATGACATGCTTGTTAAATACAAAATGCCTAAATGAAGGATTCCCCTTAGGCTGAGATTCAGCACTGACCTGTTCAATGTGACCTTTTTGCATTTCCAGCACAGCCAAGTTGTTGTAAGCTTCTGCATAGTCATTATTGTTGACTAATGTCAGCTTGAAACACTGGTAAGCCAGATTCAGGTCTCCTATGCCCTAAAAGAAACACTGTGTTTTCATTTGTGAAAAGACTGGAAACAACATGCATCTGTTCTGGTTTTTGGAGTATCTTTTCACCCATAAGTACTACAATGGAATGCAAATTACAATAAAAACATGCTGATCAGAAACATATGTGCTTCCCAGATCCTCTCATTTTTTCCTTATTCTTTCTATAGATAGAATAGTTTCTCTCCAGCACAAACTTCCATGCTTCAAGTGATATTCACTTCATCTAATTTAACTTTTGGATGATTAAAGTGATATCTAAAGATTATGCTATTTGCTACTGTCTGAGCAGGGTAAGGAAAACTGAGATGTCTCCAGAGAGGAAGTCATCTTGCTTCTCTGTCTCTACACATATTTAAATTAAGGAGGATTCACTTCTCATATGGAGCAGCTGACTACTACTACTGTAGTGTTAAGACTGACACTGACACAGCATCAGGTTAAAAGTGACATCAAAACATCAAACATCAAAAGTGACAAATACTGAAAAGTACAAGCACCTCAGTTCAAATTTCAATCTTTAAGGCAGTATAAATTACTGTGTTTATCCTAGCTGCAGTACAAGACAAACAGTTGTGGTCTTAAATCATTATCAGCAATTGAAGACAACTCATGTTAGAAAACTCATGTCAAAAACTTTATTCAGCAAACTTATTCTGGGCATGTAGCTAAAGAGAAATCCAACACAACTTCTTGAAGAGCATCTGAAAAAATGGGCAAAACTGTAAGACTTCAAGGGCTGGTATATGTCGCAATTTTTTTAGAAAGATGGGAAGGTTAAAGACAGTGGGGAGTGAGCATCTTTTAGCAGGAGAAAGCCACATTCTGTAAAGAGTTTTTTCTCTTGCTGCTTCTTCCACACTGAAGTGCAAATAGACATTCCATCTGTACTGGACTTTATCCTGTACGCTATCAGGGTTCGTATTTTTAAGAAGGGAAATTACACCTTCCTAGTTATTTTTTTACATTTTTTATAAATTTGACTTATTCAAAAAGATGGTTAATATTTTTCATACCACAGCCACGTGTCCCAAGTTGTACCACACATCTGCTGTCTCCTCCTCATTTTCAGCCAAAAACAGTGCCCGTTCAAACGAAGATAGGGTCATATCATATTGCTGGGCATAGAAGCAACAGAGGCCCAGATTGTTAAAGAGCTGGCAGTTATAAACACCCATCTGCAGGAGCCGTCTAGGTTGAAAGAAAACATTTGTTTTATTTATTTTTAAAAATTTATTTCAAGTAGGAGTTCTACTGTAAAAGAAAAAGTTCTCTTCTTCTTTCTCCCTATTCTGAGAGAGTATAAAAATCAAGTGTTTTGGTTCTAACAGTATTTCACTTGTTAGTTTAATGAAGAACAGTGCAAGGTATTTTTTTTTAGAATCACAGCTGTGCAAAAGTCTGTGTAAATTAGTAACTTCTGTCTTCTTGACTGAGTCACATGATCTGACTTTACTGTAAGACAGAGATGTAGCAGACTTTCTCTGTTTCCAATCCCTTGACATAATCAAGCTGTAGTTTGCTGCAGTTACTTTATATAACTCTTAAGACTTCAATTTTTTGCCTGATTCCCATACTCTAGTACTGCTCAGTAATAGTACTGCAGTAACAGTATATTTAGATATGAATCCATATTAATCTTACACATCAAACATAACTCAGATTTTGATTCATATTGATATTGTTCAATGTGCCTTTTAAAATGGAGATGTATTATAAAAATTCAGTTTATTCATATTTATAGGAATAAACAAAAATGCTATCAGGGCTAGGGAAAAAGAGGGCTGCTGTCTGCAGCATGAATGTGAGTTTCTGAACCTAAAGCATAAAAGAGCTCAAGTTCAACAGAAATGTGATGATAGTTCTCTTGTTGACTTAATCTGCTCTTAGCGAGGGAATGTCAGGCTCCTTTGCACTCTGACTGTATTGAAATAAAAATCAAGCAGCGGTGTTTAACACTATCTTCTCACTGCTTTCAGTAAAACACACAGGAAGCCCAGCCCACATTCCAAGTCAGGGACTTTGTGGTCACAACACCTGGTCCCTGGTGGAGTAAGGGCTAGAGAGGAAGTCCTCGTGCCTTCTGTATGCAATCGAAGTTGAGGGTAAGATCCACTGTTTGCAAACTGCCTCATTCTGTGAAAGAACTTTCCTTGTGTATTGGTTGAATGACAATCTGTGTTGATACTTCTATATACTCCTCATCTAATGATTACAAGTTTGTAGTGATGTACTTATCACTGTATAAAAAGATACAGAAGTTGTTACACTGATTTTATGGCAATATTTATCCAAATGCTCATTCATATTCCTATGCCAATCTCCTAATTCATTTTTTTCCTGCATTACAAAGATCAATTCTTTATATTATCTTCTCACATATTCTGTTCCCCCTCCCTCCCTCTCCATAAGCACAGATACCTGTAAAACCGCAGAGCTATCTCAGGTTGGTCTGAATAGAAATGGTTACTGCCAATGCATGCAATGGCTTCCACATGAGTATTGTCTTGTTTCAAGACATCTTTATAGTACTCTGCAGCCGAGGAGATATTGTTCATTTCCTATACAATTGGACAAAAAAATCCAATTACTTCTACTGTTTATCACCTATTTTTAATGTGGAACTCATTAAAATGTTAATCTACTGAGTGCTTTATCTATGCCCTGTAGAGTACCTAACTGAGATTAATTTTACATGCTCTTAAAGTACTCTGATTGTACCATTCAACACCACTGTATAGCATCTTCACAAGAAACACACATATCCATGAGTTATATCTTTACCTGAAATTAACTCTATGCCACAGCTACAAAAAGAAATATATTTGGTTTTTATTTTTCAGAAAAAGAGAGCCTGTTGTATTGAGTTTGGAAGTTGAAGGGGGACTACAGAGGTGGTTTCTGTGAGAAACTTCTAGAGCTTACTCCACATCCACCAAAGCCAATGCCAGCCAGCTCTATAATGGACCCACCACTGGCCTCAAGGCTGAGCTCATCAGAGAATGTAGTTAAATCTCTGTGGTAACATATAATATGTTTAAAAGGTTAAAAGAAGTTATTGCACAGATGTAATTGTGACCAGGAAGAGAGGAGTGAGAATATGTGAAAGGAACAACTCTGCAGACACCAAGGTCAGTGCAGAAGGAGGGGCAGGAGGTGCTCCAGGCACTGGAGCCAAGATTCCCCTGCAGCCCGTGGTGAAGACCATGGTGAGGCAGCTGTGCCCCTGAATCCTATGGAGGTCAGCAGGGGAGCAGAGATCCACCTGGAGCCTGTGGAGAAGCTCCATGCCGGAGCAGGTGACCCTGCTCTGGGCTGTGACCCTGTGGCAAACCCATGCTGGAGCAGACTCCTGGCAGGAGCTGTGGCCCCATGAGGACAAGAGCCCACACTGGATGAGGTTCACTGACAGGACCTGTGACCCTTGTGACCTGGGGGACCCATGCTGGAGCAGCATCACATGCAAGAGACATCTGCTGCTTCCTGCACAAAGTCTTGTGATACCCAGAACTGTGCAGTCTCTAGCACAGTAACACAGAACAGACTGACTTCTCCAGACAATGGCTCAACTATTTTCAGTGTTTTTAAAATCAAGTCATTAATCGCTCTGGACGCAAATGAGACTATAATTGCATATGAAAATCTATTATGTGCCTTTAAAAACAGGAATCGTGAATTTATAGAAACTTGTACTACCTAGGATATGACAGTTAAGGCTACTGAATTGTATATAAATACATGCTTCGAAGTGTGCTGCATGGAAGATGAATTAGGGTAAACTCACTGCTATAAATGCTAGTGCACTGTTTCTGAGGGGTGCAAGGCCCTGAGAATCTTACCCTATACAAGAAAAAAAAAAATCAAAAGTTCAAACTTGCTTCTATGTTTATACAGGAATAATTTCTACCTGTGTGCTGTAGATACAATGTGCTCCCAATGTAACTGAAGAATAAGCCTTTATATAACCTCAGTAGTGTATTTAGCTACAAAAAAAAAGGATTTATTGTGATTCAAGGAAATAGTAATAAAGCAGTCTCTTTAAAAATTATGCATTGTTTTTTAAACCAAAAATGCTCTACAACTCTTCGTACTGTCAAAAGTCAGTGACTGAGAAGAAAAGCTCTGATTAAGATGTCTGATACATATATTCCACTTCTGAGTCTATATAATGAGAGCAGCCCTATGCTGCAGTGCAAATCTTTGCTAATGAACCTATAATCCTTCACTCAAGTGTCAGTGCAAAACTAGATCCTATCAAATATATGCTGCTCTTTAATAATTTCTTAAAGGGTTATGCAATGTTATGTATGGTTCTGTAAAATAACATCTATATTAAAAACTACTCAACAATTCAGAAAGAAAAGCCTCCAGAAATTATGCAGCTGGTTTTTTCTTGCTGAAGGACAAAAAGGATTTAATATGAAAATGGATTAAGGCTCAGGGGTTAGATGAGAATGATGAGAACAGGATAGAATGCCAAGCATGAATATAGATACACACACACAAAAAAAAAAGAATTACTTTGTTTTTAACATTTGATCTGGAATAGCACTTTACCACCTTTCAGTGCAAAAACAATTTGAAATCCACTGTTTGACATGAAAATACACAATTTTAAAATATAAAATACATGATTACCATGCTAAAGTGAAACTACTTTATAACTAATCCTACTTAATACAACATTTACTTCCTAACTAAGAAACATTCACATTCTAACTGTTCCCAGAGCGTTAAAGAGACTAATGGCAACACATAGTGCTAATAAAAACAACACAGACAAACTATGTTGCTGTTTAATTTTGCTGGTTGGTGACTAGAGCAGTTTTAATATGATGAAATACATATAAACTAGCAAGGAGAACATCTGGGCAACTTGACTTAACATGGACTTGCTTCTGCATGCCAAGGGCAAATGGGATCTCAGTAGTGTGATTAATCATTGAAACAAATAAGCCTGCAGGGCTCCCCTGACATTACCTTGTTACCTGTGTGGAAAGTTACCTGTTTTGCAGTAGTGACACTGAAAATCAGCACAGTTGGTTTTTGATGACCTTACAGTTATATTCAACTATTGACTCCTTTTTCTTGCTCAAGCAGCTACATTTGGCCCCTATAAGGATTGCATAGTGGGTGCATACCTCGTAGATTCTGGCAATTCCACAAAGAAGAGTCACTTCTCCAGGAAATCGCTCTAACCCTTGCTTGAAAAGGTTCAAAGCTGTTACAGGCTGATCCAAGCGCAAATACACCTAAGCAAATAAAAAGTGTATATAGATGTCGAATGTCTGACTTTTATACGTGTTCTGCTGTTTAACAAGGGACATAAATAAAAGGGATGACAACTCAATTTGTTCAGGAAACCATTAGCTGAGATGATGAATAATACTGGGAAAATAATGGAGTGAAGAAATCTGTGTAATGAAGATAAAATAGGCTATTTAAGATAATTAAATTTACCTCATACCACCTATACATTATTAATTTGAATATTACTAGCTTCATGTTAGTTACTATCATATATAATATAGTTTGACACTGAGGTGAAGGTATCACCTTGAATATTTCCCTGTTCAATGTATTTTCAAAAACTTGTGTTTGGGCTTGAAAGAACTGGATCTTCAGGTTGATAGTGCTGTAATATCAAAAGACTGCACTGCACAGACCAATGACACTTTCAAATTTCCTTACTGCTCAACCAACCTCCCCTGTCACAAACAATAAAATCCTATGGAAAGAGGGCAGTTTTGCCTCCATGAGTTTGGCTTCTGTTTTGATTATGAAAATGTGCAATGTGGTGTCTTCCAAGAAAGGAATTGTCATTCCAAGTTGGTCATTGGCAAAATGTAAAAATACAGACATTTTTTACACTCTTTCTCCCAGTGTCGCTCACATTTTCTGTATTAAACTAAAAGACTAATGTCTTCTTGTGAAAATCTATAAAAGAGTTAGGGTTTTGGAGGGCATGGTACTTAGTAGATTAGAACTGCATTAATTAAATCAGTAACCATGAATGATGCATCCAATTTAAAAAACGGACAGTGTGAAACTCCCCTAGATCTGCCCCCTTTTTATATTTTTATCTTTGTTTATGAAGTATGTTGTCTGAGCATTAATGACTTAAATCTGCTCTATTGCTTTATCTAGAGGCTGACACCCAAGATGCATTCGCTACAGATGCTAAGACCACACAGCCACAGTACTCTATTATGTAATTCCCATATCCAGTGTGATATCACACTATCCAGCATCTCCATAGACAGTAGAGCTGCTCTCTAGATAAGTGGCAAAAGAAATTATTTAAAAAGTGGGGAAAATTCCATCTAATCACAGTTGCTTTGTAAAGACCTGCTCTTTAAAAGTACTACAACTATAGTAATTATGGTTTATACACTAAAAGCAGAAAAGCTCCATTCTCTTTTTGGTCTCTCACTTATCTCTTGTAAAAATACCCCATTTCTAGCTCTTCTAGGTCATGAAATACTTTGTAACTTCACAGCAGTTCCATACTGCTTTAAAGATTCCTACTTTTTCTTTTTTTTTCTTTTGGTCTTTTATATTTTTGTAAACTACATTTCAAGGGAGAGATCACTTCATGAAATTATTATTAAAAACCCAGATAGCTGTTGAAATAATGAATATAAACAAAACTAACTAGTATTGTAGAATCAGTATATTTCCAAAGAACTTTATGCAATCTTATTATTTTTTAATGGCTGCTTAACTCAAGCCTGAATTTTTCAGTTCTGTTAAATAGAGCCATATCTCTGTACCTTATGCTATTGTCTGTCCAGTGACAGTCACTAAATTATGCTGTGCAATGTTTTATACTGGAGTAAGCTGGTCTATAGAGTGGGAGGTGGATGTTCAAATGCAGCTCCTGCCTAGTATTGATGTAGGGGGATGCAAATCTTCTGTAATGAATCACTGTTTGTTAATCCAATTACTCTGCCAATTAAATAATTCTGTGTAGTTCATGGAGTGAGTCCAGAGAAGGGCCAGCAAGATGATTGGAGGGATGAAACACCTCTCCTGGGAGGACAGCTGAGAGAGTTGAGTCAGCCTGGAGAACAGAAGGATGTGGGGTCACCTAATTGCAGCCATCCAGTACTTGACAGGACCCTACAAGAAAGCTGGAGAGGGACTTTTTACAGGGACATGTAGTGACAGGACAAAGGCGAATGGCTTTGACCTGAAAGATGGAATGTTTATATTAGATAGTAAGAAGACATTCTTCACTATGAGGGCAGTGAGGCATTGGAACAGGTTGCCTAAAGAAACTATGGATGCCCCATCCCTGATAGTGTTCAAGGCCAGGCTGGATGGGGCTCTGAGCAACCTGGTCTAGTGGAAGACATCCTCATCCATGGGGGAGGGAGGGGAGGGATTGGAACTGGATGATCTGTGGCATCCCTTCCAACCCAAACTATTTTGTGATCCTATGTATTTTGTAGAACAACTTGTGATAGAGACAGGAAAATTAATAAGCTTCAGTGAATTTCAAACACAGTACTGAAGACATGTCTCTAGACAGCAATGATGATCATTTAAATACAAAACATAAATTGCTCAGGAAATGTAAAACACATATGAATATCTGAGTTATCTACTAGCAATGATGATTCTTGGACAGGCCTGTGACAGCCAGCTTAATGGGAACTGATAAAGAGCAACTGGTTTCATCTCCTAGGACACAATGAAGAAAAATGCAATTTTAGTTTCTCACAGGCCATGTTTTCTTGAATGTCTTAGAAAACGTTTATAATCTAATGTGTATCTTGGTAAACAAGTAGTTCTGAGACTCATCTGTGGCATTTGCTCTTATAAAGCTTTTAATGTCTTTATTTTGACAGAACATTCCCTGTTTCAAGGTCTCCGCTTCCTTTAAGCTCACTTTGTTTTGATTTTGCTTGTGAAACTAGGATTTTTGAGCTTTGCTCTTTGTTTACAGATTTATTGTATTTGTTTCCTAGGAGACCACATTGTTCTTCATACTGGAACTCCAATAATTTTTTAGCTACATAATCCTCATTGGAATTTAGAACAAAGAATCCAGTAACACAGAACATTTTTTTAAATCTTGTTTGTGAAATCTGGGAGCTCTAAAATAATTTTGTAAACTATTGACTTCCATTGCAACTGTTAGCATGTATTGCCTCAGGCATGGAGACCACACACTTCTAAACACAACTATGTATCTGTGACTTACTTTTGCCAAGTACAAGATTGTATCAACCATGTCCTGCTGTTTAAGGGCTGACTTAAATTGTTTTTCGGCTTCACGATATAATCCCAACCTAAAGAGACAACAGATACATATTAAAGGTACTTGTTTACTGGGTTGTTTTTTTTTTTTTCATTTTTTATTTTTTATTTTTTAATAAGCTTATTAAATAAAGAAGCAGTTCAAACTAAACCAAACATAAACTGCCTGAAAGCACATTTTATGACCACATATTTGTGTGTACATTAACAAAAAACATGTTATTATTTAAAGATAATAAAACAATCATTCACAACTATAAAAAAGACAAATCCATAAAATTTGGCCCCCTCTTATACATGCAGCCTTCTGGAACAGCTGAATGGTGAATAATGATGTACTCATATTCATAGGAATTCCTCCTGCTCTCTAAACAGACAGTAGAAAATGAGCAATTAATGTCTCAACTCTACCCAAACTGTTTCAGACCAGAATTTCCTCACCCATGGCAAAAATCACACATGAGCTCCACTGTGAATGAACATCATAGAAGTCTATTTCATCTCAAAGGCATTATTTTGCACAATTACAGTCAAATGTTTTGCACTAATCTATAAAAGCTACCTAATGACAAATTAAGAGGACCGGTGAAATTTTAACAACAGAAAATGGTACACTTTCTCATATGCAAATTGCCTTTTGCTTCCTTCAGCCACAGAGCACATACTTGGTGAAGAAATGCAAAACACAAACAGAACAAGCCAGCTAAAATACAGAAGCACAGCCAATGGGGACATAAGGTATTTTGGGTTCCTGGAAGTCCATGTACCTGCCTGGATGCATTAGTCTTTATAACACTATTAATAAAAATCCTGAAAATAATTAATGACTTCCATAAGAAGCTGACATGTCTCTGATGTGTGACAGAGCCAATGCCAGAGGGCTCCAAGATGGAATCATGGCTGGTCAAGACTGAGCCCACCCATGATAGTGGTACTGCCTCCATAATCAGCATAGGAATAATGTAACATGCAGGGATAATACATTTAAGAAGAAGGAAAAAACAGTATAATAGCAGGCAGAGAGAGGAGTAAGAATTTGTGAGAAGAGCTCTGCAGACACCAAGGTCAGTGCAGAAACAGCAGGAGGAGGTGCTCCAGAAGCTCCTCTGCACCCCTTGGTGAAGACCATGGTGAAGCAGCTGTGTCCCTGCCCTGCAGCCCATGGAGGACTAAGAGGATGCAGAGATCCACCTGCAGCCTGTGAAGGAACCCATGCTGGAGCAGGTGGCTGCCCGAAGGGGGCTGTGACCCTGTGGGATGCCCATGCTGGAACATACTCCTGGCAAGACCTGTGGCCTCCTGGAGAGATGAGCCCACACTGGAGAAGAACAACCAGCAGGACTTGTGACTCTGGGGAGGACTCATGCTGGAGCAAGGGAAGAGTGTGAGGAGTCCTCCCCCTGACAAGGAAGGAGTAGCAGAGACAAACAGACTGCAACCTCCATTCCCTGTCCCCCTGCATTGCTGGGAAGGGAGGAGGCAGAGAAAACAGGGAGTGGAGTTGAGCCAGGAAGAAGGAAAGGGTAGGTAGTTTTTTCAAGAATTGCTAATGTTTCTCATTATCCAACTCTGATTTGATGCTTGTGTATGGGGTGCCAGCCTTAGGTCTCAGCATATTTTTAACTGGTACTTGGACAATGTAATTCTGGCAGAAACTGTCTAACATGAATATTTTATTCTGTATTATTTCACCAATCTGAAGCCCTCACTGACAGATTATTTCTCAAACTAATACTGTAATATTTATTTTATGTGGTCTGTTTTAACAATAGTTCTTTGCATTTATTGACTGACTTTTCAAATAACTACTTTAAAATCCATTAGGCAATCCAAAGGAAAAATTGCAACTAATTCAGCTACTCACTATGGATGCCTTTAGCCTTTATCTCAAGCACTGGTCTCCTTGTACATTTAATTGTAAGCACAGCACTCTCCAGCAAAACACTTTCTGAGCTATTTCTCAGTGTTCTGCATTGCCCAACCCAATCAGCAGGTCCTGCACTCACACTCACCACAGAAGAAATGAACAATGGCTTACCTATAGTAGCATTTTCCAATTTGGACTTTCCACCACCAGTCCTTGAACTGTGCATACTCAGTGGCAAGGGCTGCCAAATCTAGAGCCTTCCAAAATAAACCCATCATCTTAAAATTAATGTTTACACAAAGAAAACACAGTAAAGACTTTCATAAAGAGAAAATGTTGTGTTGTGCAAAAGTCCAGTTAATTTGAGGTGGAGGCACTGCTTTTTGCTTATTAATTTTACATTTCAGTGCATAAAATAGCTGAAAGGATTATTTGTCCCTATGAAAATAATCAATCCAAACAGTTTCTTCTAAAGCAAAGAGAAAATAGAACATTAATTTGATCAGACTCCTGCAGTGCCACCTCAGAATACACTGACTATTTGTTTAAGCACAAACACTTTTTCCAAGCTTCCCATCCTTTTTCGGTAGAAGTTGTTAAAACAAAGTAAAGAAAGTAAAGTAAAGAAATAAAAGAAGAAAATAAAATAAGTTCAGTGAGTTTGAAATACTGTAGAAATTTTAATCTCATTGCTAATATCAGGTTGCCATCACTTCTGGAAACTCTCAAGTGTGTACAATAAGAAATATTTCTTCCTTCAAAAAGCCTACAATGTAAGCAATTATTTTATTACATGAAAAACAGAGAAATAGTCTAAGAAACAGATATCTGTTGAAGATGGTGAAGGTCTAAAATTTCTTTTGTCTGGCATACTGGAAAAGCAGATAAACTAACCAATGTTCTCTGATCAGCCACCACAGCCAGAATCTATGGCCTTTCATGTTTTAGCTATAATTTCAACACCTCTGTTAAAACAAATATATGTCTTTTCTGTACCAGAACCTACCATAGAAACAGTGGTGTTTCTTTTTTTTTTTTTAATTTCATTTTATCTCAGAATATCAAAGCCATGTTATGTTTGTTATATTTTCGGGATATCATCAGAAGTAGGGTAAAAAGCTTTAGCACAGTGTTTTTATAACAAAGAACCAACCTTTCTTGTCCACTTTTTTTTGGTAAACATTTTGCAGACCATAGAAATCAGGAACAAGTTACCTATTAGGAACAATATGTAAAAGTTCTGTGCACCAGTCACTCAGTAGCAGAGAAACTAATAGTTCCAGGAAAAATTAATCTGAATATTGAAATGCTGTAAGAGCCCAATTTAGTGACATCTACACCTACACTGGATTCCTGTTCTTTCTGCTTGCAAAATGAGTCTGCAAGCAGTCAATGGGTTTAGATCTGAAATAATGAAGAAAAGTCAGTGGAGATATGACAATTTGAACAAGTTGCTCTCTTTTGGCTTTGTGAGAATGAAAGAATAATTTGTTTTCTGTAGCAATTAAAGATAAGTAGTTGCATCAGTGCTGTCCCTAAGAGAAAGAGATAGCTGTCATCATCCCAGCCTCTGTGACAGGAGAGAGAAAAATCAGGTAAACCTACAACTCTGAATTCATTGTTTCTTCAAAATAGGTGTAATCCTTGAAGGCCTTCAATGGCATCTCTTATCTTGGTTGCCCTTTGTTTCTTAATGTCCTTGCAAATTACCCAGAAGGGCCTTTGGATGCCATAACTATAATGAGAGTAAGCTTGCTTCAAGACAGAAATGGGCCGATGTCCTTCCAGACAGATTCCTCCTTTCACGTGAAGGTACCTAAGCAATTTTGTCCCAGTACTGGAAAATCTGTGAAAGTAACTGATGTTAAAACGTTGGTTACTTCTGTTGCATTTACAAATGTATAAACAACGTGAGCGACTGTCAAATACCACATCTGCTTCTAATGCAGCAGGAGCAGCCACTTTAGCGGAGCAAGGATCATACTGCAAATACCATGCTCCAAAGAGATTTCCTCAGAGTTCTCTGATGGCAAGGACTTAAGAAGGAGGACTAAGTTTCAGAAAATTATCCCTTCTGTAGCTACACATTCAGGTTTCTTTCTGGTACCCTAATTGCTTCTGATAACTATTTTATGCAAAGCTAACAATTTTGCCTGTGATTGGAAAATGGGAACTAAGACTGCTTCAGGCTTAGTAGACAGTAACATCAGCAGTTTATTTGTTGGTACAGATCCTGAACTGTGTTAATTTAAAATCAATCTGTAAGAGCAGTACTGATATGCCTGTCCTGCACTCCTGTGTATTGCTGGACATTGGTGTACTCATATTAATAACTGAAAGGGAAAAACAGGATGGATTTGGAATTGGCAGGTAATGATATGTCCTTTTAAGGATTTTTGATTGTAATATCTAGATGAGTTCAAAATATACACTGCTTGTCCTGAAAGTTTTAATAAACTTTAGGATATAACTCATCATCTGGACGTACTGATGAGCTGAAGTGATTACTGTCTAGAGCACTCAGCATACTCAAGAATGCAGAGCCCATTTCAACAACAGTCTTAACCCTGAGAAGCTTTTCTGAACAAATTTATTTTACTCTCAGTTCTCATTTTTGTGAAAATAAAAATGTTAAAAAACCCTGATACTTGGTGAATTTTCTGTTTCTTTTTGAATAAAATGTTTTTTAAAGAATGAAAATTAATGTAGATTCTTTAACTGTATTTAGCATGATTCTGAGTTTCTTTTTTTAAGCATTAATTTCCTTAGCTAAACTGTATTATAACTAAGACTTCCAAATTATCTACCAGCTGTAACACAGTTTAAAACAGCCTCTAGGCTTGTGGCAATTAACTATTATATTGCAAAATTAAATTGGTAAATGTACAGTTGTTTGAAACAGTAATTTTGTACAGAGTATTGTATGCACCTAGAAATTAGATAGATGGAAACAATAGAGAGCATCTGCTGCTTCTTTCATGTGCTGTTGAATGGCAGTAATTTTCCCAGCAACAATTATTGACTAAAGTCTTATTTGTAGACAAATCAACACCAGATAGTCTATAAAATAGCTGAGGAAATGACATTAGCCATAGTCAATTTAGACAATTTATTTTGGTGAGTGTAGTCTGGATTTCTATATTTTGGACATCTAATATAATTCCATTTTAAATAGATTTCTATCAGAGAGTATAAACTACAAAGTATTGAGAAGAACTAAGGAAAAATGAGAGTTCGTGACTTCTGGCCACAAGTATATATAGTGCACAACCTTTGTGCTTCCTCAGGACAAAGAGTTTTGTCATCATTACCCACCTGTGAAATATGGCAAAATACAATGTCATGGTCTACCAAAAAAAGTAGTAGCTGAACTATTTCTGGACAAGTCCTTGAAACTGTCCTGCTCCTACAGCATTTAGGCCATAAAATGGCTTTTAGAAATAGCTCAAGGAGTACAGAAAGTCAGTTATTAAGTATATGTGTTCAAAAGGAAACAAGTCAAGAACAATAATGGATACAGAAATAGTATTTTCTTCAGACAAGTGGTTTAATTTTTCATTACGTAAGACAAAAGACTTTTGAATATATTTTCAAAGTGTTGAAAAGCTCACTGCTTCTCTGTTCTTGCAGCCCCACATTTCTGATAATTGATAGATTACAGATATATTTAGTTTTAATTGGAACCAATTTCCTCACACTATTTATCCAGTTGAATGCACACTGATTAATGGCATTTCTCAAATGAAATTGCTGAGTCTTTTTTTTTTTTTTTCTATATACTGGTTGAATATGAAACAGAAGATAAATAATAAAACTGCCTTTGTTTCTCAAATAGTAATGCAAATAAGAACAGTACAGGCTGTTCCAGTTCAGCACAGTGACAAAGGATATTGTCACTACTGCTTTGTGTTTTATTTTCAAACCTGCAGGAAGTAGTATTCTATCCACTTAAGACAATTTCCCAGGCTTTCAAGCCTGTTAAGCTCTTTCATCTCATCTCAGGCAGTGTTGTGTTTTAGGAATGTCCATTATCACACAGGAGCAGGAAATACAAAGATGTGAGAGATGTCAGTGAATGTTCTAAAAAGTGATCAAGCAAGAGCCAGACAAACTTTAAAAAGTTAACATATGTGCTGTTTCTCTGATGAACTCTAAGTGACCAAATTATTTTCAGAGAGATATAAGATATTGAATTTGTGAAATGCCATTGCTAGGAGAGGTGGATAAACAGTGATGCAGCCACATTTTAGCAGACGTTAAAGTGTTTCTTTTTTTAAGAAAAATTAATGCAGATGAGGTTCAAAAGGAAGGGAGAACAGTTTGGAGAATGGAGTTATATTGCAAATGGTGTGGAAAGCACATCAGAAAAGTCAGTGAAAGCAAATGAGAGAAAGCAAACTGAACAGCTAAAAAGTATCTCTTCAGAGATACACATTACATTATAAAGACAGCCCATTCTGTGATGTGTGAATTCAATTCACAACAATAGTTTCTTCCAAAAAGATGCAATCATTAACCAAACACTGATCCCCCTTCTATTACACAGTAATGGTGGTGATTAAGCTGACACCTGTTTGCTTGCAAGTATTTATTCAAAAGGCTCAGGTGGGTAAAAAAATATAGACAGAACTCTTCCTGCAAGACAGTGATTTGGGATTCTCAGCATGGATGTCAAAATACATGCAGTACAGTGCAGAAACATCTTCCAATTTTTTCTGGAGCTCTTGAAAAAATTACTTGCATTATATGAATCTATGTGTAGCCTACAGATCCTGCATGTTGTTAAAGTGCAGGCCCATGTAGCATCATATTGAGTGACCCTTTTCTTAGTGAACTGGATTTTCAGTAACAAACATCAAGTTTTAGTTACTGGTGGGCTATACCCCAGGTACAGCCTTCATATTCAGTACTGGATATGAAATGTTAATTTCTATTTCTGACACTTGCACTTAGTGTTTCAATGATATTTTGGATTAATAGTGCATTACAATTCAATCCTCTTGAAAGAATGCTATGCAAAAAATTGATAGTGTACAACTTTAATCATTTGATGCTAGATTAAAAAGCTTCATATAGCAGTACATTTGGAAATTATTAGGAGCTATGTCAACAACAGCAAAATATTTTTGGTGTGTGTTATTGATTTACTGGAGAGTTTAACTCCAGATCTAATTGCATACCAGCTAGTAGCATTGCAGAAAGTTCAATAACTGTTTAGTCAACTATGCATTAACATAAACTTATTTCAAAAAAACCTTGAACATTTTGATTCCATTTCAACCGGGTGCACATATCTAACACAGCAATGAAATATACTGACACTTAATTAATTCCATAAAATGATCCTCTCCCTGGGTCAACTGACAAAAAACCTCTGCAACATTTATCTCTTTCTGAAAGCTTAAACAATATGTACCCAAACTTGATCTTTCCCATTCAGTGCAGTAACATAAGAAACACAGAAGAAAAATATTGGATAGGTTAAGAAGGACACTATAATTAGGAAAATATTTGAAGACTAAATGTTACAGACAATCATATGGACAATATAATCTTTCTCTTGATATCACAAAACACCTCAGCATTACAGATTTACATTTCTAGAAAAAGTATTCAAAATCCTATTGATATTTTATTTTTATATAGTTTCACCAAATACATTTTCTTTCTATTCACCCAAATGCATAAGCAATCATCTCAGGAGTAAAAAATGTCAAGTGATGTTCAACAATACCTGTTTTGTCAGGTATTTTCACCTTCTTCTCTTAATGGAAAGTCTTTTGTAACTTATACTCAAGCCTCAGGACTCTGAACTTTCAAGGCAGTTCAGCTACCACTTTGCTCCAATAAATTCCATTAAAATGAATTCATTAGATTCAGAGACCTTGTCATATTGATCACTCAGGGACCCAGTTTTAAGGATTAGAATGTTTCACTTCTCAAAAAAGATACCAATCCAATACCAAATATCTTGGTATTTGCCAGTTCTCATTCCTGACTATCACCCCTGTAAGAAAGGATTTCCCCCTCTTAAACAATTAATGCTTCACTTCCATACTTGTGATGTTCTACCTGGATCCTTAGCTTAGCAGAATACTGACAGAAATAACTGAATCATACATAATAAAATCTGAAAAAGGAACATATGAGTTACTTACATTTTTAATGTCATTTTCATGGTGAAAGATATATTCAAACAATGCCTGCCAGAAGAATATTTAAAACACTGTCATGTTTGAAGAGAAAAATTGATAATAGTCCTTCAGAGGAATACAGAATCTTAATTATGCTAAGCAGAAATTAATTATTTGGGAAAACAGCCACATTCACAGATAACAAAGGCTGACATTTACATTTATTTAAGACTCCAATAGACAAAAACTATAGATGTGCTATATTGTCATCACAGGAAAGCATCTTAATTCTTAATTTGTTACAAAAGATTAGCAGGATTGTTTCTTATCTTTGGTGCTTAACTTTAAAACAAAAAAGGCATCTATAACTCGAAAGTGAATATATATTTGAGAATTTGAGAATATATATTTGGTACTATTTTAATGACTTTTTAACTGTAAAGTCAACCAGTGATCTAAAAAAAAACTTTTGGCAATGGTCACACAGGTGCTGACGTTGTAGCAAACCTACTTAAATTAAACACAGGTTTATTAAGAATGCAAGCTGAGCAACTTTGCCTTCGGAGAAAAAAAACTTAAGTTCTACAAGATTCTGGGATCTGTAAAGGAAAAAAATTATTTTAAAAAATTGTTTGCAAATGATAAATAAATGCTGATAATACTGTGCTTCTGAAACAAACCATCATAATAACAAAGCTTAAATCACATTCATCAGCTGTGCTGTGGTTAAATGCTTATAAGCCCACAACAATTACATAGCAAAATAACTGCAGCTGTGTTTCCTCCTGTATAAAGCTAATTAACACTACCTTGTAGTTGTTCTGTACTAGAATATTAGATGAGTATATATCAGGTAATGAGGGTGACATTTTCAGTTAATAAAATGACATTGAAAGATACTGGATAACTAAACGGATACTGGAAGTCTCTGTTCACAAAAATGTGTTATGGGTGCCAGTAACTCAAGGTTCAATTGAGTTGAACCTTGACCTTCTGCATCAAAATCCCAGGTCTTAATTGCTTCAAAAGAACAGAACATTTTCTAAATTCATTTAATGCACTCTAAAAAACCAGGAGAAAATATTGCCCCATGAGGAAAGAAATACAGAACAAGACTTGAACCTCCTAAGGGCTTCCATGACACTTCTGCCAGATTTTCTTAGACAAAATTATTAAAATATTTACCTTCAGTAAACTAGAGAATTACTAATGAATTGTCATATCTTGTGAGGAAAAGAAACCACAACCTACTTTTCTTCTAGTTTCAGTCAGAAAATACTCTGAACAGATGATTAAAAGACATTAAAGGATTATAAATAGTAACACATTTATAAGAAGCTTAGAATAGGTAGATAAGAAAAGAATAGACAATAAAGAAGTAGTGGAACATTTTCTCATCTAGTTCAGAGAATAATAATAATAACAATAATAATAATAACAGAGAAGCATTCAGTAGAAGTGTGTAAATCTCAAGCTACAAGAAAGATGTTTTCTTGCACGGCTGGCATGAGGAATTTACTGCTTTTATGCACAGACTCTGACCTTCAAAACGATTTAAGTGACTGAACATTCACTTGGATAAAAATATCTAGAGTTATCTTAGTAAGTCTATTAAAAATCCACAAGCCAAAAAAAGATAAAACTTTCATACCAGAGAACAGTTACTAACTGGGATTTACCAGAGGCTTTCTCTGGTGACAAGTGATACCTTATACACCTGCTGTGGTGTTCTGGGATAGTCTTTAACATGGTTAATGTTGGCCAAAGAGAAGCCACATTTCCATATACTTTAAAACATTGGAAAACCTCAGACAGATAATCTAACTTCAAAAAAGATACAGTGAGGCTACTTTGCAAACACATAAGGAAGAAGTATGTAGGAGGTATTCATATACAAACATGAATAGACTGGCTAATTATGTGAATTCAATAGCTGCAAGGTTTATCACCTTTATGCACTGGGAGAGGTGACAGCTCCAAAAATTTGAAACTTTAATCAATTATTCTTAACAGAGAGTGCAGTCTGCATTCTCACCTCCTGCTTTGGCTTTAGCCTTACAGTTCTCTTGTTTAAAAAAAAAAGATATCCATGTTGTTCTGAATTTAAACTTAGTCCTTACATTCTCTGTGAAATGTTAATGTCATAATGTATTAGCTTCATAATAATGACAAGTACACTTGCTGCCTATGGATGTTTCTATGACTATTAATTTACATTTTTTTGCTTAAGCTTCTTTTCATATGAAACTGAAGGAAGACAAATCTGCCACAGAAAATGCTAATTAAAACCCAAAATTGTTAAAAATATGTATGTTTCTCATTCCTGAGAGTCGTTGTTGAGAATATTTCCTCTGAAAGCTAACCTACCTGCTTAAATAGCATGTAGTTAGTAATCACAATTAAAAGCTAGCTGTCTTCAAGCAGAACTAAGCCTAGTTTTTATGGACGTGTCTTGTGCTTCTTAATCTTTCCCAGGTTTCTTACATTCTCCTGTTTTCCAGACTGTAATACTGTGTCTGCAGGCTGATTGCTGGCAAGGACACAACTGGATAAAAAGCATGCAGTATTTTTTCAGCACTGATAACAAACTGATTTGTAACTTCCCTCAGATGTTAGCCTGGAAGTCTTTGACTACCTCACCAGACTAGAACTTACTATATTTGATACCTATTCTTCTGCCTAGTTTGGTTAAGAGGCCAAGGGACAACAATGCAAGCAGCAGGTGAAGGACACAGTGCAATTACACAAGATTAATGTCCTTTGAAAACCACACTGAAATGCAATGCCCTGCATCAGTCTAGATCAGGCTTTAAAAAGGAAAGAAATTTCCTGGTTGCTTATGAAAAACTGTTAACTAAAGTTTTGGACTGGAAGAGCTACTTCCACCAGCACATTATCAGATACTGTCAGTTTTCTTAACAGTGTTCACCATTAGGTTTCTCAAAATAGACTAAATTCATACTGGTTTGTCCACCTTTAGGCTGAGAGGCAAATACATCTCCCTAGAGTGTGTTTGATACCTTGTGCTCCCTAGAGATAATTGCTTGATACGTTGTGCAAAATGAGCTGTTGGCCTCAGTTGAACAGCTGGCTTTTATGAATACACTATGCACAGAAAAACATGTTCAACCATACAGCTAACTGGTTGTGCTGGGGAAAGATTAAACTGAAAGACAAGATAAATCTTCTCACAACTTTCAGCTCCTTGCCACTTGGAGCTGAAAGCTGTAAGTTGGGTAGATAACCTGCAAAATCCTGTTCTATTGTCAGATAGTTTCACTGACTGCCAGTCATATGATCTAAACTGAAAATGAAGAAATATTCTGAACAAATAAATGGTACCTTTTAACACAAAAAGTGTTAACTCATGCCATAAAAGCAAAGAAAAAATCCAAACATTGTGAATATTTTTAGGCCAGGATTGCCATCTATTTCTACACGGAGCCACATTTCCAGACATTAAGGAAGGTTCTGCTGATTTTTTGCTCTTGGCTTATTTTTTTTTTAATTTTAGTTGCCCTTCATCACTCCTAGATGCACAGCTCAAAACTATTAACCTGTAGAACATTTTTTCCTATACAAATGTTTTTGCTAGGTTATACTTTCACCTCTTTGGATATAGCTTCAATTTCAAGTTTGGTAAACACTGTCAAAAGGTGAGTAACACACTATTTTTCTGAAGTTAATATCTAAACCACTATTCACCATTGTTTTTATCCCCAATCCCACGTACATCAGAATGACACCAGGAAACAAGAAAAAGATATCACAACACTAACTAAAATTGTTACATACCTTTGCCAGTTTGGGTTTCTGAGCATATTTTGTTAAATTCAATCGAGACAGATTTATGAAAGGGCCATCTGGATTTGTTATCAGGGAAGCCTGAGTGGGAAAAAGAAGTTTTTTAAGTGGGAAGATCCTTACACTATTCCTGAAGATTTTCAGAATATCATTAGTATACAAAAAACTACCAAAATTCCAAACAAAACATTTGTAGATTCACTACTCTACTGAGCAGTGCCGACTCTTCCTTTTTCTCTTCTGTCTCTCCCCACTATTTCCATACAGTGCCTAAGCACGTAGCTCATAAGTTGGGATACATAACCAAAAAAATCTTCAATAAATACTTAGGAAGATTAGTTTTTAGCTGCAATAGTGAGAGGATGACACATTTTGCCATTAATATGATTTTAATATGTATTACATACTCATGCTCCTTGCAGTTTATTAATTTTGCCAATAGAACAGGATAAATTAGTATAGACTATTATTCTTATCTTTCAAAGTGACAGACACTGATACTTATCATTTGTAGTAGATGCTTATCACATCACAGTCTTTACACGGTCTTCCATTAATAAAAACTTGTCTCAAGGAGCCTGTGAATTTGGAATTTATATGAATGCTGATGAATTTGAGAATTTTTTTGTACATTTTTTGTACATTTTTTTATATAACCGGACTAGCAAATGCACAGGAAGTTATATTTTCAAACTCTATTTTGAAAAGAATTAAAAATCAAAAGTACTCGCATCCTTCAAACTTGAGTTTAGATGAAGCTTTTAAACTACAGTGCCAGAGTGCCAGGTCCTGTGACCAAGAAATCTTGCATTCTGGGAAGAGAGGCAAGCAACTCACCGTGCCGGGCCTGACATATCCCCCAGAAGCACTGGTGATGGGACGAGCTGTGAGAGCTGTTCGAGGCGTTCTTATCGCCTGTTCCATGGTGCTCGGCCGTCCACCCTGCGTGCTGGGTCTCACAAACCCTGTAATAGGTCTTCCTGATTGAGTCACGGGCCTGAAGATGTTAAGTACATTATCCTTACATTAGGAGGTATTTATTGATAGAATTTAAACAGTTATACCCAAAGCATTTCATTTTCAGAAGTTTATGATTTGTTCATTTTCAACTTGTCACATTTTAAAAAATAAACTATCACATACCTAACAGCTGGGCTGGGTCCTCCACCTTGGCTAGTTCCAGGAAGTTTCAAAGATGTTCCTGGTCCTACAAAATAAAATAATTCCTCACTTCACTTTGAGATATTACTCCCTTGTCCAGAGGACTTGAAATATGATTGTGTTTTACAATAAACATTAAACCAGAAATTTCTTTACTCAGACTGAGGGGACAAAGAAGACAAATCCCAAATATTGTGTTCTACTACTAATAATTTGATAGACTCTTGAAAGAAACCTGAATATTGGTTTTCATTCTTTCACTCTCTCCATTCTCTTCTCTATCTCACCTGGAGGAAATGAACAAGTGCCTATGTGGATGCCTACTGGGATTGACCAAAACAATTTTCAAGAACATCTTAGAAACACCACATAGTGCTAAATGTAGAAACAATGACACCAGTGCTAAATGTAGAAACAATGACACCAGGCTAACTTGGTCTATTTTCTATCTGGCACCCAGACTTGAGTAAGCAAATCTAAACCTTCACCTACAGAGTAGATGGAGAATGTTATCTGATGATACTAGACCCTGGTAAGCTCCCCACCTACAATTTAGAGCACTGTCAAGTGTGAACTCATCCATATCCAAAGGCCACCAATGAAAACACTGAACCAGCTTGAACCCAGGTGAACTGATGAAGGGTTCCCCTTTTCACATATTTCTGTTTTGACAGTGGACCATTAAGAATTACTAATTCCTGGTCATATGGTACAACAATGCTCACGCAAGGACACATGAAGCCAGTAGCCCAGGACCCTGTGTAAGTGGTTTCTGGATAGGTCTAAGGAGGCAGACTCCACATTCTCTGCTGTGGAGTCTCCTGAGTTTAAGTTTGTACCCACTGCCTCTGGTCCTGTCCCTAGACACCACTGACTCTGTTGTGCTTGCGCTCGATTTCTGCGCTTACATTTTATGCAAGAGTGTAACATTAGAACACCTCAGATGTATAAAGAAAGTAAAATCAAGGTGTAGAAGAAAAACACGTTTTCTGCATGACTGTTGTCTAGTGTGCTCACTACAAAAGACAAGTGGATAACTAGAAAGGCTTAAGAAAAAAGTTTCAAGACTCGACTCAAAAATTAAAAGATACAGCTCAGAATGATAATATTGTTTAGCTTATCAAAGAAAAGATATCCGGATGATTTAATGACAGATTTAACTACTTACTTTGGAAACCTACCTTTGAAAATAACTTTGTATCAGACACAAAATGTTCACAAAGAAGCAACAGGTGGAGTTATAGTTGATAATTCCCACTAAAGATATGGTACACTGATAAAATCTATTAAATGTAATAATTTACAAAAGACTGCAGGGGGTTCTCTATCTTTGAAAAGTTCTTACACTTTCTGAAAAATTATATACTAGCTCAGGCACACCTAGCAAATTTGAAGCACAAATAGCAAAGTCTTATCTCAATGATTCAGAAGTGCAGGCTACACTAGTGTAATAATTTTCTTTGGTTTTGAAATCTGTGACACACTGTGCAGAAAGTCATCTTTTTTTCAGTTTCAACATAGTATGAATATATTTTTCCAGAATGCCTTATTTCTAAATAGTATTAATCAATTTGTTTTTCTTGGAAGATAATCTCTACCACAGGGGGCACAAAATCAAATTAAACTCCAGATTTTATTACAACTGTGTTTTAAGACAGATATCTATAATTAGTTGATCACAATACACAAACACATCTCCAATACTGCTTGACTTGTGGCCAAGCATGTAATGAAAATCTTAAAAAATGTAAGAAGATAGATACGCAATTGCCTATACAGACAAGAAAAGCTTTTAACACTTCAAGTATCAGTTCTGGTCTATGTCCAGTTCTTCCCTTGAATTCCTCGACATGGTATGTGGTTGAGAGCCACACTTAATAAGTTACATAAAAATTTCCATGTGAACTGTACTAAAGAAACAGAGAAAACTAGAAATACTGCAAAAATGTAGTAGAAGACAACTAAGTATTGTCCACTTGGAAGGGAATTGATGAAGCTGAAAAATAATTGCATAGAAGAAACAATGGCAGAGCTGAAGAACTGCTCTGTGAAGGAAGAGAAAAATGAAGCAGAGAAAAGCAGAAAGAAAATCCATTCAGATAATTTTTGCAGGACATGATGCTAAAAGGTGGTATCTGATTGTTGTCTACACTACAGGCATATGGATAAAATTCACAGTACACTGAGGTCAGATTTTTTTTCTCTAGTTTCCCACAATGCCTAAAGAAGCCAGAAAGGAGCAAAAGAAATCAACATAGTGATGGAAAAAGCAAGTGACCACTTGTATGCTCACTACATTTCCTCAAATGTAGAAGAAAAGCTGACAAAACACAATTGAGCATGGTCTGAACGCTCATCTGACAGGCCTAAGAACTACATCAAGAATACATGATGGATCTCAACACTGCCATGCAACTATGAAACAGTCTAAACCGCTTTTTTTACCAATACTAAATGCTGTATCAGGTCACCTCAGTTTGTACTATTCTAGATGACATAAGAGATGGCCAAAAGAGCTCTTGTTTAGTCAATGTATTTAACTGAAAGTCAATCTTACGTGCAACTTGAGCAATGGCATTTTCATCCAGAATCATCTCTGCGATTCCTTCTTGATCCATATCAATTTCATCCACATACACCATTTCTGTCAAAGCTCGTGTTTTCAGATTCCAGGCAGCCTGAATAAGGGTAAGTCAAAAGTAAAATATCTTCAAGACACTAAGTAAATAATCTATTCAGCAATTTTATCATTTCTTTATTATTCACTTCACAGCTTTACTAGGCTTGAATAAGGTATTGACTTCAAACAGCTGAGTATATCCATCTGCCTGATGGAGGCATAAAAGGGGACTAAGTCCTTTGTTCAAATCATAAGCTGTAAAACACTGTATAAATATATACCCCAGGCATTTCAGATTATGAGAGGATTGGAATCCATTTTAGTGACCTGAACTGACAAATTACTACATTGTATGTCTTGGAGGATAATCTGAGCAGTGTGGAAAGGCAAGCATAACTCTAGCCTATGTGACAAGCTTTGTGTAGACTGTGAAGACACCTAATCAGTGAGGAGAAAAAAGAAAACAGGAAAAATCAGTAGCAGCCATATAGAAATACCAACAAAGTGCAGGTCCAACCACTTTAATAATTTGATATGCTTGTAATATACTCATAGAACTGGCATGATATAGGAAGTCACAAGACCAATCCTTGATCTTCCATCAGATATTGAACAGCTAATCATAAATTTTCCAGACTAAAGATCACTGCCAAAATAATTAGATTTGCTTCCTTTCTAACATGGAGTACAGCAATCTGGTGGAAAAGCATATTTAATATTGGCTAAGAAGACCTTTCAAAATAGAAACAAACTATCTGAATAGAAATAAAGGTCAAACACATGGAAACGTTTGTTCCTTAAGTAAAGGTATGAGAAGATCTGAAACTCAGGCTTATTTAATAATTTAAGTAATCATTTAATGAGATACTTTTCATTAACCCTGCCTTTTCCTCTAGATTTCCCTTATACTTCTATGCAAACCTGTGTCAATCAAAAAGAAAGTGCATTTAAAGATGCTGAAATATTTAACTATTCTTTTAAAAAGTACTTTCTTCCAAGCAGAAGGACTTCAGTCAGCTGATTCAACCACAATTAGAAATTTTTGTTCAAGAATGAAGAAAAGGGAATTCAGCAGGATGATCTGCATAATCTTATGGAGCTGTATTGAAAGATGCCATTTTACATTGCATTTACTCTCTTCTGACTGTGGGCTGGAGCCAAAAGATGCCATCACCTGCCCAATACTATTCTTGCTATTGCAATAACTGAGAGCTAATGTGGGCAGAGGGAAATTTAATTAATTACTCTCAGTCTTCCATCACTTATGCAAATCATCATGATACACCTACAAGGCCTCTAGACTCTGCACAAGGTAGGCAGTGAGCCTGAGCTGCAAGAGCAGGAAGAGCACAGGTAAGAGCCCACCATTACATGCATTAAATAAAACATGAAAGTGAGCCCTAAGAGCACAAACACTGTTCTGTCTGTGAATACATGTTGTTTTCTTCCTAATCTCATCTGCAGATGAAGGTCATTCAGTTCAAGGTAGATTAAATTCAGCTTTTAGAAAGCACTGAACTGCTGAAAAAAGATATAGAAAAAATATGAGAGAAATAAAATTCTATTACATATAAAAGCTGCCTGTTCAAAGTATCAAAAATCTTCCTCTTATCAAAAGTAATGCCTTACCAATAACAAAAAAACCAAAAAACAAAAAAAAAAAAAAAAACCAAAACAAAACAAAAAAACCAAAAAAAACCCCCAAAGCTATTGAGGACTTAACTACAAAAGTATTATTCAGTGTATCAGAAATTTTTTCCAATTCCCAATGATTGCAACTAATAATTGTATTTATGGAAAGAACTTTACCTGAAACACGGTGTATTCAGAATCAAGCTCCTGAAAAGAGAGAAAATAGAAACTAAGGAATGGAAATGCCAAATAATAAAAACAACACAAGTGTATTTATACTCTGTGATGACCTCATTTTGCACAAACATTTTCTCTCTGATACAAATTTTCATTTTATTACATTATCTCAACTTTCACACATTATGAAGCTAATCAATGTTTTGCACAATGAAAGTAAATTTGCAGTATGTGTATCTTTCTGATACCTTTGCTTTTTTGCTTCTGCTGAATCTAGCCAAATCTTAGATTAACATGCAAGCATTCTGAAGCTGAAAAATGATAGATTAAAAGAAAATTAACTTGGAATGCACATCTCCTAAAAATTAACCAGATTATCACACCATGGTTTTAAGAATGCCTACTTAATAAAATCCATTTTTGCACACTTTTTTTAGCTGCTGCTGGTGATCACAATGATACCACTCAAGAAGACAAAAGAAAATTTTGTCACTTTCTCATGGTACTTTTGTGATGAAAATGATGTATTCACTGCACTTGGACGGTATTATTGCAAGTGGAATAAATGTCAAATTAACAGCCTGTTGCACTACCCATAAAAACCAAAATAGCTACCAGACTAAGTTTACTGTAAGTGAAAAAGCTGGAACTTGCATCTACCTGAAAACTTCTGGTAAAATTGAGTAAATACTGACAGGAAAAATGTAGGTTTATCACCAACTAATGTGTAATTATCATGGTTACATAATATTTAAACTATCCTTCACTTCCAGGGACTGGGGATGAGTTTTTCTGAATGTATTACTTCAGCTTTAGACCAGGAAGGTGGGAGACAGATGTTACTTTCTCTAAATCATTGTTAGTCTTTTGTAGTGTCAGATCATTTCTGCTCCTAGAGGTAGTGAAAAATTTCTTGCATATCTGGTATTGTGTAAATCTATCACAGTTAAACCAACTATCTCGGACTGAATATACAATCCGAAAGTAATTCAGACTATAAAGGGACTTCTGAAGGTCTCTAGTCCAAAGCCTGCAAAGCAAGGGCAGCTATGAGGTCAGTTGAGGTTGCTCAAAGTCTTGTCCAATTGGATCTTGAAGACTTGCAAGGATGGAGGCTGCACAGTGACACTGGGCAACCTGTTCCACTGCTGACTATCCCTATAGAGAAATGTTTTTGTTCACACCAAGCCAAAGCCTCCTTCACTTCCCTGCATCATTGTAAATGGTCCCTGGCTCCATTTTCTTGATAACCTCCTTATATGTATTAGAAGGCTGCTATTAGATCACACCAAAGTCTTTTCCCAGCTCAGGCACTGCCCTGCTATTGGCTTGCTTTGCAACCAAGACACAGAGCTGGCTTCTTTTCCACCAGGAGAATGGCAATGTCAAGATCACCCCTCTGTAGTACAAGACATGGTCTACTTCCAATTTGAACCTTTTTACTTAATTTACCTTTTTACTTTTTACCTTTTACTTTCTATGACAGCAGGGACCTGGAATACAGGTGAAGAACATCTTCCTTCTGTAGTGTGGAATTGTGGCCTTTAAAGGATTGCATTTGGAGCCAAAAAGTCGTTCACTGATATTAGAATGCATAACACATCTTACACATTGAGTATTCTATGGAACTAAACATTAATTCAGGAATTAATCCCAGTTTACTGTGATGTACCTGGGCCTGACTAAGGCACTGAAACTGGTTTTGCATTTCAGTTGCATGATTAAATGAACTACTGCAATTCTTTTATGTATAGCAGTTGTTTTCTAAAAGCTTTCTAAGTAATAAAGGACATTGAGCTATTTCAGCTTACATTTTGTTCACCCCATTGTGTCTGAGTATTTCACATATGAAGATGGTTTTAGAAACAGTAGGCAGTCTTCTATACCATATGTGCTACAGTAACTAATGAGGACTAGTTAGGAATATTATGTCAACACTAATACAAAAACACCTTGATGTTACAGATGTGTATCTTTAGGCACTGTTCATTACCTTAAAAAATAATTTAAAAATCAGACAAATTTGCTTATGTAGGAGCACTTATATTACTATAAAATTAAGAAATTACATTGCTAGTGATTTTGGCAATAAAGTAGAATTGGTCAATAATACTAAAACCATTGCACTCTCATAACTGTAGGTCAGAGTATTCAATGTTCATACATATTAATAAATTGTTTCAGTTTTTGACAAGAAATAACTTTAGATTTTAAATAACTCTCAAGCATGTAACAGGATCCTCAGATTAAACAAAAATATGAAATAACAAAAATTACATTAGAATAGTTTAACATGGGTGGATCCAGCAGTTGCTACACATGCAAGTAATCCACAGGAACTACATTTCAAATAAACAGTTCTTTGAGAGGATTAACAAATAGCATTGCCCTGTAAGCTTGTCTCTCAAAACAAAAGCTCAAATTTATTATTCATTTACACATATAAAGCTCCCTTGAAAGTCAAAAGATTGTAAAACCAATGAAGGAACTATTTAATCCAGATCCCTAAATCCACTGAGGGCACTTTAATATTAAAATGCAAAGTCAGTTTATTTGAACACCAAAAATACTTAGAAAAATTAAGTTTTTGGTGCTTGAAGCCTGGAAGAGGGAATATATTATATACCTTTTTATAATAAGGTTTCACTCTACAATTAGTTTTAGGTGAGTACAATTTAATACATGCAAAATATTAAAATCATTATATTCTGAAAATGCTCTTCAAATTATTAAGAGCAGAAACACAGAAAAAAAAAACCCAAACCTTTACCCAGGGACAATGACTTCACTCTAAGTGTCACTATTTTAATGCATAAATTTACAGTCTCTTGCATCAGTAAGTGATTTCAGTTGAAGATGCTTTTCCAAATCAACTTCAATGCCCATAAACATAACCATGATAACTTTATTATGACCGTACAAAAACAAGTTTGCAAATTATAGCAGCTGGAAGTTCAACATGGGAAAAGGAAGGATGAATGAACAAAAGCAAATCCTCATAGAAGACTAGTAATAAAGTTAAAGGAAGAACATCCACTATATGTCTATTAATTATATGAGGCAATTTTTTTTCTATTGTTAAACCAGAGCAGGCCTCTACATGGGTTCTGTTTATTGCCTTGAATCCTACATATGGAACACAAAGAATAATCAGATTAGGTGACTCATCAGGATGATCAACAGAGACAGTCCTGGATTGTATTTCCTCTAGGTCATGCTATTACTATCAACACAGAAGACAAGGGCTGTTTGCTTACAATAGGAAATAATTAAACTGAAAACCAGTATTTTATGTATTTCTATGACCAAATGCCAGTCACACAAAATACAGTTTTTATTTATCCTGAGATAACACAGAAGTGAATTCCACCAATACCATTTATATTTCTAATTCTTAAATGAAGAAATGCACAGGATATTTTATAGAAAAAAAAATTCAATCTTCCACAAGATGTAACCCAGTAGCAGGTAATTATTCTTCTATCACAATGTTATTTTTTAAGAACTCTTCAGGAAAACTTCACTGATTTTAAAACATTTCAATTTTGTTGTTGTGATCTTTAAGAATTCAAGATTTATAATGGCACAGTATTTGATACTACTATGTAGGAAAATATCTGATTCATGCCTAGTTTGCTAAAAGGTCAACAAAGTACTTTAAAAACCTCCTAGGGCTTACTGCATCTGGTGACAGGGTTCAAAGAGAGTTCTGCACCAATTAAGATAGCCTTTAAATGTATGCACATGTGACAATTGACTGGATCATCAGGAAACTTATTTTTAATATCTTTATATCATCTTTTGCCATGTTCTTAAAGGAGAACTTCTTGTAATTGTATTTGTGATACAAACATATCCTGAATACTAACCTGTATGTACAGGGAGTGGTAAATCAAGACATAGGTCAAGATATACTGGTCAAGAAAATTCCTTACTACAATTTTAAGTGTGGTGGCAAAAATGCAGCTACTTCTAAGGCTATTGTAAAAGCTGGTTTCAGCAGCCCATAGCTTTAGGACAGTGCTGCAGATGCAATGGAGCACGAGTGGTGCTATCACTTAGCAGACAAGCTGGGAAAAAAGTGCAGGCTTTCACACAGGAAAGGACATCTCTTTCAGGCATGAAAACACTCTCCAGCTGGGCAATGTTAGTCACTTCCTTTACTTCCCTGCTGTTACACTACATGTTTTAGAAAGTAGAAGGCCAGTTCCCTGAGCATGAAGTTCTGACCTGTAAGACTCACTGTTTAACTCAGCCTGTGCATGTGTTTAAAGGACACCAGCTCCTGTAGCTTAAATTATATCCTAATGCATGCTGTTCAAAGAACTGAGTTCCTTAACAGTAATTCACTGTCAGAGGCTACTGCTCCTACAAGATCCCTCTTTCTCTGGTTGCAGAGGTTGGGAAGCACATGCTTAGCAGAATATGGGACAAGAGGATAAGAACAGATGGCACAGTGATTAAAGCCACTGAGTATTCCTCATGCTGCACAGCAGCTCACTTAATCCAAACTTTCTGCAAGTGTTGTCATTTGTCTGTCTGCTTTCCTGGTGCTCAACATGACATATCTTGGGTTTGATTTGCAGAAGTGCTACAATTAAGAGTCTGGCCAATAAATCTGCTAGAATTTCTATGTGGTTTTTAAGCATTAAAAACCACACTTACTGGGTTAGGTACCAAAAATGATGCATACTTCATTTTAGATAATTTGCCAGCTTATATTAAAATACTACTAATGTAATTGACACAGATGGAAAACAGCACCATTTTCTGGTAGGTGGCTGAAGATGACAGAATTAAAGTTCAATCAAAATATTTAGGTACTGATTTCATTAACATGCCATTTCAAAAGTAACAGAGATACCAGAAATCAAAGTCAAACATGCTGAATTTCCATTTATTTATCATCTTTCCACTTATTCTTTAAGAAAATCTCTAAATTGTTACTCCCTACATTAAATACTTATATAGAGTATACTTATAAAATCCACTCTGTGTCTGCAAACTTTACTTGAACATTGCTGTATGAAATCCTTTCAAAGACTGAAACATCTGCCATGCATTTTTAAACATTATAGAGAAAGACTGATATTTCCCAATCACAAAAAGATAGACTTTCAAATACTTCTAGAAATCATTCATTCCTGCTTAAAATGAGCTCTTAATAAGGATTCCTCAAGAAGATTATATAAGGCAAGAACCACACTAATCTTATTTGAAATTTGCCTGTCTTCCATCTGAACTTTCTGGTAGGTTTGAAATGTGCTGCTGCTGAAGAGCACCTTTTTCACACAGAACTGTGAATAGGAACACAGTTCTGAACTGAACATACTGAAATTACATAGTCCAGTCATTTGCATGCAACTGTGGCCTGAAAGTTTCTCCAAAACAGTGATGAAACTTTAACTTGATCCTCAGAGACTTGATGTAAGACAAGAGCTTATGATTCGATCTGGTATAGACAATGTTCACAACCCCACCCTCCATCACTTCTTAAAGGAAATTATCTTAACTGTTTTTCCTCTTTCATTCTTATAAAAGGTGAAACTTATAGGCTGGTGTGAACATTTCAAAGATTAAATTAGGTAATCAATTGTTTGTCTCAACTTAGTACAGAATTTGGAAAAATTCTCATATTGCTGGTATATAAGGTCCTTGTTCTCTAAAGAAAATGTGTACTTTGTTTAAGAAAACAATTTAATTTATGTACTTAAATGGTTCACCGTGTGTGATCTATATTTGGAAGAAGGAAAACCAATTAGGATCTACATCAGAGAATCCCAGAATGTGAAGGATTTGAAATGGACCTTTAAGTTCATCTAGTTCCACCCTGCCCTTGGCATTGACAGGGACACACTCTCACCATACCAGGTTGCTCAAGGCCTTATCCAACTACATCCTCTCACTGCTGTTTTGTTAATTTCCTCCTAAGCATTTTTTCTCAGCCTCATACATCTTCTATTCCTTACTAGCCCAGCAGAAGTTTGGAGGTGACAAGTACAGCAATACCATTTTATACTTGAGCTTAAGCACAGAGAAGAAATGCAGTTGTATTTACATTACCATGTTGAGATTATAGAATGAAAAATGTTTTACTCATTAAAAACTTTATAAATTAGGACCAACAGAAACATTTTGATCTTTACAACTTTTATGTACTGTTATCTGTGCTGTTTCAAGAGTTTCTTTCACAAATCAAATATTGTCCTTCCATATGCAAAGATCACATATATAAGACCCAATAATGTAAATACATAAAAATAATACAGCACTAGCATGGAACTAATACTGAGTCTCATTTAAGGTTCAGGAATAATGTTCTTCAAATACTTTCTCCACTAAAAATGTCTCTGCTGATGGCTCCTTGGTAGTGCCTTACAGTATAAAACATTAAAAAATAATCTTTTAAATATCTATCCTAAATCAGCTCAAACATTTACTGTGCTTTATATTTACATTATTGTGTGACCATGCAGCTTTCTTTAAAGACTTGTCCTGTGTGATAAAAAGAACTGTGTTCAGGATTCTTAAAACATATGTCTATAGGATGCTTTGAGACTTACAAATTGACTGTACAGTGTTTAAGATGAAGTCTGTTCAATTACTGTTTTTAAAATACGGCATAAAAAAAATGTTTACATGCTTGTAAACATTAATCCAGAAACAACTTTCTCAGATCCTTTGCTCTTACAGAAGGGCTGGAAAATACGTGGGTACTGAGAAACATGACCTACGTTTCCAGAGACCCTGCAGCTGGAAAAAGAGCAGAGAGAGGTATACAAATGCCTCCTGTTCCAAGGCAGGGCTCATAGGTGAGCTGAGCTAAAATGGATATCTCTTAACTTTATGTGATTTGGTCCATACAGCAGGTATGATATCTACACATCAGTATAAAATCCACAAGAATATCCCTAGCAGACCTGACTTTTCATCTCAGCTTTTCTCCCTTTAACTCCGCAAAATCTTGTGTGCGTTAAAGTTCCCGTTGCGAAGAGCCCGGCCCCGCGGCTGTCAGGGCAGCGCTCCGGCAGTACCGCGGCACCGCTGCCCGTTCCCAGCCCGGGGCCGGGGCTCCCCCGGGGCGTGTCCGGGGCGGAGCCGCAGCTCGGGCCACCGCCTCCGGGCCCGGGGAGCTCGGGGAGGCGGCGCTGCCCGGCCTCCCGCTGCGGGAGCTCGGCGCGGCCCAGCGCTCGCTGCCGGGCTGGCCCCGGCCCCCCCGGCGGCCGCAGCAGCGCGGCGGGGTCCCGCGGGGCTGAGGCAGCCGGGACGCGGCCGTGCCGCCCCTCGCCGCCGCCGCCCCCGCGGCCCGGCCCCGCTACCTGCTCGCCGGGCGGCCCCTCCAGCAGCTGCGAGCAGACATCCGCGCACTCCCGGAACTTCCTCCGCCTGAAGTAGCTCCAGGCCTGGAACAGCGGCTCCAGCCCCATCTCGCCGGCGGGAGCCCCGCTGGAGCTCCGGCCGGGCCCCGGCGCCTCCCGCCGCGTTGCCGCCGAGCGGGGCCGCGGCGCTGCTGCCGCGGAGCCGCCGGGCCCCGCCTCGGCCGGCCGGGGCGGAGCGCCGGGGCCGCGGGGGCGGTGGCTCGGGGCGGCCTCCGGGGCCGGCAGCTGCCCTGGGAACCGGGCACGGAGCCGCGGCCCCGCTCTTGGCCGAGCCCTCCCTGCCAGCGCTTCTCGGGGCCTTATTACGTTGGTGACTGAAAGCAGAGTTTGGGCTGTAGTACTGGGATCAGCAGACTTGCATTAACCCCACTGTTCTGTTCCTGTTGTCATTTTCTGTCCTGTTATCTAGAGGAATTAGAATAAATGCCTAAACAAGAATAATATAGTCCACTAATCCATATTTGGGTAAAATGTCCTTAAGGGCCATGGAGCCCCGGTTGAGAAAAGTACAGACTGCTGTTAACAACACTTTTCAGGCTTGCAGACTCTATTAGTTCCTTTAGTTCATTCGTTTTTGCAGGGAAATAATCAGACTGAGATATTTAGAGATCTAAATGTTAGAATACAATTGCTCCTAGGTTATATGTACTATAAAATGGTGATTGCAACCATCATCTGAAGTAAAAGAAAAAATGCCTAGGGATGCTTGGAGCAGTAACAGCATTTGTGATGTGAAAATCTTTGAGGGATGAACACTAATAATATTGCAAAAATCATATTGTTGCCATTTAAAGAGATCATTCTAGTTTTATTGCTTTTGTCTCACCTAAACTACCAATTTGTCCAAGATGCATGAAATTAATACCTAGGCTAGCAAGACCAATGTCAGGTATAAAGATGGAGAAGCGGAAGTGGCAGTCCCAATATTATCACTTATTCAAATATGCGACTAAGTGGCTTGGACTGAAGTAGAAGTTACTGACAGCTTTGCTTTGGTTGTCCCTTGAACAGTGCACAAGACTATTAGGTTTGCATGGCAAGGCTTTGGGTGAGAGCCCATATGAGTGGCTTCTGTGACAAGCTGATGGAAGCTTCCCCTATGTCCAGTTGACCAAGGCCAATGATGGTAGCACCTCTGGGATAACAATTTAAAAAGAGGAGAAAAAGCCTCCACAACTGCAGCTCAAGACAGGACTGAGAATATGTGAAACAACTGAGAAGGCATCAAGGTCAGTAAAGAAGAAGGGGAAGCAGTGCTCCAGGCACCAGAGCAGAGATCCTGCAGCCTGTGGGGCAGAGCATGGTGAGGCAGCAGTGCCCCTGCAGCCCGTGGAGGACCGCAGGGGAGCAGAGGATGCTCGAAGGAAGCAGGTGGCTGCTCAAAGCAAGCTGTGAGCCTGTGGAAAGGTCACAGTCTTCCGAAGTCACATGGATACTGCCATGTAGCTTCTCAGCAAAAAGGGGAAGATGGTTCTGGTTCTGCAGCAAGTTAGGGATATTCATTGCACTGAGTGATCAAGCTGAACTAATGTTGTGCTATGGTAGCAATTAGATCAAGATGCATCTTCAGATTTGTACAATGAGATTTTGCAGTGCTGCAAAATGACAGGAAAACCAATTTTCCTTCTTTCCAACCACCCTCTGCAAAGGGTTTTTGTTCTCTGTTTGGTTGCAGAGAAGGAGGTTTTTTTCAGTTTGTACATGATATATGAAGCCAGAAAATTTGGCACACAGGTCATCCTATGAATATCATCTCTGAAGTCTTTTTCACTGGTAATACTGTTTGATATTTGAGCTTTCTAATATGGGGGTTCTCATATCTATTGATCATTGAAATCCCCAAATTTGAACCTTTAACCAGTATTTTCTCCAAATATTAATCTCTGTGTGTGGCTACATTCCACTTCTCTAATATACTAAAGTTTTGGAACACAACAGAGAGAGTGTCTGTGACTGTCTTTGTGTGCTTTGTAGAGCCCTGTATGTCAGTCCCTCTCTAGTGTAATTGCATGGAAGATAAACAGCCAGGAATTATATTCAGGTCCTTCTGGAACAGGCTGCTCCAGTGTGGGCCTCCCATGGAGTCACAAGTGAACCTGTTCCAGCATGGGCTTCTTTCTCCATGAGGCCACAGGTCCTGCAAGAAGCCTGCTCCAGCACAGGTTTGCCATGTGGCTGGAAGTGTTATCTATCACAAGATAGCTTTTCAGTGGCTTATGGGAAATCAGTGGTTGTTTTTAGTACCATTAGTAGTGCTTAAATCTCAATGTTAAAGAATTTTTTTTGCATACTTGTGTGTAGAATGTGGAAAAATAATTATTTTGAATATGCTTTATTTCTTTCCACTTCTTTCACCCACCTTCTCAAAATGAGGAAAATTAATTTTGTGGGAAGTTCAACAAAATTAATTTAGGGAATTACATCTGAGATGTACCTGATTTTAGGAGAAGAACTTTTCTGTTTAACACTGACAGAAAAAAAATAATCAGGATTTGGTAGTAGCAGCATCCTGGGAGACATTCTCTAGGTGGAAAAAACCATTTTGCCATGCAAAATGTTACAAGTAGTCTCTGATCATGTGATATTATGAAAGATGGAATTTGCCTGGCTTTAGTGCAATATAGGCTTGTCTGCATTTTTTTACCAAAAGTTTTGTAGTCTGGTGATTAGTCCTTTCCATTACCTTAGATAAAAATGCTTAATTGATCATAGTAGTCAAATGTTCTCCAACTATAATGAATTCCTCCATGTTTATTGAGTCAGTGCTATATTGGGACAATGATAAGTAGGTGACAGAGCTACACAACTCACCAGGGTTTATTAAAGAAAAGTCATGTGCTTGTCTTGTATGAGTATGCACATTCATGGTATTAGAGGTGACCTGACCTTAGCTGGGTTGTTGTGAGTGACTATTGTCATCCTCTGTGCATGGACAGGAAATAAATGGTGCTGCTTTATTTACAGCTTGAGTATTGTGATGGTATCACTGTCACATAGGTAATTTGAACCTCAGCTTCATTTATTTGAGCCAAGAACAAAAAATTCAGAAGTGAGGGTCAGTTCCTCTTCTATTATTTATTCTTAATTTGAAAACTAGTTGTCCCTGAGATAGGCTGCAATACAAACTCTCACTATAGTTATTTATAGATAAAAATATCAGGGAGCCGTACTGAACAGAATGAATTATTTATCTTTATTCAGAAAACACATGGGTTTGTATAATTGCTTTTTTAAAAACAGGCTTTGTGACAGCTATAACTGTGTACTGGATTTTAGTCATGTTTCAATTAACTGTTCAATACCTTGTCACAATTAAATGTTGCTTAGAGATATAAATCTGCTTCACATTTTCACCTTTTATTTGAGTTGGTTTTTTTCCTTTTTGCTGAAAGGGGCACTTTAAACTGATACTGAATACTGGCTCTGAATGGATAGATGTCTAATGTTTTTCATCTTTCTACACTCCTCCAGAATAAATGATTGAGATGCCTAAAATGCTTTGCATTTTCCAGATGTTTTTATAACTTTTCTTTGCCAGTCTCTTTAATACTTAAACTCTGAGTTTAAATGTATCTCATGTATCATGAGATACATGAATTAGCTTCTTATAAAGTATGTACAGAAGAGAGTAGGACAGGACCCATCAACATTTAATATACCTTTCATTTTAAAAATATAGGCTGACTTTGTTTCCCATGACTGTAAGTCTCCCATGGGAGTCTTCTGTGCACCAATCAATCATACTTATTTCCTGAATAAGGAATGCTAATAGTCAGCCTTATCTCTCCTCATGAATGCACATTCTTACAGTAAAACCAGAAATAGAACCTAAAAATAGGTCCTAAAATTCTGTTGATATCTTAAAATTTCTTTGGCAGCTCTGAGGAGAAATGTCCTATATCCCTTAGTAGCTAACTCATTTAGATGCAGGCTACTGCTTCTGTCAGTTATTCATCTCTTGAGATATAAGATTTCAGGATAAAGATGTAGTTTGCAGCTCAATGCAATTAACAAGGGCTTGAAAACGAATATTGAAGTTGTGACACGTCTATCTGCAGATTGCCTCAGCTGGAAGTGTCTTGCTCACCTTTGAGCAAGAATTGGCATATTGAAGGTTGACATGCAAAAAAGATTCATTCTGCTGAATCTCATACCTTTGGTATCTGGAATTGAGAACAACAGAGCATAGAGCAGGTTTTGTTTTTTGTTCTTTGAAGGAACCTAAATGGGATTACAGATCAGGCCATACCCAGGGAAGGCACACAGATGTTGCAGAAGGGCACAAAAATGAAGTTCCCTCTATATGTGCTATTTTCAGACAGGACTCTGACATCTGAAGCTGATTTCACATATTTGCTTGTAGAACCTATTTCTTGCTGACTGTAAAAAAAATTAGGAGATGTCAAGCAAATGAAATTGCATTAAGAGTAGAGTTTTGTTCTGATGCATGGATTCACTGTCCAGGAAAGTAATTTGTAGTAACAGCCTGAGGTTTCATTCTGTGACCAGCCAAGACAACAACATGCATCAATAGCAATTATTGCAATCATAAATAAGAATTCTGCTGTTTCGTTCTTACCATACATGATATTGTAATCATGGTCACCATGGTCTAGCTGGAAAGGGACCAGCCAGCAGCTGACAACAGAAATGAGGCAGCAATAATGTTCATGTCCTATACATCAACATTCCTTCATAGGACTTTATGCCTGTCCTCTGTTATTTATGCATTGACCAAACCCAGTCTTTGAAATCACACCCACACCTCCTTCAGTGTACAGGATGAATGGGATGCTTTCCAAGTGAGATTATTAACTTTTTTTTATCTGTAGTGCTTCATATGAGGCACTATTTCTTGTTTGATGCAGATGCTCTGTATGCTGTGCTGAATATAGATTGGTGTTCATAACACTAGAAGAAATCAATGCAGCTATAAAAACCCAAACAATGGCCTATGAAAAAGGCTGGCATGTTATTTTCATTGAAAGAGGGGTTGCAAAAAATTGCAAAGGATCCAATGATGACTGGATGTGGAGCTTAAAAATACTTGGACTTTACTATTTTTCTTCCTTTTCAAGTTTAGAACAGTTAGACTAACACACTTATTTGCAGTGGATCCTAAATATCAAAGTAGGAAACCTGGTAATAACACTAAGTTAGCAGTCATACCTGGAAATCTTGATATAAATAGTTTTGGCCATACATATCTGTATATATAAACGCAATAGGGAGAGAAAACAGATCTCCCGTTGCTGAGCCTACTGTATTAATTACAAAGCCATTCCAGCATCATCATTTGTTATATACCTGTTAGCTCCCACGAAAAAAAAAAAAATGTAGGTGCCCTACAAATCTACTTTCTTCCTTTTAGGAGTCTTAGTCTGTTTTATTATTTAACATTTTTAGAACAAAAATGTGGGGAAAAGATCTATTTTGAGGGTGAGTGGACTTTTATGAGGAGTGGCTGTTTTATAAAGCCTTTATATAGGCTTGTGCACAATGGGTTATGCTAGAAAATTATGTCATGTAGCAATTTATGGCCCCTGTTTTCTTTTAGAATTGGAAGCACTTGAAAAGAACTATTTTCTGTCCTAAAAGTAGGCTTACTTTACTTCAGTTGGCAGACTGACTGAAGTGCAGTGTGACTATTCCAGTCCTTAACTGATCTGTTCCAGAACTTAGTTAAATCTCGTAGTATGAAATTAATTGATTCAAGGTCTGCATTCCACTGCTTAATAGTATTATGTTACTTTTTAAGATTTTTGTCATTACAAGTGTTAACACTGTTACTTTATTTAATGTTTAAATATTTTGTTTCCTTCAGTTCTTCTGAAAATTTGTATCATTTATGGCAAATTATGTTGTATTTGACAAACCTGCAGTATTGTATGTTGATGCTATGTCGATACTATATAGACTTATGGCTAAGATATTTCATTATTCCTTTTGACAGCTAGTCTTTTTGAGACCTTTTGCAAAGTCAGTGCTGTGCACTGTATTTTGAAAACCTTGTCAACTACTGTGTAAAAGGAAGTCAGCTTGACCTCACAGTTTTAACCTAGTGATTATCATCATCTAGCTGAAATTTTGATTCATTCTCCAAACAAGATTAACAATACATTTTGGGGTTGTAAAGAAAGGATTTAAAACAGGTATAAACCTGCATCACTTCCAAATGCCCAGAAATTATTGCTTTCTATATTAATTATGGGTTAATTTAATTTCAATAATGTTTTTATCTTATTCATCCCTATGCCACACCTAAGTTGGGAAATCATTACCTAATGACATTTCTAAATTAATTTTCTGTGAATAAATGTATTGTGGCCTTGGTTGCTGTCTGTATTGTGATATGTTCATTGTATTTTCAATAGGTTGCCTGTTTCTTCCAGTGCCTAGCACGAATGTGTACCAAATTAATACAATTCCTATAATTATCAAGGTGTAATTTAACTTGCAGAAAGAGAAAAAAAATAATGTCTGTAATATTTAATTTTATACACATATAATTATTATATTTTAATGTCAACCATTAAGTAGAGTTCATCAATCAGTACCAAAATAAAATATGGATTTGTAGTTACCAAATTTATAATAGAACTTGTTTTTAAAATGGTTACAGAATTGGATGATGCTTTGACATAGCGCATGATTTTAAAAAGAAGTTGCATGTTTCTCTTCAAAGCATGTCAGCTATACCATTTTTAAATTGTCAGAATTTTTGGAAGTACAGTATAATGTACTCATGGCTTAATGCTCTTTAGCTCATCATTTTCCAACACCTTGTTATAAAGAATCCTCCTTATGTGACTATACCCTGTACGTGCTCCTGTCCTGTATTTCCCAGACTCTTCTGTGTTGAGATGAGACGTGAAGAAATTACTAACTTTTTCTGTGCCATTTTCTTATCCTTAATTCATTCCTTTGCTTTTTGATATGCAGTAGACCTACTGATTATGTCAAGCCTTCTTGTTTCTAATGTTACTCTTACAAAAAATTTCTGTTGTTAACTTAATAAAGTATCTTAGTTATTTAAAAAATATATTCATTTACATCTAGTATATTGCTGACATGGTATAAAATACCTAATTGAACTTTCATTTTCTGAAGGAGAATTAACTCACCTAGTGTTGGATTTTGCAATGCTGTCTTTTTTCCTCAACTTCAAACAGGCCTTTGTGATCCTGCATGTTTGCCTCAGTGCTGTTAAATGGTAGCAGGCAATTCTTATTACGCTCTCTTAAGTAGGTTTCTTAGTTTTGCAAAATATTATTTTCAGACATTGTGTTCCCATAATAGACTGGGACCTTTTAATCCTGAAGAATGCTGAAATTAATGTTGTCACTGTTGTTCATCGCTTTCATAGTATATAATTACTACTTGAACAAGCTACTGTGTATTACTTAGGATTTAACAGAGAATAATCCCTCATCTTGTGTGCTCTGGAATTAGCTGTTCCAAGAGCATTTGTTTAAGAAATCACTTCTCTAAGCCTTGTTGCATTTAGCACAACATGAGATACATTGGAAATATATTTGCAATATGCTAAGAAGTATGTTTCCTTATAGGTATGCACTGTGAGACATAAAAATGCCATTTATGGTATTTCATTTAAGGAGGTGATGTACCTGTGTCGCTGTATGAACTGTGTGATGTACCCGTGTCCCTGTATACTAATGAAACATGATTTGCAGTGATGTATATGTAGGAATATATAGAACATAGTAGGAAAGATATAAAACCTACCACAGGCAGCTAAGGCAAAACAGCCAAACTCTTGTGAAATACCTTGCTGGAAGAACATAAAATGTCTTGTTCATCTGAAAGGTAATTTGTTTCCCACTACAGCCATAGTGGCAGTAAGGTATACCTGACCCTGCCATTGGCTCAGCCGTCAGACCATAGTGTTGCTTACGCCAAGGTCGTGGGCTTAAACCCTGTATGGACCATCCATATAAGAGCTGGACTCGATGACCCTTGTGTGTCCCTTCCAACGCAGAATATTCTGTGCAATCTCTGAAATTTCCTTTCCCTGTGAACGCTGACGGCCGCGTATGTTCTGCCAGCCACGATCAGCACCTTGGACAGCGCCGTGCCCGTCCCGCCAGGCTCGGCCGCGCGTCCCGGGCTGCGGCGAGCGAGAGGGGGATGCTCCCTGCTCCAGAGCGGCTCCCTGCTCCAGAGCGGCTCCCTGCTCCAGAACAGCCCCCTAATCAAGAACAGCCCCCTGCTCCAGAGCGGCTCCCTGCTCCAGAGCGGCTCCCTGCTCCAGAACAGCCCCCTAATCAAGAACAGCCCCCTGCTCCAGAGCGGCTCCCTGCTCCAGAGCGGCTCCCTGCTCCAGAACAGCCCCCTAATCAAGAACAGCCCCCTGCTCCAGAGCGGCTCCCTGCTCCAGAACAGCCCCTGCTCCAGAGTGGCTCCCTGCTCCAGAACAGCCCCCTGCTCCAGGACAGCCCCCTGCTCCAGAACAGCCCCCTGCTCCAGAGCGGCTCCCTGCTCCAGAACAGCCCCCTGCTCCAGAGCGGCTCCCTGCTCCAGAACAGCCCCCTAATCAAGAACAGCCCCCTGCTCCAGAACAGGCCCCTACTCAAGAACAGCCCCCTGCTCCAGAACAGGCCCCTACTCAAGAACAACCCCCTGCTCCAGTGCGGCTCCCTGCTCCAGAACAGCCCCCTACTGAAGAACAGCCTCCTGCTCCGGAATGGCTCCCTGCTCCAGAACAGCCCCCCACTCAAGAACAGCCCCCTGCTATGGAACAGCTCCTTGCTCCAGAATAGCCCCCTGCTCCAGAGCGGCTCCCTGCTCCAGAATGGGTCCCTGCTCCAGAACAGCCCCCTGCTCCAGAAAAGCCCCCTGCTATGGAACAGCTCCCTGCTTCGGAACAGCTCCCTGCTCCCTCTGCTCCAGAACAGAAAGGTCTGGCCACGCTCAGTTTCTGCACCTGCCAAGAAAGAGAAACAGCAGGGACTGGTGTCTGGGTTCTTGGGTAGGCGTGCAACGTATACAGGAATGCCACACTGATGGATGGATACTGTGGGGCCTTGTGGTTCCCAAAGCGTTGACTGCCCACTATGAGTGAGTGATATGGGTGGAGACATCCAGAGGCCAAAGGAATGATGTGTATTCAAGTGGGAACCCTAGAAAGAGCAAGGAAAAAAGAACAGGTTGTTGCACTATGCTGCTTCCTATTCCTGTCAAGAATAGATGCCAAGTGTGTAAAATTCCACTTGCACCCCTTGTGCATCAGCATAACGTTAGTAAACTATGACAATGAATAGGTTTGCTCTTGTAATTTTCTCTCAGGCATTGCCCTATTTTAGAGGTGGTAGTAAATTCCTGAAAAATCAAAAGAAAATGCTGGCTGTTTGTGTGGTGCATGTGATGTGCAGCTGTTGCCCTCCTCACACTGCATGTATGTGGTTTTTCTGAGTACAGATGTGGGTTCTTCTGTTCATTACACAAAATATATGATCTGCAACTTCCAGTTAGAGACAATATTGTTACCTATTAAATTTTATTCCTGGTTGCTGGAGTTTTTTCCTCTCTCTTCGGTTTTAGTTTTGAAAAAGGTGACTGAAAACAGCCTGTTCACTCTCTTATTCTAATTTCTGAGTTGCAAGTAAGACAACAAGATTAACAAATTTAGTTTCACTGAAGTTAATGCTGCACATTAGTATTGATCTCAGGAGATTCAGAATTTCACTTTAAGTAATAATCTAAGAAAAATATGTATTTGTAGAGTAGAAGAAAGCAAAGACCATAACTATATTTATGGGTTTTGTACATTCATGTTTAAATATACATTATATAGGCAGTAAATAGAAAATAAATATATTCTTAATTTATACCATAAAAATACTCCTACTTTCAGTGAGCTTTTGCAACGTCAGAAGTAAAATATATCAGGTGCCTATGTCTGCTGATAATCAATCCACTTTCCAGAATGAGATTAGGCATCATTATAGACTTTTTCTTTAAGCACCTTTCCCATAGGATAGCAACACACAGCAGCCATGCAGAGTTAACATCTGATTAGAAAGAATAATACATTTTGCAGTTCTAAGACAAGCGTCCAGTCCATTTCTCCGGCTACTACCTCTCCTGAAACTTCCAGAGAAACTACAGCGCTCTAAGTTCCAAGGTGCTCCAGCTGTTTAGGAAGCAAATAGAAGGAGAAAAAACTGCTTATGATTTTCTGAGAGTAAGATTTATTTTAGTTAATATACATTTTTGTCCTGATTAGGGATTAAAGTCCTTTTTTTTAATTCATAAAGTCATATGTTTTGTGGAAGGCTAAGTTTCCTTTGGTGTAAGTTTCAGGCTATATTAATTTCTCTGCAGATTTCTCTTCCATTCTATGTTGTTTTCATTAAACGTGTGGGACTGAAAGCTGCATCTAAGCCTGGTATCACAAACACTGTCATTGTAAGAGTTTGAGAAAAATATTCTCTCTCAATGTTTTACACTGTTAATATAAAGTTAATTGACTGGAATGCTTAAATGTATGCATTTAAAAAAATAATTATTTTTTTCTAAAGCAATGAAAGGACTAATAAAATATTAAGTTTATGCAAGAAAGATTTAAGAGAAAAAACACCCTCTAATTAAAATGAAAATATGGTAGCGCAGAAAAATGTCTCTAGTACAAACTAACTAGTTAAAAGTAATTCTTTTGTGGGAGAGCAGTCAATATAAAAAATAATATAGTAAAAGAGCAAAAGAAGATAAAGAAATGTAGATTTAATGATAAATCCTAATAAACTAAATACCCTTAGAACGTCAAACCTGTACCGAAAGTAATAGGGAAAAGATTTGGTTTCTTTTAAATTGTCAAACCAGACAGTTACCCAGGAGCTTTTAGAACAGAATCCAACTCTACAGCACAAAGCTGTTCGCATGATCATGTACTGCACATTTATTTAGCCAGCGCGGTACTCTGTCGAGTGACCAAGCTGGGGGGAGCACGTTTTCCTGAGCAGAACTCTGGACGTGGCGAGGGGGTTCCCGGGCGCTGTCGCCCGTGCAGCACGGAGAAGTCGCTTCCACGTGAGGTCGGAAAGTGACGACTGCCGTGTAAAACGCTTTGAGAACTGAGGCTGAAAAGTTGTGTACGGGGAAATTAGCGCTTGAAAGGGAAGTAACTTTTGTGTGGTGCATGACTCAGGCGGTGGGCTGAAAGGGTTAACTAATCGTCATTAAAAATTACAGTTGATATTTTCTTCTCGGATGGCAGGAGCTGGCGCGCCGCCGGTCCCCAGTGAGAGCGGGGAGGGGGGGCTGAGAAGGGGCTGGGACCCTTCCAGCCCCAGCGGCTGCCGAGAGCCGGCGGCCGTGCGTCGGGGGAAAGGCAGGGGGCGGAGATGTTCCCCGAAGGGGCAGTAAAAACAAAAACCCACCTCAATTTGGGGAAGGGGGAGCAGACGCAGCCTCGCTTGAGAAGGGAAAAAAAGGAAAAAAAAAAAAAAAAAAGAAAAGGTAAATCTAGAAAAGCGCCGCGACACGCCACAACGCGCGGTGGTGAAGCGTACGCCCGCTCGCCGCCACGCTCGGTGGCCGGTCCCCTCTCGGTCCCCGCCGGGTCTCAGCGCCGCCCCCGCCGCCCGGGCCCCCCGCGGCCCGCCGGGCCCGCCCGGCCGCTGACGGCGCCGCCCTCGGCGCAGGCGCATCCGGGCGCGGGGGGGCCGGAGCGGCGCCGCGCCCTCGCTCCGCGTCCCGGGCGGTGTCTCAGCGCAGCCATGTCTGGCGGCGCGGGGCGGCGAGGCGCGCTCGGGCGGCGGCGCCCTCTGTGAGGCGGCGGCGGCGGCGGCGGACGAGCGGCGGCGGCGGGCATCCATGTCGGCGGGCAGGGATTAGCGCGGCGGGCACCCAGCCGAGCGGAGGGGGCGGCCGGCCCATCGCCCCCTTCCCGCGGGGTCTCCGGCGGGAGCGAGCCGTACCCGGCTGGCGGGGGCGGGTGGACATGGCTGACCGGAGCGCGCCGAGCTGCCACCTGCGGCTGGAATGGGTCTACGGCTACCGGGGTCATCAGTGCCGCAACAACCTCTACTACACGGCCGCCAAAGAGATAGTCTACTTCGTGGCGGGGGTCGGCGTGGTCTACAGCCCCCGGGAGCACCGGCAGAAATTCTACCTGGGGCACCAGGACGACATCATCAGGTACCGCTGGCGCCGCGCGCCCCCGGGCCGCATCCCGCTCGGGCTCCGACCCGCTCCGGCCGTCCCGGCCCCGCAGCCCGGCTCGTCCCCGGCTCGCTCCTCCCTTCCTCCTGAAGCGGGGCGCGAGTATCCCCCAGCCGCCGCCTGTCCCGGGTGCCGTCCCGGGCAGCGCCGGTGATGCGCGTCCCGCCGGTGCTGTGGGGATCCGGGGATCGGACCGGAATACATCAAGGACAGTCAGCGCTTCCTCACCGCCCCCCCCGGCCCGGGCTTCGCCGTGGGTAGAAACAGCCTGGAATGGCTTTTAGCTGTCGGATTTAATCAGGCGTGTTGTGTGTCCCCCACTGCCGCCGGTGTGCGGTGTCGAAACTCGTACGGGCGCCTGTGCCCGGCGCTGCAGCCCGAGGGTCGCCGCTCGGTCCCCGGCCGCCCCTGAATGTCAAAGGGCCGGCGGGAGGAGAAGCATTAATCGCGTGCGTTCCCGAGCGCTCGGGCTGCGGAGGAGGTTAATCTGTAGCAGGTAGACCTTTGTCTGCTGTTTAAAAGGCGACGATTACATGGGGAATTAGTGGCCTGCCGGTAACTCGCGCAACTTTAAGGGTAATCTTAAAAGAACAACCTTTCTTGAGAAGTTGAGGTTTCTTCTGTAGGTCAGTAGTTCGCTTGGCCGGGAGTGTTGCCCTGGTGCTGAGTCCATTAAAAAAATTAATTACAAACCGATGTTGCAAAAGAAGTGTGTTGGTATGATTTCTTATACGTCTTTCCACTCCAAGGATGCTTTTGTAAGCCTAGTGGTGTTGTGAGATCAGTGAGAGAATTTGAGGAGTATGAAGGGCAGATGTAAGCCTGAGTCATCAATCTTTTCCCTTACAGTAGGTGTCATTGCCGATGGATTTTAAATTAGATTTCTTTGGTCTTCCTGATGGGGTAAGAGCTAGCAGTAGATACTTTTATAGGTCTGTTGTGTGTTTTACAGAACGGAATTTGTTTTTATGATGCTTAGTGCTCCAAGGCATACCTCTGTGTTACTCATGAGTAACAGGTATTGCCTGTAGAGAGCAGAATAGATGCTGTGTCTTTTATTTAAGCTTTTAGGCACACTAGAAAACTTGGTCATAATGGCTACTTTTTTCCTTTGTTTAAATCTTTTGGAAGAAATTTAAATAGCTCTGAAGTATGACTGTGAATGTTCCTAAGAAGGGTGTCAGTTCCGTAGTATGTTTCTCCTTGCTGCTAAATATGTGAAGAAAACGTAGTCAATGTACCACAGTTGAGTGTTATACTAGGGGTGTTGAGTCAGGAGTTTAAATCACTATTATTTGCACTGCTTAATGTTTTAACATTCTCACTTTAATCCAGGAAAAACTATTTTCTTAAGAACTGCTAGCCACCTGCGATGTCAGGTGCTGCGGGAAATCCAGATCTGCACCTTGCTGTTGTGCTAAGGAGGCGGTGGCTCGCTGCTCGTTCTAAGGTCGCGGCAGTGTAATATTACACATTTAATACCATGTATTCATGAGTGCTTCCGAATGACACTGTTTGTTTCAGTAGCACTTCTTGTAGCATAAGAATTAAATGGTTGGAGCTACAACCATTTGTTTCCGTGTGGTAACAGTTTCTTGCTCAGTCTCTCTCAGTTTTGGTACAGTGTGCTACATTTGGCTAAAATGTGACAGAATTGTTTAGAATAGTACTAAAAAAAAAACAAACCCACAAAAACAAACAAACAAAATCTGCTATAAATCAGCTAACTGGAGAGCAAGAGTATGTCTGGTTTGTGTATGTACTTTGATTTGTGTATGTACTTTGGCCCACTCAAATATAATAGTTTCTCCTGCTCTGAATTTTATTGATGCAAGAATATAATTTTAAGTATGATAAGTATGCAGTTAGAATTTTGCTTTGTTCTTAAATGCAAAAGCTATACAGAAATATTAGTATGCTTGAAGAAGAATGCTTGATTTAAAAGCATTGTGGCTATTTCTAATAGTATGATTAGTCTTGATAAGTCTTTCACTTGCTACTTTCTCTAAAATGCAACGTGGTACCATTTAAATGTCATCTCACACTTTTGCTGATTAAACTTGGGTATCTAAACATGTTAGTTCTTAATACTTAAAGGAGACATAGGAAGGTCAAATATTTTTAAAAACAAGCAAACAACAACAAAACCCAAAGCCCAAAAAGCAGGTGCAAAAATGGGATTACATAATATAGTAATCAGTGTTACTAAATTTTTTCTCTGAAGATATACTCAACTGTTGTATTGGAAAAGAATTAATATATTTTGTGTTCTAACAGTCTCAGCAAATACTGTCTGAATGCTGAGATATTTGGGATTTTTTAGTGAAAGCAAGGGGAGGATTAAGTGTCTTTTTACAAGTATGGGATCTAATTTGTGAAAGCAGTCCTGGAGTCTGAAAATCTTATATATTTAAAGAATCAAACTTTCATGAGCCTAGCTCCATAGCTACAAGGGCTAAGCATAAATATTGCTCACTACATGGTGATATTATTAGTACTCTTCATTATGAGAACTTTTATATTGTTAGCATTCTTTGGATGACATTGTAATTGTAAACATCAATCAGGAGAGAGGAACTGCAGTTCTTAAGTCAGAGACTATTTCTTTAGTAGTAGAAAACAGTATTGGAGTAATGGACAGTCATAGGACATTTTCCATTGGAAATTTCTAACACTAGCAGTTAGTTTTGGTTCTGCTTTGAAGTTTTGCATGCTTTTGTTAAATGAAACTCTCTAAGCCTGCTGTAAGATTTTTTTGAATATGATTAGGTATTTTAACATGATTTGTTTTCAGTATAAATGTCTAATCTTAATTTTATAATCATGGTGTCCACACCCCTTAGCCTCAGTTAATGTATAGCAAAAGTAAGAGAGCACTCTTGCAGTGTTTTGTCCCTCAGATCTATTGAAAACTCTTCTGGACTAGAAAAGGATAATTACTGTAATTTCAAACTTCTTTTATTAGTCTGTTTTGGTGGTTTGTTTGTGTTTTTGATTTGTGTTTTTTTGTTTGTGGTTCTTTGTGGTTTTTTTGGTGGGTTTTTTGTGTTTTTTGTTGGTTTTTGGTGGGTATTTTTGTGTATTTTTGTGGTTTGTTTTTTTTTTTTTTAACTATCTCAGTTGTAATCAATTTTTAAAAGGACTTTTCTTTCTTGCTGGTGAGCTTTCGCTTTTTTGGGGGGTTTTTTTGTTTTTGTTTTTGTTTTGTTTTGTTTTTACTCTCTTCTGAAAATTATTTTCCAGAAATCAATTCACTATTCTGGAGGATACAGTAACATGTTTTCAATCTTACTTGTCTCCCATTTCTTGCTCATTTGCATATTTTTACGATTAAGGTCCAGGAATGTATGCAAACACTTGTGGAAAGCATCAGATGCAGAAATGCTTTGGAAATTTACAAATTTTGGGAGTGCAGTTAACTGAGTTTCTTATATTTTCAGGAGTAAATAAGGAAAAAAGTCTTGTACATGATATCTCAGGTGATCTTTTGCCAGCAGCATAACTTGGATGTCTGCTGTGTTTGTGGAAGATAAGTTCTCTTGTCCAACCTTGGCTGTGTATGTGTAGGAGATACTAATACTGAATGAAAAGTTATTCCTACAAAGCTGCTGGTTTCAAGTGTGTGTTCTCTAGTGTTTCATGCAACACCAAAATAGCTTGTGATCTGTAGAATGGTTTGCTTTCTGGTAGTTGAGGAAGAAACAGTATCTTGGTGTGTTCAGGTTAGATCTTAACTTTGTTCTTTCCATAATTGTATTGGTTTAGAGGATCATAGAGGTTTTAGTGTTGGCTGATCTTCCCATTTCAGAGACACCTTAGGGGGATTGTATTTAAATTTGATCTGAATCAAGACTTCAGAAGATGCCCCATCAGAGTCTTAACTTGTTGTACTGTAAAACTCATGCTCATGTTGAGGCTCCTTTTTTGTCTGGACTAGCTAAGGCATATTTATGTATTTTATTTTTTGATATAAGAAGATTGGAAAGCCTGAACTTATCCACCTTTTTAAATGTCTGTCTACTGGCAAAAGCCTTTGGTGTCGCTAGAACAATTCTCTATGCTGATATGCTATAAGAAGACCGCTGACATGGTCCAAGGTGACTTATAGAATACTTTTTCCTTTTGATGTTTTTCTCCCCTCCCTCCCCGTACTTCTAGCCCCGTCACCATCTTTTTTTTTTTTTTGGCTTCAAAGTACTGGAATTTTACTGGGAATTAACTTTTCATCTGACATCGATGATGCTATTAAAAAATAAAATCAAAACATAGGATTAAGCCAGTGTATCTTTTTGAGAGCTTTCATAGACTTGGGAAAACTTTATATTCTGCTTTCCATTATGTCTGTACTTGATTTCAAACTTTAGTACTTATTTGTTATTCTCCTTTTGCACCATTACCTTTATGCTGACACAAAACAACCATACAACTGTGCCAGTCACAGAAAGAATTATGTTTCTCTGTCAGAAGGAAACAAATGAGGAAGAGTTGTTATCTCTGTCCTACTTTTTTTTTTTAATATCCATTATGTGAGCTAGGTGGCAAATAATAGTGCTTTTGTATATTCTTCCTAGAACTTTATCACTGTGACTACTTGAGATGTTTGTGGTACATTCAGGTTTTATTGCTTAAGGTAGTAGCTGGCTACTACTTTTATGCTAGTAAGAACTCTTGAATCTCTGCTGATAAGGGGCATTTATGGCTCCGCTATTGAGCAACTCTAGGCTGTGTATAAGAAGTTAATTTCCCTTCTTGTCTGTAGTCTGTGTATTTTTCCTTGTCTTGGACTGAGTTGGGGGAAAGAAATCATGCATCATCTGCCTCAGGACTCATGCAGTGTAGGGCAAACATAACTTAAAAACTTATTCAGAAAACATTGAAATTCTTTACTATTAGGTGCTCTAGTACCAGAAACTAATCAATACCCTGCTATAACGACAGAGGAGAAATGAATGGTTGTACTTGCTGTTTAGTTAAAACTTGCTCCTTTTTCCCCTTTGTGCCCCTCTGTATCCAAGACTGTAGAGAGGTAAATTGCATGTTTACAGAGAGCAGAGGTATATGCAAGACAGGTAGAAAGAATGGCAAAGCATTTGTTTTTATTCTCACAGAGACAGAGTTTGGCTCTTTCCAACAAAATAATTTCTCTAAACCATGGCTTTTCTTAAGACAGTTTTTTCTTGTTGCTGTGAACTCCAGGAATTACCTGAACTTCGATTCCCAATGAATAAAAATAAGCAGCCAAACCTCTGGCCACTAAACTGTGACCTTGCACTTTATTTAAGACTGTCATCTTTTTATATTTCAAATTTCAACTTAGTCTCCTGCCTGAGATACTATGATTTTGTTCCTGTATTCCAAAGCAAAATAAACCATTTCATTTTAGTGTCAACATTTCTTAGGTTCTAGTGAAAATCAAAACCACTAAAATAATCTCTGCTCTCTGGTGTTGATGCTGTGTGCCAACTCTGATTTATCTATTTATTGTCACACTCTGAGTGTTAGTCTAACTATAAACATCTAAGAAATTTTGGACTCTGTCAGCTGCTTTCTAAGACTGTTCCTAGATAATGCTCTCTGGGAGGCAGGTCCAGCCTTCCTCCTGTCAGCTGGGGAATTTCTGCAAGCAGAAATTCCAGCAGTGCAGTGATTGGTCACATCCTAGATTTGAATGGCAACAGATCTTTTCCTCACCCTCTCTTCTCATTAACTATGCATTGTTATGACTTTGGATGACCTGCTGTTGGACTTTTTTACTAAAGATGCTGAGTATTTCTACCACCTCATTGTATCATTCTGCCTCTCTTTGATCCCTTTTCATTACATTATAGTAATAAAAAAAAAAAAAAAAAGAAAACAAACCACCAAAAAAACCCAGAAAAGTATCTTCTCAGAAAAAGAGCCAAACAGGTTTCACAAGAATGTAGAGGGAAGTTGTTTTCTTTCCATGTTTTGTGTTCCCCCAGTAGTCTGACACCTTAAGAGTTCTCAAAAAACCTCAACAAACATTTGAAGCAATTGAATGTTGGGGTGTCTCCTGTCAGGTTTATTGTCTTGTACTTGCCTGGAATAAATGGTGTATGCTTCTGATCTAACTCCAGATGACAGTCAAGCACAAATGTTAAGGAATGGATACTAAGCACAGCTACTGAATTTTGTCAAGTGAAGTTCTATTAATGAGTTTGGCAGCAGATCTATGAATTTTCACAAGGAATTTAATGATTAGTTGTGTATTTCGGATTTCAGGTAATGTAACGGAATGAATACTAGGTTGCTACATAAGGAAAAATTTCTAATATGTGTGTAACCTCTTGTGTCTTGTATTTCCCCTTGACTCAGCTGGTGAGGCTGCCCCTGGAGTACTGTGTGCAATTCGGGGCTCCTCAGGACAAGAGACATGAGGAACTACTAAAGAGGGTCCATTGAAGGGCCACAAAGGTGAATAAGAATCTTGACCATCTCTCCTGATGAGAGGCTGAGAGAGCTGGGACCATTTGGTCCAGAGAGGAGAAGGCTCAGAGTGCATCTGATCAATGTATATAATAAATAGATCTGATCAATGTATATAATAAATAGATGAAGCAAAATGTTAAGAAGATAGATGGATCCAAGCTCTTCTCAGTGGTGCTCAGTGATAAAGTGACTTTCCAACACAAAATAAAACATGTAGGGCCATGCTGAACAATAGGAGCTTCCAGAATTGGTGGTTCAATTTGAAAGTTTCAGTGTTTTGACTACAAACATTATTTATTACTTTCTTCCCACGTGCAAATGCAAATAAAAATATTTTGATGCAAATCTAGTTAAGGAAATAATTTTAAAAAATTTTTTTTTTTCTTGATGAAAATTAGCTATTAACTATAGCTCATGGGAGTTTGGTATGCAATAGAATGTTTACTGTGAAACGAAATGCCTTTAAAAATATTTTCTGTAGCAAAGAGTGAGCTTTGGGGTATGTGCTGGTAGGTTCCTGCTGAAACATGGCACCTGGGGTTCATTCTGCATTCGGGCTTGATGAGGAAACCACAATCTTGTTTCAAAGGATGAAAGCAATGTAATGCTGAAGTCATGTGATGTACCATTCTGAGAGGTGACATACAGCACCAAATCACTTCAGCAAGTTAAATCACCAAGCCATTGCACTTTGTTAATAAGCCATTAAGACATTTTTCTTTTCTGAATGTATTTTTTGGAAATTATTTCTGTTTTTCCCCAGAAAGTTTATATTTCCAGCTGAAAAATCACATATTCTCCTTAGCTTATTTTTTGGGCTTATGTGGTGTCATTTTTTATTTTTTTGTTTATAGTAAAGATAAACCAACTCACTTTACCATCTCCAGATGATATTTTTGAGCATACTCAGTTTATTTCCCTCCATGAAAGAAGTCATGACTTAAAACCTAAATTATGTCATAATTAAACTAAGCAGTCCTCCTATAAGCCTCCAGCTTCAGTATCTTTTGTCTATCAGTCAAAATGGCATTTCTTACAGCAGAAGCAATTGCTAGGACAAGGTGAGATAATTACCCTGCTGGCCATTTTATGCTGTGGTTCACAAGGGCAAAGCTCTTTCCAGCTTTTCATGCCAAGTGATCTCAAATTGTCAAAGGTTTAAAAGTCTGAAGGGCAGATTTGGGTGCATATCTTACACAGATCAGGGGGAAAGATGAAAGACAATGATGTACCTTTTCCCTCAGGAAAACCAAGTTTTCTTGATAGTTGTAGACATGTTCTGGAACATGTTGTATTGTCTGAAAGATGTTTTTTTGGTTTCATGTTGACACATCATTTATTTTTTTTTTTTTTTCTTTACCTAGAGTTTTGTACATCATCTTTTAAAAGAAAAAAAAATTATTTGATTTGGTCTGATAAAATGAAAATATTTTAGGAATACTGAATAAAAACTTTCCTGGATTCAGTTTGAAGTGAGACTAGAATAAGCCCGTTGTTTAATACACTTGCATGCCTTTAAGAACATTATTTTTCCTAATAAAAACAACATGAATAGAAATACCAAAAATATCCAACCAGAACTGATCATTTAAAACATCCTAGAAGTTTATTAAAGTAGATCAAGACAGCAAGGAGCTAGGCTTAGGAGCTCGCTTTCATGCATTGTGCTTTTCATAGCCAGCAGTCACATCACCTTCTGATCTGATTCTGTCAGCGCACACAGACAAGGTCAGGTCAATACTTAAATGGGAAAATGTCTTGGTGCTGTAGAAAATGTTTTTCTTGATTTGGTAGTTGGGTTTTTTTCTCAGAACTATTGCAACAACATGAGGCTCTAGGACAATGTCTGAGAAGAACATGAAATGTAACTAAAAGCTTGATAATGTTTGCTTCCTAAAAATTTCGAAGTATTTCTGCAGAGGTGTTGAGGTCTGCTCTAATATTTTCATTTTTCCAGATTGCAGTCAAAGAAGTTATGTTTCTGCTTACCTATGTTTCCAATGGCTCTATATGTTAGTCATTCTCTTGATACAGGGAGGAAAGTAGGTTGTGTTCTAGACTGTTTTTTAAACAGCATTATAGGGTTAATAGTGTTTGCAGTGTTCTTATGGTAGTGATAGGCAGTATCTTAGCATCTTTCAAAAATTTTAACTGTTGATTTTTTTAACTCCCTCTAATTTTTTTAGATTGAAAACTGTAATGTACATGTTCTGTATGACATACAAAAAAAATAGTTTAGCTTTTACTGTAATTAATAACACAAGCATTGTAGGCTTTTTAAAAAAGATGTGTACTTGAAACGGAACCTGAAATAATTGCAAAAAGATGTTTCTAGTTTTATGTCATCTACATTTTGGGGTTTTTGAAGTTTAGGCTGACACTGACATTAAGCTAAAAAATCCATAGAATTTAGTCTTGCTTTTTATAATATCTCAAGGGTTTTTTTTTTTTGCTTCAAGATGTAGTTTACCTAGTTTTTCAAAATAATATTATACCACTTATAAAGTTGTATTTGTGATGTAGGACAGCACTTTTGCTTAGCATCAATAGCTTCAAAGGAAAAAAAAAATATTATTCATAAAAGTGGCAAAGGTGTCTAATTTGTACAGATAAAGATTAGTCATATGCTGACATTAAAACTTAGATTTGTTAAGATAAATTATAATGCTTTTATATTATGATTGAAGAAATAGTTTTATTCACAGTAGATTTTTTTGACTTGACATAAGCTATTGGTTTTGCTATGTTCACATGGTAAGCAAAGCTACTGGGCACTTGAAATACCTTGAAAAGAAAAATAAAGCTGTAATTTTCCTTAAACTTAGGTAGCAGAGTGTGAAAGCTCCCATAACAATCTTAATAATTTGATTGAATATTTGACCTAGATAGTGTTGAATGGTCTCTTCAAAATACATGTAGTGAAGATATTTTGCCCAGTAAGATTCTGGTGTGTCATATGGTGTGGTATGAATTTCCCTTGGTGTAACTGTGAAGCACCTTACAGAATTTTATAGAGACAGACAAATCTCCTCCATTAGGGCACAGATTGCTCTGGTTACTCCACTGGCTACAAAAGACTTCCACTTCTACAAGAAATACCCAGTATCATTATTTGATTGCTGTTAGCTATTACATAGTAATAGTAATAGCTGGTAGCTATTATCATAGTAATAGTCTTTGAAAATGCAGTACTTTATTTGCACAAAAAAGGTCAGAATCAGACAAGATTGCTTTAACTCTTGGTAGCAAAAGCTGTGATTGAATTTTTAAGCCAGTTTTATGATGCCTATCTTTTATATTGCAAAAGATAGAAACCACAAAGACTTCCAGTGTGTGCACCATCTGATAACACCACTACTACTCTGCATTTAAAGCAAGATGTCTTTTCTTTGTGAGGCCACTTCAGTTAGAAAAGCAGTGTTCCTTGTTATTTTACCTAGCTGCATTATTGAATCTCCAAATACTGTATCTTTTCTTCAGAGTAGTTGTTCGCAACCTAGTTGCAAAAGACTTTCCTTTAACTGGGAATTCTCATTACTGTTGAGAGGCTTCCTGCTGGACTCCTTTTCTTTTGAATAAGTTCTGTAAGATGGTGCCTGATGCTTATTCTTCCATGAAAGCCCTGGGTATTTTGATATTACTTCAGAAAATACAGTGAACAATCCTTCCAATCATTTTTCATAGGTTTCTTATTTCATTTCACTGCTTGATCTTCCAAGGTTTTTCAGAGGAATTCCTTTCTAGTGCCTATTGCTTTGGGCTGCAGACAGGATGGATCAAGACTCATAACTGTATGCAAAGGTCAGTTTGATCATTTTGCTTTAAAAGCACAAACCATTTTAGCAAAAAACCCCAAAATTCCATAAAAAATCCCACAAAACCCATCCCAAAACGTAATCTTCTAGTCTAGCAGCAATGTCCAACTTCTAATTGTTCAAATATTCACAGGGTCATATTTAACAAATATTTTTAAGGCTCCTTTTTTGGGTTTGACTTCAAGAATTCAGAGAAATATGTCCAGAGAGTGAGTGGCATAACTGGAGAGAATAATGGCAGTGTGAACAAAATGATCAGCTCTAGACACACCTTCAGTAATGCTCCCACTGGTGGTTTAGGCACATTGGTGACAGATTACATTTAGGGAAATCTTTCATTTGCCTTTTATATTCTGTTGACTATAGAAAGTATTACACCTTAAACTTCCTTTGGCTTCATATGAAGTATATTGATAAGATATTTGGCATAAAATTACATGTAAATAAAATACTTGATTTAGTCGTGGTGGTGAGATGTCTCCATTTTATCAAGACAGCTTGCATGCAGAATGAGTGGATTAATTCTATGTTTTGGTTAGCTGACAACACTATAAACCTTCTCCTGACTTTTAGAACTGTGCTAATCCCTGTTCCCTGCTTATAATCCCTCTACAAGAGCAAGCAAGGTGAATGATGCTTTATCTTAGATCAAGACAAGGCATCTGACAACATTTGGAAAGTGCCTGAAGATTTATTGTGGAGAGCATGACATTTTAAGTGAAAAAGCCTTCTGGAGTACTTGAGGAAATAAAATAAATATTTGAAGAACTGGTAAATGGTTTGGGTTTTTTTTTTAGATCAAGGTTGCACTTTAGATGATATTTGTGTTTTTTAGTTACAGGTTCCTCTTTTGCATACTGTTTTTTCAATTGCTGTTTCTTCTGCCATACAAATTAATACCACAAAAATGAATAGCCTCTGAAACATTATTCAGTGATAATTTATAAATAGTCCTGATTTTGTCTTTTGCAGGTTACAGCATATGCCTGTAAGAATGAGTATTACATTATGTTACACTCCTCATTAGGATTAGTCAACTGAATCAGTATTCTTGAGATAAACATAATTTTTAAGCAGAAGATTTGATTTTCTTGAAAAAGTTACACATGAATGCTCTTTACCCGTATTCTCCTTTTTATTGGTTTTCAGTGATTAATTTGTGAGCCCACATGGGCGATGTCTTTCATTGCCTACCAAGGTACACATTGACTTTAATATTGTTTCGTTTTCCCATGCTTCTTTCCTGTTTATTTGTAGTTCTGGTACATGTGGGTATTTTGTTTGTTTCAGGAGATGGTCTTTTGTGTAAATACTTTTGTGGCTTCTATGGCATATTTATATATTTTTTTCTAAACAAGAGCTCAGCTGTTGTCCCAATTTTAAGTGGTTCCTTTCACTTTTCTGTGTGTAAAGTTAGATGCTGGGATGGTCAGTTTGTGACAAGTAGAGATATCCTTGACTTTTTTCTGTAGGAAAAGTGTCAAACACTTGCAGAACATCTGTGGGCCTGATAAACTCAAGAACTCCTGAAGAAATCTAGTATATCTGCAGTATCCAGGGCTGGCAAGATAGTGTTTTCTTCTGCTCTAAACCTTCTTTGGTTGGTAATGAAGTACAATCAATTGAAGCACAGAATGGATATTGTGCTTATCTCAGCTTTTTTCAATAGCAGCTCTGTCACTGCCTTCTTCCCACCAGTCCTTACATTAAGCCAACTGCTAATTTTGTCAGGATAATCTTTCTGTGTAAAAGAAGAACTTTTCAAAAATTGTCACTTGTTATTCTGTGACTCCACTCAAATATTCAGATGATAAGTTCTTGCACATGGAGAGATTTTCATTAATGTTTCATTATCTCCCACAGGAGAAAAGACTGAATTGCTGTTTAATGTACTTGTTCAGAAATATGAAAGAAAATTATACATGCTGTGATTTTTGTTTTCTGTGTGATACTAGAAGATCTAGTATAAATTTTAAAAGCAATAGATGGAAGGTTAATGTGGTGGTTAAAAACTGTTCTAAATCTTGTAGAGAAGAAACAAATTGTAATGAATGGGTAAAAGAACATTCAAAGGGTTTTAGTAGTAGTGAAAGATTTAGAAACAAGAAAATTTTGTATGTCAATCAAGTTTATTTAGTTAATGTATGGTTGGAAGCATCGAAAATAACCATCCTTTGAAAAGTAACTTTTGAAATGGTCTTGGCTAAAAAATTTGGAGTAAATGCTTCTTTGACCTTAAATAATTTATTCTTTAGATTTCTAACTCAGTAATGGAATGAGTCTTTGTGCACTGAAAAATGAGTAATTTTAAATTTGATAAGAAGTTTTGCTGTTTAGTTTAACTTTCTAGGCTGTATTTAATTACAAAATTTATTTGAAATGAATTCTGTTCATATTTTATAGACATGTTTGTCTCAATTTCCCCATAATTAAGTGATTATGGCATGGTAATCTTTAGCAAAGTAGTTTTTGTTATCAACAGGCTAAAATGGGAAATAGATGTTTCCACTTTAATTTTAAACTGCATTTTTTTTTAATCTGTGATTATTTTGTAGGTTTGTTTGCTTTTCGCCATGTGTTCAGGAGCAAAGGACTGCTTTCTAACTTTGTGGCTGACAAATACTAACCAAATAATTTACTAGTACTTCCTGATTTGTTAAAGGATCTCTTTTGGGTCATCAAATCTAGTGAACCAAAGGAGCTGAACAGCTACACTGCTTCCTGTTACTGACAGCTGATTGCACTGTGTTCTCTCCACAGATCTTGCACTTCCTATTTCCTTTTCTCTCTTTCTCTTTTTTTTTTTATTTTTTTTTTGGCCCGTTGCTGGTAATTCTGGGGGAGTCATGTTTGACACTTCATATGTAATAATGGTTTAAATAATTGGTCAAGTCTGTGCATTGTCTTGTAAGGAAAGAACACAGTTGGATATTTTTTTAGGTGGGATTCTTACTTTTAGGGTCTAGTATGTCCCATTATTGTGCCACCAGTTTAATATGAACAGCTATTAAGGAATAACAGGACATTTATCTTAGCAAATTTATCTCCAAATGAATCTGGAGTATATGAGAACTTTCATGTGAGAAGATTTTTTAGCTAGGAACATGTAAATAATTTTTATTATTTACATGTAAACATGTAAAGTCTTCTTTTTCAAGGGGCATATTAGAAAATAATTTTGTTCCTCAGATTGTGAAAACCAGGTGATTAAATTGTCAATATCATGTAGAATTTGTGAAAATCCAGCAACCCCACTCAGTCAAAGCATGAGCTCCCCTGTTGGCATTGGCAAAATCATTCATTTGAAAAGAAGGGGAGTATCTTTATTTTTAATCATTTTTCTAGAGATGAGGACTTAACAGAAAGCTGAAGCCAATCTCTTCCTCAGCAGTGGAGGATATGACAATACAAGAAAAAAATTGACATCTTCATATAGGGGCATATGGTTCCCAGAATATTTTACTCAGTTCTCATATTTGATGATTTGGGAACTTTACTTTAGTCACTCTCTGATTCTTTCCTTCTCTTTGAAGTACATCTGTTTTTTTATTTTTGTCCCCTCCTTGGAGTTCAGGAACAAATAGAAGCCCAAAGCAATCTTTAGGAGTCTCTGGGTGGTTGATAAATGTTTCTTGTTAATCTAAAAACATTCAATAGGAGAAAATATGGAATGGTAATGAGATAAACTGCAGCTGGGAAGGACCAACATACAGTTTGAGTTCACTGTCCTTATCTCCACTTCAGCCTCTCTTACTTTGAAGTTGGACACTTGTGCAATTTAAGGAAGCTTCAGAAAGCTATAGTTGTCATTATTGGCTCTGGGGCAATAACTGTGTGGAAGGCTGGCAGTGGTGCTCCATGATGAGTACTGCTTTTTTTTTGTCTATGGAAAATAAGTGTGCTCTGACTTGATCTGTTTAAACTTTGATGAGAGATGTTTGCTGATTGCAGCTCTTTCTGCTTTAAGATCTTAAACAGTATGACACAAATGGTTGGTAGCTTCCCCTGTTATTCTTTCTTGAAAATATGAATAAATTACAGCAAATAAGAAAATATCCTTGAGTGTATGTAAAATGTCTGTAAGCATACCATGAAAATATTTTGCTTTATTTAAGCATAGAAACAATTTCACACTTGAAATTAACTCTTAATTAATAGATGTCTGAGATGCTGTTACTTTACTGCAGTATCTTTTGTGCATTTTTACTGGTGCCCTAGTTTTATGAAGCTCAGGAGTAGTCACATGAATATATTCTTGGATTTTCATCCAATATTGTTGCTAAGGAAACATCATCTTTAATACTGTATCCTTGTCTGCAGCTTGTCTGTATTAATCAATGCCTGCTAATGCTCAGCACAAACCAAGTAAAGATGAAAAAGAATCTTAATTTCTTTTATTATTAAGTAGTTTATTATTGACTATTCTCCTTCAGAATCCCCTGACACTTCAAACATCACACAAATTGTAGGGTCTTGTCCATGTCTCTAGTCTCATTCCATGGAGACACAACATGGACGGGGTTTATTTTTTTTTTCATTGGCTGCCATTAGTATTTAATATAATAACCTAACATTGTATCTTCTACCATCTTGATCCATCTTGACCATGGATCTGGTCAAAATGCTGAGGAACGATTGCATATTGCTCTGAAAGGGAGAAAGAACCTTTCCTGAATGCATTAAAAAGAGGAGCTTGAATATACTAAAGTGAGAAATACATCCCTTTTCAGTATGCTGATAAAACTCTACTACTGCATTTCAGCCCAATTTGAGTATCTGGCTAGGAAAAGACCTGTCATTCAGGCATAGCAGTGGAAACCTCAGTTCACTGTAAGTCCAGCTATTTGGTTTGTTGCAATAGTGACAGACAATTTTTTAAAATTTTCTATTTCTGAACTCTTCTGAGAAAGTGCCAAGTTCTAGAGTCAATTTAAAAATTAATTTGACTTAGCAGTTTGTTAGCTTAATACTGGCTTTTTCCATGATAATGTTTGCCTTTTGGATATGTTCTTACATATGTTACATGTTAGTACATTAGATCTAGCATCTGTTGTGGCAGAGCCCAGGTCAGATAGGCCAGAGGCAAACAAGAAGGAACTTCTCATTAGGTATATCTGTTTCCTTTTCTGGACAAGCATCGGTATCTCATTCATCAGCTTAGTCATCCTTCAAGGACAAGGAAAGAAATCAAGCACCAGTTTACAGTCTAGCAGTGTGGGCTAGATGCAAGCACAGTTTCTTTCAGCAGTCTAACCTGGATAGGTCATACCAGCTCTCATTAACAGGATAGTAAAGGGAATTCTCTCCGAGTGCTGTAAAGGGAATATGTGTCCTTTTCTTCTGAGTGCAGAGCTTCTTATGCCACAAAGCAATCTCTTCCTTCTCCCAAAGAAAAAAAAATTCAAAAGAATATTTGTGGGGGACTGTACCTAAGCCCACAAGTCCCACACTAACAGATTTGAGAGCTGCCTTTAGAGCTGAACTATACCCATACTTTTCTGCCTGATCTCAGGAACTGAATGGATGAATAGCAAGCAGCTATTGCAGATACCATCCCAATAGTGGTATGTTTTTAACACCTCAACAGAGGTGTGTTGAAAGTCATACCCAGAGGATCCAGAGAGAGCTCAAACTCATTGTTTGATCCTGTTAACTGCATCACACCCACAAGTTCCTATAGTCTATGTATGGAAAGTGTTTATTGTTATTTGTTTCTGGGCACCCATTCTAATTAAGCTCTTTCTGTCTGCACTAGGAAGCGATTTAAAGTGTTATGCTCAGGGCTAACAACGAATACTCTCAAGTATGTGACTTGTATTGATGCTTCTACACCAGAGAAGCATCAATACAAGTTAGATCAAGATACTGTATTTTTGTATTGATTTCTATGCTTATAGGGATTGTTTGATCACTCATAGTCCAATGAAAGAACTGAAAAGAGTCACCATATTGTGTAAATTGGAATCTAATCCTTGATTTTTCATGAGGACTCAAAATTTTCAAATCCATAATGGTGATTAAATTTAATCATGGTTCCTCATGGGATTAATAATAGCTAAGACTTGATTACTAAGGAAAAAACATTGTCTTATCATTCATGTCTCATATCAAAATGATGTAAATATGTGTAGTAGTTACTTTGTTTAGTGTTGGTAACAGAAGCAGTAGTCCTTTGAGTTTTTCCATGCTTCTCTTTTTCATCTGCTCTGACAGCCTGTGAGATAGAATACTTACAGGTAGTACTTTAAGTTGTCCTTCACTCCTTGGTCTCTAAGAAAAGAAAGACATGAAAAAGAATTTTCAGGTAGGTGTTTTTTCAGCCACTGCTAACAGTTTTGCTAAATAGTTTCCCTGAAACTCACCATATTTGCAGTTTTTAAAAGAGCTTGCTGTCTTAAAATATTTATTGCATGCTTATTTTCTTCTTCTTTCAATGACTGTCTAGTAAAGTTATTAGCCATTTACTCTAGAGACTGAAGTGATAGGGGAAGGATGTTGGTAATTCTACAGTGTTGTCTGTTGTGATTAAAATACAGGCTCTGGATCTTAATTTGTGCTGCATTATTATCCTATATCAAGGCAGAAGTTGAGCTCAGTTGTTTAAGCCAGTGTTTTGTATTGTGATGTAGAAAGAACTAATACTGTGGTCCTGCTATTAGCTGTTACTTGCCATTTATTAATTAGAAATAGAGGAAACCTTTTCTGCATTCATCTAATATTCTTTGAATGAAATGAGTTGGAATGCTTGGGCTGAGGACAATGTTCTCCTTTCCCTTGCTGGTGCCCTTACTGCTGTCCCTTCCATCTCTGATGCATTGTGTTTCTCTAAAGACTCTAGGCTTGAGTTAAAAACATACAGAGCTAATTTTTGGTTGCTATAACTTGTTTTATAAGGTGTGATGTGGGTCTGCTTTGCATGTATGTGTGTCCATACACATACAGTGAGTGTTTTGTTGTACTTGTGGTGTGGTTTTTCCTTGTCTATACACTTGTAGCACAGATCAGGTCATGATTGAAGAGGTGGGAAATCAGACATGAGACTGCTGTGTTTTTTCTATTTTCCTCTTAGTTTCTGTCTCTTTTTTCTTGCTTATTTTTTTCACTTCCTTTTTCAAATTTCTTTATTGTCTGTTTGGTCTAACTGCACCCTCTCTGTGGTGCCATTCTAAAAAAAGAGATGATTTTGGATGCAGCATTTTCTCTCCCTCCAGATGTTTTTCCTTTGTCCTGTGAGTACACCATCTGCCTTTGTGTGCTCTGGGACATGTGCAGGTGTTAGTCAGGATTAGGTGGCAGAACTGAATTGAAATGTGGGAAGTTTTGCTGCCAGCTCCTTTCTGCAATGTTTTTTAATTGTGAAATTGCTCTGTCAGATAAGCAAGATGGGAACAGCTAAAGAAACAACTTTGGAAGTGTTGTGAAGCAAAGTAGGGAAATATTGGTTACTTTATCCTGGTGCTGAGGGTAACAGGGAGTAGCCAAGAGCAGAAATTCCCATTGCAAAATGGAAAGGTTCAGGGCTTTTTTTCAGGGCATTTCAACTTTGAAGTTAGGAACTCTGCTCGGTTTTGCATGTGGAATTTGTCAAGCAATATCAACAAACTGAACTGCTGTTTTAAAACAGAAAATATAGAATTGTATTGTGTACTGTAGTTTAACTTCATAAAATATTAAGCATCTTCTAATGTGATTTCCCCTTGCTCTTTCTGTATATGGAAAATGTATATATCTTTTGAATCATAACATTTTTTCTGGTAATTTCCTGGTTAGCTTTAACCTTGCTGGTTTTGTTTATATTTATAGACTTCCTTTGTCTCCAGCCTTTGAACTTTATTTATCAAAACCTGTGTTCAAATTAAAGATAATTTTACCTTTGCAGAGTGCTCAACCTTTCTCCTTCCCAAATAATTTTGAGTGCTTACTGTATGTTGTTAGTGATTCTGTCCACTAGTCTCTCAAGATCATTCATTACCCTGGCATTCATCAAGCTAGGAAATTTTTTAGCCAAATTAAACAGCCAGCTTTAGAAATTATGTCTTCCTGACTTCTGTGTGGTATTTCTACATCTTTCTGGACTGCTGTACCTAGTATGTGTGCAATGAGATCAAGTAGTTTGTTTGAGTTTCTATTAGAATATATTCTTATTTTTCTGTATTATGAAATCTGAGTCCTCAGACCTCGTGTTCTCCCATACACTTCCTGGCATAAGAAAAACAAAGAAGTATCTTGCTGACTAGAATGTTTTCTAGCTTGGTCCCAGATTTAGCAAAACAGTTCTGATGAACCTCAAGTGAACTCTGAAAGACTGAAATACAAGTTATAATAAAATTCTCTACAATATCCCAGATTTAGCAAAACAGTTCTGATGAACCTCAAGTGCACTCTGAAAGACTGAAATACAAGTTATAATAAAGTTCTCTACAATATTCAAAATGTGGAGAGTTAATAATTATTCAAAACCATTTATTCCCAATTGTTCTATATTAAAATTATGACATTTAAGATAATCTTAATTGCTCTCAGGTTCAGTCATCTGAAGTGTAGTCATTGCCTCTAGTCTCAGCTAGTCGTGCTTTGGGTTGCTGTACAATCAGCAGAGAGACGGCTCTGGAAAGCTGCCCTCTCATCAAAAGGACATCAAATACTGTGTGAATAAAGAACTTCTGGAGATGTGCATCTCTCTCCATTGATGATTGATGTGTGGATAGATAACACTAACTTCTATTTTCCATTGTTTGTATTTTAAGTTTTAAGAAATACAAAGGAAGAGAGGTATTTCTCTCTGTGTATGAAAATCTGACTAAATTCAGTAACCACTTTTGGAACAGACAATTATTGACTATTTTGCAACTAATTTAAATGTAGAAGGCTTTTGGAGGCTAAATTCAAGAAAGATGTTGGTATGTACTCTATTTAGAATTTCACAGCTTCTGTGGAGTCTGTGATACAAAATGACTTTTTATTATCTAGTATCCATAGGAAAATATTGTAAAAGAATTCTTAAGGGAAAAAAAAATAATGCAACTAACTAGGGAAATACCAGAGTTTCATGCAGAAATATTTTATATATATTTCTTTTTTTGCAGCCTTGCTTTGCATCCTGAACGTGTGTTGGTGGCAACAGGTCAAGTTGGGAAGGAACCATACATCTGTGTGTGGGATTCATACACTGTGCAAACTGTGTCTGTTCTGAAAGATGTTCACACACATGGTATAGCTTGCTTGGCCTTTGATTTAGATGGTCAGGTATGTAATTAATATTATATTTTCAAACACTTGAATAAATTGTTTATCTATTAGAAATCTTGTCACATAGTTTTTCTTTAAAAAAGGCAGTGTATTTTCTCAGGTTCTATTTGTTTATTCTCAAGTTGAGGAAGATCAAGTTGCATTACTAATGAATGCCAAATATTTACATTTCGGAAGAAAATTATAACTTCAAAAGCTTTTTGAATGGAGATGAGGTGGTAGGGAGGTTCTTGTCTGAGGGCCACAGTTCAGAGTTAGACCAACTAACTGGAGACATTGGACTTTCCCTGTGCAGGGGCATGTCTTACCCCAGAGTGATTGGTAGCCCTGTTGTGTTACTCATCTTGGACTCCTTCAGGCGCTATCCCCTTCTCTGTCACACATTTTGCACTCACTGGTGGCTCTCCATGTTTTGATTGTTTGTTCAGACTCATGTATCCTGTATCTAACAGTCAAGAAAAAGGTTTCACTGGATTATAATTTTTTTGCTTTTGAACATTTTCTGAGTAGTAAATTGGTCTCAGGGCTGCTACCTATAAGGGAAATTGTTTTTACCAGGCACTAGTTCCTCTAAGTAAAGAGTCTTTTTTGACTGATGTATTAGAAATAGAAAATTTAATGGTTATATTTACATGTTAGGTAACAACTGAAAAGGTATTAGCTGAGAAAATCCTTTCTGGAGATGTGCTTTCCTGGTCTATGAAACACTTCTTTCCTTCCCACTCAGCCTTGCAATGTGATACTCAGATTTAGCTCTATGCTCAGCTTCTTTTGCTTGCTAAAAAGGTCAGTGCCTGGTAGTTACTGCTGTTTTCTCAAGTGAGGATGTCTTGTAGAGACCAGCTGCTGTCCTTAAGAGGGTAGCAAGAGGACATGTTTCCTCTTGAACAGGAAGGAAAGCCTACCTGTCACTTGTTTCTGTTAAAACATGTTGTAATTGTTGTAGGAAAGTTCTGAGTTTGCTGAAATGACCTCTCACTGTTTAGGCAGTCAGCTTCTAAAGTCAGCTTCTTTCTAGGATATAATTTCTACTTATTGTGTAAACTCATATCGCTCCCTCGCTTGAATGGCCTTTATAATTTAAGGTCAAGATACATTAAATTAGGATTTAAATACCCTGACTTTTCAAAGATGGAATAGAAAGGTTAGATTTTGTAGTATTAATAAATAGGAAGCATGGGTAGAATTTGTGCTTAACTTGTTTATTTTTCTTCTCATAATCTTGGAGCTTTTCAGACAGTAAAGGAAGTCCGATATTTGGAATAGGTTTCTGTCTTTGGGAGAAAAGATTACAATTCAAGTTTGGAGATTGTTTTTGTTTTTACAAACTCACTGGATAATCAATGTAGAAATTGAAACTAAAATTTTCTTTAATGTGCATAAGTATTAACTACTGAACAGTGAAAATCTTTGCCCAGAAGATACGAAAAAATTTCATATAAAAATTTCAAAATGGCACAATTCATGCAAAAATGGAACAAAAATACTAATTTTCTTTAAAAATTAAGCCAAGACACTCAGCTTTTTTTTTTTTTTTTTTTTTCATTCAATCCTGTTACTCTTTCTGTTGAGAATTTCTATAGGAAAAATAGCATTTTGATTGGTTAAGAGATAGAATACAAGTGGCTGATTTAGTCAATCATTTGTGTCAAGAAATCTGTGCAAGGTGTCTTCACAGTCAAGAGAATACAGGCTGCAAAGCACAGGAAGATCTAAACATTTTATTTTTCTTGGCTTTTTTTGAATAATCTTTTTTTCCATCCTCATTTTACAGTGTAAATGGCTTCAAGCTCTTTCTGAACAATAAACACTTCATGAAATTATGTTTGGGGCCTTTTAAATTCTGGTTTGAGAAAGGATTTGGAAAGAAATATTTACTCACATGTGTCTTGAAGAATGAAACAAAAGACTTTAAAAATGTTTAATTGTTTTTGATCTTTTGTTTGTTTTCAAGAAGATTGGAGTAATATTTTTTCTTTGTATCTCTTGACTTATAAAATAAATCCTAAATTCTGCAAATTACATGTAATTAAAGGTAAACACATACAGTTTCATTAAATTAAGTGATTATTCCTTTTTTGCAAATGTCTCCTGACCACAGCTTGCCATGTGTGCTATATATAATTTTAAATATATATATACTGAACTTTATTGATCAGAAATACATTGTTATCCAAGATCTTTATGGCCATAATGTTACACCTGAAAAGATGCATCTATGTAAGCTTTGGTATAAGATATAGCTTATGTTTTCTTCTGTATCAAAATGGAGCTATTGCTTCTATCTGAAATATGTTACACATTTTTTGTAACTCATTCAAAATAATGACTTTAGAGTTCATTGATATATTGAGTTATTTTTATTTGTTTAATTTGGACACTTTTAGCGTTTGGTCTCGGTTGGTTTGGATTCGAAAAACACAGTTTGTGTCTGGGACTGGAGAAAAGGAAAGTTGTTATCAATGGCTCCTGGTCATACAGACAGAGTAAGTACAACTAAATAGTCTGAGCATCAACATCATTTTAGTTCATTAAACCATGTCTGTATATATGTACTAGACCTCTGTCTGAACAAACCTCAATTTTGTTTCAGAAACTGAATTTGCCTAAAGGTTGATATGCATAAAGACGTGAAGATATTTTAAATGTGTGGATTTATTTCTAGAATTAAACGTGTAACTCAATATTTATTTGTATATAGTTTGTTGAGACTGAAAACATAGAAGTGCAGAATTAATGTACGTCTTAGACCCTAATCCCCATATGGGAAATCAAAATGCAAATAATTGCTTAAATTTTTCTAGTCTGTAAATGAACCTTAATGCTGTTTTATCATGTGTTTTAATTACTCTAGGGAAAAAAAAGACAGAATTATATTTGGTATATATTGAAATTTCAGTATGGAATGAGAGGATAAAAAAGTCTTTCCAATAGATCCATTTAAAGCATTTCAGACTCCCTGTTAGTTTGCTAGAAGTTTTTACTGTTTTAACTGTCCTGTGCTAGAAAGGCCATCTCTGTTGACATACTTTGGTTTTTTTGTGCAGATATTTGATATTTCTTGGGATTTATACCAGCCAAACAAGCTCGTCAGCTGTGGTGTAAAACACATAAAGGTAATGAAATAACTCATCATTCATAAAATATTTAAGCTGCGCTAATATGTGCTCTATAAAATGTATAAAAATAGAATCTAAAAGAAATATAGAATGATAATATGGAAAGTCCTGTGTAGGAACAATATTAGTTCTTAGAACTGTAATCATGAATCACACATGATACGTTAAAAGATCTGTCTAGTGAAAAACAGACCCTCTCTGCTCAAAGACTTCATGCCCTGGCAGAAGTAATGTAGTAGGAATGAAACAATTGTTAGTAGCATTGTATGTAATGACTGTAATATAGTTTAAAATTTAGGTTCTCTAAAACACGCTGTTTGAAATCCAAAGTGTAGTGTAAGGCAGGATGCACGCATTTTAGGTGACTCCAAGTATTCAGGTTTCTGAATCTTGGACAATAAATGAATTGCTGCACTTCAGAGGTGAAATGAATTCAGAATCCATTTCTTACCATTTAGAGAGAGAGTTGGAAGACAGTGGAAAAGAAAGGAAGAGAAACAGCATTTTCCTTTCTTTTAATTCTTTTCCCTGCTTGTATTTGTACTTTTATCATTTGGAGCATTCTGTACCTGTTACAGGATTCATAATTTGGAAAATTCATGTACTTTTCAAGCATGCTCTGTTTGATCCATGTAGCAAATTCTGTGCAGAAAGAACTTTTTTTTCAGGTCTAAATTTGTAATCAGGATTCTCAATGATTAGGAACTGTGTTTCATGTCTGTCAACAGTCGCTGTCTTCTCCGATGCACAGTTTTCTGTGTTACCAAATAACAGCAGTAGATGGCAGCTTGAAAGTTCCGTGTTCCTGTTGTGTGTAGGTTCCCATGGTGGGGAAAATGTGTTGTTTTTTATACAATAAACTTGTAGAGTAATATATCTATTAATGGCCTACTAGAAAAATTCTTAAATCTGTTGGCTAGATTGCATAAGTCTGATTTGGAATGCAAGTGTTTAGCATGCAAGTTACAGAATTCCATGAACTTGTTCAATAATGATTTTTTTGTTCTACTTCTCTAAGAGGACCTTTATGTCAATAGTAAGCTAATATTTGCCAGCAGTGATTTAGTGTATTTAAGATGGCTTTATGATGTCAAAACACATCTATTTATATAAGCAAAAGTTTGAAAAACTTTTAAAGCTCTACAAAACCTATCTAAATAGCAATGTAACTTCAAAAATAATTGCTATTTCTTCTGGGAAAACAGTATGGAAAATCAGAATTCTAGAGGCACTTAGACATTTGGTTCAGGCGAGAGGTTTTTGTTGATGTGTGTTTTTTATTAAATCACACCTTCTTGTTCTTTCAGATATCAAGAATTACTTTCATGTTTTTAATACTATTGTATATTTTCTCAGATGATATTTTATGCAAATTGTAATAGTACTTAAGTTATGTAGATAATTCCATGTGAACTGATATTGAAGAATTACTTTTCTTAGACACGTCACCTGCTTTCACATTGGAACTAAGTGTTCAATTTATGCAGGGACTGTGTAGTTGCTTCTCAAGCAACAACATGGTTTATTTCTTGAAATCTGTACTTTAGTTTAAAAAATACTACTGTCATGGTTTCTCTCCAGGCAGCAGCTAACACTAGCAGGACTGAGGAGAGAATTGGAAAGGTAAAAGCTGGAAAAACTCATGGGTTGAGGTAAAGATAGTTTAATAGAGAAAGCAAAACCTGCACATGGAAGCAAAGCTCACCAAGGAATTAATTCATTGCTTCCCAGAGACAGGCAGGTGTTCAGCCAGCTCCACAAGAGCACACGTAATGGTGACTTGGGAAGACAAACTCCTTCACCTCAAATACTCCCCCCACATCTTCCTCTCACTTTATATACTGAGCATGATGCCATTTGATTTGGAACATCCCTTTGGTCACCTGGGGACACCTCTCCCAGCTGTGTCTCTTCCCAACCTCCCGTGCACCCCCTACTTCCTCACCAGTGTTGCAGTAGATAAGAAGAGGCCCTGGCTGTGCAAGCTGTGCTCAGCAATAACAAAACCAACTCTGTATCATAAACACTGTGTTCAGCCAAATCCAAAACACAACTCCATACCAGCCACTGTGAAGAAAATTAACTATCCCAGCCCAAACCAGCACAACTACTTCAGATACTGGGATTTGTCTAATCAGTACTAGTTACTCTAATCAGTAATGGTAATTTCTGCTTATTCCTGAATTACAGTATTGCAGGTATAAAAATCTATTCATGGTAACTTCTTACATTATCCAATATTAACTGAAGTCTGCTCAGAATTTTGAATTGATTATTGGTGACAGAGTGCCTTGCTGTGAAATACAGTTCCCTAAATACATATGCAGGAAACTCTGTATGCTGAGACAATGTGAGAGTAACGTGTCAGCAGTGATGCTTTCATGTTTTGTATTGGATTGCTTCAGCAGCTTCACTTTCCAGTGCACATTTACATGTTTGGACAGGAGGGTTTGAAAGGAATATGCCAGTGCTTCTTGTTTGCAGAGATCTCAGAAATGACAGTTTTTATCTGGAGACTTAGTTGGCAAGTGTTGTGCTCTGAAAAGAGACTTTGCATGTCTTTAATTCAGGATTCATTGGTATATGTTGGGTGACCTAGGAGGGAATTCACACTTGTGTGATTGCTGCAACTACACACGAGTGGTTTGTTAGAAAGTTCTTAAAAATCTCTGCCTCGGATGGCTACTCTGTGTAATCCACGGTTCTGATGAGAAATACATCTACAATAAAACCAGCTGCCTTCAAACAGAGCAAATAGAGTCTTATCAAAAATCTGCATGCTTAGGTGGCATCTTTAAATGTATAAAGTAACATAAAGTACAAATGCACCATTTTCATCATAAAAGTCTTACATCAAAGAAAGATAATTCTATTATGAAATACTCTTCAAAAATAACTGAAAATACAACGGGCTCACAAATTATTATTTGAAAGAATTTTAGTTTAATTTAATACTGATATCCCAAGACTCCTTCCCAACTACTCTGTTATGATGATTTTATGGAAGGATAAAGTTGGTTAATAACATAAAACATTGTTAAACTGGTGAACTAAGTCATGGAAAAGGGGGTGAATGGTGATATCATTTGCAAGCAAGGTACTTCTCTTTCAGATGCTCATGTTAAATTATAAGGTATTAAGCAAAATAGCCATTTCTACATCACTTCATGTTGCAGTTCTGGAGCTTGTGTGGCAATTCCTTGACACCAAAACGTGGTGTCTTTGGCAAGACTGGTGATCTCCAGACTATCTTGTGCCTCGCCTGTGCAAGGGATGAAGTGACGTATTCCGGTGCACTGAACGGAGATATTTATGTATGGAAAGGAATCAACCTTGTACGGACAATACAGGGAGCACATGCTGTAAGTATCTCTTTCTAAATTAGTACTGAATGTTAAGTAGATTTCTGGAAAGAGCAATGCAAAGTCACTTTGTCTTTTTAAATGGTTTCAATGATACTCAGGATGTCATATTGGAATATTTTTTTAGAACAGTATACAGATTTGAAACATGAAGACATGTCAGTGAAAGTTTAACAAACATTTTCCAAAGTGCTTGGTACTATCTTCTTTTAATTGAAATGTTTTCTATGAATATAAAGTGATTATAATTTTGCTACGTAGGTTTTAATTACATTTTCCATGTTTTTTTAAAGCATATGGGTTTGGGATTAAAGTAGGCAGCAAAAAACCCCACTTTTTGGTTTGCATTCTAATTTGTGCATACTAAATTGTGAAAATGCTCATTACCTCTCAATTGTTAATATGCAGGATATGAGTTCTAATTGTCAAAGTGTCACTTAAAAACAAAGCAAACCAGTTTCTGGATGGTTTAACCTATGAAACTGCTAAATGCACTTCATGAAGCTGTATGATTTGCTGGTTGAATGTTAATTTTTGTTTTGAAAAGCACTGTACCTTCTTGATAATATTTGAAGTTCCAATCCTAGCAATTTAACATGGTGTGAAAAAAGAAGCATATGAGTTCTGATATGGCAGCTTCAAAATTGTAGATAAAATTATTACCGGTAAATGATTCTTGCTTGTAAAAATGTGTTTGATTAATTGGCCTGTTGGGCTGGGTGGCCTGAAATTTGTAACTGAAGTGTAAGAGTCACTCTGATTTAATCAGGTAGAATGGAGGGGACAAAGCGATGAATGTTATGTGTGTGGGAGAGATTGCAGTCAGTTGTGGCAGGCAGACTCTTGGTTTACCAAAGATTTAGAAGTACGCATTCAGGATTATTGTGGCTTGTTGAATGAACTAATAATTCAAAAGTGATTGGAGTGCTTATTCTGTCAGTTGTATAATGACACTGTCTCTGGTTATGAACAAAGATAAAATTATGAAGAACATCTGTGTGTGAGACATATCCCAGACTATATTTTGCATTTGAGATTTCTTTATCTACATAGAAGTGTATGTATATATAAATTACAAAAAAAAAAATACAGATAAACCCAGACAAGCATACTGTCCTGTATGCATCTCTAGAAATATAAAATATATTCAAGAGGGCCCAAATTATGAATCAGGAATTATGAGGGGGCATTTATAGTGTGGAGTTATGCTTGCTTCATAACTTCAGATCTGGTTTCAGTTTTCATAAAATGTATTCAATAGCGTTCTGCTGTTTTCTGTGTTTTCCTGAGATGATTGGACACTGTATATGCAGATCTCGATTCCCAGAGGAAAGATTGTACTTTCTCGTGTTGAAAACTGATGCCAAAATATTCTCCTATCCTGTTGATCTGTAGGAGACATCTGTCCTGCATATTAACATACTTGTTACTTGGACTATTTAGACTTGCAACAGTTTATTTCTCAGAATAATGCAGTGCTTTCCAGTTGTTTACGTATAAAATGCCAACTGATAAACATAAGATGATGAGAGCTTGTTGCTCCATTCCCTTATGTGCTGTGTCAGTTCTGAGTTGGCCATAAGATCAACTTTGAAGTACAGTAGCATTCTTATCTTCACTAACATCAATGGACAGAGCTCAGATGACCTTGGAGTAGGTCTCATCTAGCCTTCTATTTTTCCTCTGTCATCTAGGCTCAATGGACTTGTACTTTGCAGTTCTGAAAATTAAGTGGGAACACTTGTTCATGTCTTTGAAATTCATTTTTACAAGAGATTAGAGTCACTACAAATCTCACAGATTTTAGGGGGAAAAAACCCAATAAAATATGGAAACTTTTTTCCTACAAAATGAAACCTTGTTTTTCAATTAAAAATTACCTTAAAGAATAATATGGACAGACTACTCTAAGTCCACCATATTGAAACTTGAAATGACAGTGTCTCTTCAGCCATACTAAAATATTATCATGATATTTTGTGGCTACTTAATTTAATAAATTACTGTACTTAATTTTATAAATGATAAATTATGTCCTTCTTGTCCAAAGGAAATGGAAGCGCAAACAAGATGTATGGTGTATGTATATTGTTGAAGGAACACTGTGCACGTAGTAGGGAACTGATACAAATTTCTCTTCAGTGTGCTAGTGTTGGAATTGTCATCCCTGCATACCTGTTCATCATCGTGCCTCATTACTCTTCAACAGGTGTGATGTAGACTGTAACCTTATTGAAGGACGATGTCTCATTATTTGCTTAAATACCATTATTTTCTTGCTGCATAAACAGCAGATACTGGAGATTCTGGAAAACAATTTCTAAAGCACGTTAGTGATGTGGAGAATAGCCCAACCCCAGATTTATTAAGTTATTATTAAGACATTGTCTGTATAAATATAGAAAACCTGTTCTTTTCAAAGGTTGGTTCTCTTTGTTGTGGTTGCCCTAGCTGAAAAGACATTTTTCATTTAAGAATAATTCAATGTGAAAAATAAGGCATGGTTTCCCAGTATGAGCAACCAAGGAAACAGAGAGCAACTTTAACAAGCACAATAAGAATTCTTCATTCAGACATATTATCTGTTTCTGTCATAGCAATACTAACAGAGAGGGAAGTAGAGTTTTCTGCAGATTTCCATCTGAGTTTGAGTAGAAAGAAAAAGTTGAAAGCACGTAAGAGTTGGAAGAGGATTAGGGCGTTCACTTGAAATAGAAGTAGGAATGAAATGTAGGAAAGGATGGAAATGAGCAGGGTTTAGGAGTAAAGGCACAGAGTTCTGTGCAGGGAACAATGGATAACAATGGGAAACTTCAATTCCAGATTTGCCTCCTAAATAATAATCCTAGTAATGAAAATCTTAAAGGGGCGAAAGAAAACAATAACATGCAAACATGTAAATTCACTGGCCATGGTAATACTCCATGAGGTTATTTGTAGGTGATGGATCTGGCTCTGGAAAGTTAATAAATACCATGACTAATAAAAAAAAAACAAAACAAAACAACTAGTTGTCTCATTTGTGTACCAGTGCAAAGAACAGATTATAGAATCTTCCACTTACCACTCTATATGTTCTAAATTTAAGGTAGTCCATGACTATTAAGATATATACAAGATGTTACTTGGATATGAAAACGAAATTGTATGCTTAGTTAAAACACTGTGTGTTTTAAAGATTCTTGTATGCTATGCTTTTGCCTTGCATAGTAAATGTACATAAGATGCTTTCTCAGCAGATGAATAATTAATTTTGAGATAGTCTTTCAGAGGTACACATTAAAGTTGTGTGGATTGATGTCAGAAACTGAGGTTAAATAACAAGCTTGAGGTTAAATAACAGGCACTCTGTTAAAACCATTGCACGCCTATGTCAGTTGGCTGGATACTAATTAAATATAGATGGAAACAATATAATGAACTTAAATGAATGGTTTTAAACTGGTATCATGTACCAAGCATTTTCTCTTGCTGCTTAGACTAGTCATTGGTTTCAAAGGTAACTGTTCACTTATTTTAGCCAAAGGGAGTTATATGGACAACTACATTAAATTTTTATAGTAGTATGCACATTTTTAAACTTTTTCCTGGATGATTTGTTAGACAGGATGATCACATTTCACAGCAATGTCCTCTGTAAACTCACTGACACATCTCTGGAATGTTTGCAATCTGTTTCCTTACTGTGCAGTATGTACTGGGTGAGACAACGTCTCAGGGTGAGTGCCCAGCGTGGGTGTTGCTTTACATTTCTGTGTCCTGTAGTGTATTTGGGAGTAAAAAGGAGGCACTGGAGTTGTTTTTGTGTTGGTATAGCGTCTCCTTCATGTTGCTCAGTAGTAGTCAGTTGCTCCTCAGTTTCCATATCATCTTCCAAGCTTGGTCCTAATTATAGCTAGCTGCAGTCATCATGTGTTTCAGGAATTGCATAGTCAGAGTGGTGGACTTTATACAAACAACTGCATTTAGATAAACTGACACTTGATTTTTGCACACTGGGGGCAAGATTGGTCCAGCAGCAGTAGAAAACCATAAACTGCTTCAGTATTGAATCCAGGTATTCACTACTTGGATTCAAGTAGTGCCTAAGTATTCTTGCAGGAGGGATCATCTTTATCAAATTCTTCTTGTACTTTTCCAGCTTTCAACTATAATTTCTGATAGATCCGGGCATTAATTTTTTTTATTTGCTCTAATTCAACTATTTTTTTTCTTGAATTTGAGGGAACACAGATGTGATACCAGCTGGTTATGTTGGAAAACCAGGAAATATCCAGCATTCTGAGAAAATGTTCATAGATTTGAGATATTATTTCCAGAATTCTCCTGTTCATCAGGAAGTGCAATGAAGAATTTGTAAAAGAAGAATGCAGTCTGTATGCCAAGCTTCATAAGTTTCAAGATGGAAGTCTTTGATTTACACCTTTTATTTTCATTCAGAGCACAGTCTTTGTGGCTCACATTCAATTGGATCTACCAAAGTCAGTGCAATTGTTTGCCTTTCATTACTACTAGAGGGTTTTTAACCTTCAAGAATCAAATTATGTTGATGACAATTTCAGGCTGAAGGATTAAAGAAACATGAAGACTCCAAAGTTGATTTGCATTAACAATCTTGTCAGGTTTTAAAAGGAAGGATTTAGTGGAGGATTTACTGGCCAAGCTACCCCAGTAAAGAATGTCTTTTCCCCTTTAAGTGTGAGCCTAACAATTGTATGAAATGTTGCAAAACTCAGCTTTTTCCATTAGATACTTGCAGTTCCCATCAATGAGGATCATTTTATAGTTTTCATCTTGTTCTCTTATTCCAGTGGCACGAAAACTGAAATGAGAGTGTCCTATTGCATTTCAAGAGATTGAGCAAGCACATCTGCCAAATCTCCTTGACAACCACTATGTCCTTTTCAAGATAAGGATATTCTGTGGAATAGAAAGCAGATTAATGCTGGACCCACTTGATCTTATCTTCAGAGCATTCCTCCAGCTCCCACATTGCCAGATGTCTGATTATTTTTTTTAATACCGACTAATTAAATAATGGATTTTGGAAAGAGTTAATTAGAGAAAAGAAAGTAATTCTATTATCAAGATTGCATTCCAAAAAGTGCTTTAAAAGACTTAAACTTGGACAGAATTCAGCATATGCTACAAAATGAGCTAAAATTCCTCTAGACTTACTTATTCCATGGCACCTAGAATCATAGAATCACTAAGACTGGAGAAGGCCTTCAAGATTAGAGTCCAATTGTTAACCTGGCACTGCTGTGTTCACCACTAAACCCTATCCACAAGTGCCACATCCCACCTGTTTTTGAACATTTCTAGGGATTATCCCTCTAGGACTTGCCTGGGCAGCCTGTTCCAATACCTGGCAACCTTTTTAGTGAAGAGATTTTTGCTAGTATCCAATCTAAACCTTCTGTGGTGCAACTTGAGGCCATTTCCTCTCATCCTGTCACTTGTTACCTGAAGAAGAGACCAACCCCCACCTGGCTACAGCCTCATGTCAGGCTGTTTTAGAGGATGATAAGGTCTCCCCTGAGTCTCCTTTTTTCCAGGCTAAACACCCCCAGCACCCTCAGGTGCTCCTCATAAGACTTCTCACAATAGTAAAGCTTAAGGCAGTAAAACAGACACATGGACAAAAACAAATACACTTTGTGCTGTGTTTTCAAAAACCTCTAGGCTCCTAAGGAAACAGAGGATTTTCAAGGCATTAGAGATAATGAGAGTTAGCCTTCTACTCTGCTTATGACTTAAAAATTGCACTACATTTCTGTTTAGACATGTACTGCTCCTGAACTTGTGGCTTGTCATAAAAGCCTCCTTCTTAGAATGGACATGACATGCCAAAATATTTGAAGTTCTGTCACGCAAGTCTTTCAGTTTTCATTGTCATTTGACATTCTAGTAGTCTTCTTTTTTTTGTGAAAGCTGAGAGATTTCTTTTTCTGTAACATGAAAAATTATATCCTTGTTACCTGATGCCAGAGAAGCAAGCACAATCCATATTTCATTATGACCAGTCCATTATGATATTTTTCTTACTTGTAATTTAAGAAGAAAAAGCATATTGCTAGGAGATAATAATAATGGGTACTCCAGAATTCTCACAAGTCACACTGTATCCTAATTTGTTCTGTGAGTGTACAGCTTTTTTCCTCCAAAAGTCAATCTCTCCTTTACAAATTGCTTTCATCTTTATAGTTAATGTGCTTCATTACTATAAAATCTGGACCCTATCTAAGGAACTGTTGGAACTTCACATTTACTTCTTTACAAAACTACAATTTCAGACCAATATTATAGAAGATATGTGCATATTATTGGCTGGTCTGCTTTCTTTTGGACAGGAATTAGAGACAGGTTTTCTCTTCCATTGTTTCTAACGCTCTCTTGTTTGCTTTTGTCATAGCTGAATATTACATACTTAAATATAAAGCAATTTTTTTTAACATCTCATGGACTTACCAGCTAAAGTTGCCCTTTCAGTAGCTTTGCTTACTGAAGTGTATGAGTTATTTCTGAACATAAAGCTAATGAATTGTGTAGGTAACAAAAAAAAAACCCAATAATGTGAATTCCATTTAAATATGTATTATGTTAAATCAAATATAATGGCTATGTGACTATAGTATCTTTATTTTAATGCTACATGTATTTTGCCTATTTATTGTCCTGAATAAAACATGTATCAAATGAGTTGAAGAAAATGGGTTAGATTTTGTTTTCTAATGTTTGCCTTTAAAATAATAATTTATATTAAATTTTCAATGGTTTAGCATAATTGTTTTTCTTAAGTTTTATATCTAAACTCAAATTTTAAATCAATCTTCCTAGGTTTAAAAAAAAAAAAAAAATCCCAGATGTTTTTTGCATTGTTTTATAGTAGCTGAGTACTAGCAACAAAGGCCTTAAAGCAAGCCTAATAGAGATCATGGGAAATCTTCATGGTGACATTTATTAGAGTTGGACCAGGTCCTAAGGCAAGAGGATATGAAACTAAGCTCTTTAAAGGGATGAGAAGCAACATCACTATGATGATCATCATCAAAAGGAAAGCGTTCTTGCAGCAATTTACTTTCTGTTTATCATTTGTGATTAATTCTGCTTGTTTTGAGTTAGTTTCCATTTCTGACTTTCTCGTATTTGAAGCTTGTATTAGTTACATACTGGTTTTCCCCAATCTGTGTATGCTGTTAAAAGTAATTTTCTTCTCTCTTTAGGCAGGAATTTTCAGCATGAATGCATGTGAAGAGGGGTTTGCCACTGGTGGCAGGGATGGCTGTGTTCGCTTGTGGGACTTAAATTTTAAACCAATTACTGTGATTGATCTCAGGGAAACAGACCAGGGGTATAAAGGTAAAGAGCATTTTTCTGCTGTCAATATACCAGTAAGATAAGAAATTTATCAGTGTTTTGAACAAGAGAAGACTTTAAAACCCAAAGTGTTGTTTTATGTACATTGCCATGAACTATTTGCTAGAAATAGAATAGATCATGCCCACTAGTATGAAGGTCACAGTTACTTTTACAAGCAGTACATATGATGAGGATATAGACACAGATTTAATTTTTTAATGCACATTGTTTCTAGAGCACAGCAGTTTTTAACAAGGAACAGTAATGCTTTAAGAGAATTTGAGGCAGTGAGATCTACAGTGTAAAACAATGGAGTACAACAATTTCATTTGCTAGTTATCCAAATTTTTATTAAAATATTTGGATGTTATCTACAGTTTTGTGAAACTTAGAACACTGCTTGCTTGTAAATATGACTTCAGTTACAGTTCATGTCATGCTAAAACTTTACATAGAGTGTTTCATATATTGTTGCTGTAATGATTTAGGATAAGGTACAAGCGTGTACTGAAGCACTAGTGTCACTTACAATATTCCTTTTGTTGGTATTTGTTTTTCTTCACCCCCAGTCAGTTTTGGTTTTTTCTAGTATCTTGCCAAGGATTTGAAAATATGCTAGAATGTCTGATAGCAATGAGACATTCAGGGTCAATACATAACTGATTACAACTGAAGTCTTTCTATGGTATAATTGACATGGCATTCCCACCAAGACTGTGAAGTATTGCAACAAGATGGAATACATTTCACTTTAACTATGCCCTGCAGTAGAATGGCTCTATTTTACATTTAATTTACTCAGCTGCTGCTTCTGAGTTCTGATGCATGGAGCTGAAAGCTGTTTCATTCTTTCAGACTTGTTCTCACCTCCAGTTGCCTCCTTTACTTCTGATGTAGCAGACTGTTACCATAAACTTTTGCCTTGTCAAATGCCCATGACAGAGCAAGCAGATTTTTAAAAAATCTTATATTGAATAAAATGAGTTTTCTGACTCTTTTTCCTTCACTCTTTTTTAATATACTTCTGAGGATTGTCTCTATGACCTGTCCTCTTGCTCGTTTTCTTTTGCATTTTCTGCTATTCCACTGTCTTACCTCTTGGTATACACTGTATATATCCTCCAAGTAGTCATGAAAAAGTTTATGTTCCCAGGGCAAGTATGCCACTATCTATGAAATAGATAAAAAGAGTAAAAGAAGTAAATCCAGGAATAAGAGAAGGGATATGGATACTTCTTGTCATTTTCTTGCTTTTATCCTTAGTCTATTGCTACTTTACCTTTGTTTTACAAGTTCTGAGGATGCATGTCTCAGTAAAAATCTCTTCCACAGGTCTCTCTGTAAGAAGTGTTTGCTGGAGAGGAGACCATATACTCGTTGGGACACAAGATAGTGAAATTTTTGAAATTGTGGTGCATGAGCGTAATAAGCCTTTCCTGATAATGCAGGGGCACTGTGAAGGAGAGCTGTGGGCTTTGGCTGTCCATCCAACAAAACCCCTGGCCATGACTGGAAGCGATGATCGATCAGTCAGGTTAAATTTTGTTTCTTTGTTAAATTGCATACAGTTTTAGACAATCAAGTCATTTTGCAGGTAACCTAATGCAAATGTACACATTTTAAAGCTAGTAAAATGTGGCATTGATGTACTCCTGCAGTTAAGTTATGCAGGAAATGAATGCTCTTCAGTAATAAAATACAGTGGAAGAATGTAGTTCCCAAAACTCCCCATATATCAAATTTAAAAACATTTTGTTTAGGCTAACATTGAGCCCTCAGAGATAAGTATCCTTTAAGACTTTAGTTTTCAGGAGTTATGTTAAGCATGCACAGCTTGTGATGAAAAAACCTGTAATAAAAACTTACACATTTTACTCTTACCATATTTATTTTTCCAAATGCTGTAAATAAACTTTTAATGTGTGAATTTCATCAAACCTAGTCCGTGCATTGTAAACAGAATATAAATGCTCAGAAAGCCTACTAAATTACTCCCTCCTACATGTTCATCTTTATTTTTTTTGGTCAAAACCACCTTTTCTTTCTTATAAGTTAAATGTGGTAGTATTTTTTTAAATAGCTTAAATGAAACACAGTTAAGCAAATAAATAATTCAATTATTAATATTATTATTACTCTCAAAATCCAGATATGATTGTAAATAATAGATGTAATCTACCTTGTTATAAAAACTCACGTATTTGAATAATTGTAGTTATAAGGAAGTATCAATAATGACTTTTTAATAGGAAAAGTTGTTTATCCTAATCAAAGTCTTTAATTGTTATTTAATGTTTCTGACTAAAAGGATTAACAAAATAATGGAATTTTTGCAGGAGTGGTCTAAAAGTATATATTGTCACATGTTATAATTTTTATATTCAGAAAATCAAAATTAATCATTAGCGATATTCCCACCTTTTAAAATATAAAAATATTTCTTGCTGTATGCATAATTCACACTTATGTTTTAGATTTTCCCTTTGGAAAATTATTTTCAATTTCTGCATTGTGCAGAAATTGAGGGCTTCGACTTGTCTGTGACAAAGCTGCACACCCATTTTACATTTGAAATAATGACTTTATTTAGAATCTGGAGTTTAATAGACCATGCTCTGATTGCCCGGTGCAACATGGAGGAGCCCATTCGCTGTGCTGCCGTTAGTACTGATGGAATCCATCTTGCTCTTGGAATGAAGGATGGCTCTTTCACTGTGCTTCGAGTCAGGTATGTTACAAGACTTAAAAATAGATATGTTATTCATATTTTGATCTCTTGTGGCCATGCATGTGGTCACTTGTGTTTTTATTTTAAATTGCGGAGGGTGCTCAGATTTTTTAAATGTGTGCTATGTATGTTCATGTTGTTGTATAACAACCCATTTGAAAAAGTATACTGGTCTATTTGCAGAGAAAGGCAGTGTTCTAGGAAATGTTTTGCTTTAGGTTTTAGATTTATGAATTATCTTTGAATTGCTAAGAAATAAATTTTCATTACTTTGTAAATTGTTCTATGTGTTGGAATTCTGCTGTTAGCACATCACGCATACAAAACGAGTACTGTCTTGTGCTGCTGTGATCCCACAATTTTAAAGGGAAAATGAGATTTATGTTTCATATCAGTGAAGTTTCCTTCCATGGGTGAATAATAATCTCATAATCTACTTGAAATTTTCTTGTTGACCCAGCTTGAACAGTTCTTTTTTTTCACTGTCCTTCAGCCCAGGGAAGCACTTCTTGTGTCTTCTTCTTTCAATGTTTCCTTCCTTTTTTTTTCTTTTCCCTCCATGAATCCCTAACCAACTCTAAAAACAGCAGTGTTGTGTTTGCACACGGGATAGTTAGGTTCAATATATAACTTCACAATCTTGTTCAATTTTTAGACTGGGAACTTGGCAGTTGTGATGAGGCTCTTCTCTACTTATGACATGCTTTCTTTCATACTACAGAGATATGACTGAGGTTGTTCATATCAAAGACAGGAAAGAAGCTATTCATGAACTAAAATATTCTCCAGATGGGAATTTCCTAGCTGTTGGTTCCAATGACAGCTCTGTGGATATATATGGCGTTGTTCAGCGATACAAGAAAGTTGGGGAATGTATTGGATCCTTAAGCTTTATCACGCATATGGATTGGTCTTCAGACAGTAAATACTTACAGACCAATGATGGCAATGGAAAGAGATTGTTTTACAGAATGCCAGGTAAGATTCTGGGTTGCCTTCATGCTATTTGTTACTTATAACAGAAATAACATATAGTGGTTTTTTAAAAAAAAAAGCCAAATGTAAATCCTTGTTCAAAGAATGGAGGTATAAATGAGGGTTTTTGTAAATTCATAAGATTATTTGCCACAATCTTATGCCACTTGAGTAAGTACAGCATTTTTCTGGCAAAGTTCCTGAAGTATGTTTATCCTTACATGTTTAGTCTCCTTTCCAATGTATATTTTTATACTAGAGATGCTGCCTTATAATTTATTTTGTTTCTCAAAAATAAATTTTTTCTCCCACTTTTTTTTTAAGAATTAAAATGCAGCATTTAAATTAAGTTTTCAAATTGCTTAATGGCTTTGTTATTATAGAGCTTGGATATTAAGTAAATTATCATTTATATTAAGTAAATATCATTCAATTGTTATATTGAATGCACTGAATGGTTTTTAAAATGTATGGAGTAATCAGTACACTGCAGCTCAGAAGAGGCATTTAGTTGTCTAGAACTATGCAGCAGACTGAAGAATTCAACCTAAAAGAGCTTTTACAGTGAGGACCTTTGTCATAACTCCATTATTGCAAGTGTTTTCAAGACACTTTTCTTGAAAGCTTGACTGAAGTGTCCCATAGTCTTGAAGTATTTTCTATCAAGGTAGTTCCCTCTGTAGAGCACATATGCACATATTGCTATCTTAAAGCTTGAAATTTAAGTAGTCCTTATTAGATTATGCCAATGGCAGTATTTATCCCAAGGCTTGACTTCTGTCTGTTGCATACACTCTTTACATAATATTCTGTATTCTTCCCACTCATCTTTGTAGTGTTTGTATTTGTAGTGACTATGTATTATCACCACTTTTTATAATGTCCCTTCATTCTTAGACAAGATTTATGCTTTGCACTGTACATTATTCACAGATTCTTGATGCTTTTTATGACTCTCTGCTGAAACATCTAATTCATTCTATACACAACTTTGATTCTGTGCACTGAATGCAACAGAAGTTGTGTAAGACAAGATAGTGAGAAGTTAATTAGACAGGAACAGACAGGAGGAGGAATTTCAAGTTATAGACAGTTTTCGACCTGGAATTTCTTTATATGTTAGAATTCTGGATTGTGGAACCTTGTTTATGAAAAAAAGTTTATTGAAGTCTATGGAGTTACAGGAATATCCCAAATATTTCAAAATAATGATCAAATTGTGTAACACTTGAAATTCCACAATGAATCAAGGAGCTTACAGTTGTCTGGTACAAGTCCTGCAGGACTTAGTTATGGATATAGACAGTACTATTAATAATTGTTTACATGGATTAGTGATTGAAAGGCTGAGAAGTGGATTGTTGTCCTGCTTACCTTCTGCAGGTGTGTGTTCAGTCTGACTCAGCTTTCACCTTTTCTTGCACTGTTCTTGCATTGCTCCAGCCCTCGGCTTCTGGCCTTTCCAGAAGACACAGAATCTATTAAATGGGCCTTTGGTATGATTCAGTTCCTCAGCTCTTACCCTGTGGGATTGGATCAATCTCACTACAGATAGAGCGGTGTGAAATAATGTAACAAGGATCTAAGCACAAAATTGGTGGTTTTAGTAATTTGCAATGACCAGATATGAGTTCTTCAGTTCTTGCTCTAAGTAATCCAAGTTTCTACAATCATTCAGCAACAGAATTTTCTATGAATTTTATCTTAGAATGATTACATGTATTTTTAATAAAAATTTAAAAATTACTCAGTCTCAAGCAGATACCAAGAAATAATAAAAACTATAAAGTACCAAACCTATGATCTTCTGTTAAACAATCTTAAGAAATCTTCTTACTGATACTGTTGGTCATAATAGACAATACAAGATCAGGGCCATTGCAGAAGTAATTTTTTAATTCTTTTGTACTTGGATTGCATTTTTAGAGAATGTTTTATAATGTTGCATTCTTGAAAATTGCATGAGCGAATATTGAGAAATGGCTCTTTATTTTTTGCTTAGGTGGAAAAGAAGTAACAAACAAGGAGGAATTGAAAGGCATTCAGTGGGCATCATGGACCTGTGTTTCTGGCCTTGAAGTTAATGGAATCTGGCCCAAATATTCTGAAATAAATGATATAAATTCTGTAGATGCGAATTTTATTGGTCAAGTTATGGTTACAGCTGATGATTATGGAATAGTAAAGCTCTTTCGATATCCATGTCTAAGAAAAGGTAGTTCTTTATAAATTCAGTTATATGCATGTTTTTAAATTGTGACTATTCAAGAAAAATGTATTAGAAGACTGGAAAAGTAAATGGTTTTTAATATCACTTTTTTTAAAAAAAAGAGTTTAAAAAAATGAGGGAATACCAGTCTTTAAAAACAACAACCAAACAATTAATTTAAGTACATAAAGGTCGAAGACATTTCCTAAGACCTATCTATGATATTGTAGCCAGCATTAAAATTAAATGATGTCTAGAATGAAGTTCTTCAAATAGCTCTGAAACAATGAAGCCTTTTTGATCTAAAAAGATTACTTATAATGGAGTGCTGTTAGGAACTTCATTTCAGTAACTCACCCAATGACTGTGTTGTAATTATGTAGCCATGAAAACATCAACTGGATGTGCTACTACTACCAGTTCTATTGCTAAATGTGGGAGGAGATGAATTGTTAGAAGTGCTTAGCACTGACATTGTACATTGGGAACCTGTGCTACAAGCATGTATATGGGGATGTTTCAACAGACTTAACTATACATGATTTAAATGACTGTATTTTTCAAAGTAGAAGTAATAATTTTACTTTGTAAAAAATAAAATAAAATTATTACAGTGAAATTTTTTAAATCTCTGGTACATTTTATACAGCATTATCATATTCTGTTCTTGTTTTTAACTTGATTATCAAGTTATTATATTTTGGAACCTAAACTTAAAAATATATCTTATACACACATTAAAATTTGTGAAAACTGCAAAAAGATGTTGCTATGGATTAAAATACCAGTAGTAATTAGAATATCTTTATTAAACACTACTTTTTCTATGGGTTCTTTAATATGATTTTCTGAGGTGCTTATGAAACATTTATTTCACAAATATTGAGAGATATTTTTATTCTTGTTCTAGGAGCAAAGTTTAAAAAGTATCTTGGTCATTCTGCTCACGTGACAAACGTCAGGTGGTCGCATGATCACCAGTGGGTTGTCTCCATTGGGGGAGCTGATCATTCTGTCTTTCAGTGGAAGTTTGTCCCTGACCGCAAGCTGAAGGACACTCTTCATATAGCACCCCAAGGTAAGGAACTAACTAAAAAAAACACAACAGAAGGCTAAAATAGAAGTAAAATTGTTTGGTGACAGTATTTAAATAAATTGTCAGTCTGCTCAATTACAACAGTTGTTGTTCTTTAAACTTTGCAGGTGCCTGATGCACCTGATAGAGTTGTTTAATACTTGCCAGTACACTGTTGTCTTGGTTTGGCATTAATTGATCTTTGGTGAATATGGAAAAAAATCTGTACACTGTCATTTGGCCAACAATCAAACCATCACACCTGTGTGTTCAGGCTAACAAGGATATGGAAAACCTTCACTGCTGTGACTCTTTTACAAAGAAAAATTTTAGAAGTTCAAACATAGATACAAATTTCTGAATTCTGTATCTATCACTCTTTACTAAATTGACAACTGGATGCTCAGGTGTCACTGGGAAAATATGGTTTTATACTAATTTTTTTAAAATTTTGAAGTATTTAGATGATGATGTAAGTATTGTAACTAATTATTCTGCTTAAAAAAAGTAAATATAGATGTTTTATGTTTGGGCAAAAATGAAGATCATGTTTCCACTAGTGACTAATTAAACAGTTATTCTCATGAATTTCCTAAAATCAAAACAGTTAACATAGTGCCTCCCTTGGAAATTCCTGAAGGAATTTAGAGAATTCCCTGGGGAAATTAGAATACAGAGTTACAATAAAATAGGCTGTTTCAACATTTAATTGCTCAGATCAGATGAATATGTATCAGTGTGGATCCAGCAAACAGGTAAATATAGATGCAGTGCTGAAGTTGTCAGTGACAAATGCAGAAGGAAACAAAAACAGGTTCTTCCTATATGTCAAATTTTATGTGATTATCCTTTTTCTATGCAGTCACAAAAAATTTTTCCTCTTTCTTGCCATCTGTAATTTTTTCCCTCCCCCCCTAACCTACTTGAAGAACTTCTACTTGCATCAGTGGCTCATTTTAACATGAGTTTCTCTTGGGACCCTTTGTTAATTTTATGCAAGTCTTAGTTTCTGCTTTATACTGATTATTTAATTATCTTATTTTTCCTTTCCTCCTAACATTAAAGCTCATGAAATTATTTTAGTTAATGAAAACTTAATTCCAGCAGCCAAAATTATCACATTTATGGCTTATTTTCTATGTAGCAGCAGAATTGTTCCTGTCAATTATTAGCAGTTTATGTTGTAGTTAACATAAGCATTGATTATCAAATCAGAAACTTTAAGCATTTAGTTTAAACTTTCTGGCTTGTAATTTAGGTTGCTTAATTTTTTATTTCTGTTTTCTTGGTGACAGAGAGTCTGGTTGATTCTAATAGTGATGAATCAGATTCAGATCAGTCCGATGTTCCAGAGCTGGACTCTGAAATTGAGCAAGAGACACAGATCACTTATCGTCGACAGGTAATGATTTTAGTTTTAATGGCAGTTGGAAACTTCCTAGGGTTTAATTTGGTTATTTATGGAGACTGTTGAAATCTCAGCACTGGGGAGATGGCACAAGAACTGATCAAAACCGTTAGAATTTTTACCTGATGCATTCAAAAGATCAAGCTTATTAAGATATAATGATTAATAATTACAAGTAAGATATTAATTAATATTAAAGGAGAGAAAAATTATTACATTTAAACCTAGAATGCAGTTTAAGACCAAGCTGGACTATATAGTCACCAGCTACAGGTATTGAAGGGCTTTTTTCAGTTATGTCAGAATAACATTTTCATGAGTAGTAACAGCAGCTGAATTCTCAGAAGCATGTTTTTCTGATGAGTCTTTTAATTTTTAAGTATGCTTTTTCTTAAAGGTTTACAAAGAAGATCTACCTCAACTTAAAGAGCAATGCAAAGAAAAAAGAAAAAGCGCAGCTTCTAAGAGACGTGAGCGAGCCCCAGGGAACAGTATAAGACTACATTTTGTTCATGGGTATGCAAACTAGGATTCTTTAAAATATATAAGCAGACTTTGATTTTTTAGACTGGTGTTTATAATTTAATAATCCGATTAAAGACTTTTATATCTGTTGCTTTATGATTTGCTATTTTTATTTATCTCTGTAGAAATAAATTTACACTAAATAAATGAAAACTTTGATGCCAGCATACTAATTCTACACATGAATTCTGAAGTGAATTTGAACTCAAGCTTCAGCTGGTACTTACTGCTTGAATACAAGTGACTAAATGAAGTATTCAGTAATCTCACCCATACTTTTAAGTATCTGGAGAGCAGTAGTTCTCTCTGATGTATGATTTTGATAGCTAGAAAAGAAACTTTGTGTAGTTGAAGATGACTGGGTTCTGGACAAAGTGGCCTTTCTAGCAGTGATTTATTAAAAAATTCCCAACTGTTTATATCTAGTCTGAAACAATTTACATTTCGCTTTCTTAATTTGGGAATTAAATTTAATTCTTAATAGGTCTTGTAAGTTTGTTAAAAATGAGTTTATTATTTTTTTTGGTGCTAATTTGAGTAGCAGAATGATGTTTGGATGCATCCTTGAAATCTTACAATTTTATCTTTAAGATTAGTAATTTCCTGTAATTTTTCACAAATGAAGAATTTTTATCAGAAAAAGATGTGGGGTTTTAAAGCCAACTGGTACTAGATGTTACTAAATCAGAATAATAATCAGAAATATAAATTCTCATGATATAAAGCAAAACCAAAACCTTTATAAGATGTTGCAAGTCAAGTTTTCCTTTTAAAAGATATCTCTTTGCAGGAATACAGCTTCTTTTCAGATATAACTAAATGCAGGGAGAAGTCACTGATACTGTCTGTCTTTATATTGACACTTTAACAATTTTAGTAGGGCTCCACATGGAATGTTTAATAAATTAATTGGCTAAGAATAGATAATATTCAAATCAGCAATTTTGTCTGCAGAAAACATGTAGTCTGAGTAGTAACTTTGGAAATAATGACAACTGGGAAGCTTGGTAGAGAGTTGGGAGTTTTATTTCTCTTTTTGGTGCTCCTGAATTCTCAGTTGAAGATCTTTATATCTTTGTAGAGAATGCTTTAAGGTGGGTAGCTGCTATATGTAGTCTTTAAAAGTAGGTCTAAGAATAAAACCAAATGATCCTGAAGAAGATGTAGGACAAGCAAGGGCCCTGGATCTTTGGTATTATTGTTATTTCCTTCACAACAGAAGTGAAGCTTGACCAGAATATCCAGGAATGACCAGAAGTAGAATGTCCTGTTGAGTTCTGTCTGGTTACCCTATGGGCATCAAGAAAACTAATGAAGAATCCATGCTGAACAACAGATTTTTCTCAATGTCCAGGCTGTTAACTTTAAAGTGACCCACATCCAAGTGAGTAATAGGCATATTCTCTGATTCAGGAAGTCTGCTTTGCTTCATCTTTCTTTAGCTGCAATGGAAATGTCTTGGATGTTCCTTGAAAATGTAAGAAGTGGTGCCTTTTTTAATTAGGGGAATTGGAAGCTCTCTCTCTTTTCTTTGTTTTTGAGCTTGTTGGTGTTGTGTTTTGAATTTGTCAACTGCTGTGAAAGATGAACTTTTAAATATCTCTTGATAACCTGTAAGAAATCTCTCAAACCTCTGGTTACTTCCTGTTTTGGAAGGGAATAAAATTCAGAGTATGTGAGCCAGCTTCTGGCTAACATGGATGAGGAGAGAACTTCTATTAAGAGGTTCAGTTGTGTCTTTCTCTAAGAGATCTGATTCAGTCATGATCAGAAACACTTTGTTAAATTGGTGTACAAATTTGGCCTCTTTTTTATTATTCCTGTATTTTAATTTTGCCATGTCAGAAACATGAACTATTCCAGAAGAATCTTTTTCTTGGAGTCAATGCTTATTAGGCTTTCTTTTGGCTGGCAGGAAATAAGGATGCACATGTAATAGTCATGCCCTGTATTCTCTCCGAGCTATGCTGTTGATGTCACAAGAATGATATTTTATATTTTTGAATATTCATAGAATCATAGAATTCTTTTTCAATATTCAGCGTATTTAAGCACAATCTAGTTTCAGTTTCAGAATATTAAATAAACTAACCTTACTTACTGTAAGATGAAATTTGGTAACAGTTTCAAGATGACATGGGAATGCTCCGTAAGGAGAGCCTTATAACATCTTGCATGGATTACTACAAGTACCTACAAATAGTCTCTGAAGGGAATAGCCTATGAGTGGGTCCTCTTGAGAAAACTACTGCTATGCAGAATATTAAAAAAAAAATCTACACCTTTGTACTAAAGACTCAATCATGTTTGTTTTGACATTTGGTTCTTCTAGAGATTTTGGGGGAGGATTGGACGACATGTAGAAACTTCCCACATATACTTTGAAGAGTAACATGCAAATTTTGAAATTCTTACGGCATTAGACAAGCTATGGACATTGACTATTTTCCCAGAGAGGACAGTACTTGCGAAGTTGCTTGTTATGGATATTTTCAGTTCAGTCAGAGAGAAAGGAGAGGTTTCTGCCAGGCTGGGCCTGGGAAAGAGTTGGAAAGGAATGTAAATAATTATCTCTCTTGTTGTTCACATTGTTTATAGATATGTTCTGCCACCATGTGTCATTCACTGCACACCAATGGTGTGAGATGTTTTTACTTTAAGACCAATGAAATTAGTCTTCTCGATGTTCTCTATAAAAAGAGCAATGTATTTGAAATAAATGAGTTGAGCTCACTTCATCTACCTTCTGAACTGGAGTTTGTTCATTCCCGTCCTGCCTCGACAGTGACAGCCTGTTATCTGGATATAGATGTGTAACTTGCAAATGTGGGTAGGATTCAGCTTCAGCTTACAGAATTCACAGTAATGTGCCCAAAAGGAAATGGTTTGATGTGTATATTAAACTTCCATCACAGTCACTGGAGATTCAGTCAGTAGTCAGTGGAACAGAAGGAGTGATTTGGCTCAGGTAAAATGAAATGCTGATGGTTGGCCAGCTAAGCAGTCCTGCAGGTTGAACTGACTCTATTGACAACAACAGTGTTGATTAAAATGTAGGAGTTAAGGTATCTAACAAACATGTGAACACCTATGTTTTCATGTCTTAATCTCAAATTGAGTGCAGCCCCTGCTATTCATGACTTTGGTAATGGCAATTTCTTCTCTATATGTAGCACTTAGGAAACTACATCTTCTTCTGATAGTTACTGTCACATTAACTTGAATCAATCCTGGATAATTAACTATGGCAGAATGCATTCTTACATTTTTGCATAGTAGTTATTATACAGTAACTACAATACTTGCTTTCATTTTTATTTAATTTACATTCTTTAAAGAACTTGTTTTCATTATTATTTAATTTATAGTTGCTAATAAAGATGCCTTGTAAATTTCTTTGGTTTATGTTCTGCACGTGAATAAGTTATTTCTCTTAATGCTTTTTCAGAGATTAGCTAGAAATCTCAGTTCTAAAATGGTTTAATAATATGAAGATATAAGTATTTTGGAACAGTGTAGAATATTCTTAGGGAATGATCTTCTACATTGAAATATGCTTCTTTTCATTGTTGTTTAACTTAGGCCCTTCACTTTCCCTCTGGTAAAAAGTACCTTTATTGTTAAGGAAAGACCCATGGGAATGACTAAATGTGCTTAATGTGGTGACAAAGAGTCTTTGTTGGCACTGCTTGATATTTTGGCAAAATATGTTGTATTTTAATTGTAAACAATTGATTGTACTAATTTTTGTAATGACTAGAGGAAATTAACTAAAATTAACTTCTATCACACGAAGTTATGAATAATAAGAACTCTTTTCTTGCATCCTAAATACATTTTGGATATTTTGAGTAGTCGTGTGATACATAGCACTAATGTACTTAGTTTCACTAGGTTTAATTTAGGGTATATAGGCAATTGTTATGATGAGCTGGGAAAATTATGAGTTTCTGGGTTACATGTAGGAGGACCTGAAACCCTTTTATTCTCCTTTAGGGTGAGTATTTGGCTTTTTTTTTTTTTTTTTTGTTAATATGATGCTATGCTTGCAAAGAAAATCCAGTATGTTTAGCAGAACACAATGCAGAGTGGAGCACAGGAAAATGATGTCTGAGCAACAATAGGTTCAGGTATCTTCTTTGGCACTGCTCTTGCCTTTATAATCCCTACCCCTCTCCAAGTGTTGTCATGTACTTAAAATGATGATGTTATATACTGTGATAGGTTATTTTTGTTTCCTTTCTTCACAGTTACTGTAGGTCATTGTATATTCTGTACCTTAAAACCTAGTGTCTGTACATCTAAGAAGGCTGCAAGCAGGCAGCACTCTGGGTTAGGCAGAAATCAGCTTCCAAATATCTGCACATGCTGCTGCAGGGGAAGGCTGTTAGTGAAGGATGTGGGTGGAGGGAGAGCAAAGCAGGACTGAAGAGCCTGCAGTTGTATTTCAGTCTAAAATTATTGGTCAACTTGAGAAGAGCAGGGAGCAGACATAGCTGAGCTTCAGCTCAAATGTGAAGAAAGATTCTTCTAGAGACCTTGAAGGGACAGTAACTCAGGAGACACTGAAAAGTTGCTGGACGAGGACCAAATTGGAAGTTAAGATTGCCTGTGAATCCCAATCTAAGCAGTGAGTTGAAGGGATCCTTATTTGAAAGCTTTGTTTCTGTGCTATCATGATTTTTGCTAGTTTAAGAAGTTCACTTCTCTTTTCTTGTGATCTAATGAGACCCAGCTTTGGACTTCACAGTATGGGAGACAGTACAAAGCTGGGAGGAGAGGCTGGCAGACCCGATGGCTGTGTTGCCAATCTGGAAGTACCTGGACAGGTTAGAGAACTGGACAGGGAGGAATTTAATTATCTTCCAAAAGTTTGAGATGCAAGTTCATGAAATACAATATTCTCCTTCTGGGGAGCAGTGGACTTGGACTATCTGCTGGTCTGTTTAAAAACTTTGTGTGGTAGTCTTAGTAATTTTTCTCTAATCACATACAATGACATAAGTACCATTGTGTGTAATGTAGGTGAGCCAACTGAAATACATTATGTTCGAACCTTTTCCAAGTATGTGCTCTGTTGTTTTCCAGTAATGCATAGATCTAGTGTTTATGAACATGGATCCATGGTGTTTGGAATATTCATTAAACTGAAGTTGACCAGCTGCCTCACAGATTAATTGCTTCCCTTGTGCATATGGTTGTGCTGTGTACAAAAGGAAGGATGTATGCAACTTCATAATCTTAGTCACACCTAGGAAGAAATGAGTGAACTGCGATAGTACATACAGATCTTAGTTGGGAATTGGCCTACTCATGCCAGTTCCTGTATCACTAAGAAAGCAGACAGGTTTTCCTTCAAAAAAATAAACTGTTCTATAAAAAAATACTCATTTGTTTTCTCTCATCAAACTATCATGTTTTCTGCCTGATTTTTGAGCAGTAGGAAATAGCCAAAGCTAATTATTTGGACATTTTCTACTTCACTTAACTTGTTGTTGCATGCCCAACTTCTCCATGTGGTCTGAAAAAATTACTAGCTATTACTTTCTCTTCTAAACTAGCTGTGGAAAGTAACAATTAAGTGGCACTTTTAAACTAGTGCTCATAGTACTGATGTCCGAGTAGTAAATTGGATTGCTAAATTGATGATCCTTTAAGAATGGGAAAGTATATTTAAAGAAAGAATTTTAAAACACCAAAACAATAATTGGTAAGTAACATGAGTTTTACATGCACAGAATTAATCAGCATAACTTTATCTCAGTTTCAGTATATATGTTCATGACTTTGGTGAACAAGCCTTTTTTGTTGAATTAGTTACAGAGGTTACGACTGCCGAAGCAATCTCTTTTACACGCAGACGGGTGAAATCGTATACCATGTGGCGGCGGTGGGCGTGGTGTACAACCGGCAGCAGAACACACAGCGCTTCTATCTGGGTCATGATGATGACATCCTTTGCCTTGCTATTCATCCCTTAAAGGACTATGTGGCAACTGGCCAGGTAGGATTCATGTTTATCTGCCATAACAATCTGAAGTTGTTAGTACTGAATTTAGAAAGGTCTTGGGGGAAGAGCATCCAGTCTACTTTTATTCAGATGAAGGAATGCACTATTGCAGATGGAATCATGGTAAAAAACTGAGACAGAAGTGTTTTTTACACTTATTTGTATCATGGTAAGAGTACATACTCCATAGTTTTTCTGAATATAATTTAAAACTAAGAATAGATTAATATTTTTTCTTTGGCCTTATGTTGCAGCTTCTTGATAACAGGTGGAGGAAAAAGTATATTTTAATAGCTGCAGAAAAAATGTATTTTTTTAACATCTACTTTGTGAAGTTAGCTATAATAGCATTGCATTCATTTACTATTTTGCAGTATGAAGTGAGCAGTTGTTGTTACAGTCTGACATTCCATTTTAATGCATTATGTTTTTCACTACCACCTATACACAAACTATATACTTATTGTGCATGCAACAACGGGATGTATGTTGCTTGAGTTAATTTTATAATACTAATAATAGTTAATTTTATCTTTTGCCAGGCAGTTATTTTAGATAAATAATTTTCACTCATATCTTCAAACAAATAAGTCCTCTGGTAAATAATTATACACTAGGACTTGAAGTTTTGAGCTGATGCTTCATAGTTTTTTATTTATGCTTATAATTTTTATCATTGTTGCTCTTGTTATTGTATAATAACTTGGAAAACATGTGAACTGAATTTTTTAGATGGAATAAACTTTTTTCATTATGCTCTCGATTTCTGTAAAAATGTTGAGATTAACATAATTCTGTAGGTCAGTTAAGAAATTAGCCCTAAATATAAGAATTGAGCTGATTTAATTTTGGAGTAGTAAAGGCTATGGATAAAAATGTCCCTTAATTTACAATAACTTATTTTATCAGGCAGAAAGATAGACTCCATTATATACTATTTTAAACACACACACATTACATATTGTTGTATGCTATGTTACATGAGGCAACTAGGTAATGAAGCGATCATTCCTTATACCTCGCTGGTTCAGATCTTCCTGATAGTGGATGTTCTGAAAAGCTTTCCAAACATTTAATGTTAAGTTTGTGACAAAACCAGAAATAGATTCTTGTTTTTCTGAGCCTTAAATGCAAGAGAGTTTTATTCTGTTTTTGCAACCTTTTTATTTGTGCACTGTAATGCAAAACCCTTGGAATAGCAAATAATCATTTAAGTGCTAATAGTGCTTCCGTGCATAGTTGAAAAGAATAAGCTATATTACATTTCTTACCAGATTTGTTACCTACACTAGTGCATTTTTGTGCCACAAGTATCAATGTATTAGAATCTGCCTTGTAATGACACCAGAGAGCAGCAGAAGTCACCTTGCTTTCTGAAACGTGGATAAGCTGACATACTAACAATAAAAATAACCTTTTATTTTTAGACAGGGAATGATTGATGAAAAATTGATGGAATAAATATGCTACAGTGCAATCAATGAAGGGCTTTTTTTCTCCTCACCCCCCTCCAGGAGGATTTTAGTTAATTGTGATTAATGTGCCTAAGTCAGCTGGGAAATGGTCTTTGGGAAGCAGCAAAAGGAAAAATATTCTGTCAGCCAGACAACAGTAATACTAGGAAAATTCTATCACTGTTATTTTTTTCAAATACTTTTTGAAGTATTCTGAAAACGTTTTAAACAACTGTGTAAAATAACTGAGAAATGAAAAAAAAAAGGCTATGAATATGTATACTTTCAGGTTGGTCGAGATTCCTCAATACACATTTGGGATACAGAAACGATAAAGCCACTCTCAGTATTAAAGGGCTATCACCAGTATGGTGTTTGTGCTGTTGATTTTTCAGGTAATAAGTATTTATTTATTTATTTACACATTTCCTTTTCTTTGTGAAAATACAAGATAATCAGTTCTACTGGGAAACTGGGGGTTCCTTTACACTGCAAATTTTGTTTTAAAAATATTCTCCGCTGTTCAATGTCAAATGAGAGATGCTGTCTTATAATGAACATTAATTAGAAACACCTCTTTTCGAGTCTTGCACATAGAAATGCAAGAACAGCTACTGTCCTGTTTAACAGCTGAGCTGAGCACTTAAGAATTTCTATTGATTGTACAAGGCAGCTGCACAGGTCTGGAGTGCTGTGTCTGCTTTACAGCTCTGTAAGAAACTTTTTTGAGCAAATTGATCAGGGGTGTGATTTTTTTATTTTTTAAATGAAATCCTGAAAGCTATGTTGGTAGCACACTGATACATTCAGGAAGTCCAGTCAGGGAGTTCTGGTCAGAAACACAGGCTCTCTCTCCATCTTAAACTAACATAAGACTGTCAGTTAAATCCCTTGAGATTTTTATACCCCCGACATTGAATTCCTGTACCAATATTAAATTTCCTCTGCTCCACTAGCTTCTATTCATTCTTTAATTGTTTGGATTTCCTGGATAAGATCTCTGAACTCATAGCAAAGATGTGTGGTCACAAAGATTAATGGTTTGTTGTCTTTGATGCTTCTTACTTTTGTTTCTCCTTTTTCAAGATATGAATCTTATTTCTCAAATTCTGGCATAGATATGTAACAATTCCAAAAATGTCAGAAAGTCATTGATCTTGAGTAAGCACAAACAGCTTTTTTATTGAAGGTTAATGCAGAATATGTGTCAAAACGTTTCCAAGACTTCATAGTACTGCTAAGTTTAAGGGCATTTCACAAATTTCATGGTATGGTTCCAGTTCCTTCCTGTTCAGAAATGAATAGAGATTTTCAGAGTGAACATAAAATTTTCACAAGATCAACCTATAGTGAATGTTTTTGTGCAACTATGTCAGCAGCTAACTGAACATGGGATGAACAGAGAGCATCTAAGTTCAAATTCAGAGACAGGATAATTTGAAGTGATGCACTTCATCCAAGTTTAAAAGCAAATGGATGAAAAAACATGCCTCTAAAAACATCATATGCTTATTTACTTGTTTAAACATTCTTATAATATTTGTGCAGTTATAATATTTTAATATGATTTCTTATTATTGCAACATAGTTATCTATCTACTCTCTTAATAATAAATTTATTATTGTAGCGGATGGGAAACGATTGGCTTCTGTTGGAATAGATGATAATCACACTATTGTACTCTGGGATTGGAAGAAAGGAGAAAAGCTTTCAGCAGTAAGGTAGGAATTTAACCATGTTTTAAAATCTGTACCTAGATTTACTATCAAATGTCAGTAAGAAAAGTATATTAATTAAAAAATAAGAGTTCTCTGGTAAATTAGCAGTTTCTGTTATATATGTGATGCAGGCAATAGTATTTGTGTCATGTTAAAAACTTTCTGTGGAAAAAGTAAACGAAGGTCTGGTTGTCAACAAGAACTATTACAGTGACTGCTCAACGGGTGAAGAAAGATGGCATAGAAGACATTGCTGTGTTCTGAAATATCTTCTTTAAAACTCTATGCACTTGTGTTTGCCCTCTTAAAGATGGTGATATATGCTATGTTCAGCTCTTTTTCATCAGAGGTCACACCTTTCTTGGAATAGTCATTTGCAGTTATTTTGCAGAGTTCTTTTTTCTTCAGGGTTCTTTCCTTTTTCTTTCCGAGTTTTGACCAGCCTAATCTAACTTTGAAGTGAGCTCTGCTTTGAACAGGAAATTGGTCTAAGTAACATCCAAAGATTAAATATTTCAGAAGTTTCTTTGTGTCTGCACAGATTATTTAATATATGTTTATTAAATAGTTTTAATCTACAAGATAGAATCCTATTTCTAATTTTGAGTAATGTTATTTAAACCTTTGACACTTTTTTTTCCTAATGATCTATTGCTTTAAATAGAGCAGTAGTGTGAGTGGGTTTTGCCCTATTCTGTCTGGATTCAGTGCTTATACTCTAAATGTTGTTCTAGGGAGATTTTAAAAAGATTTATTACTCTTTGCAGTACAGTTAAAAAAGTGTCAGCTTCCCTTTCATCCATTATTGTTCTTCAATTTAATTGACTCTCATTTTGTTTTTAAACACATGTTGAATTTCTTATCCACTAAAGAATGAAAATTGTGAATAGATTACGTAGATAAAGAAGGGTACTGCCTTCCCTGTTACTTGTCAAAAGCCCAGTTGGCTTCTCTGAAGACATTTATCTGCCTTTCACCTTTTTTTTTCTTTTCTCCGCCCACAAATCAAAGGAATTGATTAGAATTTTTGAGAGCAGCATCTGTACTTCCAAGATGACTGTGGGTTTGGAAAGAAACTGTTTCATTCATTCAGCCACTAGTTCATCTAGTGGTCTGAAAGGACAGAAAAGATTATTGCCACTTTTGAACAAGGAGCAAAAATTAGGGATTGGAGGCTCTTCTGCATTTTAAGTAAAAAAAAGCATTCCATAAGCATTGCTTTGCATAGATAGCATAGTCAAAAGCTGTTTTTCAAACTGTAGGACTGAACCAAAGCATTAGTTTTATAGAAGCATAATAAGAAATTTAAAACCCAAGTGGTTTTAATGTTTTTAGAACCAATTGTAATTTCCATCAAAGATGTAATAGCAGCATAATTTCTTTCTAACAAAACCAGAAAAAACGGCTAAATGGTGAATGACAATGGCAGTTTGTTTTCAAGATAACCAAACTTAAAATAAGATTTTTGACTTGTTTAAGTGTCATTATGATCTGTCAAAGATCTAAATGCCATATTCCCAAACTTAATGCAAATACATTTTATTTTGCAAAGAAAATGCCTCCTTGTGCCTCTTTGAAGTAACATAATTACTCACCTGCCTTGGAAACTGAAAGGTAATGAAAATAAAACAGGACTCAGTAACAGGACCCTGCTTCTTTAGTTTTCTACTTCCTCATTATAAACTATTAATAATGATTTGAAAGTAAATGTTAGCAAGCTTACATAAAATTATATGTATACATAAAAGGTATACATAAAATGAAAACAAAAAACCCCTCCCAATCCTATTTAAAAATATTAAGAGTTACACTTGTATTTAAATTCTTTTGCTTTGTATTTCAGGGGGAGCAAAGATAAGATTTTTGTTGTTAAGATTAATCCTTACATGCCTGATAAATTGATTACAGTTGGAATTAAGCACATGAAATTCTGGCGGAGAGCAGGTAAGAACACTTTTCAGAATTAGAGCATATTCTGTTACTGGCAGAATAACTATTGCATCTCTTACGGTATGTTTTGTGCATGAAAGGCAAATGTTTTCTTTGCCTATCTTAGTTAGTGTTGCCTTAGCAGTAATAATATTAATTAGTATTATGGCAGTAGTGGAAATTCTTTTTAAGATCAATCTGCCATTGAGCTGGAGCTACATAAGAAGAAAAGACCTTGCATTTTCTACTGTCTCTTTTTATATCTAGTAATAATATGAAAATTTTACAGTGCTGCTCTAAAATCACAGAACTGTTTTTGGAAGAAGAACATTTAAGCACATATGCTGTTAAAAGGCATAAATAATATTAAGGTATAAATAATATTAAGGTTATAACAATTCACATATAAAATTCAGGCAAAATACTTGAAGAGGACACGTCTGCCAGTTGAGAGTTCTTTGTCTAGATACCTCTATTGATCTTGAGAATTAAAACCCAAGGTTAATTCAGCTTGAGAAATTTTGAACAGTGAAAAATCCATTCCCGATACTTGTGTGAATGTGATGGTTTCACACCTCAATTCATATATAAAGACACATGTGCTACAGAAGATTATCTGCTACGAAGGTTCTTATTATTCATGTAGAATTTATGTACTTGAACTCACATGAGTCCTGATAAAGATTGTGTAGAGAAAACTAGTGATGAAAAAAATTAGTTTTTCTCAGTTCTAGCTCCAACAAAAATTAACCAAGATGACCTGACAGCAAGGTGTGGATGTCTATGTAAATTATTAATTTTCACAATTGAACTTGCTATCTATAGAAAGAGCAAAGTGTCTTAGAATATTTGCTAAAATAACTACTGCAAATTCTTTAGAAAGAAATCTTAACTATGATAAAAACTTGGAGATTATGATTTTGAAGAAAAAAAGTAGTGATTTAAGAGTAAGGTTGGGTCTTTTGGGTTTAATTTTGTTTGTTTGGTTGGTTTTAGTTTTTTTTTTGTTTTGTTATTTTGTTTGGTTTTAGTTTTTATTGTAGTGAAAGTTGGCAAATAAATTTATTTTGTGAGCTCTCTTCTCAAACTCATTTTTTTGGGCAGCATGGGTGGACTAGAAGAAAAGGGCTTATTGGTCTGGGTATAGTTCTTGTACCGTAGTTCCAAGCAGATGTCTAATGACTTGTTTTTGGTCTGAACCAGGAGGAGGACTAATTGGGAGAAAGGGCTGCATAGGTGCATTGGGAAGAACTGACACAATGATGTGTGCAGTATATGGCTGGACAGAAGAGATGGCGTTCTCTGGAACCTCCACGGGGGATGTGTGTATTTGGAGAGATGTGTTTCTCATAAAAACTGTCAAAGCACATGATGGTCCTGTGTTCAGCATGCACGCATTGGAAAAAGTAAATAAACTGCTCATTGCTTTTTTATGTCTGGACAAAAAAAGTCTATGATAAAGCCATACCTTTCCCAGACTCAGGAATCCATGTCCTTATTTTCATTACAGAAAAGCCTTGTATGGTCCAGATTCAAAACAGTGTTTTATGCATTAGTGCAAATTAGTGTTTATGCAGTCTCTTATGCTTGTTCTGTAGCATGCTGTTTCTCAAACCTTTCTGGTCAATGACATCTTATTCAGTAATTTTCATAACCTCTTACTAAAGAAATAACAGCGACTGATTTAAGCATCAGTATGTTCAATGGAATATGTGAGCTTGTGAGAGAGGAAGATCATACTTGTACTATTTTGTAGTGTAATTACTGTCTACCAATAGATAAAATTCAATCTGTAGATCATTAAGTACTTTCTCCAGATTCTTGACTTCTGTTTAGCTCAGGAAACCCTTTAAGCGTGTGCTTAAATATGGATGAGTGTTCCAGTTAGATTATTTTTGTCTTTAATGTTATGTATATGTTGGTGTTTTGCTGTATTAGACCAAGTCACTCCACTTTCCAATATCAGCATTTCAGAAAAGCGGCATTGGACAACACTTGTTGTCCTTACTACAAGAACTGAGTGCTACAAAGAAAAGAACTAATGATTTCAGTATTAACCATAACTTTTGCTTCTTTAAATACCTACATATAATTTTTAATGCAGAATGGCACAAATGCACCTATATTTGAAAAATATAAGCACCAATCAAATTTTTGCAGTACTAAGTCTTGTTTTGAGTAATGAGAAGAAATGCCAAAGGGATATGGAGGCTAAATATAAAGGAAAAATGCTATAATATATTGGTTTTTATTTTTCTAGAATGGTAGGAGCATACAGGTTAGAACTTCTAAATGTAGGCCATGTACATGCACTGTACAGAACTGTGCTGCCTTCATCAGGAGGAGAAATCACTCATTTTGTTGCTCCTGTTCTTTTCATCTCTAACATCTGTAGCTCTGTGCATTAAAGTGTTGCATATAGTCCATTTTCAGTATTTGCAGAAATCACTGAAAAATTAAGGAAAGATAATAATAAAATATAACTAATGATTTTTATTTCTTTGCCTCCAGGGATTTGTCACTGGAGGAAAGGATGGGGTAGTAGCTCTCTGGGATGATACCTTTGAACGTTGTCTCAAAACTTATGCCATCAAAAGGGCTGCTCTGGCTCCTGGATCCAAAGGTAACACAGACTTTTTCCTATGTTTTGTTGTAATTTTAAAGTACTTTCTTTATAAATCTTTGTGAAATTGAGTAAGAGAGAATCCACATTTGACATAATAAATACTAAAATAAATTGTTTTAAAGCTTTATTGATCCTAAATAAGTAATTTTTCTGTTGGGACTGGAGTTGTGTGTTGTAGGGTCTGTTTGCACATTTGGTGGATGCAGATCATAATATTTAGTTTACTATTAGCCTAAATTAATTGATCCAGCTGTAAGTTTCTTATCATCCAGGGTTTTCTTGCTTTGTCTTGTTTTTATTGAAATGGCAAGCAAAAAGCCTCTTATATTTCTGATCATGAAGTATCTTACCTGATCTTTTTCATTGCAGAAAAAGGAATTAATTCAAAATTGTGGTTAGTTTTGTAACATATTTTCTTTAAATGCATATGTCTTTTGAAATAATTAAAGAACATTTTCATTCCTACTTTTCCCATTTCTACCACTTATTCTTGATCTTAATGCTAATTTACAGTTCCCTGTATTTTCATTCTGGATAGTTTTTTCTCTTCCATCCCCTTCCCTTAAAATTATGTTTGCTGTCTTGTAAAGTACGTGATTTGATTTTCAAACATGATGGATGTAAATACTCATTAATGAAAATATTGTACTCCGGAGTGTCTCAGTCTCCTGGCTTGTTTACCAAAAGCTAGAATTGGAGGTACCATGGTTGGTAGCAATACAGTGTTATAGTTGATAACTAATGTGCACAGAGTCAGGCCTATTTAACTTCTTGATGTATTGCTAAATCCTTCACAAATGAATCCAGCCATGTTGTTTCATGCAGGAATGTTTTCTACAGTAAGAGAGTAGATTTTTTTACTGTGAGAATGTAGTGTGCATAAGTGTGAACAATCCTCTTTAAGGCATAATTGAGAATCGTATCTTCTAACATGTTAATGTTCTAGGTCTCCTCTTAGAAGATAATCCTTCTATACGTGCCATATCGTTAGGACATGGTCATATTCTAGTGGGCACAAAGAATGGTGAAATATTGGAGGTGGATAAAAGTGGACCAATAACTCTGCTGGTTCAGGTATGTTTTAAATAGCAGTCAAATATGTCTTACCCACTAACATGATTTTATTTCTCAAGTAAGGACTTGTGCAATAAGAAGCACTTTAACTACTAATGAAGTTAGTGAAATACTATCACTTTTAGTTAGACTAAACCATTATGACTCCTTAATGAGCAAGATAGGACAAAGAATTTCATTACTAGTTTGTCCAATGAGCTCATCCATCCAAAGAGACCAAAATCATAATGTGTTTTGAAAAAATAAGAAAAGTGTATGAAATAGTGGATCCTCCTCATCATTTGTTTTGAGATTTTACTTGTATGTAAAAAATTTTGCTATACCAAACAACTGTATTGTTTTAGCTTGACTACTAAACAGATTTTTACATTGCATCAACATAGTATTTTCTTTCATAGTTAAGTAAAAATCTCTGGACTCTCTTCTCTCTGAGTAGCCAGTGCAATACATAAAGAACTATATTTGTTAAAAGAAAATATTAGAACCTAAGGTAAAGAAAAACCTAGTTCACAGAATAGTTTGGGTTGGAAGGGACCTTTAAAGTTCATCTTGTCCAAACCCCCTGCAGTAAGCAAGGATATCTTCAAACAGATCAGATTGTTCACAGACCCATGCAATCTGACCTTGGATGTTTCTGGGGATGGGCCATTTGCAACATCTCTGGGCAAGCTCTCCCAGTTTTACTGCCCTTGTCATAAAAAATTTCTTTCTTCTACCTAGTCTGAATTTACTCTCTTCTACTTTAAACCCTTGTCCTGTCACTACAAGTCTTACTAAAAAGTGTCCCCATATTTCTGACCCACGTGCAGGACTTTGCACTTGGCCTCGTTGATCTTCATCTTCATCCACCTGCCAGGCTGCTGGGCCCCTCTGGGTGGGATGCCCTCCCTCCAGCATGCTGGGCACACCCCCAGGGTTGTGCCATCTGCAAACCTGCTGAGGTGCACTCAGTCCCACTGCCCATGCCACTGACATACATGTGTGTGAGGACTATTTTGAAGAAGCTTTCTGTAGAACAAATTACTATAATTTTGCACAAGTAGCAGAGTAAATTTTTTCAGGCATTCTGTGGTTTTATTCAGATATTTATCATCCTCTAAATAATGCACATCCTTTTTTTTTTTTTTTTTACTTTCATAAATGTATTATTTAATATTTCAATTTAAAGTAAAAAGAAATCTGATTCGTTGTGTTTTTTCAGGGTCACATGGAGGGGGAAGTTTGGGGTCTAGCTACTCATCCTCATTTACCTATTTGTGCCACTGTAAGTGATGACAAAACCTTAAGAATATGGGATTTATCTCCTAGCCATTGTATGTTAGCTGTTCGCAAATTGAAAAAGGGTAAGATACTTAGTATGAAAAATATTTACTGATGAAATTGACATTTACAAGCATTATGAATATTTTGAAAGCAGAATAAATTTCTTTCTTTGCTCAATTATTTTATTAATGCTATGTTTGCAAGTTATGTAGCCCTTAAGCTAATGAATCTGCACCAAAAAAAAATCTGTATAGTGCTGTTCTGAAGAGTATTTGCGCTTGTAACTTTTTAAAGTCAGTGAATTAATAATAAAAGTTGAGTCGATTACATAAATGCTATGTTGCTTATAATATTGCAAGGCTTTTTTGAGACTTTGAATCTAAAAATTTTTGGAAGAAATCCTAGAAGGAACGTTTTAATTTTCTTTGTGAATGTTTGAAAGATCTGGAATGTCAAGAAAAGAGAAAACATAAAATTTTTACTAGTTGTTTAGGAAATAAATAAATCCTATTTTGACAGATGGAAAATCTGTTTTAAGTGACATCATATAACATGATTTTTTCAGGATTAGATGAAACTGGCCCTGACAAGCTTCTAATTCTGTGTATGCTTTGCTAGATAAAGGAATACAGTAGGCTTTATCTGTTTGGCATTCAGCAATGCAGTTTGATTCAAACATAAGGGGAGATGATTTAGATCGACAAAATAAATGTAGAAGAGTTACAAGCTCACATAAGCAGGGATTAAACAAGAAAGTTTCCAGTTGGTGAACTCTGTTCAAGTTTTAAAGCTGATATTAATATATTTAAGAGTACTTTTGGCAAAAAAAGTCTCTATTTGCTGATGAGACACAATTTGAGATGTTTTGGCAATCTTAAAAAGTTCCTGTGTACTGTACAGAAAAAGATGTGTACTTCTGCA